>NW_026870899.1:639720-1279441 GCF_033118175.1 Dama dama
GAAAAGCTGTGAAAAATATGAAGAGCTTCAAAACGTGTCAAAAATATGAGGAGCTTGAAACAGTCTGAAAAATTGGAGGAGCATGAAGCGGTGTTGAAAAACATGAAGAGCCTGAAAAGCTGTGAAAAATATGAAGAGCTTCAAAACGAGTCAAAAATATGAGGAGCAGTAAACGGTCTGAAAAATAGGAGGAGCATGAAATCATGTTCAAAAACATGAAGAGCCTGAAAAGGTGTTAAAAATATGAACAGCTTCAAAAGTTGTGAAAAATATGAAGAGCTTCAAAAGGTGTCAAAAATGAGATGAGCATGAAACGGTCTGAAAAATCGGAGGAGCATGAAGTGGGGTTGAAAATCATGAAGAGCCTGAAAAGGTGTGTAAAATATGAAGAGCTTCAAAAGGAGTGAAATACATGAGGAGCATGAAACCGTTTGAATTATAGGAGGAGCATGAAACGGTGTTCAAAAACATGAATAGCCTGAAAAGGTGTGAAAAATATGAAGAGTTACAAAAGGTGTGAAAAATATGAAGAGCTCAAAAGGTGTGAAAGATATGAAGAGCTTCAAAAGGTGTGAGATACATGAGGAGCATGAAACGGTCTGAAAAATAGGAGGAGCATGAAGCGGTGTTGAAAAACAAGAAAAACCTGAAAAGGAGTGAAAAATATGAAGAGCTTCAAAAGGTGTGAAATATATGAAGAGCTTCAAAAGCTGTCAATAATGAGATGAGCATGAAACGGTCTGAAAAATAGGAGGAGCATGAAGTGGTGTTGAAAACATGAAGATACTGAAAAAGTGTGAAATATATGAAGAGCTTCAAAAAGTGTGAAAAATATGAGGAGCTTCAAAATGTGTCAAAAATATGAGGAGAATGAAACGGTCTTAAAAAACGTAGGAGCATGAAGCGGTGTTGAAAAATATGAAGATCCTGAAAAGGTGTGAAAAATATGAAGAGCTTCAAATGGTGTGAAATACATGAGGAGCATGAAACTGTCTGAAAAATAGGAGGAGCATGAAGCGGTGTTGAAAAACATGAAGAGCATGAAAATGTGTTAAAAATATGAAGAGCTTCAAAAGGTGTCAAAAATATGAGGAGCATGAAACGGTCTGAAAAATAGGAGGAGCATGAAACGGTGTTCAAAAACATGAAGAGCTGGAAAATGTGTGAAAAATATGAAGAGCTTCAAAAGGTGTGAAAAATATGAAGAGCTTCAAAAGCTGTCAAAAATGAGATGAGCATGAAACGGTCTGAAAAATAGGAGGAGCATGAAGTGGTGTTGAAAAACATGAAGACCCTGAAAAGGTGTGAAAAATATGAAGAGCTTCAAAAGGTGTCAAAAATATGAGGAGCATGAAACGATCTGAAATATAGGAGGATCATGAAGCCATGTTGAAAAAAATGAAGAGCCTGAAAATGTGTGAAAAATATGAAGAGCTTCAAAAGGTGTCAAAAATATGAGGAGCATGAACCGGTCTGAAATATAGGAGGAGCATGAAGCGGTGTTGAAAAACCTGAAGAGATTGAAAACGTGTGAAATATATGAAGAGCTTCAAAAGGTGTGAAAAATATGAAGAGCTTCAAAAGGTGTCAAAAATATGAGGAGCATGAAACGGTCTGAAAAATAGGAGGAGCATGAAGCGGTGTTGAAAAACAAGAAAAACCTGAAAAGCTGTGAAAAATATGAAGAGCTTCAAAACGTGTCAAAAATATGAGGAGCTTGAAACAGTCTGAAAAATTGGAGGAGCATGAAGCGGTGTTGAAAAACATGAAGAGCCTGAAAAGCTGTGAAAAATATGAAGAGCTTCAAAACGAGTCAAAAATATGAGGAGCAGTAAACGGTCTGAAAAATAGGAGGAGCATGAAATCGTGTTCAAAAACATGAAGAGCCTGAAAAGGTGTTAAAAATATGAACAGCTTCAAAAGTTGTGAAAAATATGAAGAGCTTCAAAAGGTGTCAAAAATGAGATGAGCATGAAACGGTCTGAAAAATCGGAGGAGCATGAAGTGGGGTTGAAAATCATGAAGAGCCTGAAAAGGTGTGTAAAATATGAAGAGCTTCAAAAGGAGTGAAATACATGAGGAGCATGAAACCGTCTGAATTATAGGAGGAGCATGAAACGGTGTTCAAAAACATGAATAGCCTGAAAAGGTGTGAAAAGTATGAAGAGCTACAAAAGGTGTGAAAAATATGAAGAGCTCAAAAGGTGTGAAAGATATGAAGAGCTTCAAAAGGTGTGAGATACATGAGGAGCATGAAACAGTCAGAAAAATAGGAGGAGCATGAAGCGGTGTTGAAAAACATGAAGAACCTGAAAAGGTGTTAAAAATATGAAGAGCTTCCAAAGGTGTCAAAAATGTGAGGAGCATTAAACGGTCTGAAAAATAGGAGGAGCATGAAACCGTGTCAAAAACATGAAGAGCTTGAAAAGGTGTGAAATATATGAAGAGATTCAAAAGGTGTCAAAAATATGAGGAGCATGTAACGGTTTGGAAAATAGTACGAGCATGAAGTGGTGTTGAAAAACATGAAGAGCCTGAAAAAGTGTAAAATATATGAAGAGCTTCAAAAGGTGTTAAATATAGGAGGAGCATGAAGCGGTGTTCAAAAACATGAAGAGCCTGAAAATGTGTGTAAAATATGAAGAGCTTCAAAACGTGTCAAAAATATGAGGAGCATGAAACGGTCTGAAAAATAGGTGGATCAAGAAGCGGTGTTGACAAACAGATGGAGAAACATACCGTGTTCATGGATTGGAAGAATTAATATTGTCAAAATGGCTATTCTACCCAAAGCAGTCTATAGATTCAATGCAATCCCTATCAAGCTACCAACGGTATTTTTCACAGAACTAGACCAAAGAATTTCACAATTTGTATGGAAATACAAAAAACCTCGAATAGCCAAAGTAATCTTGAGAAAGAAGAATGGAACTGGAGGAATCAACCTGCCTGACTTCAGACTCTACTACAAAGCCGCAGTCATCAAGACAGTATGGTACTGGCACAAAGACAGAAATATAGATCAATGGAACAGAATAGAAAGCCCAGAGATAAATCCACGAACCTATGGACACCTTATTTTTGACAAAGGAGGCAAGGATATACAATGGAAAAAAGATAACCTCTTTAACAAGTGGTGCTGGGAAAACTGGTCAACCACTTGTAAAAGAATGAAACTAGAACACTTTCTAACACCATACACAAAAATAAACTCAAAATGGATTAAAGATCTAAATGTAAGACCAGAAACTATAAAACTCCTAGAGGAGAACATACGCAAAACACTCTCCGACATAAATCAAAGCAAGATCCTCTATGACCCACCTCCCAGAATATTGGAAATAAAAGCAAAACTAAACAAATGGGACCTAATGAAACTTAAAAGCTTTTGCACTACAAAGGAAACTATAAGTAAGGTGAAAAGACAGCCCTCAGATTGGGAGAAAATAATAGCAAATGAAGAAACAGACAAAGGATTAATCTCAAAAATATACAAGCAACTCCTGCAGCTCAATTCCAGAAAAATAAATGACCCAATCAAAAAATGGGCCAAAGAACTAAACAGACATTTCTCCAAAGAAGACATACAGATGGCTAACAAACACATGAAAAGAGGCTCAACATCACTCATTATTAGAGAAATGCAAATCAAAACCACAATGAGGTACCATTACACGCCAGTCAGGATGGCTGCTATCCAAAAGTCTACAAGCAATAAATGCTGGAGAGGGTGTGGAGAAAAGGGAACCCTCTTACACTGTTGGTGGGAATGCAAACTAGTACAGCCGCTATGGAAAACAGTGTGGAGATTTCTTAAAAAACTGGAAATAGAACTGCCATATGACCCAGCAATCCCACTTCTGGGCATACACACTGAGGAAACCAGATCTGAAAGAGACACGTGCACCCCAATGTTCATCGCAGCACTGTTTATAATAGCCAGGACATGGAAGCAACCTAGATGCCCATCAGCAGATGAATGGATAAGGAAGCTGTGGTACATATACACCATGGAATATTACTAAGCCATTAAAAAGAATTCATTTGAACCAGTCCTAATGAGATGGATGAAGCTGGAGCCCATTATACAGAGTGAAGTAAGCCAGAAAGATAAAGAACATTACAGCATACTGACACATGTATATGGAATTTAGAAAGGTGATAACGATAACCCTATATGCAGAACAGAAAAAGAGACACAGAAACACAGAACAGACTTTTGAACTTTGTGGGAGAATGTGAGGGTGGGATATTTCAAAAGAACAGCATGTATACTATCTATGGTGAAACAGATCACCAGCCCAGGTGGGATGCACGAGACAAGTGCTCGGGCCTGGTGCACTGGGAAGACCCAGAGGAATCGGGGGGAGAGGGAGGTGGGAGGGGGGATCGGGATTGGGAATACATGTAAATCCATGGCTGATTCATATCAATGTATGACAAAAAAGACTGGGAAAAAAAAATAATAATAAAAAAAAAAAAAAAAAAAGAAGCGGTGTTGAAAAACATGAAGAGCGTGAAAACGTGTGAAAAATATGAAGAGGTTCAAAAGGTGTGAAAAATATGAAGAGCTTAAAATGGTGTCAAAAATGAGATGAGCATGAAACGGTCTGAAAAATAGGAGCAGCATGAAACGGTGTTCAAAAACATGAAGAGCCTGAAAAGGTGTGAAAAATATAAAGAGCTTGAAAAGCTGTGAAATACATGTGGAGCATGAAACGGTCTGAAACATAGGAGGAGCATGAAATGATCTGAAAACAGGAGGATGATGAAGCTGTGTGGAAAAACATGAAGAGCCTGAAAACGTGTGAAAAATATGAAGAGCTTAAAAGCTGTGAAAAATATGAAGAGCTTCAAAAGTTGTCAAAAATATGAGGAGCATGAACTGTCTGAAAAATAGGAGGAGCATGAAGCGGTTTTGAAAAACATGAAGAGCCTGAAAAGGTGTGAAAAATATGAACAGCTTCAAAAGGTGTCAAATATATGAGGAGCATGAAACGGTCTGAAAAATAGGAGGAGCATGAAGCGGTGTTCAAAAACATGAAGAGCCTGAAAAGGTGTGAAAAATATAAAGAGCTTCAAAAGCTGTGAAAGACATGCGGAGCATGAAACGGTCTGAAAAATAGGAGGAGCATGAAAAGGTGTTCAAAAACATGAAAGGCTGAAAAGGTGAGAAAAATATGAAGAGCTTCAAAAGATGTTAAATACATGAGGAGCATGAAACGGTCTGAAAATTAGGAGGAGCATGAAGCGGTGTTCAAAAACATGAAAAGCCTGAAAACGTGTGAAAAATATGAAAAGGTTCAAAATGTGTCAAAAATATGAGGAGCATGAAACGGTCTGAAAAATAGGAGGACGATGAAACGGTCTTCAAAACATAAAGAACCTGAAGAGGTGTGAAAAATATGAAGAGCTTTTAAAGGTGTCAAAATTATGAGGAGCATGAAGCGGTCTGAAAAAGAGGAGGAGCATGAAACCGTGTTCAAAAACATGAAGAGCCTGAAAAGGTGTGAAAAATATGAACAGCTTCAAAAGGTGTGAAAAATATGAAGAGCTTCAAAAGGTGTCAAAAATGAGATGAGCATGAAACGGTCTGAAAAATCGGAGGAGCATGAAGTGGGGTTGAAAATCATGAAGAGCCTGAAAAGGTGTGTAAAATATGAAGAGCTTCAAAAGGAGTGAAAGACTTGAGGAGCATGAAACCGTCTGAATTATAGGAGGAGCATGAAACGGTGTTGAAGAACATGAAGAGCCTCAAAAGGTGTGAAAAATATGAAGAGCTCAAAAGGTGTCAAAAATATGAAGAGCTTCAAAAAGTGTGACAAATGAGATGAGCATGAAATGGTCTGAAAAAGGAGGAGCATGAAGTGGTGTTGAAAAACATGAAGAGCCTGAAAAGGTGTAAAATATATGAAGAGCTTCAAAAGGTGTGAAAAATATGAAGAGCTTCAAAAGGTGTCAAAAATATGAGGAGCATGAAACGGTCTGAAAAATAGGAGGAGCATTGTAGCATTGTTCAAAAACTTAAAGAGCCTGAAATGGTGTGAAAAATATGAAGAGCTTCAAAAGGTGTCAAAAATATGAGGAGCATGAAACCGTCTGAAAAATAGGAGGAGCATGAAACGGTCTGAAAAATAGGAGGAGCATGAAGCCGTGTTGAAAAACATGAAGAGCCTGAAAAGGTGTGAAAAATAAAGAGCTTCAAAAGGTGTCAAAAATATGTGGAGCATGTAACGGTTTGAAAAATAGGAGGAGCATGAAGCGGTGTTCAAAAACATGAAGATCCTGAAAAGGTGTGAAAAATACGAAGAGCTTCAAAAGATGTGAAATACATGAGGAGCATGAAACTGTCTGAAAAATAGGAGGAGCATGAAGCGGTGTTGAAAAATTTGAAGAGCCTGAAAAGGTGTGAAAAATATGAAGAGCTTCAAAAGCTTTCAAAAATATGAGGAGCATGAAACGGTCTGAAAAATATGAGCAGCATGAAGTGGTGTTGAAAAACATGAAGAGCCTGAAAAGGTGTGAAAAATATGAAGAGCTTCAAAAGTTGTGAAAAATAGGAGGAGCATGAAGCGGTGTTGAAAAACATGAAAAGCCTGAAAAGGTGTGAAAAATACGAAGAGCTTCAAAAGGTGTGAAAAATATGAAGAGCTTCAAAAGGTGTCAAAAATATGAGGAGCATGAAAAGGTCTGAAAAATACGAGGAGCATGAAGTGGTGTTGAAAAACATGAAGAGCCTGAAAAGATGTGAAAAATATGAAGAGCTTCAAAATGGGTCAAAAATATGAGGAGCATGAAACGGTCTGAAAAACAGGAGAAGCATGAAGCGGTGTTGAAAAACATGAGGAGCCTGAAAACGTGTGAAAAATATGAAGAGCTTCAAAAGATGTCAAAAATGAGATGAGCATGAAACGGTCTGAAGAAAAGGAGGAGCATGAAGCAGAGTTCACAAAAATGAAGAGCCTGAAAAGGTGGAAAATATATGAAGAGCTTCAAAAGGTGTCAAAAATTTGAGGAGCATGAAACAATCTGAAAAATAGGAGGAGCATGAGTTGGTTTTGAAAAACATGAAGAGCCTGAAAACATGCGAAATATATGAAGCGCTTCAAAAGGTGTGAAATACATGAGGAGCATGAAACAGTTGAAAAATAGGAGGAGCATGAAGCGGTGTTCAAAAACACGAAGAGCTTGAAAGGTGTGAAAAATATGAAGAGCTTTAAAAGGTGTCAAAAATATGAAGAGCATGAAACGTTCTGAAAAATAGGAGGATCATGAAACGTTGTTCAAAAACATGAAGAGCTTGAAAAGGTGTGAAAAATATGAAGAGCCTCAAAACGTGTCAAAAATATGAGGAGTATGAAACGGTCTGGAAAATAGCAGGAGCATGAAGCGGTGTTGAAAAAGATGAAGAGCCTGAAAACGTGTGAAAAATATGAAGAGCTTCAAAATTATGAAAAATATGAAGAGCTTCAATAGGTGTGAATAATGTGAAGAGATTCAAAATGTGTCAAAAATGACATGAGCATGAAACGATCTGAAAAATACGAGGAGCATGAAGCGGTGTTGAAAATCATGAAGAGCCTGAAAAGGTGTTAAAAATATGAAGAGCCTCAAAACGCGTCAAAATATGAGGATCATGAAACGGTCTGAAAAATAGGAGGAGCATGAAACGGTGTTCAAAAACACGAAGAGCCTAAAAAGGTGTGAAAAATATGAAGAGCTTCAAAACGCGTCAAAATATGAGGAGCATGAAACGGTCTGAAAAACAGGAGGATCATGAAGCCGTGTTGAAAAACATGGGGAGCCTGAAAAGGTGTGAAAAATATGAAGAGCTTCAAAAGGTCTCAAAAATATGAGGAGCATGAAACAGTCTGAAAAATAGGAGAAGCATGAAACGGTGTTCAAAAACATGAAGAGCCTGAAAAGCTGTCAAAAATATGAAGAGCTTCTAACGGTGTGAAATACATGAGGAGCATGAAACGGTATGAAAAATATGAGGAGCATGAAGCAGTGTTCAAAAACATGAAGAGCCTGAAAAGGTGTGAAAAATATGAAGAACTTCAAAAGGTTGGAAATACATGAGGAGCATGAAACGGTCTGGAAAATAGGACAAGCATGAAGCGGTGTGGAAAAACATGAAGAGCCTGAAAACTTGTGAAAAATATGAAGAGCTTAAAGCTGTGAGAAATATGAAGAGCTTCAAAAGTTGTCAAAAATATGAGGAGCATGAAACGGTCTGAAAAATATGAGGAGCATGAAATGATCTGAAAACAGGAGGATGATGAAGCTGTGTGGAAAAACATGAAGAGCCTGAAAACGTGTGAAAAATATGAAGAGCTTAAAAGCTGTGAAAAATATGAAGAGCTTCAAAAGTTGTCAAAAATATGAGGAGCATGAACTGTCTGAAAAAAAGGAGGAGCATGAAGCGGTTTTGAAAAACATGAAGAGCCTGAAAAGGTGTGAAAAATATGAACAGCTTCAAAAGGTGTCAAATATATGAGGAGCATGAAACGGTCTGAAAAATAGGAGGAGCATGAAGCGGTGTTCAAAAACATGAAGAGCCTGAAAAGGTGTGAAAAATATAAAGAGCTTCAAAAGCTGTGAAAGACATGCGGAGCATGAAACGGTCTGAAAAATAGGAGGAGCATGAAAAGGTGTTCAAAAACATGAAAGCCTGAAAAGGTGAGAAAAATATGAAGAGCTTCAAAAGATGTTAAATACATGAGGAGCATGAAACGGTCCGAAAATTAGGAGGAGCATGAAGCGGTGTTCAAAAACATGAAGAGCCTGAAAACGTGTGAAAAATATGAAAAGGTTCAAAATGTGTCAAAAATATGAGGAGCATGAAACGGTCTGAAAAATAGGAGGACGATGAAACGGTCTTCAAAACATAAAGAACCTGAAAAGGTGTGAAAAATATGAAGAGCTTTTAAAGGTGTCAAAATTATGAGGAGCATGAAGCGGTCTGAAAAAGAGGAGGAGCATGAAACCGTGTTCAAAAACATGAAGAGCCTGAAAAGGTGTGAAAAATATGAACAGCTTCAAAAGGTGTGAAAAATATGAAGAGCTTCAAAAGGTGTCAAAAATGAGATGAGCATGAAACGGTCTGAAAAATCGGAGGAGCATGAAGTGGGGTTGAAAATCATGAAGAGCCTGAAAAGGTGTGTAAAATATGAAGAGCTTCAAAAGGAGTGAAAGACTTGAGGAGCATGAAACCGTCTGAATTATAGGAGGAGCATGAAACGGTGTTGAAAAACATGAAGAGCCTCAAAAGGTGTGAAAAATATGAAGAGCTCAAAAGGTGTCAAAAATATGAAGAGCTTCAAAAAGTGTGACAAATGAGATGGGCATGAAATGGTCTGAAAAAGGAGGAGCATGAAGTGGTGTTGAAAAACATGAAGAGCCTGAAAAGGTGTAAAATATATGAAGAGATTCAAAAGGTGTCAAAAATATGAGGAGCTTGAAATGGTCTGAAAAATTGTAGGATCATGAAGCGGTGTTGAAAAACATGAAGAGCCTGAAAAGTTGTGAAAAATATGAAGAGCTTCAAAGGTGTCAAAAATGTGAGGAGCATGAAACGGTCTGAAAAATAGGAGGAGCATGAAGCGGTGTTCTAAACATGAAAAGCCTGAAAAAGTGTGAAAAATATGAAGAGCTTCAAAGGTGTCAAAACTATGAGGAGCATGAAACGGTCTGAAAAAGAGAAGGAGCATGAAGCATTGATGAAAAACATGAGGAGGCTGAAAACGTGTGAAAAATATGAAGAGCTTCAAAAGGTGTGAAATACATGAGGAGCATGAAACGGTCTGAAAAATAGGAGGATCATGAAGCGGTGTTGAAAAATATGAAGAGCCTGAAAAGGTGTGAAAAATATGAAGAGCTTCAAAAGCTTTCAAAAATATGAGGAGCATGAAACGGTCTGACAAATAGGAGCAGCATGAAGTGGTGTTGAAAAACATGAAGAGCCTGAAAAGGTGTGAAAAATATGAAGAGCTTCAAAAGTTGTGAAAAATAGGAGGAGCATGAAGCGGGGTTGAAAAACATGAAGAGCCTAAAAAGGTGTGAAAAATACGAAGAGCTTCAAAAGGTGTGAAAAATATGAAGAGTCTCAAAACGTGTCAAAAATATGAGGAGTATGAAACGGTCTGGAAAATAGCAGGAGCATGAAGCGGTGTTGAAAAAGATGAAGAGCCTGAAAACGTGTGAAAAATATGAAGAGCTTCAAAATTATGAAAAATATGAAGAGCTTGAATAGGTGTGAATAATGTGAAGAGATTCAAAATGTGTCAAAAATGACATGAGCATGAAACGATCTGAAAAATACGAGGAGCATGAAGCGGTGTTGAAAATCATGAAGAGCCTGAAAAGGTGTTAAAAATATGAAGAGCCTCAAAACGCGTCAAAATATGAGGATCATGAAACGGTCTGAAAAATAGGAGGAGCATGAAACGGTGTTCAAAAACATGAAGAGCCTAAAAAGGTGTGAAAAATATGAAGAGCTTCAAAACGCGTCAAAATATGAGGAGCATGAAACGGTCTGAAAAACAGGAGGATCATGAAGCCGTGTTGAAAAACATGGGGAGCCTGAAAAGGTGTGAAAAATATGAAGAGCTTCATAGGTCTCAAAAATATGAGGAGCATGAAACGGTCTGAAAAATAGGAGAAGCATGAAACGGTGTTCAAAAACATGAAGAGCCTGAAAAGCTGTGAAAAATATGAAGAGCTTCTAAAGGTGTGAAATACATGAGGAGCATGAAACGGTATGAAAAATATGAGGAGCATGAAGCAATGTTCAAAAACATGAAGAACCGGAATAGATGTGAAAAATATGAAGAACTTCATACGGTGTAAAAATTATGAGGAGCATGAAACGGTATGAAAAATATGAGGAGCATGAAGCAGTGTTCAAAAACATGAAGAGCCTGAAAAGGTGTGAAAAATATGAAGAGCTTAAAAGCTGTGAGAAATATGAAGAGCTTCAAAAGTTGTCAAAAATATGAGGAGCATGAAACGGTCTGAAAAATATGAGGAGCATGAAATGATCTGAAAACAGGAGGATGATGAAGCGGTGTGGAAAAACATGAAGAGCCTGAAAACGTGTGAAAAATATGAAGAGCTTAAAAGCTGTGAAAAATATGAAGAGCTTCAAAAGTTGTCAAAAATATGAGGAGCATGAAACAGTCTGAAAATTTGCAAGAGCATGAAGTGGTGTTCAAAAACATGAAGAGCCTGAAAAATTGTGAAAAATATGAAGAGCTTCAAAATGTGTCAAAAATATGACGAGCATGAAACCCTCTTAAAAATAGGAGGAGGATGAAGCGGTGTTCAAAAACATGAAGAGCCTGAAAAGGTGTGAAAAATATGAAGAGCTTCAAAAGGTGTAAAAAATATGAAGAGCTTCAAAAGGTGTCAAAAATGAGATGAGCATGAAACGGTCTGAAAAATAGGAGGAGCATGAAGCGGTGTTCAAAAAAATGCAGAGACTGAAAAATTGTGAAAAATATGAAGAGCTTCAAAAGGTGTAAAAAATAGGAGGAGCATGAATCGGGTTGAAAAATAGGAGAAGCATGAACGGGTGTTCAAAAACCTAAAGAGTATGAAAAGGTGTGAAAAACATGAAGAGCTTCATAAGGTGTCAAAATTAGTTTAGCATGAAAGGGTCTGAAAAATAGGAGGAGCATGAAGTGGTGTTGAAAACATGAAGAGCCTGAAAAGGTGTGAAATATATGAAGAGCTTCAAAAGATGTGAATAATATGAAGTGCATCAAAACGTGTCAAAAGTGAGATGAGCATGAAACGGTCTGAAAAATAGGAGGAGCATGAAGTGATGTTGAAAAACATGAAGAGCCTGAAAACGTGTGAAAAATATGAAGAGCTTCAAAAATATGAAAAATATGAAAAGATTCAAAAGGTGTGAAAAATATGAAGAGCTTCAAAAGATGTCAAAAATGAGATGAGCATGAAACGGTCTGAAAAATAGGAGGAGCATGAAGCGGTGTTGAAAATCACGAAGAGCCTGAAAAGGTGTGAAAAATAGGCCGAGCTTCAAAAGGTGTCAAAAATATGAGGAGCATGAAACGGTCTGAAAAATAGGAGGAGCACGAAGTGGTGTTGAAAAACATGACGAGCCTAAAAGGTGTGAAAAATAGGCAGAGCTTCAAAAGGTGTCAAAAATGAGATGAGCATGAAACGGTCTGAAAAATACGAGGAGCACGAAGTGGTGTTGAAAAACATGACGAGCCTAAAAGGTGTGAAAAATAGGCAGAGCTTCAAAAGGTGTCAAAAATGAGATGAGCATGAAACGGTCTGAAAAATACGAGGAGCACGAAGTGGTGTTGAAAAACATGACGAGCCTAAAAGGTGTGAAAAATAGGAAGAGCTTCAAAAGGTGTCAACAATATGAGGAGCATGAAACGGTCTGAAAAATAGGAGGAGCATGAAGCGGTGTTGAAAATCATGAAGAGCCTGAAAAGGTGTGAAAAATAGGCAGAGCTTCAAAAGGTGTCAAAAATATGAGGAGCATGAAACGGTCTGAAAAATAGGAGGAGCATGAAGCGGTGTTGAAAATCATGAAGAGCCTAAAAGGTGTGAAAAATAGGCAGAGCTTCAAAAGGTGTCAAAAATGAGATGAGCATGAAACGGTCTGAAAAATACGAGGAGCATGAAGTGGTGTTGAAAAACATGACGAGCCTAAAAGGTGTGAAAAATAGGAAGAGCTTCAAAAGGTGTCAACAATATGAGGAGCATGAAACGGTCTGAAAAATAGGAGGAGCATGAAGCGGTGTTGAAAATCATGAAGAGCCTAAAAAGGTGTGAAATATATGAAGAGCTTCAAAAGGTGTGCAAAATATGAAGAGCTTCAAAAGGTGTCAACAATATGAGGAGCATGAAACGGTCTGAAAAATAGGAGGAGCATGAAGCGGTGTTGAAAATCATGAAGAGCCTGAAAAGGTGTGAAATATATGAAGAGCTTCAAAAGGTGTGAAAAATATGAGGAGTATGAAACGGTCTGAAAAATAGGAGGATCATGAAGCGGTGTTCAAAAACTTGAAGAGCTTGAAAATATGTGAAATATATGAGGAGCATGAAACGGTCTGAAAAATAGGAGGAACATGAAGCGGAGTTCAAAAAAATGAAGAGCCTGAAAAGGTGGAAAAAATATGAAGAGCTTCAAAAGGTGTCAAAAATTTGAGGAGCATGAAACGGTCTGAAAAATAGGAGGAGCGTGAAGCGGTGTTCGAAAACATGAAGAGCCTGAAAAGGTGTGAAAAATATGAAGAGCTTCAAAAGTTGTGAAAAATATGAAAAGCATGAAACAGTCTGAAAAATAGGAGGAGTATGAAGCGGTGTTGAAAAACATGAAGAGTCTGAGAAGGTGTGAAAAATATGCAGAGCTTCAAAAGACGTCAAATATATGAGGATCATGAAAATTTCTGAAGAATACGAGGAGCATGAAGCGGTTTTGAAAAACATGAAGAGCCTGAAAAGGTGTGTAAAATATGAAAAGCTTCAAAATGTTACAAATATATGAGGATCATGAAACGGTCTGAAAAATAGGAGGAGCATGAAGCGGTGTTCAAAAACATAAAGAGCGTGAAAACGTGTGAAAAATATGAAAAGCTTCAAAAGAAGTCAAAAATATGAGGAGCATGAAAAGGTCTGAAAAATAGGAGGAGCATGAAACGATCTGAAAAATGGGAGGAGCATGAAGCGGTGTTGAAAAACATGAAGAGCCTGAAAAGGTGTGAAAAATATGAAGAGCTTCAAAAGGTGTCAAAAATATGAGGAGCATGAAACGGTCTGAAAATTAGAAGGAGCAAGAAACTGTGATCAAAAACAAGAAGAGCCTGAAAAGGTGTGAAAAAAATGAAGGGATTCAAAAGGTGTGAAAATTATGAGGAGCATGAAACGGTCTGAAAAATAGGAGGAGCATGAAGCGGTGTTGAAAAATATGAACAGCTGAAAAGGTGGGTAAAATATGAAGAGCTTTAAAAGGTGTCAAAAATATGAGGAGCATGAAACGGTCTGAAAAATAGGAGGAGCATTAAACGGTGTTCAAAAACATGAAGAGCCTGAAAAGGTGTGAAAAATATGAAGAGCTTCAAAAGGTGTCAGTAATAGGAGGAGCATGAAACGGTCTGAAATATAGGAGGAGAATGAAGCGGTGTTGAAAAATATGAAGAGCCTGAAAAGGTGTGAAAAACATGAAGAGCTTAAAAGTTGTGAGAAATATGAAGAGCTTCAAAAGGTGTCAAAAATATGAGGAGCTTGAACGGTCTGAAAAATTGGAGGAGCATGAAGCAGTGTTGAAAAACATGAAGAGCCTGAAAATGTGTGACAAATATGAAGAGCTTCAAAATGTGTCAAAAATATGAGGGGCATGAAAGGGTCTGAAAAATTGGAGGAGCATGAAGCAGTGTTGAAAAACATGAAGAACCTGAAAAGGTGTGAAAAATATGAAGACCTTCAAAAGGTGTCAAAAATATGAGGAGCATGAACGGTCTGAAAAATTGGAGGAGCATGAAGCAGTGTTGAAAAACATGAAGAGCCTGAAAAGATGTGAAAAATATGAAGAGCTTCAAAATGTGTCAAAAATATGAGGAGCATGAAACGGTCTGAAAAATAGTAGGAGCAAGAAATGGTGTTCAAAAACATAAAGAGCCACAAAAGGTGTGAAAAATATGAAGAGCTTCAAAAGGTGTCAAAAATATGAGGAGCAAGAAACGGTCTGAAAAATAGGAGGAGCATGAAGCGGTATTCAAAAACATGAAGAGCCTGAAAAGATTTGAAAAATATGAAGAGCTTCAAAAGGTGTCAAAAATATGACGAACATGAAACGGTCTGAAAAATAGGAGCAGAATGAAGTGGTGTAGAAAAACATGTAGACCCAGAAAATGAGTGAAAAATAAGAAGAGCTTCAATAGGTTTCAAAAATATGAGGAGCATGAAACGGTTTGAAAAATAGGAAGAGCATGAAACGGTGTTAAAAAACATGAAGAGCTTCAAAAGGTGTGAAACATATGAAGAGCTTGAAAAGGTGTCAAAAATATGAGGATCATGAAACGGTCTGAACAATAGGAGGAGCATGAGTTGGTTTTGAAAAACATGAAGAGCCTGAAAACATGCGAAATATATGAAGCGCTTCAAAAGGTGTGAAATACATGAGGAGCATGAAACAGATGAAAAATAGGAGGAGCATGAAGCGGTGTTCAAAAACACGAAGAGCTTGAAAGGTGTGAAAAATATGAAGAGCTTTAAAAGGTGTCAAAAATATGAGGAGCATGAAACGTTCTGAAAAATAGGAGGATCATGAAACGTTGTTCAAAAACATGAAGAGCTTGAAAAGGTGTGAAAAATATGAAGAGCCTCAAAACGTGTCAAAAATATGAGGAGTATGAAACGGTCTGGAAAATAGCAGGAGCATGAAGCGGTGTTGAAAAAGATGAAGAGCCTGAAAACGTGTGAAAAATATGAAGAGCTTCAAAATTATGAAAAATATGAAGAGCTTGAATAGGTGTGAATAATGTGAAGAGATTCAAAATGTGTCAAAAATGACATGAGCATGAAACGATCTGAAAAATACGAGGAGCATGAAGCGGTGTTGAAAATCATGAAGAGCCTGAAAAGGTGTTAAAAATATGAAGAGCCTCAAAACGCGTCAAAATATGAGGATCATGAAACGGTCTGAAAAATAGGAGGAGCATGAAACGGTGTTCAAAAACACGAAGAGCCTAAAAAGGTGTGAAAAATACGAAGAGCTTCAAAACGCGTCAAAATATGAGGAGCATGAAATGGTCTGAAAAACAGGAGGATCATGAAGCCGTGTTGAAAAACATGGGGAGCCTGAAAAGGTGTGAAAAATATGAAGAGCTTCAAAAGGTCTCAAAAATATGAGGAGCATGAAACAGTCTGAAAAATACGAGAAGCATGAAACGGTGTTCAAAAACATGAAGAGCCTGAAAAGCTGTGAAAAATATGAAGAGCTTCAAAAGGTTGGAAATACATGAGGAGCATGAAACGGTCTGGAAAATAGGACAAGCATGAAGCGGTGTGGAAAAACATGAAGAGCCTGAAAACTTGTGAAAAATATGAAGAGCTTAAAGCTGTAAGAAATATGAAGAGCTTCAAAAGTTGTCAAAAATATGAGGAGCATGAAACGGTCTGAAAAATATGAGGAGCATGAAATGATCTGAAAACAGGAGGATGATGAAGCTGTGTGGAAAAACATGAAGAGCCTGAAAACGTGTGAAAAATATGAAGAGCTTAAAAGCTGTGAAAAATATGAAGAGCTTCAAAAGTTGTCAAAAATATGAGGAGCATGAACTGTCTGAAAAATAGGAGGAGCATGAAGCGGTTTTGAAAAACATGAAGAGCCTGAAAAGGTGTGAAAAATATGAACAGCTTCAAAAGGTGTCAAATATATGAGGAGCATGAAACGGTCTGAAAAATAGGAGGAGCATGAAGCGGTGTTCAAAAACATGAAGAGCCTGAAAAGGTGTGAAAAATATAAAGAGCTTCAAAAGCTGTGAAAGACATGCGGAGCATGAAACGGTCTGAAAAATAGGAGGAGCATGAAAAGGTGTTCAAAAACATGAAAGCCTGAAAAGGTGAGAAAAATATGAAGAGCTTCAAAAGATGTTAAATACATGAGGAGCATGAAACGGTCTGAAAATTAGGAGGAGCATGAAGCGGTGTTCAAAAACATGAAGAGCCTGAAAACGTGTGAAAAATATGAAAAGGTTCAAAATGTGTCAAAAATATGAGGAGCATGAAACGGTCTGAAAAATAGGAGGACGATGAAACGGTCTTCAAAACATAAAGAACCTGAAAAGGTGTGAAAAATATGAAGAGCTTTTAAAGGTGTCAAAATTATGAGGAGCATGAAGCGGTCTGAAAAAGAGGAGGAGCATGAAACCGTGTTCAAAAACATGAAGAGCCTGAAAAGGTGTGAAAAATATGAACAGCTTCAAAAGGTGTGAAAAATATGAAGAGCTTCAAAAGGTGTCAAAAATGAGATGAGCATGAAACGGTCTGAAAAATCGGAGGAGCATGAAGTGGGGTTGAAAATCATGAAGAGCCTGAAAAGGTGTGTAAAATATGAAGAGCTTCAAAAGGAGTGAAAGACTTGAGGAGCATGAAACCGTCTGAATTATAGGAGGAGCATGAAACGGTGTTGAAAAACATGAAGAGCCTCAAAAGGTGTGAAAAATATGAAGAGCTCAAAAGGTGTCAAAAATATGAAGAGCTTCAAAAAGTGTGACAAATGAGATGGGCATGAAATGGTCTGAAAAAGGAGGAGCATGAAGTGGTGTTGAAAAACATGAAGAGCCTGAAAAGGTGTAAAATAAATGAAGAGATTCAAAAGGTGTCAAAAATATGAGGAGCTTGAAATGGTCTGAAAAATTGTAGGATCATGAAGCGGTGTTGAAAAACATGAAGAGCCTGAAAAGTTGTGAAAAACATGAAGAGCTTCAAAGGTGTCAAAAATGTGAGGAGCATGAAACGGTCTGAAAAATAGGAGGAGCATGAAGCGGTGTTCTAAACATGAAAAGCCTGAAAAAGTGTGAAAAATATGAAGAGCTTCAAAGGTGTCAAAACTATGAGGAGCATGAAACGGTCTGAAAAAGAGAAGGAGCATGAAGCATTGATGAAAAACATGAGGAGGCTGAAAACGTGTGAAAAATATGAAGAGCTTCAAAAGGTGTGAAATACATGAGGAGCATGAAACGGTCTGAAAAATAGGAGGATCATGAAGCGGTGTTGAAAAATATGAAGAGCCTGAAAAGGTGTGAAAAATATGAAGAGCTTCAAAAGCTTTCAAATATATGAGGAGCATGAAACGGTCTGACAAATAGGAGCAGCATGAAGTGGTGTTGAAAAACATGAAGAGCCTGAAAAGGTGTGAAAAATATGAAGAGCTTCAAAAGTTGTGAAAAATAGGAGGAGCATGAAGCGGGGTTGAAAAACATGAAGAGCCTAAAAAGGTGTGAAAAATACGAAGAGCTTCAAAAGGTGTGAAAAATATGAAGAGTCTCAAAACGTGTCAAAAATATGAGGAGTATGAAACGGTCTGGAAAATAGCAGGAGCATGAAGCGGTGTTGAAAAAGATGAAGAGCCTGAAAACGTGTGAAAAATATGAAGAGCTTCAAAATTATGAAAAATATGAAGAGCTTCAATAGGTGTGAATAATGTGAAGAGATTCAAAATGTGTCAAAAATGACATGAGCATGAAACGATCTGAAAAATACGAGGAGCATGAAGCGGTGTTGAAAATCATGAAGAGCCTGAAAAGGTGTTAAAAATATGAAGAGCCTCAAAACGCGTCAAAATATGAGGATCATGAAACGGTCTGAAAAATAGGAGGAGCATGAAACGGTGTTCAAAAACATGAAGAGCCTAAAAAGGTGTGAAAAATATGAAGAGCTTCAAAACGCATCAAAATATGAGGAGCATGAAACGGTCTGAAAAACAGGAGGATCATGAAGCCGTGTTGAAAAACATGGGGAGCCTGAAAAGGTGTGAAAAATATGAAGAGCTTCATAGGTCTCAAAAATATGAGGAGCATGAAACGGTCTGAAAAATAGGAGAAGCATGAAACGGTGTTCAAAAACATGAAGAGCCTGAAAAGCTGTGAAAAATATGAAGAACTTCATACGGTGTGAAAATTATGAGGAGCATGAAACGGTATGAAAAATATGAGGAGCATGAAGCAATGTTCAAAAACATGAAGAACCGGAATAGATGTGAAAAATATGAAGAACTTCATACGGTGTGAAAATTATGAGGAGCATGAAACGGTATGAAAAATATGAGGAGCATGAAGCAGTGTTCAAAAACATGAAGAGCCTGAAAAGGTGTGAAAAATATGAAGAGCTTAAAAGCTGTGAGAAATATGAAGAGCTTCAAAAGTTGTCAAAAATATGAGGAGCATGAAACGGTCTGAAAAATATGAGGAGCATGAAATGATCTGAAAACAGGAGGATGATGAAGCGGTGTGGAAAAACATGAAGAGCCTGAAAACGTGTGAAAAATATGAAGAGCTTAAAAGCTGTGAAAAATATGAAGAGCTTCAAAAGTTGTCAAAAATATGAGGAGCATGAAACAGTCTGAAAATTTGCAAGAGCATGAAGTGGTGTTCAAAAACATGAAGAGCCTGAAAAATTGTGAAAAATATGAAGAGCTTCAAAATGTGTCAAAAATATGACGAGCATGAAACCCTCTTAAAAATAGGAGGAGGATGAAGCGGTGTTCAAAAACATGAAGAGCCTGAAAAGGTGTGAAAAATATGAAGAGCTTCAAAAGGTGTAAAAAATATGAAGAGCTTCAAAAGGTGTCAAAAATGAGATGAGCATGAAACGGTCTGAAAAATAGGAGGAGCATGAAGCGGTGTTCAAAAAAATGCAGAGACTGAAAAATTGTGAAAAATATGAAGAGCTTCAAAAGGTGTAAAAAATAGGAGGAGCATGAATCGGGTTGAAAAATAGGAGAAGCATGAACGGGTGTTCAAAAACCTAAAGAGTATGAAAAGGTGTGAAAAACATGAAGAGCTTCATAAGGTGTCAAAATTAGTTTAGCATGAAAGGGTCTGAAAAATAGGAGGAGCATGAAGTGGTGTTGAAAACATGAAGAGCCTGAAAAGGTGTGAAATATATGAAGAGCTTCAAAAGATGTGAATAATATGAAGTGCATCAAAACGTGTCAAAAGTGAGATGAGCATGAAACGGTCTGAAAAATAGGAGGAGCATGAAGTGATGTTGAAAAACATGAAGAGCCTGAAAACGTGTGAAAAATATGAAGAGCTTCAAAAATATGAAAAATATGAAAAGATTCAAAAGGTGTGAAAAATATGAAGAGCTTCAAAAGATGTCAAAAATGAGATGAGCATGAAACGGTCTGAAAAATAGGAGGAGCATGAAGCGGTGTTGAAAATCACGAAGAGCCTGAAAAGGTGTGAAAAATAGGCCGAGCTTCAAAAGGTGTCAAAAATATGAGGAGCATGAAACGGTCTGAAAAATAGGAGGAGCATGAAGCGATGTTGAAAATCATGAAGAGCCTAAAAGGTGTGAAAAACAGGCAGAGCTTCAAAAGGTGTCAAAAATGAGATGAGCATGAAACGGTCTGAAAAATACGAGGAGCATGAAGTGGTGTTGAAAAACATGACGAGCCTAAAAGGTGTGAAAAATAGGAAGAGCTTCAAAAGGTGTCAACAATATGAGGAGCATGAAACGGTCTGAAAAATAGGAGGAGCATGAAGCGGTGTTGAAAATCATGAAGAGCCTAAAAAGGTGTGAAATATATGAAGAGCTTCAAAAGGTGTGCAAAATATGAAGAGCTTCAAAAGGTGTCAACAATATGAGGAGCATGAAACGGTCTGAAAAATAGGAGGAGCATGAAGCGGTGTTGAAAATCAAGAAGAGCCTGAAAAGGTGTGAAATATATGAAGAGCTTCAAAAGGTGTGAAAAATATGAGGAGTATGAAACGGTCTGAAAAATAGGAGGATCATGAAGCGGTGTTCAAAAACTTGAAGAGCTTGAAAATATGTGAAATATATGAGGAGCATGAAACGGTCTGAAAAATAGGAGGAACATGAAGCGGAGTTCAAAAAAATGAAGAGCCTGAAAAGGTGGAAAAAATATGAAGAGCTTCAAAAGGTGTCAAATATTTGAGGAGCATGAAACGGTCTGAAAAATAGGAGGAGCGTGAAGCGGTGTTCGAAAACATGAAGAGCCTGAAAAGGTGTGAAAAATATGAAGAGCTTCAAAAGTTGTGAAAAATATGAAAAGCATGAAACAGTCTGAAAAATAGGAGGAGTATGAAGCGGTGTTGAAAAACATGAAGAGTCTGAGAAGGTGTGAAAAATATGCAGAGCTTCAAAAGACGTCAAATATATGAGGATCATGAAAATTTCTGAAGAATACGAGGAGCATGAAGCGGTTTTGAAAAACATGAAGAGCCTGAAAAGGTCTGTAAAATATGAAGAGCTTCAAAAGGTTACAAATATATGAGGATCATGAAACGGTCTGAAAAATAGGAGGAGCATGAAGCGGTGTTCAAAAACATAAAGAGCGTGAAAACGTGTGAAAAATATGAAAAGCTTCAAAAGAAGTCAAAAATATGAGGAGCATGAAAAGGTCTGAAAAATAGGAGGAGCATGAAACGATCTGAAAAATGGGAGGAGCATGAAGCGGTGTTGAAAAACATGAAGAGCCTGAAAAGGTGTGAAAAATATGAAGAGCTTCAAAAGGTGTCAAAAATATGAGGAGCATGAAACGGTCTGAAAATTAGAAGGAGCAAGAAACTGTGATCAAAAACAAGAAGAGCCTGAAAAGGTGTGAAAAAAAATGAAGGGATTCAAAAGGTGTGAAAATTATGAGGAGCATGAAACGGTCTGAAAAATAGGAGGAGCATGAAGCGGTGTTGAAAAACATGAACAGCTGAAAAGGTGGGTAAAATATGAAGAGCTTTAAAAGGTGTCAAAAATATGACGAGCATGAAACTTTCTGAAAAAGAGGAGGAGCATGAACCGGTGTTGAAAAACATGAAGAGCCTGAAAAGGTGTGAAAAATATGAAGAGGTTTAAAAGGTGTCAAAAATATGAGGAGCATAAAACTTTTTGAAAAATAGGAGGATCATGAAACCGTGTTCAAAAATATGAAGAGCCTGAAAAGGTGTGAAAAATATGAAGAGCCTTAAAAAATGTCAAAAATATGTGGAGTATGAAACGGTCTGAAAAATAGCAGGAGCATGAAGCTGTGTTGAAAAACATGAAGAGCCTGAAAAGGTGTGAAAAATATGAAGAGCTTCAAAACGTGTCAAAATATGAGGAGCATGAAACGGTCTGAAAATTAGGAGGAGCAAGAAGCGGTGTTGAAAAACATGAAGAGCCTGAAAAGGTGTGAAAAATATGAAGAGCTTCAAAAGGTGTGAAAAATATGAAGAGCTTCAAAAGCTGTCAAATGAGATGAGCATGAAACGGTCTGAAAAATAGCAGGAGCATGAAGCGGTGTTCAAAAACATGAAGAGCCTGAAAAAATGTGAAAAATATGAAGAGCTTCAAAAGGGGTGAAAAATATGAATAGCATGATATTGTCTGAGAAATCGGAGGAGCATGAAGCGGTGTTCAAAAACATGAAGAGCCTGAAAAGTTGTGAAAAATATGCAAAGCTTAAAAAGGTGTCAAAAAATAGATGAGCATGAAACTGTCTGAAAAATAGGAGGAGCATGAAGTGGTGTTGAAAAAAATGAAGAGCCTGAAAAGGTGTGAAATATATGAAGAGCTTCAAATGGTGTCAAGAATATGAGGAGAATGAAGCGGTCTGAAAAATAGGAGGAGCATGAAGCGGTGTTGAAAAACATGAAGCGCCTGAAAAGGTGTGAAAGATATGAAGAGTTTCTAAAGGTGTCAAAAATATGAGGAGTAAGAAAGGGTCTGAAAAATAGGAGGAGCATGAAGCGGTGTTGAAAAACATGAAGAGCCTGAAAAGGTGTGAAAAATATGAACAGCTTAAAAAGGTGTCAAAAATATTAGGAGCAGGAAACGGTCTGAAAAATAGGAGGAGCATGAAACGGTGTTGAAAAACATGAAGAGTCTGAAAACGTGTCAAAAATATGAAGAGCTTCAAAAGGTGTCAAAAATATTAGGAGCATGAAACGGTCTGAAAAATAGGAGGAGCATGAAACGGTGTTGAAAAACATGAAGAGTCTGAAAACGTGTCAAAAATATGAAGAGCTTCAAAAAGTGTCAAAAATATTAGGAGCATGAAACGGTCTGAAAAATAGGAGGAGCACGAAGTGGTGTTGAAAAACATGAAGAGCCTGAAAAGGTGTGAAATATATGAAGAGCTTCAAAAAGTGTCAAAAATATTAGGAGCATGAAACGGTCTGAAAAATAGGAGGAACATGAAGCGGTGTTGAAAAACATGAAGAGCCTGAAAAGGTGTGAAAAATATGAACAGCTTAAAAAGGTGTCAAAAATATTAGGAGCATGAAACGGTCTGAAAAATAGGAGGAGCATGAAACGGTCTGAAAAATAGGAGGATCATGAAACAGTGTTGAAAAACATGAAGAGCCTGAAAAGCTGTGAAAAATATGAAGAGCTTCAAAAGGTGTCAAATATATGAGGAGCTTGAAACGGTCTGAAAAATAAGAGTAACATGAAACGGTCTGATAAATAGGAGGAGCATGAAACAGTGTTGAAAAACATGAAGAGCCTGAAAAGCTGTGAAAAATATGAAGAGCTTCAAAAGGTGTCAAAATTTTGAGGAGCATGAAACGGTCTGAAAAAAAAGGAGGAGCATGAAGTGGTGTTGAAAAACATGAAGATGCTGAAATGGTGTGAAATATATGAAGAGCTTCAAAATGTGTGAAATATTTGAGGAGCTTCAAAAAGTGTCAAAAATATGAGGAGCATGAAATGGTCTGAAAAATAGGAGGAGAATGAAGCGGTGTTCAAAAACATGAAGAGCCTGAAAAGGTTTGAAAAATATGAAGAGCTTCAAAAGGTGTCAAAAATATGAGGAGCATGAAACGGTCTTAAAAATACGAGGAGCATGAAGAGGTGTTGAAAAAAATGAAGAGCCTGAAAAGGTGTGGAAAATATGAAGAGCTTCAAAATGTGTCAAAAATATGAGGAGCATGAAACGGTCTTAAAAATACGAGGAGCATGAAGAGGTGTTGAAAAAAATGAAGAGCCTGAAAAGGTTTGAAAAATATGAAGAGCTTCAAAAGGTGTCAAAAATATGAGGAGCATGAAATGGTCTGAAATATAAAGGAGCATGAAACGCTGATCAAATACATGAAGAGTCTGAAAAGGTGTGAAAAATATGAAGAGCTTCAAAAGCTGTCAAGTATATGAGTAGCATGAAACGGTCTGAAAAATAGGAGGAGCATGAAGCGGTGTTCAAAAACATGAAGAGCCTTAAAAGGTGTGAAAAATATGAAGAATTTTAAAAGGTGTCAAAAATATGAAGAGCATGAAACGTTCTGAAAAAGATGAGGATCATGAAACGGTGTTCAAAAACATGAAGAGCATGAGAAGTTGTGAGAAATATGAAGAATTTCAAAAGGTGTCAAAAATATGAAGAGCTTCAAAAGGTGTGAAAAATATGAAGAGCTTCAAAAGGTGTCAAAAATGAGATGAGCATGAAACGGTCTGAAAAATCGGAGGAGCATGAAGCGGTGTTGAAAATCATGAAGAGCCTGAAACGGTGTGAAAAATATGAAGAGCTTCAAAAGGTGTCAAAAATATGAAGAGCTTCAAAAGGTGTCAAAAATATGAGGAGCATGAAACGGTCTGAAAAGTAGGAGGAGCATGAAGCGCTGTTGAGAAACATGAAGAGCCTGAAAAGGTGTGAAAAATATGAAGAGCTTCAAAAGGTGTCAAAAATATGAGGAGCATGAAATGGTCTGAAATGTAGGAGGAGCATGAAGTGGTTGTGAAAAAGTTCAAGAGCCTGAAAAGGTGTGCAAAATATGAAGAGCTTCAAAAGGTGTGAAATTCATGAGGAGATGAAACGGTCTGAAAAAGAGGAGGGGCATGAAGCGGTGTTCAAAAACATGCAGAGACTGAAAAGGTGTGAAAAATATGAAGAGCTTCAAAAGGTGTGAAAAATATGAGGAGCATGCAACGGTCTGAAAAATAGAAGGAGCATGAACCGGTGTTCAAAAATATGAAGAGCCTGAAAAGGTGTGAAAAATATGAAGAGCTTCAAAAGGTGTCAAAAATATGAGGAGCATGAAACGGTCTGAAAAATAGGAGGAGCATGAAGCAGTGTTGAAAAACATGAAGAGCCTGAGAAGATGTGAAAAATATGAAGAGCTTCAAAAGGTGTGAAATACATGAGGAGTATGAAACGGTCTGAAAAATAGGAGGAGCATGAAGCGGTGTTGAAAAACATGAAGAGACTTAAAACGTGTGAAAAATATGAAGAGCTTCAAAAATGTGAAAAATATGAAAAGCTTCAAAAGGTGTGAAAAATACGAAGAGCTTCAAAAGATGTGAAATACATGAGGAGCATGAAACGGTCGGAAAAATAGGAGGAGCATGAAACGTTGTTCAAAAACATGAAGAGCCTGAAAAGGTGTGAAAAATATGAAGAGCTTCAAAACGTGTCAAAAATATGAGGAGCATGAAACGGACTGAAAAAAAGGAGGAGCATGAAGTAGTGTTGAAAAACATGAGGAGCCTGAAAATGTGTGAAAAATATGAAGAGTTTCCAAAGGTGTGAAAAATATGAAGAGCTTCAAAAGGTGTGAAATACATCAGAAGCATGAAACGGTCTGAAAAATAGGAGGAGCATGAAGCGGTGTTCAAAAACATGAAGAGCCTGAAAAGGTGTGAAAAATATGTGGAGCTTCAAAAGGTGTCAAAAATATGAGGAGCATGAAATGGTATGAAAAATAGGAGGAGCATGAAGCGGTGTTGAAAAACATGAAGAGCCTGAAAAGGTGTGAAATATATGAAGAGCTTCAAAAGGTGTCAACATATGAGAACCAAGAAACGAATGAAAAATAGGAGGAGCATGAAGCGGTGTTGAAAAACATGAAGAGCCTGAAAAGGTGTGACAAATATGAAGAGCTTCAAAAGGTGTCAAAAATATGAGGAGCAGGAAACGGTCTGAAAATTAAGAGCAGCATAAAATTGTGTTAAAAAACAAGAAGAGCCTGAAAAGGTGTGAAAAATATGAAGAGCTTCAAAATGTGTCAAAAATATGAGGAGCATGAAACGGTCTGAAAAATAGGAGGAGCATGAAACGGTGTTCAAAATCATGAAGAGCCTGAAAAAGTATGAAAAACATGAAGAGCCTGAAAAGTTGTGAAATACATGAGGAGCATTAAACGGTCTGAAAAATCAGAGCAGAATGAAACGGTGTTCAAAAACATGAAGAGCCTGAAAAGCTGTGAAAAATATGAAGCGCTTCAAAAGATGTGAAATACATGAGGAGCATTAAACCGTGTGAAAAATAGGAAGAGCATGAAACGGTGTTCAAAAACATGAAGAGCCTGAAAAGGTGTGAAAAATATGAAGAGTTTCTAAAGGTGTCAAAAATATGAGGATCATGAAACGGCCTGAAAAATAGGAGGCGCATGAAGCGGTATTCAAAAACATTAAGAGGCTGAAAAGGTGTGAAAAATATGAAAAGCTTCAAAAGGTGTCAAAAATATGGGGAGCATGAAATGGTCTGAAAAGTAGGAGGAGCATGAAGTGGTTGTGAAAAACTTCAAGAGCCTGAAAAGGTGTGCAAAATATGAAGAGCTTCAAAAGGTGTGAAATTCATGAGGAGATGAAACGGTCTGACAAAGAGGAGGGTCATGAAGCGGTGTTCAAAAACCTGCAGAGGCTGAAAAGGTGTGAAAAATATGAAGAGCTTCAAAAGGTGTCAAAAATATGAGGAGCATGAAACGGTCTGAAAAAGAGGAGGAGCATGAAGGCGTGTTGAAAAACATGAAGAGCCTGAAAACGTGTGAAAAATATGAAGAGCTTCAAAAATGTGAAAAATATGAAGAGCTTAAAAAGGTGTGAAAAATACGACGAGCTTCAATATGTGTCAAAAATGAGATGAACATGAAACGGTCTGAAACATAGGAGGAGCATGAAGCGGTTTTGAAAATCATGAAGAGCCTGAAAGGGTGTGAAAAATATGAAGAGCTTCAAAAGTTGTGAAAAATATGAAGAGTTTGAAAAGGTGTCAAAAATATGAGGAGCATGAAACGGTCTGAAAAATAGGAGGAGCATGAAACTGTGTTCAAAAACATGAAGAGCCTGAAAATGTGTGAAAAATATGAAGAGCTTCATAAATGTGAAAAATATGAAGAGCTTCAAAAGGTGTGAAAAATAGGAAGAGCTTCAAAAGGTGTCAAAAATGAGATTACCATTAAACGGTCTGAAAAATAGGAGGAGCATGAAGCGGTGTTGAAAATCATGAAGAGCCTGAAAAGTTGTGAAAAATATGAAGAGTTTCAAAAGGTGTGAAAAACATGAACAGCTTCAAAAGATTTCAAAAAGAGATGAGCCTGAACGGTCTGAAAAATAGGAGGACCATGAAACTGTGTTCAAAAACATGAAGAGCCTGAAAATGTGTGAAAAATATGAAGAGCTTCAAAAATGTGAAAAATATGAAGAGCTTCAAAAATGTGAAAAATATGAAGAACTTCAAAAGGTGTGAAAAATATGAAGAGCTTCAAAAGGTGTCAAAAATGAGATGAGCATGAAACTGTCTGAAAAATAGGAGGAGCATAAAGCGGTGTTGAAAATCATGAAGAGCCTGAAAAGGTGTGAAAAATATGAAGAGCTTCAAAAGATGTGAAAAACATGAAGAGCTTCAAAAGGTGTCAAAATGAGATGAGCATGAAACGGTCTGAACAATAGGAGGAGGATGAAGCGGTGTTGAAAAACATGAAGAGCCTGAAAATGTGTGAAAAATGTGAAAAGCGTCTAAAGGTGTTCAAAAATATTAGGAGAATGAAACGGTCTGAAAAATAGGAGGAGCATGAAGCGGTGTTGAAATACATGAAGAGCTTGAAAACGTGTGAAAAATATGAAGAACTTCAAAAGGTGTGAAAAATGTGAAGAGCTTGAAAAGGTGTCAAAAATGAGATGAGCATGAAACGGTCTGAAAAATAGGAGGAGCATGAAGTGGTGTTGAAAATAATGACGAGCCTGAGAAGGTGTCAAAAATATGAAGAGCTTCAAAAGGTGTCAAATATATGAGGAGCATGAAACGGTCTGAAAAATAGGAGGAGCATGAAGCGGTGTGGAAAAAGATGAAGGGCCTGAAAAGGTGTCAAAAATATGAAGAGCTTCAAAAGGTGTCAAAAATATGAGGAGGATGAAACGGTCTGAAAAATAGGAGGAGAATGAAACGGTGTTCAAAAAGAAGAAAAGCCTGAAAAAGTGTGAAAAATATGAAGAGCTTCAAAAGGTGTCAAAATATGAGGAGCATGAAACCGTCTGAAAAGGAGGAGGACCATTAAGCGGTGTTGAAAAAAATGAAGAGCCTGAAAAGGTGTGAAAAATAGGAAGATCTTGAAAAGGTGTCAAAAATATGAGTAGCATGAAACTGTCTGAAAAATAGGAGGAGCATGAAGTCGTGATGAAAAACATGAAGAGCCTGAAAAGGTGTGAAAAATATGAAGAGCTTCCAAAATTGTGAAAATATGAGGAGAATGAAACGGTTTGAAAAATAGGAGGAGCATGAAACGGTCTGAAAAATAGGAGGAGCATGATGCGGTGTGGAAAAACAAGAAGAGCCTGAAAAGGTGTGAAAAATATGAAGAGCTTCAAAAGGTGTGAAAAATATGAAGAGCTTCAAAAGGTTTCAAAATTAAGAGGAGCAATAAACCGTCTGAAAAATATGAAGGAGCATGAAACGGTTTGAAAAATAGGAGGAGCATGAAACGTGATGAAAAACATGAAGAGCTTCAAAAGGTGTGAAAAATATTAGATCATGAAACGATCTGAAAAATAGGAGGAGCATGAACTGGTCTTGAACAACATGAAGAGCATGAAAAGGTGTGAAAAATATGAAGAGCTTAAAAAGGTGTCAAAAATATGAGGAGCACGGAACGGTCTGAAAAATAGGAGAACCACGAAGCTGTGTTGAAAAACATGACAGCATGAAAAGGTGTGAAAAATATGAAGGGCTGCAAAAGTTGTGAAAAATATGAAGAGCATGAAAAGGTCTGAAAAATAGGAGGAGCATGAAGCGCTGTTGAAAAACATGAAGTGCCTGAAAAGTTGTGAAGAATATGAAGAGCTTCAAAAGGTGTCAAAAATATGAGGAGCATGAAATGGACTGAAAAATATGAGGTGCATGAATCGGTCTGATTAATAGGAGGAGCATGAAACGGTGTTGAAAAACATGAAGAGCATTGAAAGGTGTGAAAAATATGAAGAGCTTCAAAAGGTGTCAAAACTGTGAGGATCATGAAATGATCTGAAAGATAGGAGGAGCATGAACCTGTGGTCAGAAACATGAAGAGCCTGAAAAGGTGTGAAATATATGAAGAGCTTCAAAAGGTGTGAAAAATATGAATAGCATCAGAAGGTGTTAAAAATATGAGGAGCATGAAACGGTCTGAAAAATAGGTGGAGCATCAAAATGTGTTGAAAAAAATGAAGATCATGAAAGGTTTGAAAAATATGAAGAGCTTCAAAAGGAGTCAAAAATAGAAGCAGCATGAAACGGTGTTCAAAAACTTGAAGTGCCTGAAAATGTGTGAAAAATATGAAGAGATTTAAAGGTGTCAAAAATATGAGGAACATGAAACGGTCTGAAAAATAGGAGGAGCATGAAGCGGTGTTGAAAAACATGAAGAGCATGAAAAGGTGTGAAAAATATGAAGAGCTTCAAACGGTGTGAAAAATATGAGGAGCATGAAACGGTCTGAAAAATAGGAGGAGCATGAAGCGGTGTTCAAAAACATGAAGAGCCACAAAAGGTGTGAAAAATATGAAGAGCTTTAAAAGGGGTCAAAATATGAGGAGCATGAAACGTTCTGAAAAATAGGAGGATCATGAAACGGTGTTCAAAAACATGAAGAGCCTGAAAAGGTGTGAAAAATATGAAGAGCCTCAAAAAATGTCAAATATATAAGGAGTATGAAATGGTCTCAAAAATAGGAGGAGCAAGAAGCGGTGTTGAAAAACATGAAGAGCCTGAAACCGAGTGAAAAATATGAAGAGCTTCAAAAATGTGAAAAATATGAAGAGCTTCAAAAGGTGTGAAAAATATGAAGAGCTTCAAAAGTTGTCAAAAATGAGATGTGCATGAAACGGACTGAAATATAGGAGGAGCTTGAAGTGATGTTGAAAAACATGAAGAGCCTGAAAATGTGTGAAATATAGGAAGAGCTTCAAAAGGTGTCAAAAATAAGATGAGCATGAAACAGTCTGAAAATAAGAAGGAGCATGAAGCGGTGTTCAGAAACATGAAGAGCCTGAAAAGGTGTGAAAAATATGAGGAGCTTCAAAAGGTGTCAAAATATGAGGAGCAGGAAACGGTCTGAAAAATAGGAGGAGCATGAAGTGCTGTTCAAAATCATGAAGATCCTGGAAAGTTGTGAAAAATATGAAGAGCTTCAAAAGGTGTGAAATACATGAGGAGCATGAAACGGTCTGAAAAATAGGAGGAGCATGAAGCGGTGTAGAAAAACATGAAGAGCCTGAAAATGTGTGAAAAATATGAAGAGCTTCAAAAGCTGTCAAAAATGAGATGAGCATGAAACGGTCTGAAAAGTAGGAGGAGCATGAAGTGGTGTTGACAAACATGAAGAGCCTGAAAACGTGTGAAAAATATGAAGGGCTTCAAAAGGTGTGAAAAATATGAAGAGCTTCCAAAGTTGTCAAAAATATGAGGAGCATGAATCGGTCTCAAAAAATAGGAGAGAGCATGAAGCGGTGTTGAAAAACATGAAGAGCCTGAAAAGGTTTGAAAAATATGACGAGCTTCAAAAGATATAAAAAATATGAGGAGCATGAAACGGTTTGAAAAATACAAGGAGCATGATGTGGTGTTGAAAACATGAAGTGCATAAAAATGTGTGAAAAATATGAAGAGCTTCAAAAGGTGTCAAAAATATGAGGAGCATGTAACGGTCTGAAAATTAGGAGGAGCATGAGGTGGTGTTCAAAAACATGAAGAGCCTGAAAAGCTGTGAAAAATATGAAGAGCATCAAGATTGTCAAAATATGAGGAGCATGAAATGGTCTGAAAAATAGGAGGAGCATGAAACGGTGTTGAAAAACATGAAGATCCTGAAAAAGTGTGAAAAATATGAAGAGCTTCAAAAGGTGTCAAAAATATGAGGAGCATGAAACGGTGTGAAAAATAGGAGGAGAATAAAGCGGTGTTGAAAAACATGAAGAGCCTGAAAAGGTGTGAAAAATATGAAGAGCTTGAAAAGTTGTCAAAAATATGAGGAGCATGAAACAGTCTGAAAAATAGGAGGAGGAGAAGCGGATTTGAAAAACATGAAGAGCCTGAAATGGTGTGATAATTATGAAGCACTTCAAATGGTGTCAAAATTATGGGGAGCATTAAACGGTATGAAAAATAGGAGGAGCTTGAAACCTTGTTGAAAAATATGAAGAGCATGAAAAGGTGTGGAAAAATATGAAGAGCTGCAAAAGGTGTCAAAAATATGAGGAGCATGAAACGGTCTGAAAAATATGAGGAGCATGAAACGGTGTTCAAATTCAAGAAAACCCTGAAAAGGTGTGAAATATATGAAGAGCTTCAAAAGATATCAAAAATAGGAGGAGCAGGAAGCTGTGTAGAAAAACATGAACAGCCTGAAAAGGTGTGAAATATATGAAGAGCTTCAAAACGTGTCAAAAATATGAGGACCATGAAACGGTCTGAAAAATAGGAGGAGCATGAAGCGGTGTTCAAAAACATGAAGAGCCTGAAAAGGTGTGAAATATATGAAGAGCTTCAAAAGGTGTAAAAAATATGAGGAGTTTGAAACGGTCTGAAAAATAAGAGGATCTGGTTTCCTCAGTGTGTATGCCCAGAAGTGGAATTGCTGGGTCATATGGCAGTTCTCTTTCCAGTTTTTTAAGAAATCTCTACACCGTTTTCCATAGCGGCTGTACTAGTGTGCATTCCCACCAAGAGTATAAGAGGGTTCCCTTTTCTCCACTCCCTCTCCAGCATTTATTGCTTGTAGACTTTTGGATAGCAGCCATCCTGACTGGCATGTAATGGTACCTCATTGTGGTTTTGATTTGCATTTCTCTAATAATGAGTGATGTTGAGCATCTTTTCATGTGTTTGTTATCCATCTGTATGTCTTCTTTGGAGAAATGTCTGTTTAGTTCTTTGGCTCATTTTTTATTGGGTCATTTATTTTTCTGGAATTGAGCTGCAGGAGTTGCTTGTATATTTTTGAGATTAATCCTTTGTCTGTTTCTTCATTTGCTATTATTTTCTCCCAATCTGAGGGCTGTCTTTTCACCTTACTTATAGTTTCCTTTGTAGTGCAAAAGCTTTTAAGTTTCATTAGGTCCCATTTGTTTAGTTTTGCTTTTATTTCCAATATTCTGGGAGGTGGGTCATAGAGGATCTTGCTTTGATTTATGTCGGAGAGTGTTTTGCCTATGTTCTCCTCTAGGAGTTTTATAGTTTCTGGTCTTACATTTAGATCTTTAATCCATTTTGAGTTTATTTTTGTGTATGGTGTTAGAAAGTGTTCTAGTTTCATTCTTTTACAAGTGGTTGACCAGTTTTCCCAGCACCACTTGTTAAAGAGGTTGTCTTTTTTCCATTGTATATCCTTGCCTCCTTTGTCAAAGATAAGGTGTCCATAGGTTCGTCTGAAAGAGACACGTGCACCCCAATGTTCATCGCAGCACTGTTTATAATAGCCAGGACATGGAAGCAACCTAGATGCCCGTCAGCAGATGAATGGATAAGAAAGCTGTGGTACATATACACCATGGAATATTACTCAGCCGTTAAAAAGAATTCATTTGAATCAGTCCTAATGAGATGGATGAAGCTGGAGCCCATTTTACAGAGTGAAGTAAGCCAGAAAGATAAAGAACATTACAGCATACTGACACATGTATATGGAATTTAGAAAGGTGACAACGATAACCCTATATGCAGAACAGAAAAAGAGACACAGAAATACAGAACAGACTTTTAAACTTTGTGGGAGAATGTGAGGGTGGGATATTTCAAAAGAACTGCATGTATGCTATCTATGGTGAAACAGATCACCAGCCCAGGTAGGATGCACGAGACAAGTGCTCCGGCTTGGTGCACTGGGAAGACCCAGAGGAATCGGGTGGAGAGGGAGGTGGGAGGGGCAATCGGGACTGGGAATGCATGTAAGTCCATGGCTGATTCATATCAAAGTATGACAAAACCAACTGGAAAAAAAATAAAAATAATTAAAAAAATTAAAAAAAATAACAATAAAAAAAAAATAAGAGGAGCATGAAACGGTGTTCAAAAACATGAAGAGCCTGAAAAGGTGTGGAAATTATGAAGAGCTTCAAAAGGTGTCAAATATATGAGGAGCATAAAACGGTCTGAAAAAAAGGAGGAGTATGAAATGGTGTTGAAAAACATGAAGAGCCTGTAAGGTGTGAAAAAAATGAAGAACTTCAAAAGGTGTCAAAAATATAAGGAGCATGAAACGGCCTGAAAAATAGGAGGAGCATGAAGGGGTGTTCAAAAACGTGAAAAGCCTGAAAAGGTGTGAAAAACATGAAGAGTTTCAAAAGGTGTCAAAAATGAGATGAGCATGAAACGGTCTGAAAAATAGGAGGAGCATGAAGCGGTGTTCAAAAACATGAAGAGCCTGAAAAAGTGTGAAAAATATGAAGAGCTTATAAAATTGTCAAAAATATGAGGAGCATGAAGAGATGTTCAAAAACATGAAGAGGTTATTAAGGTGTGAAAAACATGAAGAGCTATAAAAGGTTTGAAAAATAGGAGGAGCATGAAGCGGTGTTCAAAAACATGAAGAGCCTGAAAAAGTGTGAAAAATATGAAGAGCTTATAAAATTGTCAAAATATGAGGAGCATGAAACGGTCTGAAAAATACGAGCAGCCTGAAACCGTCTGAAAAATAGGAGGAGCATAAAGCGGTGTTCAAAAACATGAAGGGCCTGAAAACGTGTGAAAAATATGAAGAGCTTCAAAAGGAGTCAAAAATATGCGGAGCCTGAAACGATCTGAAAATTAGGAGGAGCATGAAGCGGTGTTGAAAACCATGAAGAGCCGGAAAAGGTGTGAAAAATGTGAAGAGCTTCAAAAGGTGTCAAAAATATGAGGAGCATGAAACGCTCTGAAATATAGGAGGATCATGAAGCGGTGTTGAAAAACATGAAGAGCCTGAAAAGGTGTGATAAATGTGAAGAGCTTCAAAAGGTGTCAAAAATATGAGGAGCATGAAACGGTCTGAAAAATAGGAGGAGCATGAAACGGTGATCAAAAACATGAAGAGTCTGAAAACGTGTGAAAAACATGAAGAGCTTCAAACGGTGTGAAAAATATCAGGAGCATGAAACGGTCTGAAAAAGATGAGGAGCATGAAGTAGTCTTCAAAAACATGTACAGCCTGAAAAGGTGTGAAAAATATGAAGAGCTTCAAAAGGTGTGAAATACATGAGTATCATGAAACGGTATAAAAAATAGGAGGAGCATGAAGCTGTGTTCAAAAACATGAGAGCCTGAAAAGGTGTGCAAAATATGAAGAGGTTTAAAAGGTGTGAAAAATACGAGGAGCATGAAACGGTCTGAAAAATAGGAGGAGCATGAAACGGTGTTCAAAACATGAAGAGCCTGAAATGGTGTGAAAAATATGAAGAGCCGCAAAACGTGTCAAAAATATGAGGAGGATGAAACGGTCTGAAAAATAGGAGGCGCATGAAGCGATGTTGAAAAACTTGAAGAGCCTGAAAACGTGTAAAATATGAAGAGCTTCAAAACGTGTGAAAAATATGAAGAGCTTCAAAAGGTGTCAAAAATGAGATGAGCATGAAACGGTCTGAAAAATAGGAGGAGAATGAAACGGTGTTGAAAAACTTGAAGACCCTGAAAAGCTGTGAAAAATATGAAGAGCTTCAAAAGGTGTGAAAAATATGAAGAGCTTCCAAAGGTGTCAAAAATATGAGGAGCATGAAAAGGTCAGAAAAAGAGGAGGAGCATGAGCGGAGTTGAAAAACATGAAGAGACGGAAAAGGTGTGAAAAATATAAAGAGCTTCAAAAGGTTTGAAAAATAGGAGAAGCATGAAGCGGTTTTCAAAAACATGAAAAGCCTGAAAAGGTGTGAAAAATACGAAGAGCTTCAAAAGGTGTCAAAAATATGACGAGCATGAAAGAGTCTGAAAAATAGGAGCAGCATGAAACGGTGTTCAAAAACATGAAGAGCCTGAAAAGGTGTGAAAAATATGAAGAGCTTGAAAAGGTGTGAATATAGGAGGAGCATGAAGGGGTATTCAAAAACATGATAAGCCTGAAAAGGTGTAAAAAACATGAAGAGTTTCAAAAGGTGTCAAAAATGAGATGAGCATGAAACGGTCTGAAAAATAGGAGGATCATGAAGCGGTGTTCAAAAAGATGAAGAGCCTGAAAAGGTGTGAAAAACATGAAGAGTTTCAAAAGGTGTCAAAAATATGAGGAGCATGAAACGGTCTGACAAAGAGGAGGAGCATAAAGTGGTGTTTAAAAACATGAAGGGCCTGAAAAGGTGTGAACAGTATGAAGAGCTTCAAAAGGTGTCAAAAATGATATGAGCATGAAACGGTCTGAAAAATAGGAGGAGCATGAAGCGGTGTTCAAAAACATGAAGAGCTGAAAAGGTGTGAAAAATATGAAGAGCTTCAAAAGGTGTGAAAAATAAGAGGATCATGAAACGGTCTGAAAAATAGGAGGAGCATGAAGCGGTGTTCAAAACCATGAAGAGCCTGAAAAGTTATGAAAAATATGAAGAGCTTCAAAAAGTGTCAAAAATATGAGGAGCATGAAACGGTCTCAAAAATAGGAGGAGCATGAAGCGGTGTTGAAAAACATGAAGAGCCTGAAAAGGTGTGAAAAATATGAAGAGCTTCCAAAATTGTCAAAAATATGAGGAGCATGAAACGGTTTGAAAAATAGGAGGAGCCTGAAGCAGTCAGAAAAAAAGGAGGACATTGAAACGGTGTTGAAAAACATGAAGAGCCCGAAAACGTGTGAAAAATAGGAGGAGCTTCAAAAGGTGTCAAAAATATGAGGAGCATGAAACGGTCTGAAAAATAGGAGGAGCAAGAAGCGGCGTGCAAAAACAAGAAGAGCCTTAAAAGGTGTGAAAAATATGAAGAGCTTCAAAAGGTGTGAAATACATGAGGAACATTAAACGTTCTGAAAAATAGGAGGAGCATGAAGCGGTGTTGAAAAACATGAAGAGCCTGAAAAGGTGTGAAAAATATGAAGAGCTTCAAAAAGTGTGAAAAATAGGAGGAGCATGAAGCGGTGTTCAAAAACATGAAGAGCCTGAAAAGGTTTGAAAAATATGAAGAGCTTCAAACGGTCTGAAATACATGAGGAGCATGAAACGGTCTGAAAAATAGGAGGAGAATCAAACGGTGTTCAAAAATAAGAAGAGCCTGAAAAGCTGTGAAAAATATGAAGACTTTCAAAAGGTGTCAAAATTATGAGGAGCATGAATCGGTCTGAAAAATAGGAGTAGCATGAAGTGGTGTTCAAAAACATGAAGATCCTGAAAAGGTGTGAAAAATATAGAGCTTCAAAAGGTGTCAAAGATATGAGGAGCATGAAACGGTCTGAAAAATAGGAGGAGCATGAAACGGTGTTCGAAAACACGAACAGCCTGAAAAGTTGTGAAAAATATGAAGAGCTTCAAAAGGTGTCAAAAATATGAGGAGCATGAAAAGGTCTGAAAAATAGGAGGAGCATGAAACGGTGTTCCAAAACATCAATAGCCTGAAAAGGTGTGAAAAATATGAAGAGCATCAAAAGGTGTGAAAAATATCAGGAGCATGAAACGGTCTGAAAAATAGGAGGAGTGTGAAGCGGTGTTCAAAAACATGAAGAGCCTGAGAACGTGTGAAAAATATGAAGAGCTTCAAAAGGTGTGAAATACATGAGAGAAATGAAACTATCTGAAAAATAGGAGGAGCAGGAAGCCGTGTTGAAAAACATGTAGAGCCTGAAAAGGTGTGAAAAATATGAAGAGCTTCTAAAGGTGTCAAAAATAAGAGGAAAATGAAACGGTCTGGAAAATAGGAGGAGCATGAAGTGGTGTTGAATATGATGAAGAGCCTGAAAAGGTGTGAAATATATGAGGAGCTTGAAAATGTGTCAAAAATATGAGGAGCATGAAACGATCTGAAAAATAGGAGGTGCATGAAGTGATGTTGAAAAACATGAAGAGCCTGAAAAGGTGTAAAAAATATGAAGAGCTTCAAAAGGTGTCAAAAATGACATGAGCTTGAAACGGTCTGAAAAATTGGAGGAGCATGAAGCGATGTTGAAAAACATGAAGTCCTGGATAAGTGTGAAAAATATGAAGAGCTTCAAAAGGTGTTAAATATATGAGGAGCAAGAAACGTTCTCAAAAATAGGAGGAGCATGAAGCGGTGTTCAAAACCATGAAGAGCCTGAAAAGGTGTGAAAAATATGAAGAGGTTCAAAAATGTGAAAAATATGAAGAGCTTCAAAGGTGTCAAATATATGAAGAGCTTCAAATGGTGTCCAAATTATGAGGAGCATGAAACGGTCTAAAAAATAGGAGGAGCATGAAGCGGGGTTGAAAAACATGAAGAGTCTGAGAACGTGTGAAAAATATAAAGAGCTTCAAAATGTGTGAAAAATATGAGGAGCTTCAAAATGTGTCAAAAATATGAGGAGCATGAAACGGTCTGAAAAATAGGAGGAGCATGATGCAGTGTTGAAAAATATGAAGAGCCCGAAAACGTGTGAAAAATATGAAGATCTTAAAAAGGTATGAAAAATATGAAGAGCTTCAAAAGTTGTCAAAAAAGAGATGAGCATGAAACGGTCTGAAAAATAGGAGGAGCATGAAATTGTGTTCAAAAAAATGAAGAGCCTGAAAAGGTGTCTAGTATATGAAGATTTCAGAAGGTGTCAAAATATGAGGAGCATGAAAAAGTCTGAAAAATAGGAGGAGCATGAAGTGATGTTGAAAAACATGAAGAGCCTGAAAACGTGTGAAAAATAGGAGGAGCTTCAAAAGGTGTCAAAAATATGAGGAGCATGAAACGGTCTGAAAAATAGGAGGAGCAAGAAGCGGCGTGCAAAAACATGAAGAGCCTGAAAAGGTGTGAAAAATATGAAGAGCTTCAAAAGGTGTGAAAAATGAAAGGAGCATGAAACGGTATGAAAAATAGAAGGAGCATGAAGTGGTGTTGAAAAAAAAGAAGAGCCTGAAAATGTGTGAAAAATATGAAGAGCTTCAAAAGGTGTGAAATATAGGAGGAGCATGAAGCGGTGTTCAAAAACATGAAGAGCCTGAAAAGGATTGAAAAATATGAAGAGCTTCAAACGGTCTGAAGTACATGAGGAGCATGAAACGGTCTGAAAAATAGGAGGAGAATCAAACGGTGTTCAAAAATAAGAAGAGCCTGAAAAGCTGTGAAAAATATGAAGACCTTCAAAAGGTGTCAAAATTATGAGGAGCATGAATCGGTCTGAAAAATAGGAGTAGCATGAAGCGGTGTTCAAAAACATGAAGATCCTGAAAAGGTGTGAAAAATATAGAGCTTCAAAAGGTGTCAAAGATATGAGGAGCATGAAACGGTCTGAAAAATAGGAGGAGCATGAAACGGTGTTCAAAAACATGAACAGCCTGAAAAGTTGTGAAAAATATGAAGAGCTTCAAAAGGTGTCAAAAATATGAGGAGCATGAAAAGGTCTGAAAAATAGGAGGAGCATGAAACGGTGTTCCAAAACATGAATAGCCTGAAAAGGTGTGAAAAATATGAAGAGCATCAAAAGGTGTGAAAAATATGAGGAGCATGAAACGGTCTGAAAAATAGGAGGAGCATGAAGCGGTGTTCAAAAACATGAAGAGCCTGAGAACGTGTGAAAAATATGAAGAGCTGCAAAAGGTGTGAAATACATGAGGAGCATGAAACGATCTGAAAAATAGGAGGTGCACGAAGTGGTGTTGAAAAACATGAAAAACCTGAAAATGTGTGAAAAATATGAAGAGCTTCAAAAGGTGTCAAAAATGAAATGAGCTTGAAACGGTCTGAAAAATTGGAGGAGCATGAAGCGATGTTGAAAAACATGAAGAGCCTGAAAAAGTGTGAAAATTATGAAGAGCTTCAAAAGGTGTTAAATATATGAGGAGCAAGAAACGGTCTGAAAAATAGGAGGTGCATGAAGTGGTGTTGAAAAACATGAAAAGGTGTGAAAAATATGAAGAGCTTCAAAAGGTGTCAAAAATATGAGGAGCATGAAACGATCTGAAAAATAGGAGAATCATGCAGTGGTGTTGAAAAACATGAACAGCCTGAAAAGGTGTGTAAAATATGAAGAGCTTGATAAGGTGTCATAAATATGAGGAGCATGAAACGGTCGGAAAAATAGGAGGAGCATGAAGCGGTGTTCAAAAACATGAAGCGCCTGAAAAGGTGTGAAAAATATGAAGAGCTTCAAAAGATGTCAAAAATATGAGGAGTATGAAACGGTCTGAAAAATAGGAGGAACATGAAGCGGTGTTCAAAAACATGAAGAGACTGAAAAGTTGTGAAAAATATCAAGAGCTTCAAAAAGTGTCAAAAATATGAGGAGCATGAAACGGTCTGAAAAATAGGAGGAGCATGAAGCGGTGTTGAAAAATATGAAGAGACTGAAAAGGTGTGAAAAATATGAAGAGCTTCAAAAAGTGTCAAAAATATGAGGAGCAAGAAACGGTCTGAAAAATAGGAGAATCATGCAGCGGTGTTGAAAACTATAAACAGCCTGAAAAAGTGTGAAAAATATGAAGAGCTTCAAAAGGTGTCAAAAATATGAGTATAATGAAACGATCTGAAAAATAGGAGAAGCATAAAGCGGTGTTCAAAAATATGAAGAGCCTGAGAACGTGTGAAAAATAAGAAGAGCTTCAAAAGGTGTGAAAAATGAAAGGAGCATGAAATGGTATGAAAAATAGAAGGAGCATGAAGTGGTGTTGAAAAAAAAGAAGAGCCTGAAAATGTGTGAAAAATATGAAGAGCTTCAAAAGGTGTGAAATACATGAGGAACATTAAACGTTCTGAAACATAGGAGGAGCAAGAAGGGGTGTTGAAAAACATGAAGAGCCTGAAAAAGTGTGAAAAATATGAAGAGCTTCAAAAGATGTGGAAAAATATGAAGAGCTTCAAAAGGTGTCAAAAATATGAGGAGCATGAAACCGTCTGAAAAATAGGAGGAGCATGAAGCGGTGTTGAAAAACATGAAGAGCCTGAAAAGGTGTGAAAAATATGAAGAGCTTCAAAAGGTGTCAAAAATATGAGAAGCATGAAACAGTCTGAACAATAGGAGGATTATTAAACGGTGTCACAAAACATGAAGAGCCTGAAAATGTGTGAAAAATATGAAGAGCTTCAAAAAGCGTGAAATACATGAGGAGGATTAAACGGTTTGAAAAATAGGAGGAGCATGAAGCGGTGCTGAAAAACATGAAGAGCCTGAAAAGGTGTAAAAAATATGAAGAGCTTCAAAAGGTGTGAAAAATATGAAGAGTTTCAAAAGTTGTCAAAAATTAGATGAGCATGAAACGGTCTGAAAAATAGGAGGAGCATGAAGCGGTGTTGAAAAACATGAAGAGCCTGAAAAGGTGTGAAAAATATGAAGAGCCTCAAAAGGTGTCAAAATTATGTGGAGTATGAAACGGTCTGAACATAGGAGGAGCATGAAGCCATGTTCAAAACATGAAGAGCCTGAAATGGTGTGAAAAGTATGAAGAGCTTCAAAAAGTGTCAAAAATATGAGGAGCATGAAACTGTCTGAAAAATAAGAGGAGCATGAAGCGGTGTTGAAAAACATGAAGAGCCTGAAAACGTGTGAAAAATATGAAGAGCTTCAAAAGGTGTGAAAAATATGAAGAGCTTCAAAAGGAGTCAAAAATGACATGAGTCTGAAACGGTTTGAAAAATAGGACGAGCATGAAGTGGTGTTCAAAACATGAAGAGCCTGAAAAGGTGTGAAAAATATGAAGAGCTTCAAAAGGTGTGAAATACATGAGGAGCATGAAACTCTCTGAAAAATAGAAGGAGCATGAAGTGGTGTTCAAAAACATGAAGAGCCTGAAAAGGTTTGAAAAATATGAAGAGCTTCAAAAGGTGTGAAAAATATGAAGAGCTTCAAAAGGTGTCAAAAATTAGATGAGCATGAAACGGTCTGAAAAATAGGAGGAGCATGAAGTGGTGTTGAAAAAAATGAAGAGCCTGAAAAGGTTTGAAAAATATGAAAAGCTTCAAAAGGTGTCAAAAATATGAGGAGCATGAAACTGTCTCAAAAATAGGAGGAGCATGAAGTGGTGTTCAAAAACAAGAAGAGCCTGAAAAGGTGTGAAAAATATGAAGAGCTTCAAAAGGTGTCAAAAATATGAGGAGCATGAAACGGTTTTGAGAAACATGAATAGCCTGAAAATATGTGAAAAATATGAAGAGCATAAAAATATGTGATAAATATGAGGAGCATGAAACGGTTTTGAGAAACATGAGTAGCCTGAAAATATGTGAAAAATATGAAGAGCATAAAAATATGTGAAAAATATGAGGAGCATGAAACTGTGTTCAAAACATGAAGAGCCTGAAAAGGTGTGAAAAATATGAAAATCTTCAGAAGGTGTCAAAATTGAAGGCATTTCCCCTGAAATCAGGAAGAAGACAAGGGTGCCCACTCTCACCACTACTATTCAACATAGTGTTGGAAGTTCTGGCCACAGCAATCAGAGCAGAAAAAGAAGTAAAAAGAATCCAGATAGGAAAAGAAGAAGTAAAATTCTCACTGTTTGCAGATGACATGATCCTCTACATAGAAAACCCTAAAGACTCTACCAGAAAATTACTAGAACTAATCAATGAATATAGTAAAGTTGCAGGATATAAAATTAACACACAGAAATCCCTTGCATTCCTATATACTAACAATGAAAAAATTGACAGAGAAATTAAGGAAACAATACCATTCACCATTGCAACAAAAAGAATAAAATACTTAGGAGTATATCTACCTAAAGAAACAAAGGACCTATACATAGAAAACTATAAAACACTGATGAAAGAAATCAAAGAGGACACAAACAGATGGAGAAACATACCGTGTTCATGGATTGGAAGAATTAATATTGTCAAAATGGCTATTCTACCCAAAGCAGTCTATAGATTCAATGCAATCCCTATCAAGCTACCAATGGTATTTTTCACAGAACTAGACCAAAGAATTTCACAATTTGTATGGAAATACAAAAAACCTCGAATAGCCAAAGTAATCTTGAGAAAGAAGAATGGAGCTGGAGGAATCAACCTGCCTGACTTCAGACTCTACTACAAAGCCACAGTCATCAAGACAGTATGGTACTGGCACAAAGACAGAAATATAGATCAATGGAACAGAATAGAAAGCCCAGAGATAAATCCACGAACCTATGGACACCTTATCTTTGACAAAGGAGGCAAGGATATACAATGGAAAAAAGACAACCTCTTTAACAAGTGGTGCTGGGAAAACTGGTCAACCACTTGTAAAAGAATGAAACTAGAACACTTTCTAACACCATACACAAAAATAAACTCAAAATGGATTAAAGATCTAAATGTAAGACCAGAAACTATAAAACTCCTAGAGGAGAACATAGGCAAAACACTCTCCGACATAAATCAAAGCAAGATCCTCTATGACCCACCTCCCAGAATATTGGAAATATAAGCAAAACTAAACAAATGGGACCTAATGAAACTTAAAAGCTTTTGCACTACAAAGGAAACTATAAGTAAGGTGAAAAGACAGCCCTCAGATTGGGAGAAAATAATAGCAAATGAAGAAACAGACAAAGGATTAATCTCAAAAATATACAAGCAACTCCTGCAGCTCAATTCCAGAAAAATAAATGACCCAATCAAAAAATGGGCCAAAGAACTAAACAGACATTTCTCCAAAGAAGACATACAGATGGCTAACAAACACATGAAAAGATGCTCAACATCACTCATTATTAGAGAAATGCAAATCAAAACCACAATGAGGTACCATTACACGCCAGTCAGGATGGCTGCTATCCAAAAGTCTACAAGCAATAAATGCTGGAGAGGGTGTGGATAAAAGGGAACCCTCTTACACTGTTGGTGGGAATGCAAACTAGTACAGCCGCTATGGAAAACAGTGTGGAGATTTCTTAAAAAACTGGAAATAGAACTGCCATATGACCCAGCAATCCCACTTCTGGGCATACACACTGAGGAAACCAGAACTGAAAGACACACGTGCACCCCAGTGTTCATCGCAGCACTGTTTATAATAGCCAGGACATGGAAGCAACCTAGATGCCCATCAGCAGATGAATGGATAAGGAAGCTGTGGTACATATACACCATGGAATATTACTCAGCCATTAAAAAGAATTCATTTGAACCAGTCCTAATGAGATGGATGAAGCTGAAGCCCATTATACAGAGTGAAGTAAGCCAGAAAGATAAAGAACATTACAGCATACTGACACATGTATATGGAATTTAGAAAGGTGATAACGATAACCCTAAATGCAGAACAGAAAAAGAGACACAGAAATACAGAACAGACTTTTAAACTTTGTGGGAGAATGTGAGGGTGGGATATTTCAAAAGAACAGCATGTATCCTATCTATGGTGAAACAGATCACCAGCCCAGGTGGGATGAACGAGACAAGTGCTCCGGCCTGGTGCACTGGGAAGACCCAGAGGAATCGGGGGGAGAGGGAGGTGGGAGGGGGGATCGGGATTGGGAATACATGTAAATCCATGGCTGATTCATATCAATGTATGACAAAACCCACTGGAAAAAAAATATGAGAAGCATGAAACAGTCTGAAAAATAGGAGGAGCATGAAACGGTGTTCAAAAACATGAAGAGCCTGAAAAGTTTTGAAATATATGAAGAGCTTCAAAAGGTGTCAAAAATATGAGGAGCATGAAACGGTCTGAAAAAAAGGAGGAGCATGAAGCGGTGTTCAAAAACATAAAGAGCCTGAAGAGGTTTGAAAAATATGAAGAGCTTCAAAAGGTGTCAAAAATATGAGGAGCATGAAACGGTCTTAAAAATAGGAGGAGGATGAAGTGGTGTTCAAAAACATGAAGAGCCTGAAAAGGTATGAAAAATAGGAAAAGCCTCAAAACGTGTCAAAAATATGAGGAGCATGAAACGGTCTGAAAAATTGCAGGAGCATGAAGCGGTGTTGAAAAACATGAATAGTCTGAAAACGTGTGAAAATATGAAGAGGTTCAAAAGTTCTGAAAAATATGAAGAGCTTCAAAAGGGGTCAAAAATTAGATGAGCATGACGGTCTGAAAAATAGGAGGAGCATGAAGCACTGTTGAAAATCATGAAGAGTCTGAAAAGGTGTGAAAAATATGAAAAGCTTCAAAAGATGTGAAAAATATGAAGAGCTTCAAAAAGTGTGAAATACATGAGGAGGATTAAACGGTCTGAAAAATAGGAGGAGCATTAAGCGGTGTTGAAGAACATGAAGGCTTGAAAACATGTGAAAAATATGAAGAGCTTCAGAAGGTGTGAAAAATATGAAGAGCTTCAAAAGGTGTCAAAAATTAGATGAGCATGAAACGGTCTGAAAAATAGGAGGAGCATGAAGTGGTGTTGAAAAAAATGAAGAGCCTGAAAAGGTTTGAAAAATATGAAAAGCTTCAAAAGGTGTCAAAATATGGGGAGCATGAAACTGTCTCAAAAATAGGAGGAGCATGAAGCGGTGTTCAAAAACAAGTAGAGCCTGAAAAGGTGTGAAAAATATGAGGAGCTTCAAAAGGTGTGAAATACATGTGGAACATTAAACGGTCTGAAAAATAGGAGGAGCATGAAGCGGTGTTGAAAAACATGAAGAGCTTGAAAAGGTGTGAAAAATATGAAGAGTTTCTAAAGGTGTCAAAAATATGAGGAGCATGAAACGGTCTGAAAAATAGGAGGAGCATGAACTGGTGTTGAAAAACATGGAGAGCATGAAAAGGTTTGAAAAATATGAAGAGCTTCAAAAGGTATGAAAAATATGAGGAGCATGATACGGTCTGAAAAATAGGAGGAGCATGAAGCGGTGTTGAAAAACATGAAGAGACTTAAAACGTGTGAAAAATATGAAGAGTTTCAAAAGGTGTGAAAAATATGAAGAGCTTCAAAAGGGGTCAAAAAAATGAGGAGCCTGAAACGGTCTGAAAAATAGGAGGAGCATGAATAGGTGTTCAAAAACATGAAGAGCCTGAAAAATAGCGAAAAATATGAAGAGCTTCAAAAGTTGTCAAAAATTAGATGAGCAAGAAACGGTCTGAAAAATAGGAGGAGCATGACGCGGTGTTGAAAAACATGAAGAGCCTGAAAAGTTGTGAAAAATATGAAGAACTTCAAAAGGGGTCAAAAAAATGAGGAGCCTGAAACGGTCTGAAAAATAGGAGGAGCATGAATAGGTGTTCAAAAACATGAAGAGACTGAAAAATAGTGAAAAATATGAAGAGCTTCAAAAGTTGTCAAAAATATGAGGAGCATGAAACGGTCTGAAAAATAGGAGGAGCACGAAACGGTCTGAAAAACAGGAGGAGCAAGAAACAGTGTTGAAAAACATGAAGAGTCTGAAAAGGCGTAAAAAATATGAAGAGCTTCAAAAGGTGTCAAAAACATGAGGAGCAGGGAACGGTCTGAAATGTACGAGGAGCATGAAGCCGTGTTCAAAAACCTGAAGAGCCTGTAAAGGTGTGAAAAATATGAAGAGCTTCAAAAGGTGTCAAATATAAGAGGAGTATGAAACGGTCTGAAAAATAGGAGGAGCATGAAGCAGTCCTGAAAAACATGAAGAGCCTGAAAAGGTGTGAAAAATATGAAGAGCTTCAAAAGGTGTCAAAAATATGAGGAGCATGAAACGATATGAAAAATAGGAGGAGCATGAAGCGGTGTTCAAAAATATGAAGAGCCTGAAAAGGTGGGAAAAATATGAAGTGTTTCAAAACGTATCAAAAATATGAGGAGCATGAAAAGTTCTGAAAAATAGGAGGAGCATGAAGCGGTTTTCAAAAACCTGAGGAGCCTGAAAAGGTATGAAAAATATGAAGAGCTTCAAAACGTCTCAAAAACATGAGGAGCAGGAAACCGTATGAAAATAGGAGGAGCATGAAGCGGTGTTCAAAAATATGAAGAGCCTGAAAAGGTGTGAAAAATATGAAGTGTTTCAAAACGTGTCAAAAATATGAGGAGCATGAAAAGTTCTGAAAAATAGGAGGAGCATGAAACGGTTTTCAAAAACTTGAGGAGCCTGAAAAGGTGTGAAAAATATGAAGAGCTGTAAAGGGTGTGAAATATATGAGGAGCATGAAACGGTCTGAAAAATACGAGGAGCATGAAGCCGTGTTCAAAAAACTGAAGAGCCTGAAAAGTTGTGAAAAATATGAAGAGCTTCAATAGGGTTAAAAATATGAGGAGCATGAAACGGTCTGAAAAATAGGAGGAGCATGAAGCCATGTTGAAAACCTGAAGAGCATGAAACGGTGTTGAGAAACATGAAGAGCATGAAAAGATGTGAAAAATATGAAGAGCATGAAAAAGTGTGAAAAATATGAAGAGCCTGAAAAGGTGTGAAAAATATGAAGTGTTTCAAAACGTGTCAAAAATATGAGGAGCATGAAAAGTTCTGAAAAATAGGAGGAGCATGAAGCGGTTTTCAAAAACTTGAGGAGCCTGAAAAGGTGTGAAAAATATGAAGAGCTTCAAAGGGTGTCAAATATATGAGGAGCATGAAACGGTCTGAAAAATAGGAGGAGCATGAAACGCTGTTGAAAAAAATGAAGAGCCTGAAAAGGTGCGAAAAATATGGAAAGCTTCAAAAGGTGTCAAAAATATGAGGAGCATAAAACGGTCTGAAAAATAAGAGTAGCATGATGCGGTGTTCAAAAACATGAAGAGCCTGAAAAGGTGTGAAAAATATGAAGAGCTTCAAAAGGTGTCAAAATTATGAGGAGCATGAAACGGTCTGAAAAATAGGAGAGCATGAAGCGGTGTTCAAAAATATAAAGAGCCTGAAAAGGTGTAAAAATACGAAGAGCTTCAAAAGGTGTCAAAAATATGAGGAGCATGAAACGGTCTTAAAAAAAGGAGGAGGATGAAGCGGTGTTGAAAAACATGAAGAGTCTGAAAACGTGTGAAAAATATGAAGAGCTTCAAAAGGTGTCAAAAATGAGATGAGAATGAAACGGTCTGAAAAATAGGAGGAGCATGAAGCGGTGTTGAAAATCATGAAGAGCCTGAAAAGGTGTGAAAAATATGAAAAGCTTCAAAAGATGTGAAAAATATGAAGAGCTTCAAAAGGTGTCAAAATGAGATGAGCATGAAACGGTCTGAAAAATAGGAGGAGCATGAAGTGGTGTTGAAAAAAATGAAAAGCCTTAAAATGTGTGAAATATATGAAGAGCTTCAAAAGGTGTCAAAAATATGAGGAGAATGAAACGGTCTGCAAAATAGGAGGAGCATGAACTGGTGTTCAACAACATGAAGAGCCTGAAAAGGTGTGAAAAATATGAACAGTTTCAAAAAGTGTGAAATACATGAGGAGAATTAAACGGTCTGAAAAATAGGAGGAGCATGAAATGGTATTCAAAAACATGAAGAGCCTGAAAAGGTGTGAAAAATATGAACAGTTTCAAAAAGTGTGAAATACATGAGGAGAATTTATCTGTCTGAAAAATAGGAGGAGCATGAAGCGGTGTTGAAAAACATGAAGGCCTGAAAACGTGTGAAAAATATGAAAGCTTCAAAAGTTGTGAAAAATATGAAGAGCTTCAAAAGGTGTCAAAAATTTGATGAGCATGAAACGGTCTGAAAAATAGGAGGAGCATGAAGTGGTGTTGAAAAAAATGAAGAGCCTGAAAAGGTTTGAAAAATATGAAAAGCTTCAAAAGGTGTCAAAAATATGAGCAGCATGAAACTGTCTCAAAAATAGGAGGAGCATGAAGCGGTGTTCAAAAACAAGAAGAGCCTGAAAAGGTGGGTAAAATATGAACAGCTTCAAAAGGTGTGAAATACATGAAGAGCATGAATCGGTCTGAAAAATAGGAGCAACATGAAGTGGTGTTTAAAAACATGAAGTACTGAATAGGTGTGAAAAATATGAAGAGCTTCAAAAGGTGTCAAAATATGAGGAGCATGAAACGGTCTGAAACATAGGAGGAGCATGAATCGGTTTTGAAAAACATGAAGAGCCTGAAAATGTGTGAAAAATATGAAGATCTTCAAAACGTGTCAAAATATGAGGAGCATGAGACGGTCTGAAAAACAGGAGGATCATGAAGCCGTGTTGAAAAACATGGGGAGCCTGCAAAGGTGTGAAAAATATGAAGAGCTTCAAAAGGTTGGAAATACATGAGGAGCACGAAACGGTCTGGAAAATAGGAAGAGCATGAAGCGGTGTTGAAAAACATGAAGAGCCTGAAAAGGTGGATAAAATATGAAGAGCTTCAAAAGGTGTCAAAAATATGAGGAGCATGAAACGGTCTGAAAAATAGGAGAAACATGAAGTAGTGTTGAAAAACATGAAGAGCCTGAAAAACTGTGAAAAATATGAAGAGCTTCAAAAGTTGTGAAAAATATGAAGAGCTTCAAAAGGTGATAAAAATGAGATGATCATGAAACGGTCTGAAAAATATGAGGAGCATGAAGCGGTGTTGAAAAACATGAAAAACCTGAAACGGTGTGAAAAATATCAAGAGCTTCAAAAGGTGTCAAAACTATGAGGAGCATGAAACGGTCTGAAAAATAGGAAGAGCATGAAAGAGTGTTCAAATGCATGAAGAGCCTGAAAAGGTGTGAAAAATATGAAGAGCTTCAAAAGGTGTAAAATACATGAGGAACATGAAACGGTCTGGAAAATAGGATGAGCATGAAGTTGTGTTGAAAAACATGAAGAGACTGAAAAGGTGTGAAAAATATGAAGAGGTTCAAAAGGTGTGAAACATATGACGAGTATGATACGGTCTGAAAAATAGGAGGACCATGAAGCTCTGTTCAAAAACATGATGATCCTGAAAAGTTGTGAAAAATATGAAAAGCTTCAAAAGTTGTCAAAAATATGAGGAGCATGAACCGGTCTGAAAAATAGGAGGAGCATGAAGCGGTGTTCAAAAACATGAAAAGCATGAAGGTGTGAAAAATATGAAGAGATTCAAAAGGTGTCAAAAATATGAGGAGCATGAAACGGTCTGAAAAATAGGAAGAGAATGAAGCGGTGTTGAAAAACATGAAAAGCCTGAAAAGGTGTGAAAAATATGAAGAGCTTCAAAAGTTGTCAAAAATATGAGGAGCATGAAACGGTCTGAAAAATAGGAGGAGCATGAAACGGTCTGAAAAATGGGAGGAGCATGAAGCGGTGTTGAAAAACATGAAGAGCCTGAAAACGTGTGAAAAACATGAAGAGCTTAAAAGTTGTGAGAAATATGAAGAGCTTCAAAAGGTGTCAAAATGAGACGAGCATGAAACGGTCTGGAAAATAGGACGAGCATGAAGCGGTGTTGAAAACATGAAGAGCCAGAAAAGGTGTGAAAAATATGAAGAGCTTCAAAAAGTGTCAAAAATATGAAGAGCATGAAACGGTCTGAATAATAGGAGGAGCATGAAGTGACGTTGAAAAACATGAAAAGCCTAAAACTGTGTGAAAAATATGAAGAGCTTCAAAACGTGTCAAAAATATGAGGAGCATGAAACGGTCTGAAAAAGAGTAGGATCATGAAGCCGTGTTGAAAAACATGGGGAGCCTGAAAAGGTGTGAAAAATATGAAGAGCTTCAAAAGGTGTCAAAAATATGAAGAGCTTCAAAAGTTGTTAAAAATGAGATGAGCATGACACAGTTCGAAAAATAGGAGGAGCATGAAACCGTGTTCAAAAATATGAAGAGCCTGAAAAGTTGTGAAAAATATGAAGAGCTTCAAACGGTTGGAAATACATGAGTAGCATGAAACGGTGTTGAAAAACATGAAGAGCCTGAAAAGGTGGGTAAAATATGAAGAGCTTCAAAAGGTGTGAAATACATGAAGAGCATGAATCGGTCTGAAAAATAGGAGCAACATGAAGTGGTGTTTAAAAACATGAAGTACTGAATAGGTGTGAAAAATATGAAGAGCTTCAAAAGGTGTCAAAATATGAGGAGCATGAAACGGCCTGAAACATAGGTAGAGCATGAATCGGTTTTGAAAAACATGAAGAGCCTGAAAATGTGTGAAAAATATGAAGATCTTCAAAACGTGTCAAAATATGAGGAGCATGAAACGGTCTGAAAAACAGGAGGATCATGAAGCCGTGTTGAAAAACATGGGGAGCCTGCAAAGGTGTGAAAAATATGAAGAGCTTCAAAAGGTTGGAAATACATGAGGAGCATGAAACGGTCTGGAAAATAGGAAGAGCATGAAGCGGTGTTGAAAAACATGAAGAGCCTGAAAAGGTGGATAAAATATGAAGAGCTTCAAAAGGTGTCAAAAATATGAGGAGCATGAAACGGTCTGAAAAATAGGAGAAGCATGAAGTAGTGTTGAAAAACATGAAGAGCCTGAAAACCTGTGAAAAATATGAAGAGCGTCAAAAGTTGTGAAAAATATGAAGAGCTTCAAAAGGTGATAAAAATGAGATGATCATGAAACGGTCTGAAAAATATGAGGAGCATGAAGCGGTGTTGGAAATCATGAAGAGTCTGAAAAGGTGTGAAATATATTAAGAGCTTCAAAAGGTGTCAAAAATATGAGGAGCATGAAACGGTCTGAAAAATAGGAGGAGCATGAAGCGGTGTTGAAAAACATGAAGAACCTGAAAAGGTGTGAAAAATATCAAGAGCTTCAAAAGGTGTCAAAACTATGAGGAGCATGAAACGGTCTGAAAAATAGGAAGAGCATGAAAGGGTGTTCAAATGCATGAAGAGCCTGAAAAGGAGTGAAAAATATGAAGAGCTTCAAAAGGTGTAAAATACATGAGGAACATGAAACGGTCTGGAAAATAGGATGAGCATGAAGTTGTGTTGAAAAACATGAAGAGACTGAAAAGGTGTGAAAAATATGAAGAGGTTCAAAAGGTGTGAAACATATGACGAGTATGATATGGTCTGAAAAATAGCAGGACCATGAAGCTCTGTTCAAAAACATGAAGATCCTGAAAAGTTGTGAAAAATATGAAAAGCTTCAAAAGTTGTCAAAAATATGAGGAGCATGAAACATTCTGAAAAATAGTAGGATCATGAAGCGGTGTTCAAAATCATGAAGAGGCTGAAAAGTTGTGAAAAATATGAAGAGCTTCAAAACGTGTGAAATACATGAGGAGCATGGAAAAGTCTGAAAAATAGGAGGAGCATCAAGCGGTGTTCAAAAACATGAAGAGCCTGAAAAGGTGTGAAAAATATGAAGAGCTTCAAAAGGTGTGAAATACATGAGTAGCCTGAAACTCTCTGAAAAATAGGAGGCGCATGAAGCGGTTTTGAAAAACATGAAGAGTCTGAAAACGTGTGAAAATATGAAGAGCTTCAAAAATATGAAAAATATGAAGAGCTTCAAAAGGTGTGGAAAATATGAGGAGCATGAATCGCTGTTGAAAAACATGAAGAGCCTGAAAATGTGTGAAAAATATGAAGAGCTTCAAAAGGTGTCAAAAATATGAGGAGCATGAAACGGTCTGAAAAAGAGTAGGATCATGAAGCCGTGTTGAAAAACATGGGGAGCCTGAAAAGGTGTGAAAAATATGAAGAGCTTCAAAAGGTGTCAAAAATATGAAGAGCTTCAAAAGTTGTTAAAAATGAGATGAGCATGACACAGTTCGAAAAATAGGAGGAGCATGAAACCGTGTTCAAAAATATGAAGAGCCTGAAAAGTTGTGAAAAATATGAAGAGCTTCAAACGGTTGGAAATACATGAGTAGCATGAAACGGTGTTGAAAAACATGAAGAGCCTGAAAAGGTGGGTAAAATATGAAGAGCTTCAAAAGGTGTGAAATACATGAAGAGCATGAATCGGTCTGAAAAATAGGAGCAACATGAAGTGGTGTTTAAAAACATGAAGTACTGAATAGGTGTGAAAAATATGAAGAGCTTCAAAAGGTGTCAAAATATGAGGAGCATGAAACGGCCTGAAACATAGGTAGAGCATGAATCGGTTTTGAAAAACATGAAGAGCCTGAAAATGTGTGAAAAATATGAAGATCTTCAAAACGTGTCAAAATATGAGGAGCATGAAACGGTCTGAAAAACAGGAGGATCATGAAGCCGTGTTGAAAAACATGGGGAGCCTGCAAAGGTGTGAAAAATATGAAGAGCTTCAAAAGGTTGGAAATACATGAGGAGCATGAAACGGTCTGGAAAATAGGAAGAGCATGAAGCGGTGTTGAAAAACATGAAGAGCCTGAAAAGGTGGATAAAATATGAAGAGCTTCAAAAGGTGTCAAAAATATGAGGAGCATGAAACGGTCTGAAAAATAGGAGAAGCATGAAGTAGTGTTGAAAAACATGAAGAGCCTGAAAACCTGTGAAAAATATGAAGAGCGTCAAAAGTTGTGAAAAATATGAAGAGCTTCAAAAGGTGATAAAAATGAGATGATCATGAAACGGTCTGAAAAATATGAGGAGCATGAAGCGGTGTTGGAAATCATGAAGAGTCTGAAAAGGTGTGAAATATATTAAGAGCTTCAAAAGGTGTCAAAAATATGAGGAGCATGAAACGGTCTGAAAAATAGGAGGAGCATGAAGCGGTGTTGAAAAACATGAAGAACCTGAAAAGGTGTGAAAAATATCAAGAGCTTCAAAAGGTGTCAAAACTATGAGGAGCATGAAACGGTCTGAAAAATAGGAAGAGCATGAAAGGGTGTTCAAATGCATGAAGAGCCTGAAAAGGAGTGAAAAATATGAAGAGCTTCAAAAGGTGTAAAATACATGAGGAACATGAAACGGTCTGGAAAATAGGATGAGCATGAAGTTGTGTTGAAAAACATGAAGAGACTGAAAAGGTGTGAAAAATATGAAGAGGTTCAAAAGGTGTGAAACATATGACGAGTATGATATGGTCTGAAAAATAGCAGGACCATGAAGCTCTGTTCAAAAACATGAAGATCCTGAAAAGTTGTGAAAAATATGAAAAGCTTCAAAAGTTGTCAAAAATATGAGGAGCATGAAACATTCTGAAAAATAGTAGGATCATGAAGCGGTGTTCAAAATCATGAAGAGGCTGAAAAGTTGTGAAAAATATGAAGAGCTTCAAAACGTGTGAAATACATGAGGAGCATGGAAAAGTCTGAAAAATAGGAGGAGCATCAAGCGGTGTTCAAAAACATGAAGAGCCTGAAAAGGTGTGAAAAATATGAAGAGCTTCAAAAGGTGTGAAATACATGAGTAGCCTGAAACTCTCTGAAAAATAGGAGGCGCATGAAGCGGTTTTGAAAAACATGAAGAGTCTGAAAACGTGTGAAAATATGAAGAGCTTCAAAAATATGAAAAATATGAAGAGCTTCAAAAGGTGTGGAAAATATGAGGAGCATGAATCGCTGTTGAAAAACATGAAGAGCCTGAAAATGTGTGAAAAATATGAAGAGCTTCAAAAGGTGTCAAAAATATGAGGAGCATGAAACGGTCTGAAAAATAGGAGAAGCATGAAGCGGTGTGGAAAAACATGAAGAACATGAAAAGGTGTTAAAAAATATGAAGAGCTTCAAAAGGTGTCAAAAATATGAGGAGCATGAAACGGTCTGAAAAATAGGAGCAGCATGAAAAGGTGTTCAAAAACATGAAGAGCCTGAAAAGGTGTGAAAAATATGAAGAGCTTCAAAAGGTGTGGAAAATATGAGGAGCATGAAACTGTCTGAAAAATAGGAGGAGCAAGAAGCGGTGTTGAAAAAGATTAAGAGCCTGAAAACGTTTGAAAAATATGAAGAGCTTCAAAAGTTGTGGAAAATATGAAGAGCTTCAAAATGTGTCAAAAGCGAGATGAGTATGAAACGGTCTGAAAAATAGGAGGAGCATGAAGTAGTGTTGAAAAACATGAAGAGCCTGAAAATGTGTGAAAAATATGAAGAGCTTCAAAAGGTGTCAAAAATATGAGGAGCATGAAACGGTCTGAAAAATAGGAGAAGCATGAAGCGGTGTTGAAAAACATGAAGAACATGAAAAGGTGTGAAAAATATGAAGAGCTTCAAAAGGTGTCAAAAATATGAGGAGCACGAACCGGTCTGAAAAATAAGAGGAGCTTGAAGCTGTGTTCAAAAATATGAAGAGACTGAAAAGGTGTGAAAAATATGAAGAGCTTCAAAAGGTGTGAAAAATATGAGGAGCATGAAACGGTCTGAAAAATAGAAGCAGCATGAAACGGTGTTGAAAAACATGAAGAGCATGAAAAGGTGTGAAAAATATGAAGAGCTTCAAAAGGTGTGAAAAATATGAGGAGAATGAAACGGTCTGAAAAATAGGAGGAGCATGAAGCGGTGTTCAAAAACACGACGAGCCTGAAAAGGTGTGAAAAATATGAAGAGCTTCACAAGGTGTGAAATAAATGAGGAGCATGAAACGGTCTGGAATATAGGAGGCGCATGAAGCGGTGGTCAAAAACATGAAGAGCCTGAAACGGTGTGAAAAATATGAAGAGCTTCTAAAGGTGTCAAAAATATGAGGAGCATGTAACGTTCTGAAAAACAGGAGTAGCATGAAGTGGTGTTGAATAACATCAAGAGCCTGAAAAGGTGTGAAAAATATGAAGAGCTTCAAAAGGGGTGAAATAAATGAGGAGCATGAAACGGGCTGAAAAATAGGAGAAGCATGAACTGGTGTGGAAACACATGAAGAGCCTGAAAAGGTGTGAAAAATATGAAGAGCTTCAAAAGGTGTGAAAAACATGAGGAGAATGAAACGGCCTGAAAAATAGAAGCTGCATGAAACAGTGTGGGAAAACATGAAGAGCCTGAAAAGGTGTGAAAAATATGAAGAGCTTCAAATGGTGTAAAAAATATGAGGAGCATGTAACGTTCTGAAAAAAAGGAGGAGCATGAAACGGTGATCAAAAACATGAGGAGCCTGAAAAGGTGTGATAAATATGAAGAGCTTCAAATCGAGTCAAAAATAGAAGAAGCATGAAACGGTCTGAAAGATAGGAGGAGCATGAAACGGTGATCAGAAACATGAAGAGCCAGAAAATTTGTGAAAAATATGAAGAGCTTCAAAAGGTTTGAAATTCATGAGGAGCATGAAACGGTCTGAAAAATAGGAGAAGCATGAAGTGAAGTGGAAAAACATGAAGAGCCTGAAAAGGTGTGAAAAATATGAAGAGCTTCAAAAGGTGTCAAAAATATGAAGAGCATGAAACGGTCTGAAATTTTGGAAGATCATGAGCGGTTTTCAAAAATATGAAGAGCCTGAAAAGGTGTGAAAAATATGAAGAGCTTCAAATGGTGTCAAAAATATGAGAAGCATGAAACGGTCTGAAAGATATTAGGAGCATGAAACGGTGATCAGAAACATGAAGAGCCTGAAAAGTTGTGAAAATATGAAGAGCTTCAAAAGGTGTCAAAAATATGAGGAGCATGAAACGGTCTGAAAAATAGGGGAAGCATGAAGTGGTGTGAAAAAACATGAAGAGCCTGAAAAGGTGTGAAAAATATGAAGAGCTTCAAAAGGTGTGAAAAATATGAGTAGCATGAAATGGTCTGAAAAATAGATGCGGCATGAAATGGTGTTGACAAACATGAAGAGCCTGAAAAGGTGTGAAAAATATGAAGAGCTTCAAAAGTTGTCAAAAATATGAGGAGCATGAAACTGTCTGAAAAAAGGAAGAGCAAGAAAGGGTGTTGAAAAACATGAAGAGACTGAAAAAGTGTGAAAAATATGAAGAGCATCAAAGATGTGAAAATATGAAGAGCTTCAAAAGGTGTCAAAAATGAGATGAGCATGAAACGGTCTGAAAAATAGGAGGAGCATGAAACGGTGATCAAAAACAAGAGGAGCCTGAAAAGGTGTGAGAAATATGAAGAACTTCAAAAGGTGTGAAATTCATGAGAGCATGAAACGTTCTGAAAAATAGGAGGAGCATGAAACGGTGATCAAAAACAAGAGGAGCCGGAAAAGGTGTGAGAAATATGAAGAACTTCAAAAGGTGTGAAATTCATGAGAGCATGAAACGTTCTGAAAAATAGGAGGAGCATGAAACGGTGATCAAAAACAAGAGGAGCCGGAAAAGGTGTGAGAAATATGAAGAACTTCAAAAGTTGTGAAATTCATGAGAGCATGAAACGTTCTGAAAAATAGGAGGAGCATGAAGCGGTGTTCAAAAACATGAAGAGCCTGATAAGGTGTGAAAAATATGAAAAGTTTGAAAAGGTGTCAAAAATGAGATGAGCATGAAACGGTCTGAAAAATAGGAGGAGCATGAAGTGGTGTTGAAAAACATGAAGAGCCTGAAAAAGTGTGAAAAATATGAAGAGATTGTAAAGGTTTCAAAAATGAGATGAGCGTGAAACGGTCTGAAAAATAGGAGGAGCATGAAGTGGTGTTGCAAAACATGAAGAGCCTGAAAATGCATGAAAAATATGAAGAGGTTCAAAAGGTGTGAAATACATGAGGTGCATGAAACTCTCTGAAAAATAGGAGGAGCATGAAGCGGTGTTCAAAAACATGAAGAGCCTGAAATGTTGTGAAAAATTTGAAAAGCTTCAAAAGGTGTCAAAAATATGAGGAGCATGAAAGGTCTGAAAAATACGACGAGCATGAAGTGGTGCTGAAACACAAGAAGAGCCTGAAAAGTTGTGAAATAATGAAGAGCTTCTAAAGGTGTCAAAAATATGAGGAGGATGAAACGGCCTGGAAAATAGGAGGAGCATGAAGTGGTGTTGAAAAACCTGAAGAGCCTGAAAAGGTGTGAAAAGTATGAAGAGCTTCAAAATGTGTCAAAAATATGAGGAGCATGAAACGGTCTGGAAAATAGGAGGAGCATGAAGCGGTGTTCAAAAACATGAAGAGCCTGAAAAGGTGTGAAAAGTATGAAAAGTTTGAAAAGGTGTCAAAAATGAGATGAGCATGAAACGGTCTGAAAAATAGGAGGAGCATCAAGCGGTGTTGAAAAACATAAAGAGCCTGAAAAGGTGTGAAAAATATGAAGAGATTCTAAAGGTTTCAAAAATGAGATGAGCATGAAACGGTCTGAAAAATAGGAGGAGCATCAAGCGGTGTTGATAAACATGAAGAGCCTGAAAAGTTGTCAAAAATATGAAGAGCTTCAAAATGTGTCAAAAACATGAGGAGCAAGAAACGGTCTGAAATATATGAGGAGCATGATGCGGTGTTGGATAACATGAAGAGCCTGAAAACGTGTGAAAATTTTGAAGAGCTTCAAAAGGAGTGAAAAATATGAAGAGCTTCAAAAGGTGTCAAAAATGAGATGAGCATGAAACGGTCTGAAAAAAAGGAGGAGCATGAAGTGGTGTTGAAAAAAAAGAAGAGCCTGAAAAGGTGTGAAATATATGAAGAGCTTCAAAAGGTGTGAAACACATGAGGAGCATTAAACGGTCTGAAAATTAGGAGGAGCATGAAGCGTTGTTCAGAAACATGAAGAGTCTGAAAAGGTGTGAAAAATATGAAGAGCTTCAAAAGGTGTGAAAATTATGAGGAGCATGAAACGGTCTGAAAAATAGGAGGAGCATGAAGCGGTGTTGAAAAACATAAAGAGCCTGAAAAGGTGTGAAAAATATGAAGAGATTCAAATGGTGTCAATAATATGAGGAGCATGAAACGGTCTGAAAAATGGGAGGAGCATGAAGCTGTGTTCAAAAACATGAAGAGCCTGAAAAGGTGTGAAAAATATGAGGAGAATGAAATTGTCTGAAAAATAGGAGGAGCATGAAGTGGTGTTCAAAAACATGAAGAGCCTGAAAAGTTGTGAAAAATATGAAGAGCTTCAAAAGGTGTCAAAAATACGAGGAGCATGAAACGGTCTGAAAAATAGGAAGAGGATGAAGTGGTGTTCAAAAACATGAAGAGCCTGAAAAGGTGTGAAAAATATGAAAAGCTTTAAAAGGTGTCAAATTTATGAGGAACATGAAACGTTGTGAAAAATAGGAGGATCATGAAACGTTGTTCAAAATCATGAAGAGCCTGAAAAGGAGTGAAAAATATGAAGAGCTTCATAAGGTGTCAAAATTAGTTTAGCATGAAAGGGTCTGAACAATAGGAGGCGCATGAAGTGATGTTGAAAACATGAAGAGCCTGAAATGGTGTGAAATATATAAAGAGCTTCAAAAGGTGTGAAAAATATGAAGAGCATCAAAAGGTGTCAAAAATATGAGGAACATGAAACGTTCTGAAAAATAGGAGGATCATTAAACGTTGTTCAAAATCATGAAGAGCCTGAAAAGGTGTGAAAAATATGAAGAGCCTCAAAACGTGTTCAAAAATATGAGGAGTAAGAAACTGTCTGAAAAATAGGAGGAGAATGAAACGGTATTCAAAATCATGAAGAGCCTGAAAAGGTGTGAAAAATGTGAAGAGCTTCAAAAGGTGTCAAATTTATGAAGAGCTTCAAAAGTGTCAAAAATTAGATGAGCATGAAACGGTCTGAAAAATAGAAGAAGCATGAAGTGGTGATGAAAAACATGAGGAGCCTGAAAAGGTGTGAAATATATGAAGAGGTTCAAAATTGTGAAAAATATGAAGAGCTTCAAAAGGTGTCAAAAATATGAGGAGCATGAAAGGGTCTGAAAAATAGGAGGAGAATGAAACGGTGTTCAAAAACATGAAGAGCCTGAAAAGGTGTGAAAAATGTGAAGAGGTTCAAAAGGTGTGAAAAATATGAAGAGCTTCAAAAGGTGTCAAAAATGAGATGAGCATGAAACGGTCTGAAAAAAAGGAGGAGCATGAAGTGGTGTTGAAAAAAAAGAGGAGCCTGAAAAGGTGTGAAATATATGAAGAGCTTCAAAAGGTGTGAAACACATGAGGAGCATTAAACGGTCTGAAAATTAGGAGGAGCATGAAGCGTTGTTCAGAAACATGAAGAGTCTGAAAAGGTGTGAAAAATATGAAGAGCTTCAAAAGGTGTGAAAATTTTGAAGAGCTTCAAAAGGAGTGAAAAATATGAAGAGCTTCAAAAGGTGTCAAAAATGAGATGAGCATGAAACGGTCTGAAAAAAAGGAGGAGCATGAAGTGGTGTTGAAAAAAAAGAAGAGCCTGAAAAGGTGTGAAATATATGAAGAGCTTCAAAAGGTGTGAAACACATGAGGAGCATTAAACGGTCTGAAAATTAGGAGGAGCATGAAGCTTTGTTCAGAAACATGAAGAGTCTGAAAAGGTGTGAAAAATATGAAGAGCTTCAAAAGGTGTGAAAATTATGAGGAGCATGAAACGGTCTGAAAAATAGGAGGAGCATGAAGCGGTGTTGAAAAACATAAAGAGCCTGAAAAGGTGTGAAAAATATGAAGAGATTCAAATGGTGTCAATAATATGAGGAGCATGAAACGGTCTGAAAAATGGGAGGAGCATGAAGCTGTGTTCAAAAACATGAAGAGCCTGAAAAGGTGTGAAAAATATGAGGAGAATGAAATTGTCTGAAAAATAGGAGGAGCATGAAGTGGTGTTCAAAAACATGAAGAGCCTGAAAAGTTGTGAAAAATATGAAGAGCTTCAAAAGGTGTCAAAAATACGAGGAGCATGAAACGGTCTGAAAAATAGGAAGAGGATGAAGTGGTGTTCAAAAACATGAAGAGCCTGAAAAGGTGTGAAAAATATGAAAAGCTTTAAAAGGTGTCAAAATTATGAGGAACATGAAACGTTGTGAAAAATAGGAGGATCATGAAACGTTGTTCAAAATCATGAAGAGCCTGAAAAGGAGTGAAAAATATGAAGAGCTTCATAAGGTGTCAAAATTAGTTTAGCATGAAAGGGTCTGAACAATAGGAGGCGCATGAAGTGATGTTGAAAACATGAAGAGCCTGAAATGGTGTGAAATATATAAAGAGCTTCAAAAGGTGTGAAAAATATGAAGAGCATCAAAAGGTGTCAAAAATATGAGGAACATGAAACGTTCTGAAAAATAGGAGGATCATTAAACGTTGTTCAAAATCATGAAGAGCCTGAAAAGGTGTGAAAAATATGAAGAGCCTCAAAACGTGTTCAAAAATATGAGGAGTAAGAAACTGTCTGAAAAATAGGAGGAGAATGAAACGGTATTCAAAATCATGAAGAGCCTGAAAAGGTGTGAAAAATGTGAAGAGCTTCAAAAGGTGTCAAATTTATGAAGAGCTTCAAAAGTGTCAAATATTAGATGAGCATGAAACGGTCTGAAAAATAGAAGAAGCATGAAGTGGTGATGAAAAACATGAGGAGCCTGAAAAGGTGTGAAATATATGAAGAGGTTCAAAATTGTGAAAAATATGAAGAGCTTCAAAAGGTGTCAAAAATATGAGGAGCATGAAAGGGTCTGAAAAATAGGAGGAGAATGAAACGGTGTTCAAAAACATGAAGAGCCTGAAAAGGTGTGAAAAATGTGAAGAGGTTCAAAAGGTGTGAAAAATATGAAGAGCTTCAAAAGGTGTCAAAAAATAGATGAGCATGAAACGGTATGAAAAATAGGAGGAACATGAAATGGTGTTCAAAAACATGAAGAGCCTGAAAAGGTGTGAAAAATATGAAGAGCTTCAAAATGTGTGAAATACATGAGGAGCATGAAACATTCTGAAAAATAGGAGGAGCATGATGCGGTGTTCAAAAACATGAAGAGCCTGAAAAGGTGTTAAAAATATGAAGAGCTTCAAAAGGTGTGAAATACATGAGGAGCATGAAACCTTCTGAAAAATAGGAAGAGCATGATGAGGTGTTAAAAAACATGAACAGCCTGAAAAGGTGTGAAAAATATGAAGAGCTTCAAAAGGTGTGAAAAATATGAAGAGATTAAAAAGGTGTGAAAAATATGAGGAGCATGAAAGGTCTGAAAAATAGGACGAGCATGAAGCGGTGCTAAAACACATGAAGAGCCTGAAAAGTTGTGAAATAATGAAGAGCTTCTAAAGGTGTCAAAAATATGAGGAGGAAGAAACGGTCTGAAAAATAGGAAGAGCATGAAGTTGTGTTGAAAAACGTGAAGAGCCTGAAAATGTGTGAAAAATATGAAGAGCTTCAAAATGTGTCAAAAATATGAGGAGCATGAATTGGTCTGGAAAATAGGAGGAGCATGAAGCGGTGTTCAAAAACATGAAGAGCCTGAAAATGTGTGAAAAATATGAAGAGCTTCAAAAGGTGTCAAAACTATTAGGGGCATGAAACGGTCTGAAAAATACGAGGAGCATGAAGTGGTGTTGAAAAACATGAAGAGCCTGAAAAGGTGTGAAAATTATGAAGAGCTTCAAAAGGTGTCAAAAATATGAGGAGCATGAAACGGTCTGAAAAATAGGAGAAGCTTGAAGCTGTGTTCAAAAACATGAAGAGCCTGAAAAGGTGTGAAAAATATGAAGAGCTTCAAAAGGTGTGAAAAATATGAGGAGCATGAAACGGTCTGAAAAATAGAAGCAGCATGAAATGGTGTTGAAAAACATGAAGAGCCTGAAAACGTGTGAAAAATATGAAGAGCTTCAAAAATGTGAAAAATATGAAGAGCTTCAAAAGGTGTGAAATATATGAAGAGTTTCAAAATGTGTTAAAAATTAGGTGAGCATGAAACGGTCTGAAAAATAGGAGGAGCATGAAGTGGTTTTGAAAAACATGAAGAGCCTGAAAATGTGTGAAAAATATAAACAGCTTCAAAAGGTGTGAATTACATGAGGAGCATGAAACAGTCTGAAAATAAGGAGGAGCATAAGGCGGTGTTGAAAAACATGAAGAGCCTGAAAATGTGTGAAAAATATGAAGAGATTCAAATGGTGTCAATAATATGAGGAGCATGAAACGGTCGGAAAAATGGGAGGAGCATGAAGCTGTGTTCAAAAACATGAAGAGCCTGAAAAGGTGTGAAAAATATGAGGAGAATGAAATTGTCTGAAAAATAGGAGGAGCATGAAGTGGTGTTCAAAAACATGAAGAGCCTGAAAAGTTGTGAAAAATATGAAGAGCTTCAAAAGGTGTCAAAAATACGAGGAGCATGAAACGGTCTGAAAAATAGGAAGAGGATGAAGTGGTGTTCAAAAACATGAAGAGCCTGAAAAGGTGTGAAAAATATGAAAAGCTTTAAAAGGTGTCAAAATTATGAGGAACATGAAACGTTGTGAAAAATAGGAGGATCATGAAACGTTGTTCAAAATCATGAAGAGCCTGAAAAGGAGTGAAAAATATGAAGAGCCTCAAAACGTGTCAAAAATATGAGGAGTAAGAAACTGTCTGAAAAATAGGAGGAGAATAAAACGTTGTTCAAAAACATGAAGAGCCTGAAAAGGTGTGAAAAATGTGAAGAGCTTCAAAAGGTGTCAAAAATATGAAGAGCTTCAAAAGTGTCAAATATTAGATGAGCATGAAACAGTCTGAAAAATAGGAGAAGCATGAAGTGGTGATGAAAAACATGAAGAGCCTGAAAAGGTGTGAAATATATGAAGAGGTTCAAAATTGTGAAAAATATGAAGAGCTTCAAAAGGTGTCAAAAATATGAGGAGCATGAAAGGGTCTGAAAAATAGGAGGAGAATGAAACGGTGTTCAAAAACATGAAGAGCCTGAAAAGGTGTGAAAAATGTGAAGAGCTTCAAAAGGTGTGAAAAATATGAAGTGCTTCAAAAGGTGTCAAAAAATAGATGAGCATGAAACGGTCTGAAAAATAGGAGGAGCATGAAGTGGTGTTCAAAAACATGAAGAGCCTGAAAAGGTGTGAAAAATATGAATAGCTTTAAAAGGTGTCAAAATTATGAGGAACATGAAACGTTCTGAAAAATAGGAGGATCATGAAACGTTGTTCAAAATCATGAAGAGACTGAAAAGGTGTTAAAAATATGAAGAGCCTCAAAACGTGTCAAAAATATGAGGAGTAAGAAACTGTCTGAAAAATAGGAGGAGAATGAAACGGTGTTCAAAAACATGAAGAGCCTGAAAAGGTGTGAAAAATGTGAAGAGCTTCAAAAGGTGTCAAAAATATGAAGAGCTTCAAAAGTGTCAAATATTAGATGAGCATGAAACGGTCTGAAAAATAGGAGAAGCATGAAGTGGTGATGAAAAACATGAAGAGCCTGAAAAGGTGTGAGAAATATGAAGAGTTTCAAAAGGTGTGAAAATTATGAGGAGCCTGAAACGGTCTGAAAAATAGGAGAAGCATGAAGCGGTGTTCAAAAATATGAAGAGCCTGAAAAGGTGTGAAATATATGAAGAGATTCAAAAGGTGTCAAAAATATGAGGAGCATGAAACGGTCTGAAAAATAGGAAGAGCTTCAAAATGTGTGAAATGCATGAGTAGTATGAAACGGTCAGAAAAATAGCAGGAGCATGAAGCGGTGTTGAAAAACATGAAGAGTCTGAAAGTGTGAAATGTATGAAGAGCTTCAAAAATGTGAAAAATATGAAGAGCTTCAAAAGGTGTGAAAAATATGAAGAGCTTCAAAAGGTGTCAAAAATGAGATGAGCATGAAAAGGTCTGAAAAACACAAGGAGCATGAAGCGGTGTTGAAAATCATGAAGAGCCTGAAAAGGTATGAAAAATATGAAGAGCTTCATAAGGTGTGAAATATATGAAGAGCTTCAAAAGGTGTGAAAATGAGATGAGCATGAAACGATTTGAAAAATAGGAGGATCATGAATTGGTGTTGAAAAAAATGAAGAGCCTGAAAAGGTGTGAAATATCTGAAGAGCTTCAAAATGTGTCAAATATATGAGGATAATGAAACGGTCTGAAAAATAGGCGGAGCATGAAGCGGTGATCAAAAACATGAAGAGCCTGAAAAGGTGTGAATAATATGAAGAGCTTCTAAAGGTGTCAAAAATATGAGGAGCATGAAACGGCCTGAAAAATAGGCAAAGCATGAAGCGGTGTTGAAAAACATCAAGAGCCTGAAAAGTGGGAAAAATATGAAGAGCTTCAAAAGGTGTGAAAAATATGAGGAGCATGAAACGGTCTGAAAAATAGAAGCAGCATGAAATGGTGTTGAAAAACATGAAGAGCCTGAAAACGTGTGAAAAATATGAAGAGCTTCAAAAATGTGAAAAATATGAAGAGCTTCAAAAGGTGTGAAATATATGAAGAGTTTCAAAAGGTGTTAAAAATTAGGTGAGCATGAAACGGTCTGAAAAATAGGAGGAGCATGAAGTGGTTTTGAAAAATATGAAGAGCCTGAAAATGTGTGAAAAATATAAAAAGCTTCAAAAGGTGTGAATTACATGAGGAGCATGAAACAGTCTGAAAATAAGGAGGAGCATAAGGCAGTGTTGAAAAACATGAAGAGCCTGAAAATGTGTGAAAAATATGAAGAGATTCAAATGGTGTCAATAATATGAGGAGCATGAAACGGTCGGAAAAATGGGAGGAGCATGAAGCTGTGTTCAAAAACATGAAGAGCCTGAAAAGGTGTCAAAAATATGAGGAGAATGAAATTGTCTGAAAAATAAGAGGAGCATGAAGTGGTGTTCAAAAACATGAAGAGTCTGAAAAGTTGTGAAAAATATGAAGAGCTTCAAAAGGTGTCAAAAATACGAGGAGCATGAAACTGTCTGAAAAATAGGAAGAGGATGAAGTGGTGTTCAAAAACATGAAGAGCCTGAAAAGGTGTGAAAAGTAAGAAAAGCTTTAAAAGGTGTCAAAATTATGAGGAACATGAAACGTTGTGAAAAATAGGAGGATCATGAAACGTTGTTCAAAATCATGAAGAGCCTGAAAAGGAGTGAAAAATATGAAGAGCCTCAAAACGTGTCAAAAATATGAGGAGTAAGAAACTGTCTGAAAAATAGGAGGAGAATAAAACGTTGTTCAAAAACATGAAGAGCCTGAAAAGGTGTGAAAAATGTGAAGAGCTTCAAAAGGTGTCAAAAATATGAAGAGCTTCAAAAGTGTCAAATATTAGATGAGCATGAAACGGTCTGAAAAATAGGAGAAGCATGAAGTGGTGATGAAAAACATGAAGAGCCTGAAAAGGTGTGAAATATATGAAGAGGTTCAAAATTGTGAAAAATATGAAGAGCTTCAAAAGGTGTCAAAAATATGAGGAGCATGAAAGGGTCTGAAAAATAGGAGGAGAATGAAACGGTGTTCAAAAACATGAAGAGCCTGAAAAGGTGTGAAAAATGTGAAGAGCTTCAAAAGGTGTGAAAAATATGAAGTGCTTCAAAAGGTGTCAAAAAATAGATGAGCATGAAACGGTCTGAAAAATAGGAGGAGCATGAAGTGGTGTTCAAAAACATGAAGAGCCTGAAAAGGTGTGAAAAATATGAATAGCTTTAAAAGGTGTCAAAATTATGAGGAACATGAAACGTTCTGAAAAATAGGAGGATCATGAAACGTTGTTCAAAATCATGAAGAGACTGAAAAGGTGTTAAAAATATGAAGAGCCTCAAAACGTGTCAAAAATATGAGGAGTAAGAAACTGTCTGAAAAATAGGAGGAGAATGAAACGGTGTTCAAAAACATGAAGAGCCTGAAAAGGTGTGAGAAATATGAAGAGTTTCAAAAGGTGTGAAAATTATGAGGAGCCTGAAACGGTCTGAAAAATAGGAGAAGCATGAAGCGGTGTTCAAAAATATGAAGAGCCTGAAAAGGTGTGAAATATATGAAGAGATTCAAAAGGTGTCAAAAATATGAGGAGCATGAAAAGGTCTGAAAAATAGGAAGAGCTTCAAAATGTGTGAAATGCATGAGGAGTATGAAACGGTCAGAAAAATAGCAGGAGCATGAAGCGGTGTTGAAAAACATGAAGAGTCTGAAAAAGTGTGAAAAGTATGAAGAGCTTCAAAAATGTGAAAAATATGAAGAGCTTCAAAAGGTGTGAAAAATATGAAGAGCTTCAAAAGGTGTCAAAAATGAGATGAGCATGAAAAGGTCTGAAAAATACAAGGAGCATGAAGCGGTGTTGAAAATCATGAAGAGCCTGAAAAGGTATGAAAAATATAAAGAGCTTCATAAGGTGTGAAATATATGAAGAGCTTCAAAAGGTGTGAAAATGAGATGAGCATGAAACGATTTGAAAAATAGGAGGATCATGAATTGGTGTTGAAAAAAATGAAGAGCCTGAAAAGGTGTGAAATATCTGAAGAGCTTCAAAATGTGTCAAATATATGAGGATAATGAAACGGTCTGAAAAATAGGAGGAGCATGAAGCGGTGATCAAAAACATGAAGAGCCTGAAAAGGTGTGAATAATATGAAGAGCTTCTAAAGGTGTCAAAAATATGAGGAGCATGAAACGGCCTGAAAAATAGGCGAAGCATGAAGCGGTGTTGAAAAACATCAAGAGCCTGAAAAGTGTGAAAAATATGAAGAGCTTCAAAAGGTGTGAAAATATGAGGATCATGAAACTGTCTGAAAAATAGGAGGAGCATGAAGCGGTGTTTAAAAACATAAAGAGCCTGAAAAGTTGTGAAAAATATGAAGAGCTTCAAAAGGTGTCAAATATATGAGGAGCATGAAACGGTCTGAAAAATACAAGGAGCATGAAGCGGTGTTGAAAAACATGAAGAGCCTGAAAAGGTGTGAAAAACATGAAGAGCTTCAAAAGGTGTGAAATACATGAGGAGCATGAAACGGTCTGAAAAATAGGAGGAGCATGAAGCGGTTTGGAAAAACATGAAGAGCCTGAAAAGGTGTGAAAAATACGAAGAGCTTCAAAATGTGTCAAAAATCTGAGGAGTATGTAACGGTCTGAAAAATAGGAAGAGCATGAAGTGGCGTTCAAAAACATGAAGAGCCTGAAAAGGTATGAAAAATATGAAGAGCTTCAAAAGGTGTGAAAAATATGAAGAGATTCAAAAGGTGTGAAAAATATGAGGAGCAAGAAAGGTCTGAAAAATAGGACGAGCATGAAGCGGTGCTAAAACACATGAAGAGCCTGAAAAGTTGTGAAATAATGAAGAGCTTCTAAAGGTGTCAAAAATATGAGAAGGAAGAAACGGTCTGAAAAATAGGAAGAGCATGAAGTTGTGTTGAAAAACGTGAAGAGCCTGAAAATGTGTGAAAAATATGAAGAGCTTCAAAATGTGTCAAAAATATGAGGAGCATGAATTGGTCTGGAAAATAGGAGGAGCATGAAGTTATGTTCAAAAACATGAAGAGCCTGAAAATGTGTGAAAAATATGAAGAGCTTCAAAAGGTGTCAAAACTATTAGGGGCATGAAACGGTCTGAAAAATACGAGGAGCATGAAGTGGTGTTGAAAAACATGAAGAGCCTGAACAGGTGTGAAAATTATGAAGAGCTTCAAAAGGTGTCAAAAATATGAGGAGCAATAAACGGTCTGAGAAATAGGAGAAGCATGAAGCTGTGTTCAAAAACATGAAGAGCCTGAAAATGTGTGAAAAATATGAAGAGCTTCAAAAGGTGTCAAAACTATTAGGGGCATGAAACGGTCTGAAAAATACGAGGAGCATGAAGTGGTGTTGAAAAACATGAAGAGCCTGAAAAGGTGTGAAAATTATGAAGAGCTTCAAAAGGTGTCAAAAATATGAGGAGCATGAAACGGTCTGAAAAATAGGAGAAGCATGAAGCTGTGTTCAAAAACATGAAGAGCCTGAAAAGGTGTGAAAAATATGAAGAGCTTCAAAAGGTGTGAAAAATATGAGGAGCATGAAACGGTCTGAAAAATAGAAGCAGCATGAAATGGTGTTGAAAAACATGAAGAGCCTGAAAACGTGTGAAAAATATGAAGAGCTTCAAAAATGTGAAAAATATGAAGAGCTTCAAAAGGTGTGAAATATATGAAGAGTTTCAAAATGTGTTAAAAATTAGGTGAGCATGAAACGGTCTGAAAAATAGGAGGAGCATGAAGTGGTTTTGAAAAACATGAAGAGCCTGAAAATGTGTGAAAAATATAAACAGCTTCAAAAGGTGTGAATTACATGAGGAGCATGAAACAGTCTGAAAATAAGGAGGAGCATAAGGCGGTGTTGAAAAACATGAAGAGCCTGAAAATGTGTGAAAAATATGAAGAGATTCAAATGGTGTCAATAATATGAGGAGCATGAAACGGTCTGAAAAATGGGAGGAGCATGAAGCTGTGTTCAAAAACATGAAGAGCCTGAAAAGGTGTGAAAAATATGAGGAGAATGAAATTGTCTGAAAAATAGGAGGAGCATGAAGTGGTGTTCAAAAACATGAAGAGCCTGAAAAGGTGTGAAAAATATGAAGAGCTTCAAAAGGTGTCAAAAATACGAGGAGCCTGAAACGGTCTGAAAAATAGGAAGAGGATGAAGTGGTGTTCAAAAACATGAAGAGCCTGAAAAGGTGTGAAAAATACGAAGAGCTTCAAAATGTGTCAAAAATCTTAGGAGTATGTAACGGTCTGAAAAATAGGAAGAGCATGAAGTGGCGTTCAAAAACATGAAGAGCCTGAAAAGGTATGAAAAATATGAAGAGCTTCAAAAGGTGTGAAAAATATGAAGAGATTCAAAAGGTGTGAAAAATATGAGGAGCATGAAAGGTCTGAAAAATAGGACGAGCATGAAGCGGTGCTAAAACACATGAAGAGCCTGAAAAGTTGTGAAATAATGAAGAGCTTCTAAAGGTGTCAAAAATATGAGGAGGAAGAAACGGTCTGAAAAATAGGAAGAGCATGAAGTTGTGTTGAAAAAAGTGAAGAGCCTGAAAATGTGTGAAAAATATGAAAAGCTTTAAAAGGTGTCAAAATTATGAGGAACATGAAACGTTGTGAAAAATAGGAGGATCATGAAACGTTGTTCAAAATCATGAAGAGCCTGAAAAGGAGTGAAAAATATGAAGAGCCTCAAAACGTGTCAAAAATATGAGGAGTAAGAAACTGTCTGAAAAATAGGAGGAGAATAAAACGGTGTTGAAAAACATGAAGAGCCTGAAAAGGTGTGAAAAATGTGAAGAGCTTCAAAAGGTGTCAAAAATATGAAGAGCTTCAAAAGTGTCAAATATTAGATGAGCATGAAACGGTCTGAAAAATAGGAGAAGCATGAAGTGGTGATGAAAAACATGAAGAGCCTGAAAAGGTGTGAAATATATGAAGAGGTTCAAAATTGTGAAGAATATGAAGAGCTTCAAAAGGTGTCAAAAATATGAGGAGCATGAAAGGGTCTGAAAAATAGGAGGAGAATGAAACGGTGTTCAAAAACATGAAGAGCCTGAAAAGGTGTGAAAAATGTGAAGAGCTTCAAAAGGTGTGAAAAATATGAAGTGCTTCAAAAGGTGTCAAAAAATAGATGAGCATGAAACGGTCTGAAAAATAGGAGGAGCATGAAGCGGTGTTCAAAAACATGAAGAGCCTGAAAAGGTGTGAAAAATATGAATAGCTTTAAAAGGTGTCAAAATTATGAGGAACATGAAACGTTCTGAAAAATAGGAGGATCATGAAACGTTGTTCAAAATCATGAAGAGCCTAAAAAGGTGTGAAAAATATGAAGAGCCTCAAAACGTGTCAAAAATATGAGGAGTAAGAAACTGTCTGAAAAATAGGAGGAGAATGAAACGGTGTTCAAAAACATGAAGAGCCTGAAAAGGTGTGAAAAATGTGAAGAGCTTCAAAAGGTGTCAAAAATATGAAGAGCTTCAAAAGTGTCAAATATTAGATGAGCATGAAACGGTCTGAAAAATAGGAGAAGCATGAAGTGGTGATGAAAAACATGAAGAACCTGAAAAGGTGTGAGAAATATGAAGAGTTTCAAAAGGTGTGAAAATTATGACGAGCCTGAAACGGTCTGAAAAATAGGAGGAGCATGAAGCGGTGTTCAAAAATATGAAGAGCCTGAAAAGGTGTGAAATATATGAAGAGATTCAAAAGGTGTCAAAAATATGAGGAGCATGAAACGGTCTGAAAAATAGGAAGAGCTTCAAAATGTGTGAAATGCATGAGGAGTATGAAACGGTCAGAAAAATAGCAGGAGCATGAAGCGGTGTTGAAAAAATGAAGAGTCTGAAAAAGTGTGAAAAGTATGAAGAGCTTCAAAAATGTGAAAAATATGAAGAGCTTCAAAAGGTGTGAAAAATATGAAGAGCTTCAAAAGGTGTCAAAAATGAGATGAGCATGAAAAGGTCTGAAAAATACAAGGAGCATGAAGCGGTGTTGAAAATCATGAAGAGCCTGAAAAGGTATGAAAAATATGAAGAGCTTCATAAGGTGTGAAATATATGAAGAGCTTCAAAAGGTGTGAAAATGAGATGAGCATGAAACGATTTGAAAAATAGGAGGATCATGAATTGGTGTTGAAAAAAATGAAGATCCTGAAAAGGTGTGAAATATCTGAAGAGCTTCAAAATGTGTCAAATATATGAGGATAATGAAACGGTCTGAAAAATAGGCGGAGCATGAAGCGGTGATCAAAAACATGAAGAGCCTGAAAAGGTGTGAATAATATGAAGAGCTTCTAAAGGTGTCAAAAATATGAGGAGCATGAAACGGCCTGAAAAATAGGCGAAGCATGAAGCGGTGTTGAAAAACATCAAGAGCCTGAAAAGTGTGAAAAATATGAAGAGCTTCAAAAGGTGTGAAAATATGAGGATCATGAAACTGTCTGAAAAATAGGAGGAGCATGAAGCGGTGTTTAAAAACATGAAGAGCCTGAAAAGTTGTGAAAAATATGAAGAGCTTCAAAAGGTGTCAAATATATGAGGAGCATGAAACGGTCTGAAAAATACAAGGAGCATGAAGCGGTGTTGAAAAACATGAAGAGCCTGAAAAGGTGTGAAAAACATGAAGAGCTTCAAAAGGTGTGAAATACATGAGGAGCATGAAACGGTCTGAAAAATAGGAGGAGCATGAAGCGGTTTGGAAAAACATGAAGAGCCTGAAAAGGTGTGAAAAATACGAAGAGCTTCAAAATGTGTCAAAAATCTGAGGAGTATGTAACGGTCTGAAAAATAGGAAGAGCATGAAGTGGCGTTCAAAAACATGAAGAGCCTGAAAAGGTATGAAAAATATGAAGAGCTTCAAAAGGTGTGAAAAATATGAAGAGATTCAAAAGGTGTGAAAAATATGAGGAGCAAGAAAGGTCTGAAAAATAGGACGAGCATGAAGCGGTGCTAAAACACATGAAGAGCCTGAAAAGTTGTGAAATAATGAAGAGCTTCTAAAGGTGTCAAAAATATGAGAAGGAAGAAACGGTCTGAAAAATAGGAAGAGCATGAAGTTGTGTTGAAAAACGTGAAGAGCCTGAAAATGTGTGAAAAATATGAAGAGCTTCAAAATGTGTCAAAAATATGAGGAGCATGAATTGGTCTGGAAAATAGGAGGAGCATGAAGTTGTGTTCAAAAACATGAAGAGCCTGAAAATGTGTGAAAAATATGAAGAGCTTCAAAAGGTGTCAAAACTATTAGGGGCATGAAACGGTCTGAAAAATAGAAGCAGCATGAAATGGTGTTGAAAAACATGAAGAGCCTGAAAACGTGTGAAAAATATGAAGAGCTTCAAAAATGTGAAAAATATGAAGAGCTTCAAAAGGTGTGAAATATATGAAGAGTTTCAAAAGGTGTTAAAAATTAGGTGAGCATGAAACGGTCTGAAAAATAGAAGGAGCATGAAGTGGTTTTGAAAAACATGAAGAGCCTGAAAATGTGTGAAAAATATAAACAGCTTCAAAAGGTGTGAATTACATGAGGAGCATGAAACAGTCTGAAAATAAGGAGGAGCATAAGGCGGTGTTGAAAAACATGAAGAGCCTGAAAAGGTGTGAAAAATATGAAGAGCTTCAAAAGGTGTCAAAAATATGAGGAGCATGAAACGGTCTTAAAAATAGGAGGAGGATGAAGCGGTGTTCAAAAACTTGAAGAGGATGAAAAGGTGTGAAAAATATGAAGAGCTTTAAAAGGTGTTAAAAATATGAGGAGCATGAAACGGTCTGAAAAATAGGAGGATTATGAAACGGTGTTCAAAAACATGAAGAGTCTTAAAAGGTGTGAAAAATATTAAGAGCCTCAAAACGTGTTAAAAATATGAGGAGTATGAAACGGTATGATAAATAGCAGGAGCATGAACCGGTGTTGAAAAAGATGAAGAGTCTGAAATCGTGTGAAAAATATTAAGAGCTTCAAAAATGGGAAAAATATGAAGAGCTTCAAAAGATGTGAATAATATGCAAAGCTTCAAAAGATGTCAAAAATGAGATGAGCATGAAACAGTCTGAAAAATAAGAGGGGCATGAAATCGTGTTCAAAAATATGAAGAGCCTGAAAAGGTGTGAAAAATATGAAGAGCTTCAAAAGGTGTGAAAAATAGGAGGAGCATGAAGCGGTGTTCAATAACATGAACAGCCTGAAAAGGTGTGGAAAATATGTGTAGCTTCAAAAGGTGTTAAATACTTGAGGATCATGAAACCGTCTGAAAATAAGATTAGCATGAAGCAGTGTTCAAAAACATGAAGAGCCTGAAAAGCTGTGAAAAATATGAAGAGCTTTAAAAGGTGTGAAATACATGAGGAGCATGAAACGGTCTGAAAAATAGGAGGAGCATGAAGTGGTGTTGAAAAACATGAAGAGCCTGAAAATGTGTGAAATATATGAAGAGCTTCAAAAGGTGTCAGAAATGAGAGGAGCATGAAACGGTATGAAAAATAGGAGAAGCATGAATTGGCTTTGAAAAACATGAAGAGCCTGAAAAGATGTGAAAAATATGAAGAGCTTCAAAAGATGTCAAAAATATGACGAGAATGAAACGGTCTGAAAAATAGGAGGAGCATGAAGCGGTGTTGAAAAACATGAAGAGCCTGAAAAGTGTGAAAAATATGAAGAGCTTCAAAACCTGTCAAAAGAATGAGGAGCATGAAATGGTCTGAAAAGTAGGAGGAGCATGAAGCAGTGTTGAAGAACATGAAGAGCCTGAAAAGTTGTGAAATATATGAAGAGCTTCAAAAGGTGTCAAAAATATCAGGAGAGAGAAACGGTGTTCAAAAACGTGAAGAGCCTTAAAATGTGTGAAAAATACGAAGAGATTCAAAAGATGTCAAAAATAGGAGGAGCCTGAAACGGTGTTGAAAAACATGAAGAGCATGAAAAGGTGTGAAAAATATGAAGAGCTTCAAAAGGTGTCAAAAAAATGAGGAGCATGAAACGGTCTGAAATATAGGAGACGCATGATGCGGTGTTGAAAAACATGAAGAGTCTGAAAAAGTGTGAAATATATGAAGAGTTTCAAAAGGTGTGAAAAATATGGGGAGCTTCAAAAGGTGTCAATATATGAGGAGCATGAAACGGTCTGAAAAATAGGAGGAGCATGAAACAGCATTCAAAACATGAAGAGCTTGAAAAGGTGTGAAATATATGAAGAGCTTCAAAAGGTGTGAAATACATGAGGAACACGAAACTTATTGAAAAATAGGAGGAGGTTGAAGCGGTGTTGAAAAACATGAAGAGCCTGAAAAGGTGTGAAAAATATGAACCTTCAAAATGTGTCAAATATATGAGGAGCATGAAACGGTCTGAAAAATTGGAGGAGCATGAAACGGTGTTCAAATACATGAAGAGACTGAAAAGGTGTGGAAATTATGAAGAGCTTCAAAAGGTGTGAAAAATATGAAGAGCTTCAAAATCTGGAAAAATGAGATGAGCATGAAATGGTGTGAAAAATAGGAGGAGCATGAAGCGGTGTTGAAAAACATGAAGAACCTGAAAAGGTGTGAAAAATATGAAGAGCTTCAAGAGGTGTCAAAAATAAAAGGAGCATGAAAAGGTCTGAAAAAGAGAAGGAGCATGAAGCGGTGTTGAAAAACATGAAGAGCCTGAAAAGGTGTGAAAAATATAAAGAGCTTCCAAAGGTGTGAAATACATGAGGAGCATGAAACGGTCTGAAAAATAGGAGGGGCATGAAGCGGTGTTCAAAAACATGAAGAGCCTGAAAAGGTGTGAAAAATATGAAGAGCTTCAAAAGGTGTGAAAAATATGAAGAGCTTCAAAAGGTGTCAAAAATGAGATGAGCATGAAAAGCTCTGAAAAATAGGAGAGGCATGAAGTTGTGTTGAAAAACATGAAGAGCCTGAAAAGGTGTGAAATATATGAATAGCTTCAAAAGGTGTAACAAATATGAGGACCATGAAACGGTTTGAAAAATAGGAAGAGCATGAAACGGTGTTCAAAAACATGAAGAGCCTAAAAAGGTGTGAAAAATATAAAGAGCTTCAAAAGGTGTGAAATACATGAGGAGCATGAAACGGTCTGAAAAATAGGAGGAGCATGAAGTGGTGTTGAAAAACATGAAGAGCCTGAAAATGTGTGAAATATATGAAGAGCTTCAAAAGGTGTCAGAAATGAGAGGAGCATGAAACGGTATGAAAAATAGGAGAAGCATGAATTGGCTTTGAAAAACATGAAGAGCCTGAAAAGATGTGAAAAATATGAAGAGCTTCAAAAGATGTCAAAAATATGACGAGAATGAAACGGTCTGAAAAATAGGAGGAGCATGAAGCGGTGTTGAAAAACATGAAGAGCCTGAAAAGTGTGAAAAATATGAAGAGCTTCAAAACCTGTCAAAAGAATGAGGAGCATGAAATGGTCTGAAAAGTAGGAGGAGCATGAAGCAGTGTTGAAGAACATGAAGAGCCTGAAAAGTTGTGAAATATATGAAGAGCTTCAAAAGGTGTCAAAAATATCAGGAGAGAGAAACGGTGTTCAAAAACGTGAAGAGCCTTAAAATGTGTGAAAAATACGAAGAGATTCAAAAGATGTCAAAAATAGGAGGAGCCTGAAACGGTGTTGAAAAACATGAAGAGCATGAAAAGGTGTGAAAAATATGAAGAGCTTCAAAAGGTGTCAAAAAAATGAGGAGCATGAAACGGTCTGAAATATAGGAGACGCATGATGCGGTGTTGAAAAACATGAAGAGTCTGAAAAAGTGTGAAATATATGAAGAGTTTCAAAAGGTGTGAAAAATATGGGGAGCTTCAAAAGGTGTCAATATATGAGGAGCATGAAACGGTCTGAAAAATAGGAGGAGCATGAAACAGCACTCAAAACATGAAGAGCTTGAAAAGGTGTGAAATATATGAAGAGCTTCAAAAGGTGTGAAATACATGAGGAACACGAAACTTATTGAAAAATAGGAGGAGGTTGAAGCGGTGTTGAAAAACATGAAGAGCCTGAAAAGGTGTGAAAAATATGAACCTTCAAAATGTGTCAAATATATGAGGAGCATGAAACGGTCTGAAAAATTGGAGGAGCATGAAACGGTGTTCAAATACATGAAGAGCCTGAAAAGGTGTGGAAATTATGAAGAGCTTCAAAAGGTGTGAAAAATATGAAGAGCTTCAAAATCTGGAAAAATGAGATGAGCATGAAATGGTGTGAAAAATAGGAGGAGCATGAAGCGGTGTTGAAAAACATGAAGAACCTGAAAAGGTGTGAAAAATATGAAGAGCTTCAAGAGGTGTCAAAAATAAAAGGAGGATGAAAAGGTCTGAAAAATAGGAGGGGCATGAAGCGGTGTTCAAAAACATGAAGAGCCTGAAAACTGTGAAAAATATGAAGAGCTTCAAAAGGTGTGAAAAATATGAAGAGCTTCAAAAGGTGTCAAAAATGAGGTGAGCATGAAAAGCTCTGAAAAATAGGAGAGGCATGAAGTTGTGTTGAAAAACATGAAGAGCCTGAAAAGGTGTGAAATATATGAATAGCTTCAAAAGGTGTAACAAATATGAGGACCATGAAACGGTTTGAAAAATAGGAAGAGCATGAAACGGTGTTCAAAAACATGAAGAGCCTAAAAAGGTGTGAAAAATATAAAGAGCTTCAAAAGGTGTGAAATACATGAGGAGCATGAAACGGTCTGAAAAATAGGAAGAGCATGAAACGGTGTTCAAAAACATGAAGAGCCTAAAAAGGTGTGAAAAATATAAAGAGCTTCAAAAGGTGTGAAATACATGAGGAGCATGAAACGGTCTGAAAAATAGGAGGAGCATGAAGTGGTGTTGAAAAACATGAAGAGCCTGAAAATGTGTGAAATATATGAAGAGCTTCAAAAGGTGTCAAAAATATGACGAGAATGAAACGGTCTGAAAAATAGGAGGAGCATGGAACGGTGTTCAAAAACAGGAAGAGCCTGAAAAGGTGTGAAAAATATGAAGAGCTTCAAAACGTGTCAAAAATATGAGGAACATGAAACGGTCTGAAAAATAGGAGGAACAAGAAGCGGTTTTGAAAAAGATTAAGAGCCTGAAAACGTTTGAAAAATATGAAGAGCTTCAAAAGGTGTGGAAAATATGAAGAGCTTCAAAATGTGTCAAAATTGAGATGAGTATGAAACGGTCTGAATAATAGGAGGAGCATGAAGTGGTGTTGAAAAACATGAAGATCCTGAAAATGTGTGAAATATATGAAGAGCTTCAAAATGTGTCAGAAATGAGAGAAGCATGAAACGGTCTGAAAAATAGGATGAGCAAGAAGGGGTGTTGAAAAACATGAAGAGCCTGAAAATGTGTGAAATATATGAAGAGCTTCAAAAGGTGTCAGAAATGAGAGGAGCATGAAACGGTATGAAAAATAGGAGAAGCATGAATTGGCTTTGAAAAACATGAAGAGCCTGAAAAGATGTGAAAAATATGAAGAGCTTCAAAAGGTGTCAAAAATATGACGAGAATGAAACGGTCTGAAAAATAGGAGGAGCATGAAGCGGTGTTGAAAAACATGAAGAGCCTGAAAAGTGTGAAAAATATGAAGAGCTTCAAAACCTGTCAAAAGAATGAGGAGCATGAAATGGTCTGAAAAGTAGGAGGAGCATGAAGCAGTGTTGAAGAACATGAAGAGCCTGAAAAGTTGTGAAATATATGAAGAGCTTCAAAAGGTGTCAAAAATATCAGGAGAGAGAAACGGTGTTCAAAAACGTGAAGAGCCTTAAAATGTGTGAAAAATACGAAGAGATTCAAAAGATGTCAAAAATAGGAGGAGCCTGAAACGGTGTTGAAAAACATGAAGAGCATGAAAAGGTGTGAAAAATATGAAGAGCTTCAAAAGGTGTCAAAAAAATGAGGAGCATGAAACGGTCTGAAATATAGGAGACGCATGATGCGGTGTTGAAAAACATGAAGAGTCTGAAAAAGTGTGAAATATATGAAGAGTTTCAAAAGGTGTGAAAAATATGGGGAGCTTCAAAAGGTGTCAATATATGAGGAGCATGAAACGGTCTGAAAAATAGGAGGAGCATGAAACAGCATTCAAAACATGAAGAGCTTGAAAAGGTGTGAAATATATGAAGAGCTTCAAAAGGTGTGAAATACATGAGGAACACGAAACTTATTGAAAAATAGGAGGAGGTTGAAGCGGTGTTGAAAAACATGAAGAGCCTGAAAAGGTGTGAAAAATATGAACCTTCAAAATGTGTCAAATATATGAGGAGCATGAAACGGTCTGAAAAATTGGAGGAGCATGAAACGGTGTTCAAATACATGAAGAGCATGAAAAGGTGTGGAAATTATGAAGAGCTTCAAAAGGTATGAAAAATATGAAGAGCTTCAAAATCTGGAAAAATGAGATGAGCATGAAATGGTGTGAAAAATAGGAGGAGCATGAAGCGGTGTTGAAAAACATGAAGAACCTGAAAAGGTGTGAAAAATATGAAGAGCTTCTAGAGGTGTCAAAAATAAAAGGAGGATGAAAAGGTCTGAGAAAGAGAAGGAGCATGAAGCGGTGTTGAAAAACATGAAGAGCCTGAAAAGGTGTGAAAAATATAAAGAGCTTCCAAAGGTGTGAAATACATGAGGAGCATGAAACGGTCTGAAAAATAGGAGGGGCATGAAGCGGTGTTCAAAAACATGAAGAGCCTGAAAACTGTGAAAAATATGAAGAGCTTCAAAAGGTGTGAAAAATATGAAGAGCTTCAAAAGGTGTCAAAAATGAGGTGAGCATGAAAAGCTCTGAAAAATAGGAGAGGCATGAAGTTGTGTTGAAAAACATGAAGAGCCTGAAAAGGTGTGAAATATATGAATAGCTTCAAAAGGTGTAACAAATATGAGGACCATGAAACGGTTTGAAAAATAGGAAGAGCATGAAACGGTGTTCAAAAACATGAAGAGCCTAAAAAGGTGTGAAAAATATAAAGAGCTTCAAAAGGTGTGAAATACATGAGGAGCATGAAACGGTCTGAAAAATAGGAGGAGCATGAAGTGGTGTTGAAAAACATGAAGAGCCTGAAAATGTGTGAAATATATGAAGAGCTTCAAAAGGTGTCAGAAATGAGAGGAGGATGAAACGGTATGAAAAATAAGAGAAGCATGAATTGGCTTTGAAAAACATGAAGAGCCTGAAAAGATGTGAAAAATATGAAGAGCTTCAAAAGGTGTGAAAATATGAAAAGTTTCAAAAGGTGTCAAACATATGAGGAGCATGAAACGGTCTGAAAAATAGGAGGAGCATGAAACGGTGTTCAAAACCATGAAGAGACTGAAAAGGTGTGAAATATATGAAGACTTCAAAAGGTGTCAAAAATATGAGGAGCATGAAACGTTCTGAAATATAGGAGGAGCATGAAACGTTTTTCGAAAACATGAAGAGCCTGAAAAGGTGTGAAAAATATGAAGAGCCTCAAAAGGTGTCAAAATTATGAGGAGCTTGAAACGGTCTCAAATATAGGAGGAGAATCAAACGGTGTTGAAAAATATGTAGATCCTGAAAAGGTGTGAAAAATTTGTACAGCCTCAAAAGGAGTGAAAAATATGAGGAGCATGAAATGGTCTGAAAAATAGGAGAACCATGAAACGGTGTTCAAAACCATGAAGAGACTGAAAAGGTGTGAAATATATGAAGACTTCAAAAGGTGTCAAAAATATGAGGAGCATGAAACGTTCTGAAATATAGGAGGAGCATGAAGCGGTGTTCAAAAATTTGAAGAGCCTGAAAATCTGTGAAAAATATGAAGAGCTTAAAAGGTGTCAAAAATATGAAGAGCATGAAATGGTCTGAAAAATAGGAGGAGCATGAAATTGTGTTCAAAAACATGAAGAGCCTGAAAGGTGTGAAAAACATGAAAGGCTTCAAAACGTGTCAAAATTATGAGGAGAATGAAACAGTCTGAAAAATAGGAGGAACATGAAGCGGTTTTTAAAAACATGAAGAGCCTGAAAAGGGTTGAAAAATATGAAGAGCTTCAAAAGGTGTCAAAAATATGAGGAGCATGAAACGGTCTCAAAAGTAGGAGGAGCAGAAACGGTCTGAAAAATAGATAGAACATGAAACGGTGTTTAAAATCATGAAGAGCTACAAAAGGTGACAAAAATATGAGGAGCATGAAACGGTCTGAAAACAATGAGGAGCATGAAACGGTCTGCAAAATAGGAGAAGCATGAAACGGTGTTGAAAAACAAAAAGAGCTTCAAAAAGTGTCAAAAATATGAGGATCATGAAATGATCTGAAAAATAGGAGGAGCATGAAACAGTGTTGAAACACATGAAGAGCCTGAAAACGTGTGAAAAATATGAACAGCTTCAAAAGGTGTCAAAAATATGAGGAGCATGAAATGAACTGAAAGATAGGAGGAGCATGAAGTGGTGTTGAAAACAATGAAGAGCCTGAAAAGGTATGAAAAATATGAAGAGCTTCAAAAGTTTTGAAAAATATGAAGAGCTTCAAAAGGTGTCAAAAATAGGAGGAACATGAAACGGTCTGAAAAATAGGAGTAGCATGAAACGGTGTTGAAAGATGTGAAGAGCCTGAAAAGGTGTGAAAAATAGCAAGAGCTTAAAAGGTGTCAAAAATATGAGGAGCATGCAACAGTCTGAAAAATAGGAGGAGCATGAAACGGTGTTGAAAAACATGAAGAGTCTGAAAAGGAGTGAAAAATATGAAGAGCTTCAAAAGGTGTCAAAAATAGGTGTAGCATGAAGCGGTGTTCCAAAACTTGAAGAGCCTGAAAATGTGTTAAAAATATGAAGAGCTTAAAAGGTGTCAAAAATATGAAGAGCAAAAAATGGTGTGAAAAATAGGAGGAGCATGAAAAGCTGTTCAAAAACATGAAGAGTCTGAAAGGTGTGAAAAATATGAAGGGCTTCAAAACGTATCAAAAATATGACGAGTATGAAACGGTCTGAAAAATAGAAGGAGCATGAAGCAGTGTTCAAAAACCTGAAGAGCCTGAAAAGGTGTGAAAAATACGAAGAGCTTAAAAGGTGTCAAAAATATGAGGAGTATGAAATGGTCTGAAAAATAGGAGGAGCATGAAAAGGTGTTCAAAAACATGAAGAGCTGAAAGGTGTGAAAATCATGAAAGGCTTCAAAACGTGTAACAAATATGAGGAGCATGAAACAGTCTGAAAAATAGGAGGAGCATGAAGCGGTGTTGAAAAACATGAAGAGCCTGAAAAGGTGTGAAAAATATGAAGGACTTCAAAAGGTTTCAATAATATGAGGAGCATGAAACTTTCTGAAAAATATGCGGAACACGAAACTGTCTGAAAAATAAGAGGAGCATGAGCGGTGTTCAAAAATATGAAGAGCCTGAAAAGGTGTGAAAAATATGAAGAGCTTCAAAAGGTGTCAAAAATATGAGGAGCATGAAAGGGTCTGAAAAATAGGAGGAGCATGACGTGGTGTTGAAAAATATGAAGAGCCTGAAAAGGTGTGAAATATATGAAGAGCTTCAAAAGGTGTCAAAAATATGAGGAGCATGAAAAGTTCTGAAAAATAGGAGTAGAATGAAGCGGTGTTCAAAAACATGAAGAGCTTGAAAATGTGTGAAATATTTGAAGAGCTTCAAAAGATGTGATAAATAGGAGAAGCATGAAGCGGTGTTCAAACACATGAAGAGCTTGAAAAAGTGTGAAATATATGAAGAGCTTCAATAGGTGTGAAAAATAGGAGGAGCATGAAGCTTTGTTCAAAAACAAGTAGAACCTGAAAAGGTGTGAAATATATGAAGAGCTTCAAAAGGTGTCAAAAATATGAGGAGCATGAAACAGTCTGAAATAGGAGGAGCATGAAACGGTGTTGAAAAACATGAAGAGCCTGAAAATGTGTGAAAAATATCAAGAGCTTAAAAGGTTTCAAAAATATGAGGAGCATGAACCGGGCTGAAAAATAGGAGGAGCATGAAACGGTGTTGAAAAACATGAAGAGCATGAAAATGATTGAAAAATATGAAGAGCTTCAAAAGGTGTGAAAAATAGGAGTAGCATGAAGCGGTGTTCAAAAACTTGAAGAGCCTGAAAATGTGTTAAAAATATGAAGAGCTTAAAAGGTTTCAAAAATATGAGGAACATGAAATGGTGTGAAAAATAGGTTGAGCATGGAAGGGTGTTCAAAAACATGAAGAGCCTGAAAGGTGTGAATAATATGAAGCCTTCAAAACGTAGCAAAAATATGAGGAGCATGAAACGGTCTGAAAAATAGGAGGAGCACGAAGCGCTGTTCAAAATCATGAAGAGCCTGAAAAGGGGTGAAATATATGAAGAGCTTCAAAAGGTGTCAAAAATATGAGGAGCATGAAGCGGTCTGAAAAATAGGAGGAGCATGAAGTGGTGTTCAAAACATGAAGAGCCTGCAAAGGTGTGAAAAATATGAAGAGCTTCAAAAGGTGTCAAAAATATGAGGAGCATGAAACGATCTGAAAAATAGGAGGAGCATCAAGCGTTGTTCAAAACATGAAGAGCCTGCAAAGGTGTGAAAAACATGAAGAGCTTCAAAAGGTTTTAAAAATATGAGGAGCATGAAACGGTCTGAAAAATAGGACGAGCATGAATTGATGTTGAAAAACATGAAGAGCCTGAAAAGGTGTGAAAAATATGAAGAGCTTCACAAGGTGTCAAAAATATGAGGAGCATGAAACGGTCTGAAAAATATTAGGAGCATGAAATGGTGTTGAAAACCTGAAGCGCCTGAAAAGGTGTGAAAAATATGAAGAGTTTCAAAACATGTAAAAATATGAGGAGCATGAAACGGTGTTCAGAAACATGAAGAGCCTGAAATGGTGTGAAAAATATGAAGAGCCTGAAAATGTGTGAAAAATATGAGGAGCATGAAACGGTCTTAAAAATATGTGGAGCATGAAGCGGTGTTCAAAAACATGAAGAGCCTGACAAGGTGTGAAAATTATGAAGAGGTTCAAAAAGTGTCAAAAATATGAGGAGCATGAAACTGTTCTGAAAAATAGGTGCAGCATAAAGCGGTGTTGAAAAACATGAAGGGTCTGAAAATGTGTGAAATATATGAAGAGCTTCAAAAGGTGAAAAAATATGAGGAGCATGAAACGGTCTGAAACATAGGAGGAGCATGAAGGAGTGTTCAAAACATGCAGAGCCTGAAAAGGTGTGAAAAATATGAAGAGCTCCAAAAGTTGTCAAAAATATGAGGAGCATGACATGGTCTGAAAAATAGGAGGAGCATGACGCGGTGTTGAAAAACATGAAGAGCCTGAAAAGTTGTGAAATATATGAAGAGCTTCAAAAGTTGTCAAAAATATAAGAAGCATGAAACGTTCTTAAAAATAGGAGGAGCATGAAACGGTGTTCAAAAACTTGAAGATACTGAAAAGATGTGAAAAATATGAAGAGCTTCAAAAGGTGTCAAAATATGAGGAGCACGAAACATTCTGAAAAATAAGAGGAGTATGAAACGGTGTTGAACAACATGAAGAGCATGAAAAGGTGTGAAAAATATGAAGAGATTAAAAAGGTGTCAAAATATGAGGAGCATGAAACGGTCTGAAACATAGGAGGAGCATGAAGGAGTGTTCAAAACATGCAGAGCCTGAAAAGGTGTGAAAAATATGAAGAGCTTCAAAAGGTGTCAAATAGGAGTAGCATGAAACGGTGTTCAAAAACATGAAGATCCTGAAAACATGTGAAAAATATCAAGCGCTTCAAAAGGTGTCAAAAATATGAGGAGCATGAAACGGTCTGAAAAATAGGAGGAAAATGAAACGGTGTTCAAAATCATTAAGAGCCTGAAAAGGTGTGAAAAATATGAGGAGCATGAAACGGTCTGAAAAAAAGGCGAGAATGAAGTCGTGTTCAAAGACATGAAGAGCCCGAAAAGGTGTGTAAAATATGAAGAGCTTCAAAAGGTGTCAAAAATATGAGGAGCATGAAACGGTCTGAAAAATAGGAGGAGCATGAAGTGGTGTTGAAAAACATGAAGAGCCTGAAAATGTGTGAAAAATATGAAGAGCTTCAGAAGGTGTGAATAATATGAGGAACATGAAGTGGCGTTCAAAAACTTGAAGATACTGAAAAGGTGTGAAAAATATGAAGAGCTTCAAAAGGTGTCAAAAATATGAGGAGCATGAAACGGTCTGAAAAATATTAGGAGCATGAAACGTTGTTGAAAACCTGAAGCGCCTGAAAAGGTGTGAAAAATATGAAGAGTTTCAAAAGGTGTAAAAATATGAGGAGCATGAAACGGTGTTCAGAAACATGAAGAGCCTGAAATGGTGTGAAAAATATGAAGAGCTTCAAATGGTGTCTAAAATAGGAGTAGCATGAAGCGGTGTTCCAAATCTTGAAGAGCCTGAAAATGTGTTAAAAATATGAAGAGCTTAAAAGGTGTCAAAATTATGAGGAGCATGAAATGGTCTGAAAAATAGGAGGAGCATGAAACGGTGTTCAGAAACATGAAGAGCCTGAAAAGGTGTGAAAAATATGAAGAGCTTCACAAGGTGTGAAAAATATGAGGAGCATGAAACGGTCTGAAAAATAGGAGGAGCATGAAACGGTGTTGAAAACATGAAGAACATGAAAAGGTGTGAAAAATATGAAGAGCTTCAAAAGGTGTCAAAAATATGAGGAGCATGAAACGATCTGAAATATAGGAGTAGCATGAAGTGGTGTTGAAAACCATGAAGAGACTGAAAAGGTTTGAAAAATATGAAGAGCTTCAAAAGGTGTGAAAAATATGGAGAGCTTCAAAAGGTATGAAAAATATGAGGAGCATGAAACGGTCTGAAAAATAGGAGGAGCATGAAACGGTGTTGAAAAACATGAAGAGCATGAAAAGGATTGAAAAATATGAAGAGCTTCAAAAGGTGTGAAAAATAGGAGTAGCCTGAAGCGGTGTTCAAAAACTTGAAGAGCCTGAAAATGTGTTAAAAATATGAAGAGCTTAAAGGGTTTCAAAAATATGAGGAACATGAAATGGTCTGAAAAATAGGTTGAGCATGGAAGGGTGTTCAAAAACATGAAGAGCCTGAAAGGTGTGAATAATATGAAGCCTTCAAAACGTAGCAAAAATATGAGGAGCATGAAACGGTCAGAAAAATAGGAGGAGCACGAAGTGCTGTTCAAAATCATGAAGAACCTGAAAAGGGGTGAAATATATGAAGAGCTTCAAAAGGTGTCAAAAATATGAGGAGCATGAAGCGGTCTGAAAAATAGGAGGAGCATGAAGTGGTGTTCAAAACATGAAGAGCCTGAAAAGGTGTGAAAAATATGAAGAGCTTCAAAAGGTGTCAAAAATATGAGGAGCATGAAACGATCTGAAAAATAGGAGGAGCATCAAGCGGTGTTCAAAACATGAAGAGCCTGCAAAGGTGTGAAAAACATGAAGAGCTTCAAAAGGTTTTAAAAATATGAGGAGCATGAAACGGTCTATAAAATAGGACGAGCATGAATCGATGTTGAAAAACATGAAGAGCCTGAAAAGGTGTGAAAATTATGAAGAGCTTCAAATGGTGTCTAAAATAGGAGTAGCATGAAGCGGTGTTCCAAATCTTGAAGAGCCTGAAAATGTGTTAAAAATATGAAGAGCTTAAAAGGTGTCAAAATTATGAGGAGCATGAAATGGTCTGAAAAATAGGAGGAGCATGAAACGGTGTTCAAAAACATGAAGAGTCTGAAAGGTGTGAAAAATATGAAGGGCTTCAAAACGTGTCAAAATTATGACGAGCATGAAACGGTCTAAAAAATTCGAGTAGCATGAAGCGGTGTTGAAAAACATGAAGAGCCTGAAAATGTGTGAAAACATGAAGAGCTTCAAAACTTGTCAAAATTTTGACGAGCATGAACCGGTCTGAAAAATACGAGGAGCATGTAATGGTGTTGAAAACCATGAAGAGCCTGAAGAGGAGTAAAATACATGAAGAGCTTCAAAGGGTATCAAAATTTGAGAAGCATGACATGGTGTTCAAAAACATGAAGAGCCTGAAAATGTGTGAAAAATATGAGGAGCATGAAACAGTCTGAAAAATATGTGGAGCAGGAAGCGGTGTTCAAAAACATGAAGAGCCTGACAAGGTGTGAAAAATATGAAGAGCTTCAAAAGGTGTCAAAAATATGAGGAGCATGAAAGGGTCTGAAAAATAGGAGGAGCATGATGTGTTGTTGAAAAATATGAAGAGCCTGAAAAGGTGTGAAATATATGAAGAGCTTCAAACGATGTCAAAAATATGAGGAGCATGAAAAGTTCTGAAAAATAGGAGTAGAATGAAGCGGTGTTGAAAAACATGAATAGCTTGAAAAGGTGTGAAATATATGAAGAACTTCAAAAGATGTGACAAATAGGAGGAGCATGAAGTGGTGTTCGAACACATGAAGAGCTTGAAAAGGTGTGAAATATATGAAGAGTTTCAATAGGTGTGAAAAATAGGAGGAGCATGAAGCTTTGTTCAAAAACAAGAAGAACCAGAAAACGTGTGAAAAATATGAAGAGCTTCAAAAGGTGTCAAAAATATGGAGAGCTTCAAAAGGTATGAAAAATATGAGGAGCATGAAACGGTCTGAAAAATAGGAGGAGCATGAAACGGTGTTGAAAAACATGAAGAGCATGAAAAGGATTGAAAAATATGAAGAGCTTCAAAAGGTGTGAAAAATAGGAGTAGCCTGAAGCGGTGTTCAAAAACTTGAAGAGCCTGAAAATGTGTTAAAAATATGAAGAGCTTAAAGGGTTTCAAAAATATGAGGAACATGAAATGGTCTGAAAAATAGGTTGAGCATGGAAGGGTGTTCAAAAACATGAAGAGCCTGAAAGGTGTGAATAATATGAAGCCTTCAAAACGTAGCAAAAATATGAGGAGCATGAAACGGTCAGAAAAATAGGAGGAGCACGAAGCGCTGTTCAAAATCATGAAGAACCGGAAAAGGGGTGAAATATATGAAGAGCTTCAAAAGGTGTCAAAAATATGAGGAGCATGAAGCGGTCTGAAAAATAGGAGGAGCATGAAGTCGTGTTCAAAACATGAAGAGCCTGAAAAGGTGTGAAAAATATGAAGAGCTTCAAAAGGTGTCAAAAATATGAGGAGCATGAAACGATCTGAAAAATAGGAGGAGCATCAAGCGGTGTTCAAAACATGAAGAGCCTGCAAAGGTGTGAAAAACATGAAGAGCTTCAAAAGGTTTTAAAAATATGAGGAGCATGAAACGGTCTATAAAATAGGACGAGCATGAATCGATGTTGAAAAACATGAAGAGCCTGAAAAGGTGTGAAAATTATGAAGAGCTTCAAATGGTGTCTAAAATAGGAGTAGCATGAAGCGGTGTTCCAAATCTTGAAGAGCCTGAAAATGTGTTAAAAATATGAAGAGCTTAAAAGGTGTCAAAATTATGAGGAGCATGAAATGGTCTGAAAAATAGGAGGAGCATGAAACGGTGTTCAAAAACATGAAGAGTCTGAAAGGTGTGAAAAATATGAAGGGCTTCAAAACGTGTCAAAATTATGACGAGCATGAAACGGTCTGAAAAATACGAGTAGCATGAAGCGGTGTTGAAAAACACGAAGAGCCTGAAAATGTGTGAAAACATGAAGAGCTTCAAAACGTGTCAAAATTATGACGAGCATGAACCGGTCTGAAAAATACGAGGAGCATGAAACGGTGTTGAAAAACATGAAGAGCATGAAAAGGATTGAATAATATGAAGAGCTTCAAAAGTTTTCATAAATAGGAGTAGCATGAAGCGGTGTTGAAAAACATGAAGAGCCTGAAAACGTGTGAAAACATGAAGAGCTTCAAAAGGTGTGAAAAATATGAAGAGTTTCAATAGGTGTAAAAAATATGAGGAGAATGAAACGGTCTGAAAAATAGGAGGAGCATGAAGTGGTGTTCAAACACATGAAGAGCTTGAAAAGGTGTGAAATATATGAAGAGCTTTAATAGGTGTGAAAAATAGGAGGAGCATGAAGCTTTGTTCAAAAACAAGAAGAACCTGAAAACGTGTGAAAAATATGAAGAGCTTCAAAAGGTGTCAAAAATAGGAGGAGCATGAAACGGTCTGAAAAATAGTAGGAGCATGAAACGGTGTTGTAAGACGTGAAGAGCCTGAAAAGGTGTGAAAAATATCAAGAGCTACAAAAATGTGTCAAAAATATGAGGAGCATGAAACAGTCTGAAATAGGAGGAGCATGAAACGGTGTTGAAAAACATGAAGAGCCTGAAAATGTGTGAAAAATATCAAGAGCTTAAAAGGTTTCAAAAATATGAGGAGCATGAACCGGGCTGAAAAATAGGAGGAGCATGAAACGGTGTTGAAAAACATGAAGAGCATGAAAATGATTGAAAAATATGAAGAGCTTCAAAAGGTGTGAAAAATAGGAGTAGCATGAAACGGTGTTCAAAAACTTGAAGAGCCTGAAAATGTGTTAAAAATATGAAGAGCTTAAAAGGTTTCAAAAATATGAGGAACATGAAATGGTGTGAAAAATAGGTTGAGCATGGAAGGGTGTTCAAAAACATGAAGAGCCTGAAAGGTGTGAATAATATGAAGCCTTCAAAACGTAGCAAAAATATGAGGAGCATGAAACGGTCTGAAAAATAGGAGGAGCACGAAGCGCTGTTCAAAATCATGAAGAGCCTGAAAAGGGGTGAAATATATGAAGAGCTTCAAAAGGTGTCAAAAATATGAGGAGCATGAAGCGGTCTGAAAAATAGGAGGAGCATGAAGTGGTGTTCAAAACATGAAGAGCCTGCAAAGGTGTGAAAAATATGAAGAGCTTCAAAAGGTGTCAAAAATATGAGGAGCATGAAACGATCTCAAAAATAGGAGGAGCATCAAGCGGTGTTCAAAACATGAAGAGCCTGCAAAGGTGTGAAAAACATGAAGAGCTTCAAAAGGATTTAAAAATATGAGGAGCATGAAACGGTCTGAAAAATAGGACGAGCATGAATCGATGTTGAAAAACATGAAGAGCCTGAAAAGGTGTGAAAAATATGAACAGCTTCAAATGGTGTCTAAAATAGGAGTAGCATGAAGCGGTGTTCCAAAACTTGAAGAGCCTGAAAATGTGTTAAAAATATGAAGAGCTTAAAAGGTGTCAAAATTATGAGGAGCATGAAATGGTCTGAAAAATAGGAGGAGCATGAAACGGGGTTCAAAAACATGAAGAGTCTGAAAGGTGTGAAAAATATGAAGGGCTTCAAAACGTGTCAAAATTATGACGAGCATGAAACGGTCTGAAAAATACGAGTAGCATGAAGCGGTGTTGAAAAACATGAAGAGCCTGAAAATGTGTGAAAACATGAAGAGCTTCAAAACGTGTCAAAATTATGACGAGCATGAACCGGTCTGAAAAATACGAGGAGCATGAAACGGTGTTGAAAAACATGAAGAGCATGAAAAGGATTGAATAATATGAAGAGCTTCAAAAGTTTTCATAAATAGGAGTAGCATGAAGCGGTGTTGAAAAACATGAAGAGCCTGAAAACGTGTGAAAACATGAAGAGCTTCAAAAGGTGTGAAAAATATGAAGAGTTTCAATAGGTGTAAAAAATATGAGGAGAATGAAACGGTCTGAAAAATAGGAGGAGCATGAAAGCTGTTGAAAAACATGAAGAGCCTGTAAAGGTTTGAAATATATGAAGAGCTTCAAAAGGTGTCAAAAATATGAGGAGCATGAAAAGGTCTGAAGAATAGGAGGAGTAAGAAGCGGTGTTGAAAAACATGAAGAGCCTGAAAAGGTGTGAAATATATGAAGAGCTTCAAAATTGTCAAAAATATGAGGAGCATGAAACGGTCTGAAAAATAGGAGGAGCATGAAGCGGTGTTGCAAAACATGAAGAGCCTGAAAAGGTGTGAAAAACATGAAGAGCCTGAAAATGTGTGAAATATATGAAGAGCTTCAAATGGTGTCAAAAATATGAGGATCATGAAACAGTCTGAAAAATATGAGGAGCATGAAACGGCGTTCAAACTCATGAAGAACCTGAAATGGTGTGAAAAATATGAAGAATTTAAAAACGTGTCAAAAATAGGAGGAGTTTCAAACGGTCTGAAAAATAGGAAGAGCATGAAGGGGTGTTGCAAAACATGAAGAGCCTGAAAAGGTGTGAAAAACATGAAGAGCCTGAAAAGGTGTAAAAAATATGAAGAGCTTCAAAATGTGTCAAAAATATGAGGAGCATGAAAAGATCTGAAACATAGTAGGAGCATGAAGCGTTGTTCAAAAACATGAAGAGCCTGAAAAGGGGTGAAATATATGAAGAGCTTCAAAAGGTGTCAAAAATATGAGGAGCATGACATGGTCTGAAAAATAGGAGGAGCATGAAGCGGTGTTGAAAAACATGAAGAGCCTGAAAAGGTGTGAAATATATGAAGAGCTTCAAAAGCTGTCAAAAATATAAGAAGCATGAAACGGTCTTAAAAATAGAAGGAGCATGAAACGTTGTTCAAAAACATGAAGAGCCTGAAAAGGAGTGCAAAATTTGAAGAGCTTCAACACGTGTGAAAATATGAGGTGCATGAAACGGTCTGAAAAATAGGAGGAGCATGAAACGGTCTTGAAAAACATGAAGAGCATGAAACGGTCTGAAAAATAGGAGGAGCATGAAATGGTGTTCAAAACATGAAGATCCTCAAAACATGTGAAAAATATGAAGCGCTTCAAAATGTGTCAAAAATATGAGGAGCATGAAACGGTCTGAAAAATAGGAGGAAAATGAAACGTTGTTCAAAATCATTAAGAGCCTGAAAAGGTGTGAAAAATATGAGGAGCATGAAACGGTCTGAAAAAAAGGCGAGAATGAAGTCGTGTTCAAAGACATGAAGAGCCCGAAAAGGTGTGTAAAATATGAAGAGCTTCAAAAGGTGTCAAAAATATGAGGAGCATGAAACGGTCTGAAAAATAGGAGGAGCATGAAGTGGTGTTGAAAAACATGAAGAGCCTGAAAATGTGTGAAAAATAAGAAGAGCTTCAGAAGGTGTGAATAATATGAGGAACATGAAGCGGCGTTCAAAAACTTGAAGATACTGAAAACGTGTGAAAAATATGAAGAGCTTCAAAAGGTGTCAAAAATATGAGGAGCATGAAACGGTCTGAAAAATATTAGGAGCATGAAACGGTGTTGAAAACCTGAAGCGCCTGAAAAGGTGTGAAAAATATGAAGAGTTTCAAAACATGTAAAAATATGAGGAGCATGAAACGGTGTTCAGAAACATGAAGAGCCTGAAATGGTGTGAAAAATATGAAGAGCTTCAAATGGTGTCTAAAATAGGAGTAGCATGAAGCGGTGTTCCAAATCTTGAAGAGCCTGAAAATGTGTTAAAAATATGAAGAGCTTAAAAAGTGTCAAAATTATGAGGAGCATGAAATGGTCTGAAATATAGGAGGAGCATGAAACGGTGTTCAAAAACATGAAGAGTCTGAAAGGTGTGAAAAATATGAAGGGCTTCAAAACGTGTCAAAATTATGACGAGCATGAAACGGTCTGAAAAATACCAGTAGCATGAAGCGGTGTTGAAAAACATGAAGAGCCTGAAAATGTGTTAAAAATATGAAGAGCTTAAAAGGTGTCAAAAATATGAGGAACATGAAATGGTCTGAAAATTAGGAGGAGCATGAAGCGGTGTTCAAAAACATGAAGACCCTGAAAAGGTGTGAAAAATATGAAGAGCTTCAAATGGTGTCAAAAATATGAGGAGGCTATAACGGTCTGAAAAATAGGAGTAGCATGAAGCGGTGTTCAAAAACTTGAAGAGCCTGAAAATCTGTGAAAAATATGAAGAGCTTAAAAGGTGTCAAAAACATGAGGAGCATGAAATGGTCTGAAAAATAGGAGGAGCATGAAACGGTGTTCTAAAACATGAAGAGCCTGAAAGGTATGAAAAATATGAAGAGCTTCAAAAGGTGTCAAAAATATGAAGAGCATGAAATGGGCTGAAAAATAGGAGGAGCATGAAGCGGTGTTGAAAAAAATGAAGAGCCTGAAAAGGTGTGAAAAAATATGAAGACCTTCAAAAGGTGTTAAAATATGAGGATCATGAAATGATCTTAAAAATAAGAGGAGCATGAAGCGGTGTTGAAAAACATGAAGAGCCTGAAAACGTGTGAAAAATATCAAGAGCTTCAAAAATGTGTCAAAAATAGGAGGAGCATGAAACAGTCTGAAAAATAGGAGGAGCATGAAACGGTGTTGAAAAACATGAAGAGCCTGAAAATGTGTGAAAAATATCAAGAGCTTCAAAAGGTGTCAAAAATATGAGGAGCAAGAACCGGGCTGAAAAATAGGAGGAGCATGAAACGGTGTTGAAAAACATGAAGAGCATGAAAAGGATTGAAAAATATGAAGAGCTTCAAAAGGTGTGAAAAATAGGAGTAGCATGAAGCGGTGTTCAAAAACTTGAAGAGCCTGAAAATGTGTTAAAATTATGAAGAGCTTAAAAGGTTTCAAAAATATGAGGAACATGAAATGGTCTGAAAAATAGGTTGAGCATGGAAGGGTGTTCAAAAACATGAAGAGCCTGAAAGGTGTGAATAATATGAAGCCTTCAAAACGTAGCAAAAATATGAGGAGCATGAAACGGTCTGAAAAATAGGAGGAGCACGAAGCGCTGTTCAAAATCATGAAGAGCCTGAAAAGGGATGAAATATATGAAGAGCTTCAAAAGGTGTCAAAAATATGAGGAGCATGAAGCGGTCTGAAAAATAGGAGGAGCATGAAGTGGTGTTCAAAACATGAAGAGCCTGCAAAGGTGTGAAAAATATGAAGAGCTTCAAAAGGTGTCAAAAATATGAGGAGCATGAAACGATCTGAAAAATAGGAGGAGCATCAAGCGGTGTTCAAAACATGAAGAGCCTGCAAAGGTGTGAAAAACATGAAGAGCTTCAAAAGGTTTTAAAAATATGAGGAGCATGAAACGGTCTGAAAAATAGGACGAGCATGAATCGATGTTGAAAAACATGAAGAGCCTGAAAAGGTGTGAAAAATATGAAGAGCTTCACAAGGTGTCAAAAATATGAGGAGCATGAAACGGTCTGAAAAATTTTAGGAGCATGAAACGGTGTTGAAAACCTGAAGCGCCTGAAAAGGTGTGAAAAATATGAAGAGTTTCAAAACATGTAAAAATATGAGGAGCATGAAACGGTGTTCAGAAACATGAAGAGCCTGAAATGGTGTGAAAAATATGAAGAGCCTGAAAATGTGTGAAAAATATGAGGAGCATGAAACGGTCTTAAAAATATGTGGAGCATGAAGCGGTGTTCAAAAACATGAAGAGCCTGACAAGGTGTGAAAATTATGAAGAGGTTCAAAAAGTGTCAAAAATATGAGGAGCATGAAACTGTTCTGAAAAATAGGTGCAGCATAAAGCGGTGTTGAAAAACATGAAGGGTCTGAAAATGTGTGAAATATATGAAGAGCTTCAAAAGGTGAAAAAATATGAGGAGCATGAAACGGTCTGAAACATAGGAGGAGCATGAAGGAGTGTTCAAAACATGCAGAGCCTGAAAAGGTGTGAAAAATATGAAGAGCTCCAAAAGTTGTCAAAAATATGAGGAGCATGACATGGTCTGAAAAATAGGAGGAGCATGACGCGGTGTTGAAAAACATGAAGAGCCTGAAAAGTTGTGAAATATATGAAGAGCTTCAAAAGTTGTCAAAAATATAAGAAGCATGAAACGTTCTTAAAAATAGGAGGAGCATGAAACGGTGTTCAAAAACTTGAAGATACTGAAAAGATGTGAAAAATATGAAGAGCTTCAAAAGGTGTCAAAATATGAGGAGCACGAAACATTCTGAAAAATAAGAGGAGTATGAAACGGTGTTGAACAACATGAAGAGCATGAAAAGGTGTGAAAAATATGAAGAGATTAAAAAGGTGTCAAAATATGAGGAGCATGAAACGGTCTGAAACATAGGAGGAGCATGAAGGAGTGTTCAAAACATGCAGAGCCTGAAAAGGTGTGAAAAATATGAAGAGCTCCAAAAGTTGTCAAAAATATGAGGAGCAGGAAACGGTCTGAAAAATTGGAGGAGCATGAAACGGTGTTCAAAAACTTGAAGATACTGAAAAGATGTGAAAAATATGAAGAGCTTCAAAAGGTGTCAAAATATGAGGAGCACGAAACATTCTGAAAAATAAGAGGAGTATGAAACGGTGTTGAACAACATGAAGAGCATGAAAAGGTGTGAAAAATATGAAGAGATTAAAAAGGTGTCAAAATATGAGGAGCATGAAACGGTCTGAAAAATAGGAGGCGCATGAGGTGGTGTTCAAAAACATGAAGAGCCCGAAAAGGTGTGAAAAATATGAAGAGCTTCAAAAGGTGTCAAATATATGAGGAGCATGAAACTGTCTGAAAAATAAGAGGAGTATGAAACGGTGTTCAAAATCATTAAGAGCCTGAAATGGTGTCAAAAATATGAGGAGCATGAAACAGTCTGAAAATAGGAGGAGCATGAAACGGTGTTGAAAAACATGAAGAGCATGAAAAGGTGTGAAAAATATGAAGAGCTTCAAAAGGTGTCAAATAGGAGTAGCATGAAACGGTGTTCAAAAACATGAAGATCCTGAAAACATGTGAAAAATATGAAGCGCTTCAAAAGGTGTCAAAAATATGAGGAGCATGAAACGGTCTGAAAAATAGGAGGAAAATGAAACGGTGTTCAAAATCATTAAGAGCCTGAAAAGGTGTGAAAAATATGAGGAGCATGAAACGGTCTGAAAAAAAGGCGAGAATGAAGTCGTGTTCAAAGACATGAAGAGCCCGAAAAGGTGTGTAAAATATGAAGAGCTTCAAAAGGTGTCAAAAATATGAGGAGCATGAAACGGTCTGAAAAATAGGAGGAGCATGAAGTGGTGTTGAAAAACATGAAGAGCCTGAAAATGTGTGAAAAATATGAAGAGCTTCAGAAGGTGTGAATAATATGAGGAACATGAAGTGGCGTTCAAAAACTTGAAGATACTGAAAAGGTGTGAAAAATATGAAGAGCTTCAAAAGGTGTCAAAAATATGAGGAGCATGAAACGGTCTGAAAAATATTAGGAGCATGAAACGTTGTTGAAAACCTGAAGCGCCTGAAAAGGTGTGAAAAATATGAAGAGTTTCAAAAGGTGTAAAAATATGAGGAGCATGAAACGGTGTTCAGAAACATGAAGAGCCTGAAATGGTGTGAAAAATATGAAGAGCTTCAAATGGTGTCTAAAATAGGAGTAGCATGAAGCGGTGTTCCAAATCTTGAAGAGCCTGAAAATGTGTTAAAAATATGAAGAGCTTAAAAGGTGTCAAAATTATGAGGAGCATGAAATGGTCTGAAAAATAGGAGGAGCATGAAACGGTGTTCAGAAACATGAAGAGCCTGAAAAGGTGTGAAAAATATGAAGAGCTTCACAAGGTGTGAAAAATATGAGGAGCATGAAACGGTCTGAAAAATAGGAGGAGCATGAAACGGTGTTGAAAACATGAAGAACATGAAAAGGTGTGAAAAATATGAAGAGCTTCAAAAGGTGTCAAAAATATGAGGAGCATGAAACGATCTGAAATATAGGAGTAGCATGAAGTGGTGTTGAAAACCATGAAGAGACTGAAAAGGTTTGAAAAATATGAAGAGCTTCAAAAGGTGTGAAAAATATGGAGAGCTTCAAAAGGTATGAAAAATATGAGGAGCATGAAACGGTCTGAAAAATAGGAGGAGCATGAAACGGTGTTGAAAAACATGAAGAGCATGAAAAGGATTGAAAAATATGAAGAGCTTCAAAAGGTGTGAAAAATAGGAGTAGCCTGAAGCGGTGTTCAAAAACTTGAAGAGCCTGAAAATGTGTTAAAAATATGAAGAGCTTAAAGGGTTTCAAAAATATGAGGAACATGAAATGGTCTGAAAAATAGGTTGAGCATGGAAGGGTGTTCAAAAACATGAAGAGCCTGAAAGGTGTGAATAATATGAAGCCTTCAAAACGTAGCAAAAATATGAGGAGCATGAAACGGTCAGAAAAATAGGAGGAGCACGAAGCGCTGTTCAAAATCATGAAGAACCGGAAAAGGGGTGAAATATATGAAGAGCTTCAAAAGGTGTCAAAAATATGAGGAGCATGAAGCGGTCTGAAAAATAGGAGGAGCATGAAGTGGTGTTCAAAACATGAAGAGCCTGAAAAGGTGTGAAAAATATGAAGAGCTTCAAAAGGTGTCAAAAATATGAGGAGCATGAAACGATCTGAAAAATAGGAGGAGCATCAAGCGGTGTTCAAAACATGAAGAGCCTGCAAAGGTGTGAAAAACATGAAGAGCTTCAAAAGGTTTTAAAAATATGAGGAGCATGAAACGGTCTATAAAATAGGACGAGCATGAATCGATGTTGAAAAACATGAAGAGCCTGAAAAGGTGTGAAAATTATGAAGAGCTTCAAATGGTGTCTAAAATAGGAGTAGCATGAAGCGGTGTTCCAAATCTTGAAGAGCCTGAAAATGTGTTAAAAATATGAAGAGCTTAAAAGGTGTCAAAATTATGAGGAGCATGAAATGGTCTGAAAAATAGGAGGAGCATGAAACGGTGTTCAAAAACATGAAGAGTCTGAAAGGTGTGAAAAATATGAAGGGCTTCAAAACGTGTCAAAATTATGACGAGCATGAAACGGTCTAAAAAATTCGAGTAGCATGAAGCGGTGTTGAAAAACATGAAGAGCCTGAAAATGTGTGAAAACATGAAGAGCTTCAAAACTTGTCAAAATTTTGACGAGCATGAACCGGTCTGAAAAATACGAGGAGCATGTAATGGTGTTGAAAACCATGAAGAGCCTGAAGAGGAGTGAAATACATGAAGAGCTTCAAAAGGTGTCAAAATTTGAGAAGCATGACATGGTGTTCAAAAACATGAAGAGCCTGAAAATGTGTGAAAAATATGAGGAGCATGAAACAGTCTTAAAAATATGTGGAGCAGGAAGCGGTGTTCAAAAACATGAAGAGCCTGACAAGGTATGAAAAATATGAAGAGCTTCAAAAGGTGTCAAAAATATGAGGAGCATGAAAGGGTCTGAAAAATAGGAGGAGCATGATGTGTTGTTGAAAAATATGAAGAGCCTGAAAAGGTGTGAAATATATGAAGAGCTTCAAACGATGTCAAAAATATGAGGAGCATGAAAAGTTCTGAAAAATAGGAGTAGAATGAAGCGGTGTTGAAAAACATGAATAGCTTGAAAAGGTGTGAAATATATGAAGAACTTCAAAAGATGTGATAAATAGGAGGAGCATGAAGTGGTGTTCAAACACATGAAGAGCTTGAAAAGGTGTGAAATATATGAAGAGCTTTAATAGGTGTGAAAAATAGGAGGAGCATGAAGCTTAGTTCAAAAACAAGAAGAACCTGAAAATGTGTGAAAAATATGAAGAGCTTCAAAAGGTGTCAAAAATAGGAGGAGCATGAAACGGTCTGAAAAATAGTAGGAGCATGAAACGGTGTTGTAAGACGTGAAGAGCCTAAAAAGGTGTGAAAAATATCAAGAGCTACAAAAATGTGTCAAAAATAGGAGGAGCATGAAACAGTCTGAAAAATAGGAGGAGCATGACACGGTGTTGAAAAACATGAAGAGCCTGAAAAGGTGTGAAAAATATCAAGAGTTTCAAAAATGTGTCAAAAATATGAGGAGCATGAACTGGTCTGAAAAATAGGAGGAGCATGAAACGGTGTTGAAAAACTTGAAGAGCATGAAAAGGATTGAAAAATATGAAGAGCTTCAAAAGGTGTGAAAAATAGGAGTAGCATGAAGCGGTGTTCAAAAACTTGAAGAGCCTGAAAATGTGTTAAAAATATGAAGAGCTTAAAAGGTTTCAAAAATATGAGGAACATGAAATGGTCTGAAAAATAGGTTGAGCATGGAAGGGTGTTCAAAAACATGAAGAGCCTGAAAGGTGTGAATAATATGAAGCCTTCAAAACGTAGCAAAAATATGAGGAGCATGAAACGGTCTGAAAAATAGGAGGAGCATGAAGCGCTGTTCAAAATCATGAAGAGCCTGAAAAGGGGTGAAATATATGAAGAGCTTCAAAAGGTGTCAAAAATTTGAGGAGCATGAAATGGTCTGAAAAATAGGAGGAGCATGAAAAGGTGTTCAAAAACATGAAGAGCTGAAAGGTGTGAAAATCATGAAAGGCTTCAAAACGTGTCAAAAATATGAGGAGCATGAAACAGTCTGAACAATAGGAGGACCATGAAGCGGTGTGGAAAAAGATGAAGAGTCTGAAAATGTGTGAAAAATATGAAGAGATTCAAAAGGTGTGAAAAATATGAAGAGCTTCAAAAGGTGTCAAAAATGAGAGGAGAAAGAAACGGTCAGAAAAATAGGACGAGTATGAAGTGGTGTTGAAACACATGAAGAGCCTGAAAAGGTGTGAAACATATGAAGAGCTTCAAAAGGTGTGAAAAACATGAAGAGCTTCAAAAGGTGTGAAATATATGAGGAGCTTCAAAAGGTGTGAAAAACATGAGGAGCATGGAACGGTCTGAAAAATTGGAGGAGCATGAAGCGGTGTTGAAAAACATGAAGAGCCTGAAAAGTTGTGAAAAACATGAAGAGCTTCAAAACGTGTCAAAAATATGAGGAGCATGAAACGGTCTGAAAAAAAGGAGAAGCATGAAACGTTGTTGAAAAACATGAAGAGCATGAAAATTGTGAATAACCTAAAGAGCTTCAAAAAGTGTCAAAAATATGAGGAACATGAAACGGTCTGAAAAATAGGACGAGCATGAAACGGTGTTGAAAAACATGAAGAGCCTGAAAAGATGTGAATAATTTGAAGAGCTTCAAAGGTGTCAAAAATATGAGGAGCATGAAATGGTCTGAAAAATAGGAGGAGCATTAAGCGGTGTACAAACCATGAAGAGCCTGAAAAGATGTGAAAAACATGAAGAACTTCAAAAGGTGTAAAAAATATGAGGAACATGAAATGGACTGAAAAATAGGAGGAGCATGAAGCGGTGTTGAAAAACATGAAGAGCCTGAAAAGGTGTGAAAAATATGAAGAGTTTCAAAAGGTGTGAAAAATATGAAGAGCTACAAAAGGTGTCAAAAATGAGAGGAGTAAGAAACGGTCAGAAAAATAGGACGAGTATGAAGTGGTGTTGAAAAACATGAAGAGCCTGAAAAGGTGTGAAACATATGAAGAGCTTCAAATGGTGTGAAAAACATGAAGAGCTTCAAAAGGTGTGAAATATATGAGGAGCTTCAAAAGGTATGAAAAACATGAGGAGCATGGAACGGTCTGAAAAATTGGAGGAGCATGAAGCGGTGTTGAAAAACATGAAGAGCCTGAAAAGTTGTGAAAAACATGAAGAGCTTCAAAAGGTGTCAAAAATATGAAGAGTATGAAACAATCTGAAAAATAGGAGGAGCATGAAACGATGTTGAAAAACATGAAGAGCTTCAAAAGGTGTCAAAAATATGAGGAGCATGAAATGGTCTGAAAAAAAGGAGAAGCATGAAACGGTGTTGAAAAACATGAAGAGCATTAAAAGTGTGAGAAATATAAAGAGCTTCAAAAGGTGTCAAAAATATGAGGAGCAAGAAACGGTACGAAAAATAGGAGGAGCATGAAACGTTGTTGAAAAACATGAAGAGCATGAAAATTGTGAATAACATAAAGAGCTTCAAAAGGTGTCAAAAATATGAGGAACTTGAAACGGTCTGAAAAATAGGACGAGCATGAAACGGTGTTGAAAAACATGAAGAGCATTAAAAGTGTGAAAAATAAAAAGAGCTTCAAAAGCTGTGAAAAATATGAGGAGCAAGAAACGGTCTGAAAAATAAGAGGAGGATGAAGCGGTGTTCAAAAACATGAAGAGCCTAAAAAGGTGTGAAAATATGAAGAGATTCAAAAGGTGTCAAAATTATGAGGAGCATGAAACAGTCTGAATAATAGGAGGAGCATGAAGCGGTTTTGAACATCATGAAGAGCCTGAAAAGGTGCGAAAAATATGAAGAGCTTCAAAAGGTGTCAAAAATATGAGGAGCATGAAACAGTCTGAAAAATAGGAGGAGCATGAACCGGTGTTGAAAAAGATGAAGAGTCTGAAAAGTTGTGATATATATGGAGAGCTTCAAAAGGTGTCAAATATATGAGGACCATGAAACAGTCTGAAAAATAGGAGGAGCATGACATGGTGTTGAAAAACTTGAAGAGCATGAAGAGGTGTGAAAAATATGAAGAGCTTCAAAAGGTGTCAAAAATATGAGGAGCATGAAACGGTCTGAAAAATAGGAGGAGCATGAAGCGGTGTTGAAAAACATGAAGAGCCTGAAAAGGTGTGAAATATATGAAGACCTTCAAAAGTTGTCAAAAATATGAGGAGCATGAAACGGTGTTAAAATCATGAAAAGCCTGAAAAATTGCGATAAATGTATAGAGCTTCAAAAGGTGTGAAAAATATGAGGAGCAATAAACGGTCTGAAAAATAGGAGGAGAATGACGTGGTGTTGAAAAACATGAAGAGCCTGAAATGGTGTGAAAAATATGAAGAGCTTCAAAAGGTGTCAAAAATATGAGCAGCATGAAACGGTCTGAAAAATAGGAGGAGCATGAAACAGTGTTGAAAAACATGAAGAGTACGAAAAGGTGTGAAAAATACGAAAAGCAACAAAAGGTGTCAAAAATATTAGGAGCATGAAACGGTCTGAAAAATAGGAGGAGCATGAAGCGGTGTTGAAAAACATGAACAGCCTGAAAAGGTGTGAAATATATGAAGAGCTTCAAAAGGTGTCAAAAATATGAAGAGCATAAAACAGTGTTCAAAAACATGAAAAGCCTGAAAAACTGTGAAGAATTTAAAGAGCTTCAAAAGGTGTGAAACAGATGAGGAGCATGAAATGGTCGGAAATATAGGAGGAGCATGAAGCGGTGTTCAAAAACATGAAGAGCCTGAAAAGGTGTGATATATAAGAAGCGCTTCAAAAGGTGTGAAAAAAATTAGTCGCATGAACGGTCTGAAAAATAGGAGGAGCATGAAATGGTGTTGAAAAACATGAAGAGCCTGAAAAGGTGTGAAACATATGAAGAGCTTCAAAAGGTGTCAAAAATGAGAGGAGAAAGAAACGGTCAGAAAAATAGGAGGAGTATGAAGTGGTGTTGAAAAACATGAAGAGCCAGAAAAGGTGTGAAACATATGCAGAGCTTCAAAAGGTGTGAAAAACATGAAGAGCTTCAAAAGGTGTGAAATATATGAGGAGCTTCAAAAGGTGTGAAAAACATGAGGAACATGGAACGGTCTGAAAAATTGGAGGAGCCTGAAGCAGTGTTGAAAAACATGAAGAGCCTGAAAAGTTGTGAATAACATGAAGAGCTTCAAAAGGTGTCAAAAATGTGAGGAGCATGAAACGGTCTTAAAAATAGGAGGAGCATGAAGCGGTGTTGAAAAATATGAAGAGCCTGAAAAGGTGTGAAATATATGAAGACCTTCAAAAGGTGTCAAAAATATGAGGAGCATGAAACGGTGTTAAAATCATGAAAAGCCTGAAAAGTTACGATAAATGTATAGAGCTTCAAAAGGTGTGAAAAATATGAGGAGCAATAAACGGTCTGGAAAATAGGAGGAGAATGAAGTGGTGTTGAAAAACATGAAGAGCCTGAAATGGTGTGAAAAATATGAAGAGCTTCAAAAGGTGTCAAAAATATGAGCAGCATGAAACTGTATGTAAATTAGAAGGAGCTGGAAGTGGTGTTGAAATACATGAAGAGCCTGAAAAGGTGTGAAATACATGAAGAGCTTCAAAAGGTGTCAAAAATATGAGGAGCATGAAACAGTGTTCAAAAAGATGAAAAGCCTGAAAAAATGTGAAGAATATAAAGAGCTTCAAAAGGTGTGAAACAGATGAGGAGCATGAAATGGTCTGAAAAATAGGAGGAGCACGAAGCGGTGTTGAAAAACATGAACAGCCTGAAAAGGTGTGAAATATATGAAGGGCTTCAAACGGTGTCAAAAATATGAGGAGCATAAAACAGTGTTCAAAAACATGAAAAGCCTGAAAAACTGTGAAGAATATAAAGAGCTTCAAAAGGTATGAAACAGATGAGGAGCATGAAACGGTGATGAAAAACATGAAGAGCATGAAAAGGTGTGAATATAGGAAGAGATTCAAAAGGTGTCAAAAATATGAGGAGCACGACACTGTCCGAAAAATTGTAGGAGAATGAAACGGTCTGAAAAATAGGAGGAGCATGAAATGGTGTTCAAAAACATGAAGAGCCTGAAAAGGTGTGAAATATATGAAGAACTTCAAAAGGTGTCAAAAATATGAGGAGCATGAAACAGTCAAAAAATAGGAGGAGCATGAGACGGTGTTGAAAAAATGAAGACCATAAAGAGGTGTGAAAAATATGAAGAGCTTCAAAAGGTGTCAAAATTATGAGGAGCATGAAATGGTCTGAAAAATAGGAGGAGCATGAAGCGGTCTTGAAAAACATGAAGAGCCTGAAAAGGTGTGAAATATATGAAGACCATCAAAAGGTGTCAAAAATATGAGGAGCATGAAACGGTGTTAAAAACATGAAAAGCCTGAAAAGTTGAGATAAATATATAGAGCTTCAAAAGGTGTGAAAAATATGAGGAGCAATAAACGGTCTGAAAAATAGGAGGAGAATGAAGTGGTGTTGAAAAACATGAAGAGCCTGAAATGGTGTGAAAAATATGAAGTGCTTCAAAAGGTGTCAAAAATATTAGGAGCATGAAACGGTCTGAAAAATAGGAGGATCCTGAAGCGGTGTTGAAATACATGAAGAGCCTGAAAAGGTGTGAAATACATGAAGAGCTTCAAAATGTGTCAAAAATATGAGGAGAATGAATCGGTCTGAAATATAGGAGGAGCAGGAAGCGGTGTTCAAAAACATGAAGAGCTTGAAAAGGTGTGAAAAATATGAAGAGCTCCAAAAGGTGTCAATAATATGAGGAGCAAGAAACGGTCTGAAAAAGAGGAGGAGCATGAAGCGGTATTGAAAAACATGAACAGCCTGAAAAGGTGTGAAAAATATGAAGAGCTTCAAAAGGAGTCAAAAATATGAGCAGCATGAAACGGTCTGAAAAATAGAAGGAGCTGGAAGTGGTGTTGAAATACATGAAGAGCCTTAAAGGTGTGAAAAATATGAAGAAGTTAAAAGGTGTAAAAAATATCAGGAGCATGAAACAGTCTGAAAAATAGGAGGAGCATGAAGCGGTGTTGAAAAACATGAAGAGCCTGAAAAGGTGTGAAATACATGAAGAGCTTCAAAAGGTGTCAAAAATATGAGGAGCATGAAACAGTGTTCAAAAAGATGAAAAGCCTGAAAAACTGTGAAAAATATAAAGAGCTTCAAAAGGTGTGAAACAGATGAGGAGCATGAAATGGTCTGAAAGATAGGAGTAGCATGAAGTGGTGTTGAAAAACATGAAGAGCCTGAAAATGTGTGAAAAATATGAAGAGCTTCAAAAGATGTCAAACCTATGAGGAACATGAAACGGTCTGAAAATTAGGAGGAGCATGAAGTGGTGTTGAAAAACATGAAGAGCCTGAAAATGTGTGAAAAATATGAAAAGCTTCAAAATGTGTATAATATATGAGGAGCATGAAACTGTCTGAATAATGGGAGGAGCATGAAACGGTGTTCAAAAAGTTGAAGAGCCTGAAAAGCTGTGAAAAATATAAAGAGCTTCAAAGGTGTCAAAAATATGAGGAGCATGAAATGGTCTGAAAAATAGGAGGAGCATTAAGCGGTGTACAAACCATGAAGAGCCTGAAAAGATGTGAAAAACATGAAGAACTTCAAAAGGTGTCAAAAATATGAGGAACATGAAATGGACTGAAAAATATGAGGAGCATGAAGCGGTGTTGAAAAACATGAAGAGCCTGAAAAGGTGTGAAAAATATGAAGAGTTTCAAAAGGTGTGAAAAATATGAAGAGCTTCAAAAGGTGTCAAAAATGAGAGGAGAAAGAAACGGTCAGAAAAATAGGAGGAGTATGAAGTGGTGTTGAAAAACATGAAGAGCAAGAAAAGGTGTGAAACATATGCAGAGCTTCAAAAAGTGTGAAAAACATGAAGAGCTTCAAAAGGTGTGAAATATATGAGGAGCTTCAAAAGGTGTGAAAAACATGAGGAACATGGAACGGTCTGAAAAATTGGAGGAGCATGAAGCGGTGTTGAAAAACATGAAGAGCCTGAAAAGTTGTGAATAACATGAAGAGCTTCAAAAGGTGTCAAAAATGTGAGGAGCATGAAACGGTCGGAAAAATAGGAGGAGCATGAAGCGGTGTTGAAAAACATGAAGAGCCTGAAAAGGTGTGAAATATATGAAGACCTTCAAAAGGTGTCAAAAATATGAGGAGCATGAAACGGTGTTAAAATCATGAAAAGCCTGAAAAGTTGCGATAAATGTATAGAGCTTCAAAAGGTGTGAAAAATATGAGGAGCAATAAACGGTCTGGAAAATAGGAGGAGAATGAAGTGGTGTTGAAAAACATGAAGAGCCTGAAATGGTGTGAAAAATATGAAGAGCTTCAAAAGGTGTCAAAAATATGAGCAGCATGAAACTGTATGTAAATTAGAAGGAGCTGGAAGTGGTGTTGAAATACATGAAGAGCCTGAAAAGGTGTGAAATACATGAAGAGCTTCAAAAGGTGTCAAAAATATGAGGAGCATGAAACAGTGTTCAAAAAGATGAAAAGCCTGAAAAAATGTGAAGAATATAAAGAGCTTCAAAAGGTGTGAAACAGATGAGGAGCATGAAATGGTCTGAAAAATAGGAGGAGCACGAAGCGGTGTTGAAAAACATGAACAGCCTGAAAAGTTGTGAAATATATGAAGGGCTTCAAACGGTGTCAAAAATATGAGGAGCATAAAACAGTGTTCAAAAACATGAAAAGCCTGAAAAACTGTGAAGAATATAAAGAGCTTCAAAAGGTATGAAACAGATGAGGAGCATGAAACGGTGATGAAAAACATGAAGAGCATGAAAAGGTGTGAATATAGGAAGAGATTCAAAAGGTGTCAAAAATATGAGGAGCACGACACTGTCCGAAAAATTGTAGGAGAATGAAACGGTCTGAAAAATAGGAGGAGCATGAAATGGTGTTCAAAAACATGAAGAGCCTGAAAAGGTGTGAAATATATGAAGAACTTCAAAAGGTGTCAAAAATATGAGGAGCATGAAACAGTCAAAAAATAGGAGGAGCATGAGACGGTGTTGAAAAAATGAAGACCATAAAGAGGTGTGAAAAATATGAAGAGCTTCAAAAGGTGTCAAAATTATGAGGAGCATGAAATGGTCTGAAAAATAGGAGGAGCATGAAGCGGTCTTGAAAAACATGAAGAGCCTGAAAAGGTGTGAAATATATGAAGACCATCAAAAGGTGTCAAAAATATGAGGAGCATGAAACGGTGTTAAAAACATGAAAAGCCTGAAAAGTTGAGATAAATATATAGAGCTTCAAAAGGTGTGAAAAATATGAGGAGCAATAAACGGTCTGAAAAATAGGAGGAGAATGAAGTGGTGTTGAAAAACATGAAGAGCCTGAAATGGTGTGAAAAATATGAAGTGCTTCAAAAGGTGTCAAAAATATTAGGAGCATGAAACGGTCTGAAAAATAGGAGGAGCCTGAAGCGGTGTTGAAATACATGAAGAGCCTGAAAAGGTGTGAAATACATGAAGAGCTTCAAAATGTGTCAAAAATATGAGGAGAATGAATCGGTCTGAAATATAGGAGGAGCAGGAAGCGGTGTTCAAAAACATGAAGAGCTTGAAAAGGTGTGAAAAATATGAAGAGCTCCAAAAGGTGTCAATAATATAAAGAGCAAGAAACGGTCTGAAAAAGAGGAGGAGCATGAAGCGGTATTGAAAAACATGAACAGCCTGAAAAGGTGTGAAAAATATGAAGAGCTTCAAAAGGAGTCAAAAATATGAGCAGCATGAAACGGTCTGAAAAATAGAGGGAGCTGGAAGTGGTGTTGAAATACATGAAGAGCCTTAAAGGTGTGAAAAATATGAAGAAGTTAAAAGGTGTAAAAAATATCAGGAGCATGAAACAGTCTGAAAAATAGGAGGAGCATGAAGCGGTGTTGAAAAACATGAAGAGCCTGAAAAGGTGTGAAATACATGAAGAGCTTCAAAAGGTGTCAGAAATATGAGGAGCATGAAACATTGTTCAAAAAGATGAAAAGCCTGAAAAACTGTGAAAAATATAAAGAGCTTCAAAAGGTGTGAAACAGATGAGGAGCATGAAATGGTCTGAAAGATAGGAGTAGCATGAAGTGGTGTTGAAAAACATGAAGAGCCTGAAAATGTGTGAAAAATATGAAGAGCTTCAAAAGATGTCAAACCTATGAGGAACATGAAACGGTCTGAAAATTAGGAGGAGCATGAAGTGGTGTTGAAAAACATGAAGAGCCTGAAAATGTGTGAAAAATATGAAAAGCTTCAAAATGTGTATAATACATGAGGAGCATGAAACTGTCTGAATAATGGGAGGAGCATGAAACGGTGTTCAAAAAGTTGAAGAGCCTGAAAAGCTGTGAAAAATATAAAGAGCTTCAAAGGTGTCAAAAATATGAGGAGCATGAAATGGTCTGAAAAATAGGAGGAGCATTAAGCGGTGTACAAACCATGAAGAGCCTGAAAAGATGTGAAAAACATGAAGAACTTCAAAACCTGTCAAAAATATGAGGAACATGAAATGGACTGAAAAATAGGAGGAGCATGAAGCGGTGTTGAAAAACATGAAGAGCCTGAAAAGGTGTGAAAAATATGAAGAGTTTCAAAAGGTGTGAAAAATATGAAGAGCTACAAAAGGTGTCAAAAATGAGAGGAGAAAGAAACGGTCAGAAAAATAGGACGAGTATGAAGTGGTGTTGAAAAACATGAAGAGCCTGAAAAGGTGTGAAACATATGAAGAGCTTCAAATGGTGTGAAAAACATGAAGAGCTTCAAAAGGTGTGAAATATATGAGGAGCTTCAAAAGGTGTGAAAAACATGAGGAGCATGGAACGGTCTGAAAAATTGGAGGAGCATGAAGCGGTGTTGAAAAACATGAAGAGCCTGAAAAGTTGTGAATAACATGAAGAGCTTCAAAAGGTGTCAAAAATGTGAGGAGCATGAAACGGTCGGAAAAATAGGAGGAGCATGAAGCGGTGTTGAAAAACATGAAGAGCCTGAAAAGGTGTGAAATATATGAAGACCTTCAAAAGGTGTCAAAAATATGAGGAGCATGAAACGGTGTTAAAATCATGAAAAGCCTGAAAAGTTGCGATAAATGTATAGAGCTTCAAAAGGTGTGAAAAATATGAGGAGCAATAAACGGTCTGGAAAATAGGAGGAGAATGAAGTGGTGTTGAAAAACATGAAGAGCCTGAAATGGTGTGAAAAATATGAAGAGCTTCAAAAGGTGTCAAAAATATCAGCAGCATGAAACTGTATGTAAATTAGAAGGAGCTGGAAGTGGTGTTGAAATACATGAAGAGCCTGAAAAGGTGTGAAATACATGAAGAGCTTCAAAAGGTGTCAAAAATATGAGGAGCATGAAACAGTGTTCAAAAAGATGAAAAGCCTGAAAAAATGTGAAGAATATAAAGAGCTTCAAAAGGTGTGAAACAGATGAGGAGCATGAAATGGTCTGAAAAATAGGAGGAGCACGAAGCGGTGTTGAAAAACATGAACAGCCTGAAAAGGTGTGAAATATATGAAGGGCTTCAAACGGTGTCAAAAATATGAGGAGCATAAAACAGTGTTCAAAAACATGAAAAGCCTGAAAAACTGTGAAGAATATAAAGAGCTTCAAAAGGTATGAAACAGATGAGGAGCATGAAACGGTGATGAAAAACATGAAGAGCATGAAAATTGTGAATAACATAAAGAGTTTCAAAAGGTGTCAAAAAAATGAGGAACATGAAACGGTCTGAAAAATAGGACGAGCATGAAACGGTGTTGAAAAACATGAACAGCATTAAAAGTGTGAAAAATAAAAAGAGCTTCAAAAGCTGTCCAAAATATGAGGAGCAAGAAACGGTATGAAAAATATGAGGAGCATGAAACGGTCTGAAAAATAAGAGGAGCATGAAGCAGTGTTCAAAAACATGAAGAGCTTGAAAAGGTTTGAAAAATATGAATAGATTCAAAAGGTGTCAAAATTATGAGGAGCATGAAACGGTCTGAAAAATAGGAGGAGCATGAAACGGTCTCAAAAATAGGAGGAGCATGAAGCGGTGTTGAAAAACATGAAGAGCCTGAAAAGGTGTGAAAAATATGAAGAGCTTCACAGGTGTCAAAATTATGAGGAGCATGAAACGGTCTGAAAAATAGGGGGATCATGAAACGGTGTTGAAAAACATGAAGAGCCTGAAAAGGTGTGAAATATATGAAGAGCTACCAAATGTGTCAAAAATATGAGACGCATGAAACGGTCTGAAATATATGAGGACCATGAAACGGTCTGAAAAATAGGAGGAGCAAGAAACGATGTTGAAAAACATGAAGAGCTTCAAAAGGTGTCAAAATATGAGGAGCATGAAACTGTCTGAAAAATAGGTGGAGCATGAAACGGTCTGAAAAAAAGGAAGTGTATGAAACGGTGTTGAAAAACATGAAGAGCTTCAAAAGGTGTCAAAAATATGACGACCTTAAAACGGTCTGAAAAATAGGAGGAGCATGAAATGGTGTTGAAAAACATGAAGAGCATCAAAAGGTGTGAAAAATATGAAGAGCTTCAAAAGCTGTGAAAAATATGAGGAGCATGAAACGGTCTGAAAAGTAGGAGGAGCATGAAGCGGTATTTACAAACATGAAGAGCCTGAAAAGCTGTGAAATACATGAAGAGCTTCAAAAGGTGTCCAAAATATGAGGAGCATGAAACTGTCTGAGAAATAGGAGGAGCATGAAGAGGTGTTGAAAAACATGAAGAGCCTGGAAAGGTTTGAAAAATATGAAGAGCTACAAAAGGTGTCAAAATTATGAGAAGCAGGAAACGGTCTGAAAAATAGGAGGAGCATGATGTGGTTTTGAAAAACATGAAGAACCTGAAAAGGTGTGAAAAATATGAAGAGCTTCAAAGGTGTCAAAAATATGAGGAGCGTGAAAAGGTCTGAAAAATAGGATTAGCTTGAAACGGTGTTGACAAACCTGAAGAGCCTTAAAAGGTTTGAAAAATATGAGGAGCTTCAAAAGGTGTCAAAACTAAGACGAGCATGAAACGGTCTGAAAAATAGGAGGAGAATGAAACGGTCTGAAAAAAAGTAAGAGTATGAAACGGTGTTGAAAAACATGAAGAGCTTCAAAAGGTGTCAAATATATGAGGAGCATGAAACGGTCTGAAAAACAGGAGGAGCATGAAGTGTTGTTGAAAAACATGAAGAGCCTGAAAAGGTGTGAAAAAAATGAAGAGCTTCAAAAGGTGTCAAAAATATGAGGAGCATGAAACGGTCTGAAAAACAGGAGGAGCATGAAGTGGTGTTGAAAAACATGAAGAGCCTAAAAAGGTGTGAAAAATATGAAGAGCTTCAAATGTGAGAAAAATATGAGGAGAATGAAACGGTCTGAAATTTAGGAGGAGCATGAAGCGGTGTTGAAAAACATGAAAAGCCTGAAAACGTGTGAAAAATATGAAGAGCTTCAAACGGTGTGAAAAATATGAAGAGCTTCCAAAGGTGTCGAAAATAAGATGAGATGAAACGGTCTGAAAAATAGGAGGAACATGAGGTGGTGTTGAAAAACTTGAAGTGTTTGAAAAGGTGTGAAATATATGAACAGCTTCAAAAGGTGTGAAAAATATGAGCAGCTTCGAAGGTGTCAATAATATGAGGAGTTGAAACGGTCTGAAAAACAGGAGGAGCATGAAACAATGTTGAAAAACATGAAGAGCCTTAAAAGGTGTGAAAAATATGAAGAGCTTCAAATGGTGTGAAATACATGAGGAGGATGAAACGGTCAGAAAAATACGAGGAGCATGAAGCGATGTTCAAAAACATGAAGAGCCTGAAAAGATGTGAAAAACATGAAGAGCTTCAAAAGGTGTCAAAAATATGATGAGCATGAAATGGTATGAAAAATAGGAGGAGCATGAAGCGGTGTTCAAAACATGAAGAGCCTGAAAAGGTGTGAAAAATATGAAGAGCATCAAAAGGTGTCAAAAATATGAGGAGCATGTAACGTTCTGAAAAATATGATGAGCATGAAAAGGTTTTGCAAATCATGAAGAGCCTGAAAAAGTGTGAAAAATATGAAGAGCTTCAAAAGGTGTGAAAAATATGAAGAGCTTCAAAACGTGTCATAAATGAGATGAGCATGAAACGGTCTGAAAAATAGGAGGAGCATGAAGCGGTGTTCAAAAACATGAAGAGCCTGAAAAGGTGTGAAATATATGAAGAGCTTCAAAAGGTGTCAAAAAAATGAGGAGCATGAAATGGTCTGTTAAATAGGAGGAGCATGAAGCGGTGTGCAAAAACATGAAGAGCCTGAAAATTTGTGAAAAATATGTAAAGCCTCAAAAGGTGTCAAAAATATGAGGAGCATGAAACGGTCTGAAAAATAGGAGGAGCATGAAACGGTATTCAAAAACATGTAGAGTCTGAAAATTTGTGAAAAATATGAAAAGCCTCAAAACGTGTCAAAAATATGAGGAGCATTAAACGGTCTGAAAAATAGGAGAAGCATGAAGTGTTCTTCAAAACCATGAAGAGCCTGAAAAGGTGTGAAAAATATGAAGAGCTTCAAAAGGTGTCAAATATATGAGGAGCATGAAACGGTCTGAAAAATAGAAGGAGCATGAAGCGGTGTTCAAAATCATGAAGAGCCTGAAAAGGTGTAAGAAATATGAAGAGCTTCAAAAGGTGTCAAAAATATGAGGAGTATGAAATGGTATGAAAAATAGGAGCAGCATGAAATGGTGTTCAAAAACATGAAGAGCCTGAAAAGGTGTGAAAAATATGAAGAGCTTCAAATGCTGTCAAAAATATGAGGAGGTTGAAACGGTCTGAAAAATAGGAGGAGCATAAAGCGGTGTTGAAAAATATAAAGAGCCTGTAAAGGTGTGAAAAATATGAAGAGCTTCAAAAGGTGTGAAAAATATGAAGAGCTTCCAAAGGTGTCGAAAATAAGATGAGATGAAACGGTGTGAAAAATAGGAGGAGCATGAGGTGGTGTTGGAAAACATGAAGTGTTTGAAAAGTTGTGAAATATATGAACAGCTTCAAAAGGTGTGAAAAATATGAGCAGCTTCAAAAAGTGTCAATAATATGAGGAGATTGAAACGGTCTGAAAAACAGGAGGAGCATGAAACAATGTTGAAGAACATGAAGAGCCTTAAAAGGTGTGAAAAATATGAAGAGCTTCAAATGCTGTCAAAAATATGAGGAGGTTGAAACGGTCTGGAAAACAGGAGGAGCATGAAGTGGTGTTGAAAAACATGAAGAGCCTGAAAAGGTGTGAAAAATATGAAGAGCTTCAAAATGTGTCAAAAATATGAGGAGCATGAAACGGTCTGAAAAACAGGAGGAGCATGAAGTGGTGTTGAAAAACATGAAGAGCCTAAAAAGGTGTGAAAAATATGAAGAGCTTCAAAAGGTGTGAAATACACGAGGAGCATGAAACGGTCTGAAAATAGTAGGAGCATGAAGTGGTGTTCAAAAACATGAAGAGCCTGAAAAGTTGTGAAAAATATGAAGAGCTTCAAAAGGTGTGAAATACATGAGGAGCATGAAGCGGTCTGAAAAATACGAGGAGCATGAAGCGGTGTGCAAAAACATGAAGAGCCTGAAAAGGTGTGAATAATAAGAAGATCTTCAAAAGGTGTCAAAAATATGAGGAGCATAAAACGGTCTGAAAAATAGGAGGAGCATGAAGCGGTGTGTAAAAACATGAAGAGCCTGAAAATTTGTGAAAAATATGAAAAGCCTCAAAAGGTGTCAAAAATATGAGGAGCATGAAACGGTCTGAAAAATAGGAGGAGCAAGAAACGGTATTCAAATACATGAAGAGCCTGAAAATTTGTGAAAAATATGAAAAGCCTCAAAACGTGTCAAAAATATGAGGAGCATGAAACGGTCTGAAATATAGGAGAAGCATGAAGTGTTCTTCAAAACCATGAAGAGCCTGAAAAAGTGTGAAAAATATGAAGAGCTTCAAAAGGTATCAAATATATGAGGAGCATGAAACGGTCTGAAAAATAGAAGGAGCATGAAGCGGTGTTCAAAATCATGAAGAGCCTGAAAAGGTGTAAGAAATATGAAGAGCTTGAAAAGGTGTCAAAAATATGAGGAGTAAGATTTGGTATGAAAAATAGGAGCAGCATGAAACGGTGTTCAAAAAAATGAAGAGCCTGAAAAGGTGTGAAAAATATGAAGAACTTCAAAAGGTGTCAAATATATGAGGAGCATGAAACGGACTGAAAAATAGGAGGAGCACCAAGTGGTGTTGAAAAACATGAAGAGCATGAAAAGGTGTGAAAAGTATGATCGCTTCAAAAGGTCACAAAAATATGAGGAGCATGAAACGGTGTTCAAAAACATGAAGAGCCTGATAAGGTGTGAAAAATATTAAGAGCTTCAAATGCTGTCAAAAATATGAGGAGGTTGAAACGGTCTGAAATATAGGAGGAGCATAAAGAGGTGTTGAAAAAGATGAAGAGCCTGTAAAGGTGTGAAAAATATGAAGAGCTTCAAAAGGTGTCAAATATATGAGGAGCATGAAACGGTCTGAAAAACAGGAGGAGCATGAAGTGTTGTTGAAAAACATGAAGAGCCTGAAAAGGTGTGAAAAAAATGAAGAGCTTCAAAAGGTGTCAAAAATATGAGGAGCATGAAACGGTCTGAAAAACAGGAGGAGCATGAAGTGGTGTTGAAAAACATGAAGAGCCTAAAAAGGTGTGAAAAATATGAAGAGCTTCAAATGTGAGAAAAATATGAGGAGAATGAAACGGTCTGAAATTTAGGAGGAGCATGAAGCGGTGTTGAAAAACATGAAAAGCCTGAAAACGTGTGAAAAATATGAAGAGCTTCAAAAGGTGTGAAAAATATGAAGAGCTTCCAAAGGTGTCGAAAATAAGATGAGATGAAACGGTCTGAAAAATAGGAGGAACATGAGGTGGTGTTGAAAAACTTGAAGTGTTTGAAAAGGTGTGAAATATATGAACAGCTTCAAAAGGTGTGAAAAATATGAGCAGCTTCGAAGGTGTCAATAATATGAGGAGTTGAAACGGTCTGAAAAACAGGAGGAGCATGAAACAATGTTGAAAAACATGAAGAGCCTTAAAAGGTGTGAAAAATATGAAGAGCTTCAAATGGTGTGAAATACATGAGGAGGATGAAACGGTCAGAAAAATACGAGGAGCATGAAGCGATGTTCAAAAACATGAAGAGCCTGAAAAGATGTGAAAAACATGAAGAGCTTCAAAAGGTGTCAAAAATATGATGAGCATGAAATGGTATGAAAAATAGGAGGAGCATGAAGCGGTGTTCAAAACATGAAGAGCCTGAAAAGGTGTGAAAAATATGAAGAGCATCAAAAGGTGTCAAAAATATGAGGAGCATGTAACGTTCTGAAAAATATGATGAGCATGAAAAGGTTTTGCAAATCATGAAGAGCCTGAAAAAGTGTGAAAAATATGAAGAGCTTCAAAAGGTGTGAAAAATATGAAGAGCTTCAAAAGGTGTCATAAATGAGATGAGCATGAAACGGTCTGAAAAATAGGAGGAGCATGAAGCGGTGTTCAAAAACATGAAGAGCCTGAAAAGGTGTGAAATATATGAAGAGCTTCAAAAGGTGTCAAAAAAATGAGGAGCATGAAATGGTCTGTTAAATAGGAGGAGCATGAAGCGGTGTGCAAAAACATGAAGAGCCTGAAAATTTGTGAAAAATATGTAAAGCCTCAAAAGGTGTCAAAAATATGAGGAGCATGAAACGGTCTGAAAAATAGGAGGAGCATGAAACGGTATTCAAAAACATGTAGAGTCTGAAAATTTGTGAAAAATATGAAAAGCCTCAAAACGTGTCAAAAATATGAGGAGCATTAAACGGTCTGAAAAATAGGAGAAGCATGAAGTGTTCTTCAAAACCATGAAGAGCCTGAAAAGGTGTGAAAAATATGAAGAGCTTCAAAAGGTGTCAAATATATGAGGAGCATGAAACGGTCTGAAAAATAGAAGGAGCATGAAGCGGTGTTCAAAATCATGAAGAGCCTGAAAAGGTGTAAGAAATATGAAGAGCTTCAAAAGGTGTCAAAAATATGAGAAGCATGAAACGACTGAAAAATAGGAGGAGCATGAAGCGGTGTTGAAAAACATGAGGAGCCTTAAAAGTTGTGAAATATGTGAAGAGCTTCAAAGGTGTCAAAAATATGAGGGGAATGAAACGGTCTGAAAAATAGGAGGAGCATGAAGCCGTGTAAAAAAACATGAAGATCCTGAAAAGGTTTGAAATATATGAAGAGCTTCAAAAGGTCTCAAAAATATGAGGAGCATGAAACGGTCAGAAAAATAGGAGCAGCATGAAGCGGTGGTCAAAAATATGAAGAGCCTGAAAAGGTTTGAAAAATATGAAGAGCTTCAAAAGGTGTCAAAAATATGAGGAGCAAGAAAGATTCTGAAAAATATGATGAGAATTAAGCGGTGTTGAAACACAAGAAGAGCCTGAAAAAGTGTGAAAAATATGAAGAGCTTAAAAAGGTGTCAAAAATATGAGGAGCATGAAACGGTCTGAAAAACAGGAGGAGCATGAAGCGGTCCTCAAATACATGAAGAGACTGAAAAGGTGTGAAAAATATGCAGAGCTTAAAAAGGAGACAAAATTATGAGGAGCATAAAACTGTCTGAAAAATACGAGGAGCATGAACCGGTGGTCAAAAACATGAAGAGCCTGAACAGGTGTGAAAAATATGAAGAGCTTCAAAAGGTGTCAAAAATATGAGGAGCATGAAACGGTCTCAAAAATAGGAGGAGCATGAAGCGGTGGTCAAAAACACGAAGAGCATGAAAAGGTGTGAAAAATATGAAAAGCTTCAAAATGTGTAAAAAATTTGAGGAGCATGAAACGGTCTGAAAAATAGGAGGAGCATGAAGCGTTGTTCAAAAACATGAAGAGCCTGAAAAGGTGTGAAAAATATTGAGAGCTTCAAAAGGTGTCAAAAATATGAGGAGCATGAAACGGTCTGAAAAATAGAAGCAGCATGAAACGGTGTTGAAAAACATGAAGAGCCTGAAAAAGTGTGAAAAATATGAAGAGCTTCAAAAGGTGTCAAAAGTTAGATGAGCATGAAACGGTCTGAAATATAGGAGGGCATGAAGCGGTGTTGAAAAACATGAAGAGCCTGAAAAGGTGTGAAAAATATGAAGAGCTTCAAAACGTGTCAAAAATATGGGGAGCACGAAACGGTCTGAAAAATAGGAGGAGCATGAAACGGTGTTCAAAAACATGAAGAGCCTGAAAAGGTGTGAAAAATATGAAGAGCTTCAAAACTTGTCAAAAATATGAGGAGCATGAAACGGTCTGAACAATAGGAGGAACATGAAACTATCTGAAAAATAGAGGAGCAAAAAGCGGTGTTAAACAACATGAAGAGCCTGAAAAGGTGTGAAATATCTGAAGAGATTCAAAAGGTGTCAAATATATGAGGAGCATAAAACAGTCTGAAAAATAGGAGGAGCATGAAGCGGTGTTCAAAACATGAAACCCTGAAAAGGTGTGAAAAATATGAAAAGCTTCAAAAGGATTCAAAAATATGAGGAGCATGAATCGGTCTGACAAATAGGAGGAGCATGAAGCGGTGTTCAAAAACATGAAGAGCCTGAAAAGGTGTGAAAAATATGAAGAGCTTCAAGGGTGTTAAAATTAGGAGGAGCATAAAACGGTCTGAAAAATAGGAGGAGCATGAAGCGGTGTTGAAAAACATGAAGAGCCTGAAAAGGTGTGAAAAATATGAAGAGCTTCAAAAGGTTTCAAAAATATGAGGTGCATGAAACATTCTGAAAAATAGCAGGGGCATGAAGCAGACGTCAAAAATATGAAGATCCTGAAAAGGTGTGAAAAATATGAAGAGCTTCAAAAGGTGTCAAAAATATGAGAAGCATGAAACGACTGAAAAATAGGAGGAGCATGAATCGGTGTTGAAAAACATGAGGAGCCTTAAAAGTTGTGAAATATGTGAAGAGCTTCAAAGCTGTCAAAAATATGAGGGGAATGAAACGGTCTGAAAAATAGGAGGAGCATGAAGCCGTGTAAAAAAACATGAAGATCCTGAAAAGGTTTGAAATATATGAAGAGCTTCAAAAGGTCTCAAAAATATGAGGAGCATGAAACGGTCAGAAAAATAGGAGCAGCATGAAGCGGTGGTCAACAATATGAAGAGCCTGAAAAGGTTTGAAAAATATGAAGAGCTTCAAAAGGTGTCAAAAATATGAGGAGCAAGAAAGATTCTGAAAAATACGATGAGAATTAAGCGGTGTTGAAACACAAGAAGAGCCTGAAAAAGTGTGAAAAATATGAAGAGCTTAAAAAGGTGTCAAAAATATGAGGAGCATGAAACGGTCTGAAAAACAGGAGGAGCATGAAGCGGTCCTCAAATACATGAAGAGACTGAAAAGGTGTGAAAAATATGCAGAGCTTAAAAAGGAGACAAAATTATGAGGAGCATAAAACTGTCTGAAAAATACGAGGAGCATGAACCGGTGGTCAAAAACATGAAGAACCTGAACAGGTGTGAAAAATATGAAGAGCTTCAAAAGGTGTCAAAAATATGAGGAGCATGAAACGGTCTGAAATATAGAAGCAGCATGAAACGGTGTTGAAAAACATGAAGAGCCTGAAAAAGTGTGAAAAATATGAAGAGCTCAAAAGGTGTGAAAAATATGAAGAGCTTCAAAAGGTGTCAAAAATTAGATGAGCATGAAACGGTCTGAAATATAGGAGGGCATGAAGCGGTGTTGAAAAACATGAAGAGCCTGAAAAGGTGTGAAAAATATGAAGAGCTTCTAAAGGTGTCAAAAATATGAGGAGCATGAAACGGTCTGAAAAATAGGAGGAGCATGAAGCGGTGTTCAAAAACCTGAAGAGCGTGAAAAGGTGTGAAAAATATGAAGAGCTTCAAAAGGTGTCAAAAATATGAGGAGCATGAAACGGTCTGAATAATAGGAGGAGCATGAAGCGGTGTTGAAAAACATGAAGAGCCTGAAAACGTGTGAAAAAATATGAAGAGCTTCAAAAGGTGTGAAAAATATGAAGAGATTCAAAAGGTGTCAAAAATGCGATGCGCATGAAACGGTCTGAAAAATAGGAGGAGCATGAAGTCTTGTTGAAAAAAAAGAAGAGCCTGAAAAGGTGTGAAATATATGAAGAGCTTCAAAAGGTATCAAAAATATGAGGAGCACGAAACGGTCTGAAAAATAGGAGGAGCATGAAGCGATGTTGAACAACATGAAGAGTGTGAAAAGGTGTGAAAAATATGAAGAGCTTCTAAAGGTATCAAAAATTTGAGGAGAATGAAACGGTCTGAAAAATAGGAGGTGCATGAAACATTGATCAAAAACATGAAGAGCCTGAAAAGATGTGAAAAATATGAAGAGCTGCAAAAGGTGTGAAATACATGATGAGCATGAAACGGGCTGAAAAATAGGAGAAGCATGAAGTGGTGTGGAAAAACTTGAAGAGCCTGAAAAGTTGTGAAAAATATGAAGAGCTTCAAAAGGTGTGAAATACATGAGGAGCATGAAACTCTCTGAAAAATAGGAGGAGCATGAAGCGGTGCTCAAAAACATGAAGAGCCTGAAAAGTTGTGAAAAATATGAAGAGCTTCAAAAGGTGTCAAAAATATGAGGAGCATAAAACGGTCTGAAAAATAGGAGGAGCATGAAGCGGAGTTCAAATACATGAAGAGCCTGAAATGCTGTGAAAAATATGAAGAGCTTCAAAAGGTGTCAAAAATATGAGGAGCATGAAAAGGTCTGAAAAATAGGACGAGCATGAAGCGGTGTTGAAAAACATGAAGAGCCTGAACAGGTGTGAAAAATATGAAGAGCTTCAAAAGTTGTGAAAAATATAAAGATCTTTAAACGGTCTGAAAAATAGGAGGATCAAGAAACGGTGTTGAAAAACATGAAGAGCCTGAATACGTGTAAAATATGAAGAGCTACAAAAGGTGTCAAAAACATGAGGAGCATGAAACGGTCTGAAAAATAGGAGGAGCATGAAATGCTGATCAAACACATGAAGGGCCTGAAAAGTTTTGAAAAATATAAAGAGTTTCAAAAGGTGTGAAATACATTTGGATATGAAACGGTCTGAAAAATAGGAGGAGCATGAAATGCTGATCAAACACATGAAGGGCCTGAAAAAGTGTGAAAAATATGAAGAGCTTCAAATACTGTCAAAAATATGAGGAGCATGAAACGGTCTGAAATAAAGGAGGAGCATGAAATGGTCTGAAAAATAGGAGGGGCATGAAACGTTGTTCAAAAACATGAAGAGCCTGAGAAGGCGTGAAAAATATGAAGAGCTTCAAAAGGTGTGAAAAATTTGAGGAGCATGAAACGGTCTGAAAAATAGGAGGAGCATGAAGTGGTGTTCAATAATTTGAAGAGCCTGAAAAGGTGTGAAAAATATGATGAGCTTCCAAAGTTGTCAAAAATATGAGGAGCATGAAAAGGTCTGAAAAATAGGAGCATTAAGCGGTGTTCAATAATATGAAGAGCCTGAAAAGGTGTGAAAAATATGAAGAGCTCCAAAAGTTGTCAAAAATATGAGGAGCATGAAACGGTCTGAAAAATTGGAGGAGCATGAAGCGGTGTTCAAAAATACGGAGAGCCTGAAAGGTAAGAAAAATATGAAGAGCTTCAAAAGGTTTCAAAAATATGAGGAGCATGAAACGGTCTGAAAAATAGGAGCAGCATGAAATGGTGTTCAGAAACATGTAGAGCCTGAAAAGGTGTGAAAAATATGAAGAGCTTCAAAAGGTTTCAAAAATATGAGGAGCATAAAACGATCTGAAAAATAGGAGCAGCATGAAGCTGTGCTCAAATACATGAAGAGCCTGAAAAAGTGTGAAAAATATGAAGAGCTTCAAAAGGTGTCAGTAATAAGAGGTGCATGAAACAGTCTGAAAAATAGGATGAGCATGAAGCGGTGTTGAAAAACATGAAGAGCCTGAAATCCTGTGAAAAATATGAAGAGCTTCAAAAGATGTGAAAATTATGAAGAGCTTCAAAAGGTGTCAAAAATGAGATGAGCATGAAACGGTCTGAAAGATAGGAGGAGTATGAAGCGGGATTGAAAAACATAAACATCCTGAAAAGGTAGGAAAATTATAAAAAGCTTCAAAACCTGTCAAAAATATGAGGAGCATGAAACGGTCTGAAAAATAGCAGAAGCATGAAGCGGTGTTGAAAAACATGAAGAGTCTGAAAACGTGTGAAAGTATGAAGAGCTTCAAAAATATGAAAAATATGAGGAGCTTCAAAAGGTGTGAAAAATATGAAGAGCTTCAAAAGGTGTCAAAAATATTAGGAGAATGAAATGGTCTGCAAAATAGGAGGAGCATGAAATGGTGTTCAAAAACATGAAGAGCATGGAAAGGTGTGAAAAATATGAAGATCTTCAAAAGGTGTCAAAATATGAGGAGCAAGAAACGGTCTGAAAAATAAGAGTGGCATTAAAAGGTTTTCAAAAATATGAGGAGCAAGAAACGGTCTGAAAAATAAGAGGAGCATTAAACGGTGTTCAAAAACATGAAGAGCCTGGAAAGGTGTGAAAAATATGAAGAGCTTCAAAAGGTGTCAAAAATATGAGGAGCATGAAACGGTCTGAAAAATAGGAGAAGCATGAAGTGGTGTTGAAAAAAATGAAGAGCCTGAAAAAGGTGTGAAAATTATGAGGAGAATGAAACGGTCTGAAAAATAGGAGGAGCATGAAACGGTCTGAAAAATAGGAGGAGCATGAAGTGGTGTTCAAAAACATGAAGAGCCTGAAAAGGTGTGAAATATATGAAGAGCTTCAAAAGGTGTCAAAAATATGTGGAGCACGAAACGGTCTGAAAAATAAGAGGAGCATGAAGTGGTGTTGAAAAATATGAAGAGCTTTTAAAATTATCAAAAATATCAGGAGTATGAAACGGTCTGAAAAATAGGAGCAGCATGAAACGGTGTTCAAAAATATGAAGAGCCTGAAAACGTGTGAAAAATATGAAGAGCCTCAAAAGGTGTGAAAAATATGAAGAGCTTCAAATAATGTGAAATACATGAGGAGCATGAAATGGTCTGAAAAATAGGAGGAGCATGAAGCAGTGTTCAAAAACATGAAGAGCCTGAAAAGGTGTGAAATATATGAAAAGCTTCAAAGTTTTCAAAAATATGAGGAGCATGAAACGGTGTGAAAAATAGGAGGAGTATGAAACGGTCTTTAAAAATATGAAGAGCCTGGAAAGGTGTGAAAAATATGAAGAGCTTCAAAAGGAGTGAAATAAATGAGGAGCATGAAACAGTCTGAAAAATAGCAGGAGCATGAAAAGGTCTTCAAAATCATGAAGAGCCTGGAAAGGTGTGAAAAATATGAAGCGCTTCAAAAGGAGTGAAATAAATGAGGAGCATGAAACAGTCTGAAAAATAGCAGGAGCATGAAGCGGTGTTCAAAAATATGAAGAGACTGAAAAGGTGTGAAAAATATGAAGAGCTTCAAAAGGTGTCAAAAATATGAGGAGCATGAAACGGTCTGAAAAATAGGAGGAGCATGAAATGGTATTCAAAACCATGAAGATCCTGAAAAGGTCTGAAAACTATGAAGAGCCTCAAAACGTGTCAATATATGAGGAGTATGATACGGTCTGAAAAATAGGAGGAGCATGAAGCGGTGTTCAAAAACATGAAGAGACTGAAAACGTGTGAAAAAAATGAAGAGCCTCAAAAGGTGTGAAAAATATGAAGAGCTTCAAAAGGTGTCAAAAATGAGATGAGCATGAAAAGGTCTGAAAAATAGGAGGAGCATGAAGTGGTATTGAAAAACATGAAGAGCCTGAACAGGTTGAAATATATGAAGAGCTTCAAAAGGTGTCAAAAAAAGGAGGAGCATGAAACGGTCTGAAAAATAGGAGGAGCATGAAGCGGTGTTCAAAAACATGAAGAGCCTTAAAAGGTGTGAAAAATATGAAGAACTTCAAGAGGATTGAAATGCATGAGGACCATTTAACGGTCTGAAAAATACGAGGAGCAGGAAGCAGTGTTCAAAAACATGAAGAGCCTGAAATGGTGGGAAAAATATGAAGAACTTCAAAAGGATTGAAATGCATGAGGACCTTGTAACGGTCTGAAAAATAGGAAGAGCATGAAGCTGTGTTGAAAAACATGAAGAGCCTGAAAAGGTGTGAAATATATGAAGAGCTTCAAAAGGCGTCAAAAATATGAGGAGCGTGAAACGGTCTCAAAATATGAGGAGCCTGAAGCGGTGTTGAAAATCATGAAGAGCTTCAAAAGGTGACAAAAATATGAAGAGCTTCGAATGGTGTCAAAAATAGTATGAGCATGAAACGGTCTGAAAAATAGGAGGAGCATGAAGCGGTGTTGAAAAACATGATGAGCTTGAAAAGGTGTCAAAAAAAGTAGGAGCTTCAAAAGGTGTCAAAAATATGAGGAGCATGAAACGGTCTGAAAAATAGGAGGAGCATGAAGCGGTGTTGAAAAACATGAAGATCCTAAAAAAGGTGTGAAAAATATGAAGAGCTTCAAAAGGTGTCAAAAATATGAGGAGCATGAAACGGTCTGAAAAATAGGAGGAGCATGAAGCGGTGTTGAAAAACATGAAGAGCCTAAAAAAGGTGTGAAAAATATGAAGAGCTTCAAAAGGTGTCAAAAATATGAGGAGCATGAAACGGTCTGAAAAATAGGAGGAGCATGAAGCAGTCTTCAAAAACATGAAGAGTTTGAAAAAGTGTGAAATATATGAAGAGCTTCAAAAGGTGTCAAAAATAGAAGAAGAATGAAACAGTCTGAAAAAAAGGAGGAGCATGAAGCGGTGTTGAAAAACATGAAGAGCCTGAAAAGGTGTGAAAAATATGAAGAGCTTCAAAAGGTGTCAAAAATATGAGGAGCAAGAAACGGTCTGAAAAATAGGAGGAGCATGAATCGGTATTCAAAAACATGAAGAGCCTGAAAAGATTTGAAAAATATGAAGAGCTTCAAAAGGTGTCAAAAATATGACGAACATGAAACGGTCTGAAAAATAGTAGGAGCAAGAAATGGTGTTCAAAAACATAAAGAGCCACAAAAGGTGTGAAAAATATGAAGAGCTTCAAAAGGTGTCAAAAATATGAGGAGCAAGAAACGGTCTGAAAAATAGGAGGAGCATGAATCGGTATTCAAAAACATGAAGAGCCTGAAAAGATTTGAAAAATATGAAGAGCTTCAAAAGGTGTCAAAAATATGACGAACATGAAACGGTCTGAAAAATAGGAGCAGAATGAAGTGGTGTAGAAAAACATGTAGACCCAGAAAATGAGTGAAAAATAAGAAGAGCTTCAATAGGTTTCAAAAATATGAGGAGCATGAAACGGTTTGAAAAATAGGAAGAGCATGAAACGGTGTTAAAAAACATGAAGAGCTTCAAAAGGTGTGAAACATATGAAGAGCTTGAAAAGGTGTCAAAAATATGAGGATCATGAAACGGTCTGAACAATAGGAGGAGCATGAAGTTGTGTTGAAGAACATGTAGAACCTGAAAAGGTGTGAAAAATATGAACAGCTTGAAAAGGTGTCAAATATATGAGGAGCATGAACGGTCTGAAAAATAGGAGGAGCATGAATCGGTGTTGAAAAACATGAAGATCCTGAAAATGTGTGAAAAATATGAAGAGCTTCAAAAGGTGTGAAAAGTATGAGGAAAATGAAACGGTCTGAAATATTGGAGGAGCAAGAAACGGAGTTCAAAAACATGAAGAGCCAGAAAACGTGTGCAAAATATGAAGAGCTTCAAAAGTTGTCAAAAATTGTAGGAGCATGAACGGTCTGAAAAATAGGAGCATGAAGCGGTGTTGAAAAACATGAAGAGCCTGAAAAGGTGTGAAAAATATGAAGAGCTTCAAAAGGTGTCAAAAATCTGATTGACATGAACGGTCTTAAAAACAGGAGGAGGATGAAGTGGTGTTGAAAAACATGAAGAGCCTGAAAAGGTGTGAAAAATATGAAGAGCTTAAAAATGTTTCAAAAATATGAGGAGCATGAAACGGTCTGAAAATTAGAAGGAGCAAGAAACTGTGATCAAAAACAAGAAGAGCCTGAAAAGGTGTGAAAAAAATGAAGGGATTCAAAAGGTGTGAAAATTATGAGGAGCATGAAACGGTCTGAAAAATAGGAGGAGCATGAAGCGGTGTTGAAAAACATGAACAGCTGAAAAGGTGGGTAAAATATGAAGAGCTTTAAAAGGTGTCAAAAATATGAGGAGCATGAAACGGTCTGAAAAATAGGAGGAGCATTAAACGGTGTTCAAAAACATGAAGAGCCTGAAAAGGTGTGAAAAATATGAAGAGCTTCAAAAGGTGTCAGTAATAGGAGGAGCATGAAACGGTCTGAAATATAGGAGGAGAATGAAGCGGTGTTGAAAAACATGAAGAGCCTGAAAAGGTGTGAAAAACATGAAGAGCTTAAAAGTTGTGAGAAATATGAAGAGCTTCAAAAGGTGTCAAAAATATGAGGAGCTTGAACGGTCTGAAAAATTGGAGGAGCATGAAGCAGTGTTGAAAAACATGAAGAGCCTGAAAATGTGTGACAAATATGAAGAGCTTCAAAATGTGTCAAAAATATGAGGGGCATGAAAGGGTCTGAAAAATTGGAGGAGCATGAAGCAGTGTTGAAAAACATGAAGAACCTGAAAAGGTGTGAAAAATATGAAGACCTTCAAAAGGTGTCAAAAATATGAGGAGCATGAACGGTCTGAAAAATTGGAGGAGCATGAAGCAGTGTTGAAAAACATGAAGAGCCTGAAAAGATGTGAAAAATATGAAGAGCTTCAAAATGTGTCAAAAATATGAGGAGCATGAAACGGTCTGAAAAATAGTAGGAGCAAGAAATGGTGTTCAAAAACATAAAGAGTCACAAAAGGTGTGAAAAATATGAAGAGATTCAAAAGGTGTCAAAAATATGAGGAGCAAGAAACGGTCTGAAAAATAGGAGGAGCATGAAGCGGTGTTGAAAATCATGAAGAGCCTGAAAAGGTGTGAAAAACATGAAGAGCTTCATAAGGTGTCAAAAATATGAGGAGCATGAAACGGTCTGCAAATAGGACGAGCATGAAGTGGTGTTCAAAAACATGAAGAGCCTGAAAAGGTGTGAAAAACATGAAGAGCTTCATAAGGTGTCAAAATTAGTTTAGCATGAAAGGGTCTGAAAAATAGGAGGAGCATGAAGTGGTGTTGAAAATATGAAGAGCCTGAAAAGGTGTGAAATATATGAAGAGCTTCAAAAATATGAAAAATATGAAAAGATTCAAAAGGTGTGAAAAATATGAAGAGCTTCAAAAGGGGTCAAAATGATGAGGAGCATGAAACGGTCTGAAAAAAAGGAGGAACATGAAGTGGTGTTGAAAAACATGAAGATGCTGTAATGGTGTGAAATATATGAAGAGCTTCAAAATGTGTGAAACATTTGAGGAGATTCAAAAAGTGTCAAAAGTATGAGGAGCATGAAATGGTCTGAAAAATAGGAGGAGCATGAAGCGGTGTTCAAAAAAATGAAGAGCCTGAAAAGGTGTGAAAAATATGAAGAGCTTCAAAAGGTGTCAAAAATATGAGGAGCATGAAAAGGTCTGAAAAATAGGAGGAGCATGAAGTGGTGTTGAAAAACATGAAGAGCCTGAAAAGTGTGTAAAATATGAAGAGCTTCATAAGGTGTCAAAAATATGAGGAGCATGAAACGGTCTGAAAAAGAGGAGGAGCATGAAGCGGTGTTCAAAACATGAAGAGCCTGAAAATGTGTGAAAAATATGAAGAGCTTCAAAAGGTGTCAAAAAAATGAGGAACATGAAACGGTCTGAAAAATAGAAGGAACATGAAATGCTGATCAAAAACATGAAGAGACTGAAAAGGTGTGAAAAATATGAAGAGCTTCAAAAGGTGTGAAATACATGAGGAGCATGAAACAGTCTGAAAAATAGGAGAAGCATGAAGTGGTGTGGAAAAAGATGAAGAGCCTGAAAAAGTGTGAAAAATATGAAGAGCTTCAAAAGATGTGAAGTACATGAGGAGCATGAAACGGTCTGAAAAATAGGAGGAGCATGAATCGGTGTTCAAAAACATGAAGAGCCTGAAAAGGTGTGAGAAATATGAAGAACTTCAAAAATGTGAAAAATATGAAGAGCTTCAAAAGGTGTCAAAAAATAGATGAGCATGAAACGGTCTGAAAAATAGGAGGAGCATGAAGTGGTGTTGAAAAACATGAAGAGCCTGAAAAGGTGTGAAAAATATGAAGAGCTTCAAAAGTGTGAAAAATATGAAGAGCTTCAAAAGGTGTCAAAATTTTGAGGAGCATGAAACGGTCTGAAAAAAAAGGAGGAGCATGAAGTGGTGTTGAAAAACATGAAGATGCTGAAATGGTGTGAAATATATGAAGAGCTTCAAAATGTGTGAAATATTTGAGGAGCTTCAAAAAGTGTCAAAAATATGAGGAGCATGAAATGGTCTGAAAAATAGGAGGAGAATGAAGCGGTGTTCAAAAACATGAAGAGCCTGAAAAGGTTTGAAAAATATGAAGAGCTTCAAAAGGTGTCAAAAATATGAGGAGCATGAAACGGTCTTAAAAATACGAGGAGCATGAAGAGGTGTTGAAAAAAATGAAGAGCCTGAAAAGGTGTGGAAAATATGAAGAGCTTCAAAATGTGTCAAAAATATGAGGAGCATGAAACGGTCTTAAAAATACGAGGAGCATGAAGAGGTGTTGAAAAAAATGAAGAGCCTGAAAAGGTTTGAAAAATATGAAGAGCTTCAAAAGGTGTCAAAAATATGAGGAGCATGAAATCGTCTGAAATATAAAGGAGCATGAAACGCTGATCAAATACATGAAGAGTCTGAAAAGGTGTGAAAAATATGAAGAGCTCAAAAGCTGTCAAGTATATGAGTAGCATGAAACGGTCTGAAAAATAGGAGGAGCATGAAGCGGTGTTCAAAAACATGAAGAGCCTTAAAAGGTGTGAAAAATATGAAGAATTTTAAAAGGTGTCAAAAATATGAAGAGCATGAAACGTTCTGAAAAAAATGAGGATCATGAAACGGTGTTCAAAAACATGAAGAGCATGAGAAGTTGTGAAAAATATGAAGAATTTCAAAAGGTGTCAAAAATATGAAGAGCTTCAAAAGGTGTGAAAAATATGAAGAGCTTCAAAAGGTGTCAAAAATGAGATGAGCATGAAACGGTCTGAAAAATCGGAGGAGCATGAAGCGGTGTTGAAAATCATGAAGAGCTTGAAACGGTGTGAAAAATATGAAGAGCTTCAAAAGGTGTCAAAAATATGAAGAGCTTCAAAAGGTGTCAAAAATATGAGGAGCATGAAACGGTCTGAAAAGTAGGAGGAGCATGAAGCGCTGTTGAGAAACATGAAGAGCCTGAAAAGGTGTGAAAAATATGAAGAGCTTCAAAAGGTGTCAAAAATATGAGGAGCATGAAATGGTCTGAAATGTAGGAGGAGCATGAAGTGGTTGTGAAAAAGTTCAAGAGCCTGAAAAGGTGTGCAAAATATGAAGAGCTTCAAAAGGTGTGAAATTCATGAGGAGATGAAACGGTCTGAAAAAGAGGAGGGGCATGAAGCGGTGTTCAAAAACATGCAGAGACTGAAAAGGTGTGAAAAATATGAAGAGCTTCAAAAGGTGTGAAAAATATGAGGAGCATGCAACGGTCTGAAAAATAGAAGGAGCATGAACCGGTGTTCAAAAATATGAAGAGCCTGAAAAGGTGTGAAAAATATGAAGAGCTTCAAAAGGTGTCAAAAATATGAGGAGCATGAAACGGTCTGAAAAATAGGAGGAGCATGAAGCAGTGTTGAAAAACATGAAGAGCCTGAGAAGATGTGAAAAATATGAAGAGCTTCAAAAGGTGTGAAATACATGAGGAGCATGAAACGGTCTGAAAAATAGGAGGAGCATGAAGCGGTGTTGAAAAACATGAAGAGACTGAAAACGTGTGAAAAATATGAAGAGCTTCAAAAATGTGAAAAATATGAAGAGCTTCAAAAGGTGTGAAAAATACGAAGAGCTTCAAAAGATGTGAAATACATGAGGAGCATGAAACGGTCTGAAAAATAGGAGGAGCATGAAACGGTGTTCAAAAACATGAAGAGCCTGAAAAGGTGTGAAAAATATGAAGAGCTTCAAAACGTGTCAAAAATATGAGGAGCATGAAACGGACTGAAAAAAAGGAGGAGCATGAAGTAGTGTTGAAAAACATGAGGAGCCTGAAAATGTGTGAAAAATATGAAGAGTTTCCAAAGGTGTGAAAAATATGAAGAGCTTCAAAAGGTGTGAAATACATCAGAAGCATGAAACGGTCTGAAAAATAGGAGGAGCATGAAGCGGTGTTCAAAAACATGAAGAGCCTGAAAAGGTGTGAAAAATATGTGGAGCTTCAAAAGGTGTCAAAAATATGAGGAGCATGAAATGGTATGAAACATAGGAGGAGCATGAAGCGGTGTTGAAAAACATGAAGAGCCTGAAAAGGTGTGAAATATATGAAGAGCTTCAAAAGGTGTCAACATATGAGAACCAAGAAACGACTGAAAAATAGGAGGAGCATGAAGCGGTGTTGAAAAACATGAAGAGCCTGAAAAGGTGTGACAAATATGAAGAGCTTCAAAAGGTGTCAAAAATATGAGGAGCAGGAAACGGTCTGAAAATTAAGAGCAGCATAAAATTGTGTTAAAAAACATGTAGAGCCTGAAAAGGTGTGAAAAATATGAAGAGCTTCAAAGGGTGTGAAATACATGAGGAGCATGAAACGGTCTGAAAAATAGGAGGAACATGAAGCTGGGCTTAAAAACATGAAGAGCTGGAAAAGGTGTGAAAAATATGAAGAGCTTCAAAATGTGTCAAAAATATGAGGAGCATGAAACGGTCTGAAAAATAGGAGGAGCATGAAACGGTGTTCAAAATCATGAAGAGCCTGAAAAAGTATGAAAAACATGAAGAGCCTGAACAGTTGTGAAATACATGAGGAGCATTAAACGGTCTGAAAAATCAGAGCAGAATGAAACGGTGTTCAAAAACATGAAGAGCCTGAAAAGCTGTGAAAAATATGAAGCGCTTCAAAAGATGTGAAATACATGAGGAGCATTAAACCGTGTGAAAAATAGGAAGAGCATGAAACGGTGTTCAAAAACATGAAGAGCCTGAAAAGGTGTGAAAAATATGAAGAGCTTCTAAAGGTGTCAAAAATATGAGGATCATGAAACGGCCTGAAAAATAGGAGGCGCATGAAGCGGTATTCAAAAACATTAAGAGCCTGAAAAGGTGTGAAAAATATGAAAAGCTTCAAAAGGTGTCAAAAATATGGGGAGCATGAAATGGTCTGAAAAGTAGGAGGAGCATGAAGTGGTTGTGAAAAACTTCAAGAGCCTCAAAAGGTGTGCAAAATATGAAGAGCTTCAAAAGGTGTGAAATTCATGAGGAGATGAAACGGTCTGACAAAGAGGAGGGTCATGAAGCGGTGTTCAAAAACCTGCAGAGGCTGAAAAGGTGTGAAAAATACGAAGAGCTTCAAAAGGTGTCAAAAATATGAGGAGCATGAAACGGTCTGAAAAAGAGGAGGAGCATGAAGGGGTGTTGAAAAACATGAAGAGCCTGAAAACGTGTGAAAAATATGAAGAGCTTCAAAAATGTGAAAAATATGAAGAGCTTAAAAAGGTGTGAAAAATACGACGAGCTTCAATATGTGTCAAAAATGAGATGAACATGAAACGGTCTGAAACATAGGAGGAGCATGAAGCGGTTTTGAAAATCATGAAGAGCCTGAAAGGGTGTGAAAAATATGAAGAGCTTCAAAAGTTGTGAAAAATATGAAGAGTTTGAAAAGGTGTCAAAAATATGAGGAGCATGAAACGGTCTGAAAAATAGGAGGAGCATGAAACTGGGTTCAAAAACATGAAGAGCCTGAAAATGTGTGAAAAATATGAAGAGCTTCATAAATGTGAAAAATATGAAGAGCTTCAAAAGGTGTGAAAAATAGGAAGAGTTTCAAAAGGTGTCAAAAATGAGATTACCATGAAACGGTCTGAAAAATAGGAGGAGCATGAAGCGGTGTTGAAAATCATGAAGAGCCTGAAAAGTTGTGAAAAATATGAAGAGTTTCAAAAGGTGTGAAAAACATGAACAGCTTCAAAAGGTTTCAAAAAGAGATGAGCCTGAACGGTTTGAAAAATAGGAGGACCATGAAACTGTGTTCAAAAACATGAAGAGCCTGAAAATGTGTGAAAAATATGAAGAGCTTCAAAAATGTGAAAAATATGAAGAGCTTCAAAAGCTGTGAAAAATAGGAAGAGCTTCAAAAGGTGTCAAAAATGAGATTACCATGAAACGGTCTGAAAAATAGGAGGAGCAATAAACGGTGTTCAAATAAATGAAGAGCGTGAAAAGGTGTGAAAAATATGAAGAGCTTCAAAAGCTGTCAAAAATATGAGGAGCATGAAACGGTCTGAAAAATAGGAGGAGCATGAAGCGGTTTTCAAAAACATGAAGAGCTTGAATAGGTGTGAGAAATATGAAGAGCATCCAAAGGTGTCAATAATATGAGGAGCATGAAATGGTCTGAAAAATAGGAGGAGGATGAAGCGATGTTCAAAAACGTGAAGAGCCTGAAAAGATGTGAAATATATGAAGAGATTTAAAATGTGTGAAAAATATGAGGAGCATGAAACGTTCTGAAAAATAGGAGGACCATGAAGCGGTGTTCAAAAACATGAAGAGACTGGAAAGGTGTGAAAAATATGAAGACTCTCAAAAAATATCAAAAATATGAGGAGTATGAAACAGTCTGAAAAATAGGAGGAGCAGGAAGCGGTGTTGAAAAACATGAAGAGCCTGAAAATAAGTGAAAAATATGAAGAGCTTCAAAAATGTGAAAAATATGAAGAACTTCAAAAGGTGTGAAAAATATGAAGAGCTTCAAAAGGTGTCAAAAATGAGATGAGCATGAAACTGAAAAATAGGAGGAGCATAAAGCGGTGTTGAAAATCATGAAGAGCCTGAAAAGGTGTGAAAAATATGAAGAGCTTCAAAAGATGTGAAAAACATGAAGAGCTTCAAAAAGTGTCAAAATGAGATGAGCATGAAACGGTCTGAACAATAGGAGGAGGATGAAGCGGTGTTGAAAAACATGAAGAGCCTGAAAATGTGTGAAAAATGTGAAAAGCTTCTAAAGGTGTTCAAAAATATTAGGAGAATGAAACGGTCTGAAAAATAGGAGGAGCATGAAGCGGTGTTGAAATACATGAAGAGCTTGAAAACGTGTGAAAAATATGAAGAACTTCAAAAGGTGTGAAAAATGTGAAGAGCTTGAAAAGGTGTCAAAAATGAGATGAGCATGAAACGGTCTGAAAAATAGGAGGAGAATGAAACGGTGTTCAAAAAGAAGAAGAGCCTGAAAAAGTGTGAAAAATATGAAGAGCTTCAAAAGGTGTCAAAATATGAGGAGCATGAAACCGTCTGAAAAGGAGGAGGACCATTAAGCGGTGTTGAAAAAAATGAAGAGCCTGAAAAGGTGTGAAAAATAGGAAGATCTTGAAAAGGTGTCAAAAATATGAGTAGCATGAAACTGTCTGAAAAATAGGAGGAGCATGAAGTCGTGATGAAAAACATGAAGAGCCTGAAAAGGTGTGAAAAATATGAAGAGCTTCCAAAATTGTGAAAATATGAGGAGAATGAAACGGTTTGAAAAATAGGAGGAGCATGAAACGGTATGAAAAATAGGAGGAGCATGATGTGGTGTGGAAAAACAAGAAGAGCCTGAAAAGGTGTGAAAAATATGAAGAGCTTCAAAAGGTGTGAAAAATATGAAGAGCTTCAAAAGGTTTCAAAATTAAGAGGAGCAATAAACCGTCTGAAAAATATGAAGGAGCATGAAACGGTTTGAAAAATAGAAGGAGCATGAAACGTGATGAAAAACATGAAGAGCTTCAAAAGGTGTGAAAAATATTAGATCATGAAACGATCTGAAAAATAGGAGAAGCATGAACTGGTCTTGAACAACATGAAGAGCATGAAAAGGTGTGAAAAATATGAAGAGCTTTAAAAGGTGTCAAAAATATGAGGAGCACGGAACGGTCTGAAAAATAGGAGAACCACGAAGCTGTGTTGAAAAACATGACAGCATGAAAAGGTGTGAAAAATATGAAGGGCTGCAAAAGTTGTGAAAAATATGAAGAGCATGAAAAGGTCTGAAAAATAGGAGGAGCATGAAGCGCTGTTGAAAAACATGAAGTGCCTGAAAAGTTGTGAAGAATATGAAGAGCTTCAAAAGGTGTCAAAAATATGAGGAGCATGAAATGGACTGAAAAATATGAGGTGCATGAATCGGTCTGATTAATAGGAGGAGCATGAAACGGTGTTGAAAAACATGAAGAGCATTGAAAGGTGTGAAAAATATGAAGAGCTTCAAAAGGTGTCAAAACTGTGAGGATCATGAAATGATCTGAAAGATAGGAGGAGCATGAACCTGTGGTCAGAAACATGAAGAGCCTGAAAAGGTGTGAAATATATGAAGAGCTTCAAAAGGTGTGAAAAATATGAATAGCATCAGAAGGTGTTAAAAATATGAGGAGCATGAAACGGTCTGAAAAATAGGTGGAGCATCAAAATGTGTTGAAAAAAATGAAGATCATGAAAGGTTTGAAAAATATGAAGAGCTTCAAAAGGAGTCAAAAATAGAAGCAGTTTGAAACGGTGTTCAAAAACTTGAAGTGCCTGAAAATGTGTGAAAAATATGAAGAGATTTAAAGGTGTCAAAAATATGAGGAACATGAAACGGTCTGAAAAATAGGAGGAGCATGAAGCGGTGTTGAAAAACATGAAGAGCATGAAAAGGTGTGAAAAATATGAAGAGCTTCAAACGGTGTGAAAAATATGAGGAGCATGAAACGGTCTGAAAAATAGGAGGAGCATGAAGCGGTGTTCAAAAACATGAAGAGCCACAAAAGGTGTGAAAAATATGAAGAGCTTTAAAAGGGGTCAAAATATGAGGAGCATGAAACGTTCTGAAAAATAGGAGGATCATGAAACGGTGTTCAAAAACATGAAGAGCCTGAAAAGGTGTGAAAAATATGAAGAGCCTCAAAAAATGTCAAATATATAAGGAGTATGAAATGGTCTCAAAAATAGGAGGAGCAAGAAGCGGTGTTGAAAAACATGAAGAGCCTGAAACCGAGTGAAAAATATGAAGAGCTTCAAAAATGTGAAAAATATGAAGAGCTTCAAAAGGTGTGAAAAATATGAAGAGCTTCAAAAGTTGTCAAAAATGAGATGTGCATGAAACGGACTGAAATATAGGAGGAGCTTGAAGTGATGTTGAAAAACATGAAGAGCCTGAAAATGTGTGAAATATAGGAAGAGCTTCAAAAGGTGTCAAAAATAAGATGAGCATGAAACAGTCTGAAAATAAGAAGGAGCATGAAGCGGTGTTCAGAAACATGAAGAGCCTGAAAAGGTGTGAAAAATATGAGGAGCTTCAAAAGGTGTCAAAATATGAGGAGCAGGAAACGGTCTGAAAAATAGGAGGAGCATGAAGTGCTGTTCAAAATCATGAAGATCCTGGAAAGTTGTGAAAAATATGAAGAGCTTCAAAAGCTGTGAAATACATGAGGAGCATGAAACGGTCTGAAAAATAGGAGGAGCATGAAGCGGTGTAGAAAAACATGAAGAGCCTGAAAATGTGTGAAAAATATGAAGAGCTTCAAAAGGTGTCAAAAATGAGATGAGCATGAAACGGTCTGAAAAGTAGGAGGAGCATGAAGTGGTGTTGACAAACATGAAGAGCCTGAAAACGTGTGAAAAATATGAAGGGCTTCAAAAGGTGTGAAAAATATGAAGAGCTTCCAAAGTTGTCAAAAATATGAGGAGCATGAATCGGTCTCAAAAAATAGGAGAGAGCATGAAGCGGTGTTGAAAAACATGAAGAGCCTGAAAAGGTTTGAAAAATATGAAGAACTTCAGAAGTTGTCAAATCATGAGGAGCATGAAACGGTCTGAAAGATAAGAGGACATTGAAGCGGTGTTGAAAAATATGAAGAGCGTGAAAACGTGTGAAAAATATGAAGAGCTTCAAAAGGTGTGAAAAATATGAAAAGCTTCTAAAGGTGTCAAAAATGAGATGGGCATGAAACGGTCTGAAAATTAGGAGGAGCATGAAGCGGTGTTGAAAAACATGAACAGCGTGAAAAGGTGTGAAAAATATGAAGAGCATGAAAATGTGTGAAAAATATGAGGAGCATAATCTGTGTTCAAAAACATGAATATCCAGAAAAGGTGTGAAAAATATGAAGAGCATCAAAATGTCTCAAAAACATGAGGAGCATGAAACGGTCTGAAAATAGAAGGAGCATGAAGCGGTGTTCAAAAACATGAAGAGCCTGAAAAGGTGTGAAAAATATGAAGAGCTTCTAAACGTGTCAAAAATATGAGGAGCATGAAACCTTCTTAAATTTGGAGGAGCATGAAGCGGTGTTCAAAAATCTAAAGAGCCTGAAAAGGTTTGAAAAATGTGAAGAGCTTGAAAAGGTGTCAAAAATATGAGGGGCATGAAACGGTCTGAAAAATAGGAGGAGCATGAAACGGTGTTCAAATCGTGAAGAGCCTGAAAAGGTGTGAAAAATATGAAAAACTTCAAAAGTTGTCAAAAATATGAGGAGCATGAAACTGTCTGAAAAATAGGAGGAGCATGAAACGTTGTTCAAAAACATGAAGAGCCTGAAAAGGTTTGAAAAATGTGAAGAGCTTGAAAAGGTGTCAAAAATATGAGGGGCATGAAACGGTCTGAAAAAGAGAATGAGCATGAAACTGTGTTGAAAACCTGAAGAGCCAGAAAAGGTGTGAAAAATATGACGAGCTTCAAAAGATATAAAACATATGAGGAGCATGAAACGGTTTGAAAAATACAAGGAGCATGATGTGGTGTTGAAAACATGAAGTGCATAAAAATGTGTGAAAAATATGAAGAGCTTCAAAAAATATCAAAATATGAGGAGCATGTAACGGTCTGAAAAATAGGAGGAGCATGAGGTGGTGTTCAAAAACATGAAGAGCCTGAAAAGGTGTGAAAAATATGAAGAGATTCAAAAGGTGTCAATAATATGAGGAGCATGAAATGGTCTGTAAAATATGAGGAGCATGAATCGGTGTTCAAAAACATGAAGAGCCTGAAAAGCTGTGAAAAATATGAAGAGCATCAAGATTGTCAAAATATGAGGAGCATGAAATGGTCTGAAAAATAGGAGGAGCATGAAACGGTGTTGAAAAACATGAAGATCCTGAAAAAGTGTGAAAAATATGAAGAGCTTCAAAAGGTGTCAAAAATATGAGGAGCATGAAACGGTGTGAAAAATAGGAGGAGAATAAAGCGGTGTTGAAAAACATGAAGAGCCTGAAAAGGTGTGAAAAATATGAAGAGCTTGAAAAGTTGTCAAAAATATGAGGAGCATGAAACAGTCTGAAAAATAGGAGGAGGAGAAGCGGATTTGAAAAACATGAAGAGCCTGAAATGGTGTGATAATTATGAAGCACTTCAAATGGTGTCAAAATTATGGGGAGCATTAAACGGTATGAAAAATAGGAGGAGCTTGAAACCTTGTTGAAAAATATGAAGAGCATGAAAAGGTGTGGAAAAATATGAAGAGCTGCAAAAGGTGTCAAAAATATGAGGAGCATGAAACGGTCTGAAAAATATGAGGAGCATGAAACGGTGTTCAAATTCAAGAAAACCCTGAAAAGGTGTGAAATATATGAAGAGCTTCAAAAGATATCAAAAATAGGAGGAGCAGGAAGCGGTGTAGAAAAACATGAACAGCCTGAAAAGGTGTGAAATATATGAAGAGCTTCAAAACGTGTCAAAAATATGAGGACCATGAAACGGTCTGAAAAATAGGAGGAGCATGAAGCGGTGTTCAAAAACATGAAGAGCCTGAAAAGGTGTGAAATATATGAAGAGCTTCAAAAGGTGTAAAAAATATGAGGAGTTTGAAACGGTCTGAAAAATAAGAGGATCTGGTTTCCTCAGTGTGTATGCCCAGAAGTGGAATTGCTGGGTCATATGGCAGTTCTCTTTCCAGTTTTTTAAGAAATCTCTACACCGTTTTCCATAGCGGCTGTACTAGTGTGCATTCCCACCAAGAGTATAAGAGGGTTCCCTTTTCTCCACTCCCTCTCCAGCATTTATTGCTTGTAGACTTTTGGATAGCAGCCATCCTGACTGGCATGTAATGGTACCTCATTGTGGTTTTGATTTGCATTTCTCTAATAATGAGTGATGTTGAGCATCTTTTCATGTGTTTGTTATCCATCTGTATGTCTTCTTTGGAGAAATGTCTGTTTAGTTCTTTGGCTCATTTTTTATTGGGTCATTTATTTTTCTGGAATTGAGCTGCAGGAGTTGCTTGTATATTTTTGAGATTAATCCTTTGTCTGTTTCTTCATTTGCTATTATTTTCTCCCAATCTGAGGGCTGTCTTTTCACCTTACTTATAGTTTCCTTTGTAGTGCAAAAGCTTTTAAGTTTCATTAGGTCCCATTTGTTTAGTTTTGCTTTTATTTCCAATATTCTGGGAGGTGGGTCATAGAGGATCTTGCTTTGATTTATGTCGGAGAGTGTTTTGCCTATGTTCTCCTCTAGGAGTTTTATAGTTTCTGGTCTTACATTTAGATCTTTAATCCATTTTGAGTTTATTTTTGTGTATGGTGTTAGAAAGTGTTCTATTTTCATTCTTTTACAAGTGGTTGACCAGTTTTCCCAGCACCACTTGTTAAAGAGGTTGTCTTTTTTCCATTGTATATCCTTGCCTCCTTTGTCAAAGATAAGGTGTCCATAGGTTCGTCTGAAAGAGACACGTGCACCCCAATGTTCATCGCAGCACTGTTTATAATAGCCAGGACATGGAAGCAACCTAGATGCCCGTCAGCAGATGAATGGATAAGAAAGCTGTGGTACATATACACCATGGAATATTACTCAGCCGTTAGAAAGAATTCATTTGAATCAGTCCTAATGAGATGGATGAAGCTGGAGCCCATTTTACAGAGTGAAGTAAGCCAGAAAGATAAAGAACATTACAGCATACTGACACATGTATATGGAATTTAGAAAGGTGACAACGATAACCCTATATGCAGAACAGAAAAAGAGACACAGAAATACAGAACAGACTTTTAAACTTTGTGGGAGAATGTGAGGGTGGGATATTTCAAAAGAACAGCATGTATGCTATCTATGGTGAAACAGATCACCAGCCCAGGTAGGATGCACGAGACAAGTGCTCCGGCTTGGTGCACTGGGAAGACCCAGAGGAATCGGGTGGAGAGGGAGGTGGGAGGGGCAATCGGGACTGGGAATGCATGTAAGTCCATGGCTGATTCATATCAAAGTATGACAAAACCAACTGGAAAAAAAATAAAAATAATAAAAAAAATTAAAAAAAATAACAATAAAAAAAAATAAGAGGAGCATGAAACGGTGTTCAAAAACATGAAGAGCCTGAAAAGGTGTGGAAATTATGAAGAGCTTCAAAAGGTGTCAAATATATGAGGAGCATAAAACGGTCTGAAAAAAAGGAGGAGCATGAAATGGTGTTGAAAAACATGAAGAGCCTGAAAAGGTGTGGAAATTATGAAGAGCTTCACAAGGTGTCAAATATATGAGGAGCATAAAACGGTTTGAAAAAAATGAGGAGCATGAAGTGGTGTTGAAAACCATGAAGAGCCTGTAAGGTGTGAAAAAAATGAAGAACTTCAAAAGGTGTCAAAAATATAAGGAGCATGAAACGGCCTGAAAAATAGGAGGAGCATGAAGGGGTGTTCAAAAACGTGAAAAGCCTGAAAAGGTGTGAAAAACATGAAGAGTTTCAAAAGGTGTCAAAAATGAGATGAGCATGAAACGGTCTGAAAAATAGGAGGAGCATGAAGCGGTGTTCAAAAACATGAAGAGCCTGAAAAAGTGTGAAAAATATGAAGAGCTTATAAAATTGTCAAAAATATGAGGAGCATGAAGAGATGTTCAAAAACATGAAGAGGTTATTAAGGTGTGAAAAACATGAAGAGCTATAAAAAGTTTGAAAAATAGGAGGAGCATGAAGCGGTGTTCAAAAACATGAAGAGCCTGAAAAAGTGTGAAAATATGAAGAGCTTATAAAATTGTCAAAATATGAGGAGCATGAAACGGTCTGAAAAATACGAGCAGCCTGAAACCGTCTGAAAAATAGGAGGAGCATAAAGCGGTGTTCAAAAACATGAAGGGCCTGAAAACGTGTGAAAAATATGAAGAGCTTCAAAAGGAGTCAAAAATATGCGGAGCCTGAAACGATCTGAAAATTAGGAGGAGCATGAAGCGGTGTTGAAAACCATGAAGAGCCGGAAAAGGTGTGAAAAATGTGAAGAGCTCCAAAGGTGTCAAAAATATGAGGAGCATGAAACGCTCTGAAATATAGGAGGATCATGAAGCGGTGTTGAAAAACATGAAGAGCCTGAAAAGGTGTGATAAATGTGAAGAGCTTCAAAAGGTGTCAAAAATATGAGGAGCATGAAACGGTCTGAAAAATAGGAGGAGCATGAAACGGTGATCAAAAACATGAAGAGTCTGAAAACGTGTGAAAAATATGAAGAGCTTCAAACGGTGTGAAAAATATCAGGAGCATGAAACGGTCTGAAAAAGATGAGGAGCATGAAGTAGTCTTCAAAAACATGTACAGCCTGAAAAGGTGTGAAAAATATGAAGAACTTCAAAAGGTGTGAAATACATGAGTATCATGAAACGGTATAAAAAATAGGAGGAGCATGAAGCTGTGTTCAAAAACATGAGAGCCTGAAAAGGTGTGCAAAATATGAAGAGGTTTAAAAGGTGTGAAAAATACGAGGAGCATGAAACGGTCTGAAAAATAGGAGGAGCATGAAACGGTGTTCAAAACATGAAGAGCCTGAAATGGTGTGAAAAATATGAAGAGCCTCAAAACGTGTCAAAAATATGAGGAGGATGAAACGGTCTGAAATATAGGAGGCGCATGAAGCGATGTTGAAAAACTTGAAGAGCCTGAAAACGTGTAAAATATGAAGAGCTTCAAAACGTGTGAAAAATATGAAGAGCTTCAAAAGGTGTCAAAAATGAGATGAGCATGAAACGGTCTGAAAAATAGGAGGAGAATGAAACGGTGTTGAAAAACTTGAAGACCCTGAAAAGCTGTGAAAAATATGAAGAGCTTCAAAAGGTGTGAAAAATATGAAGAGCTTCCAAAGGTGTCAAAAATATGAGGAGCATGAAAAGGTCAGAAAAAGAGGAGGAGCATGAGCGGAGTTGAAAAACATGAAGAGACGGAAAAGGTGTGAAAAATATGAAGAGCTTCAAAAGGTTTGAAAAATAGGAGGAGCATGAAGCGGTTTTCAAAAACATGAAAAGCCTGAAAAGGTGTGAAAAATACGAAGAGCTTCAAAAGGTGTCAAAAATATGACGAGCATGAAAGAGTCTGAAAAATAGGAGCAGCATGAAACGGTGTTCAAAAACATGAAGAGCCTGAAAAGGTGTGAAAAATATGAAGAGCTTGAAAAGGAGTGAAAATAGGAGGAGCATGAAGGGGTGTTCAAAAACATGATAAGCCTGAAAAGCTGTAAAAAACATGAAGAGTTTCAAAAGGTGTCAAAAATGAGATGAGCATGAAACGGTCTGAAAAATAGGAGGATCATGAAGCGGTGTTCAAAAAGATGAAGAGCCTGAAAAGGTGTGAAAAACATGAAGAGTTTCAAAAGGTGTCAAAAATATGAGGAGCATGAAACGGTCTGACAAAGAGGAGGAGCATAAAGTGGTGTTTAAAAACATGAAGGGCCTGAAAAGGTGTGAACAGTTTGAAGAGCTTCAAAAGGTGTCAAAAATGATATGAGCATGAAACGGTCTGAAAAATAGGAGGAGCATGAAGCGGTGTTCAAAAACATAAAGAGCCTGAAAAGGTGTGAAAAATATGAAGAGCTTCAAAAGGTGTGAAAAATGAGAGGATCATGAAACGGTCTGAAAAATAGGAGGAGCATGAAGCGGTGTTCAAAAACATGAAGAGCTGAAAAGGTGTGAAAAATATGAAGAGCTTCAAAAGGTGTGAAAAATAAGAGGATCATGAAACAGTCTGAAAAATAGGAGGAGCATGAAGCGGTGTTCAAAACCATGAAGAGCCTGAAAAGGTATGAAAAATATGAAGAGCTTCAAAAAGTGTCAAAAATATGAGGAGCATGAAACGGTCTCAAAAATAGGAGGAGCATGAAGCGGTGTTGAAAAACATGAAGAGCCTGAAAAGGTGTGAAATATATGAAGAGCTTCCAAAATTGTCAAAAATATGAGGAGCATGAAACGGTTTGAAAATTAGGAGGAGCCTGAAGCAGTCGGAAAAAAAGGAGGACATTGAAACGGTGTTGAAAAACATGAAGAGCCCGAAAACGTGTGAAAAATAGGAGGAGCTTCAAAAGGTGTCAAAAATATGAGGAGCATGAAACGGTCTGAAAAATAGGAGGAGCAAGAAGCGGCGTGCAAAAACAAGAAGAGCCTTAAAAGGTGTGAAAAATATGAAGAGCTTCAAAAGGTGTGAAAAATGAAAGGAGCATGAAACGGTATGAAAAATAGAAGGAGCATGAAGTGGTGTTGAAAAAAAAGAAGAGCCTGAAAATGTGTGAAAAATATGAAGAGCTTCAAAAGGTGTGAAATACATGAGGAACATTAAACGTTCTGAAAAATAGGAGGAGCATGAAGCGGTGTTGAAAAACATGAAGAGCCTGAAAAAGTGTGAAAAATATTAAGAGCCTGAAAAGGTGTGAAAAATATGAGGAGCTTCAAAAGGTGTCAAAAATATGAGGAGCATGAAACGGTCAGAAAAATAGGAGGAGCATGAAACGGTGTTTAAAAACTTGAAGAGCCTGAAATGGTGTGAAAAGTATGAAGAGCTTCAAAACGTGTCTAAAATAAGAGGAGCATGAAACGGTCTGAAAAATAGGAGGAGCATGAAACGGTGTTGAAAAACATGAAGAGCGTGAAATTGTGTGAAAAATATGAAGAACTTCAAAATGTGTCAAATATAGGAGGAGCATGAAACAGTGTTCAAAAACATGAATAGCCTGAAAAGATGTGAAAAATATGAAGAGTTTCAAAAAGTGTGAAAATTATGAGGAGCATGAAACGGTCTGAAAAATAGGAGAAGCATGAAACGGTGTTAAAATAAATGAAGAGCCTGAAAAGGTGTGAAAAATATGAAGAGCTTCAAAACGTGTCAAAAATAAGAGGAGCATGAAACGGTCTGAAAAATAGGAGGAGCATGAAGCGGTGTTAAAAAATATGAAGAGCCTGAAAAGGTGTTCAAAAATATGAAGAGTTCAAAAGGTTTGAAATATATGAAGGGCTTCAAAAAGTGTGAAAACTATGAAGAGCTTCAAAAGGTGTGAAAAATATGAAGACCTTCAAAATGTGTCAAAAATGAGATGAGCATGAAACGGTCTGAAAAATACGAGCAGCACGAAGCGGTGTAGAAAAACATGAAGAGCCTGCAAAGGTGTGAAAAACATGAAGAGCTTCAAAAGGTGTGAAAAATATGAAGAGCTTCAAAAGATGTGAAAAATATGAAGAGCTTCAAAAGGTGTCAAAATTGAGAGGAGCAGGAATCGGTCTGAAAAATAGGAGGAGCATGAAGCGGTGTTGAAAAACGGTAGAGCCTGAAAAGGTGTGAAAAATATGAAGACTTCAAAAGTTGTCAAAAATATGAGGAGCATGAAACGGTCTGAAAAATAGGAGGAGCATGAAGCGGTGTTGAAAAATATTAAGAGCCTGAAAAGGTGTGAAAAATATGAAGAGCTTCAAAATGTGTCAAAAATATGAGGGGCATGAAACGGTCTGAAAAATAGGAGGAGCATGAAAAGTAGTTCAAAAACATGAAGAGCCTGAAAAGGTGTGAAAAATATGAAGAGCTTCAAAAGGTTTCAAAATTATTAGTCGCATGAAACGGGTAAAAAAAATAGGAGGAGCATGAGACGTTGTTTAAAAACATGAAGAGCATGAAAAGGTGTGAAAAATATGAAGAGGTTCAAAAGTTATCAAAAATATGAGGAGCATGAAAGGGTCTGAAAATAGGAGGAGCATGAAACTTTGTATGTATACATGAAGAGCATGAAAAGGTGTGAAAAATTTGAAGAGCTGCAAAAGGTGTCAAAAATATGAAGAGCTTCAAAAGTGTCAAATATTAGATGAGCATGAAACGGTCTGAAAAATAGGAGAAGCATGAAGTGGTGATGAAAAACATGAAGAGCCTGAAAAGGTGTGAAATATATGAAGAGGTTCAAAATTGTGAAAAATATGAAGAGCTTCAAAAGGTGTCAAAAATATGAGGAGCATGAAAGGGTCTGAAAAATAGGAGGAGAATGAAACGGTGTTCAAAAACATGAAGAGCCTGAAAAGGTGTGAAAAATGTGAAGAGCTTCAAAAGGTGTGAAAAATATGAAGTGCTTCAAAAGGTGTCAAAAAATAGATGAGCATGAAACGGTCTGAAAAATAGGAGGAGCATGAAGCGGTGTTCAAAAACATGAAGAGCCTGAAAAGGTGTGAAAAATATGAATAGCTTTAAAAGGTGTCAAAATTATGAGGAACATGAAACGTTCTGAAAAATAGGAGGATCATGAAACGTTGTTCAAAATCATGAAGAGCCTGAAAAGGTGTGAAAAATATGAAGAGCCTCAAAACGTGTCAAAAATATGAGGAGTAAGAAACTGTCTGAAAAATAGGAGGAGAATGAAACGGTGTTCAAAAAGATGAAGAGCCTGAAAAGGTGTGAAAAATGTGAAGAGCTTCAAAAGGTGTCAAAAATATGAAGAGCTTCAAAAGTGTCAAATATTAGATGAGCATGAAACGATCTGAAAAATAGGAGAAGCATGAAGTGGTGATGAAAAACATGAAGAGCCTGAAAAGGTGTGAAATATATGAAGAGATTCAAAAGGTGTCAAAAATATGACGAGCCTGAAACGGTCTGAAAAATAGGAGGAGCATGAAGCGGTGTTCAAAAATATGAAGAGCCTGAAAAGGTGTGAAATATATGAAGAGATTCAAAAGGTGTCAAAAATATGAGGAGCATGAAACGGTCTGAAAAATAGGAAGAGCTTCAAAATGTGTGAAATGCATGAGGAGTATGAAACGGTCAGAAAAATAGCAGGAGCATGAAGCGGTGTTGAAAAACATGAAGAGTCTGAAAAAGTGTGAAAAGTATGAAGAGCTTCAAAAATGTGAAAAATATGAAGAGCTTCAAAAGGTGTGAAAAATATGAAGAGCTTCAAAAGGTGTCAAAAATGAGATGAGCATGAAAAGGTCTGAAAAATACAAGGAGCATGAAGCGGTGTTGAAAATCATGAAGAGCCTGAAAAGGTATGAAAAATATGAAGAGCTTCATAAGGTGTGAAGTATATGAAGAGCTTCAAAAGGTGTCAAAATGAGATGAGCATGAAACGATTTGAAAAATAGGAGGATCATGAATTGGTGTTGAAAAAAATGAAGAGCCTGAAAAGGTGTGAAATATCTGAAGAGCTTCAAAATGTGTCAAATATATGAGGATAATGAAACAGTCTGAAAAATAGGCGGAGCATGAAGCGGTGATCAAAAACATGAAGAGCCTGAAAAGGTGTGAATAATATGAAGAGCTTCTAAAGGTGTCAAAAATATGAGGAGCATGAAACGTCCTGAAAAATAGGCGAAGCATGAAGCGGTGTTGAAAAACATCAAGAGCCTGAAAAGTGTGAAAAATATGAAGCGCTTCAAAAGATGTGAAATACATGAGGAGCATTAAACCGTGTGAAAAATAGGAAGAGCATGAAACGGTGTTCAAAAACATGAAGAGCCTGAAAAGGTGTGAAAAATATGAAGAGCTTCTAAAGGTGTCAAAAATATGAGGATCATGAAACGGCCTGAAAAATAGGAGGCGCATGAAGCGGTATTCAAAAACATTAAGAGCCTGAAAAGGTGTGAAAAATATGAAAAGCTTCAAAAGGTGTCAAAAATATGGGGAGCATGAAATGGTCTGAAAAGTAGGAGGAGCATGAAGTGGTTGTGAAAAACTTCAAGAGCCTCAAAAGGTGTGCAAAATATGAAGAGCTTCAAAAGGTGTGAAATTCATGAGGAGATGAAACGGTCTGACAAAGAGGAGGGTCATGAAGCGGTGTTCAAAAACCTGCAGAGGCTGAAAAGGTGTGAAAAATACGAAGAGCTTCAAAAGGTGTCAAAAATATGAGGAGCATGAAACGGTCTGAAAAAGAGGAGGAGCATGAAGGGGTGTTGAAAAACATGAAGAGCCTGAAAACGTGTGAAAAATATGAAGAGCTTCAAAAATGTGAAAAATATGAAGAGCTTAAAAAGGTGTGAAAAATACGACGAGCTTCAATATGTGTCAAAAATGAGATGAACATGAAACGGTCTGAAACATAGGAGGAGCATGAAGCGGTTTTGAAAATCATGAAGAGCCTGAAAGGGTGTGAAAAATATGAAGAGCTTCAAAAGTTGTGAAAAATATGAAGAGTTTGAAAAGGTGTCAAAAATATGAGGAGCATGAAACGGTCTGAAAAATAGGAGGAGCATGAAACTGGGTTCAAAAACATGAAGAGCCTGAAAATGTGTGAAAAATATGAAGAGCTTCATAAATGTGAAAAATATGAAGAGCTTCAAAAGGTGTGAAAAATAGGAAGAGTTTCAAAAGGTGTCAAAAATGAGATTACCATGAAACGGTCTGAAAAATAGGAGGAGCATGAAGCGGTGTTGAAAATCATGAAGAGCCTGAAAAGTTGTGAAAAATATGAAGAGTTTCAAAAGGTGTGAAAAACATGAACAGCTTCAAAAGGTTTCAAAAAGAGATGAGCCTGAACGGTTTGAAAAATAGGAGGACCATGAAACTGTGTTCAAAAACATGAAGAGCCTGAAAATGTGTGAAAAATATGAAGAGCTTCAAAAATGTGAAAAATATGAAGAGCTTCAAAAGCTGTGAAAAATAGGAAGAGCTTCAAAAGGTGTCAAAAATGAGATTACCATGAAACGGTCTGAAAAATAGGAGGAGCAATAAACGGTGTTCAAACAAATGAAGAGCGTGAAAAGGTGTGAAAAATATGAAGAGCTTCAAAAGCTGTCAAAAATATGAGGAGCATGAAACGGTCTGAAAAATAGGAGGAGCATGAAGCGGTTTTCAAAAACATGAAGAGCTTGAATAGGTGTGAGAAATATGAAGAGCATCCAAAGGTGTCAATAATATGAGGAGCATGAAATGGTCTGAAAAATAGGAGGAGGATGAAGCGATGTTCAAAAACGTGAAGAGCCTGAAAAGATGTGAAATATATGAAGAGATTTAAAATGTGTGAAAAATATGAGGAGCATGAAACGTTCTGAAAAATAGGAGGACCATGAAGCGGTGTTCAAAAACATGAAGAGACTGGAAAGGTGTGAAAAATATGAAGACTCTCAAAAAATATCAAAAATATGAGGAGTATGAAACAGTCTGAAAAATAGGAGGAGCAGGAAGCGGTGTTGAAAAACATGAAGAGCCTGAAAATAAGTGAAAAATATGAAGAGCTTCAAAAATGTGAAAAATATGAAGAACTTCAAAAGGTGTGAAAAATATGAAGAGCTTCAAAAGGTGTCAAAAATGAGATGAGCATGAAACTGAAAAATAGGAGGAGCATAAAGCGGTGTTGAAAATCATGAAGAGCCTGAAAAGGTGTGAAAAATATGAAGAGCTTCAAAAGATGTGAAAAACATGAAGAGCTTCAAAAAGTGTCAAAATGAGATGAGCATGAAACGGTCTGAACAATAGGAGGAGGATGAAGCGGTGTTGAAAAACATGAAGAGCCTGAAAATGTGTGAAAAATGTGAAAAGCTTCTAAAGGTGTTCAAAAATATTAGGAGAATGAAACGGTCTGAAAAATAGGAGGAGCATGAAGCGGTGTTGAAATACATGAAGAGCTTGAAAACGTGTGAAAAATATGAAGAACTTCAAAAGGTGTGAAAAATGTGAAGAGCTTGAAAAGGTGTCAAAAATGAGATGAGCATGAAACGGTCTGAAAAATAGGAGGAGAATGAAACGGTGTTCAAAAAGAAGAAGAGCCTGAAAAAGTGTGAAAAATATGAAGAGCTTCAAAAGGTGTCAAAATATGAGGAGCATGAAACCGTCTGAAAAGGAGGAGGACCATTAAGCGGTGTTGAAAAAAATGAAGAGCCTGAAAAGGTGTGAAAAATAGGAAGATCTTGAAAAGGTGTCAAAAATATGAGTAGCATGAAACTGTCTGAAAAATAGGAGGAGCATGAAGTCGTGATGAAAAACATGAAGAGCCTGAAAAGGTGTGAAAAATATGAAGAGCTTCCAAAATTGTGAAAATATGAGGAGAATGAAACGGTTTGAAAAATAGGAGGAGCATGAAACGGTATGAAAAATAGGAGGAGCATGATGTGGTGTGGAAAAACAAGAAGAGCCTGAAAAGGTGTGAAAAATATGAAGAGCTTCAAAAGGTGTGAAAAATATGAAGAGCTTCAAAAGGTTTCAAAATTAAGAGGAGCAATAAACCGTCTGAAAAATATGAAGGAGCATGAAACGGTTTGAAAAATAGAAGGAGCATGAAACGTGATGAAAAACATGAAGAGCTTCAAAAGGTGTGAAAAATATTAGATCATGAAACGATCTGAAAAATAGGAGAAGCATGAACTGGTCTTGAACAACATGAAGAGCATGAAAAGGTGTGAAAAATATGAAGAGCTTTAAAAGGTGTCAAAAATATGAGGAGCACGGAACGGTCTGAAAAATAGGAGAACCACGAAGCTGTGTTGAAAAACATGACAGCATGAAAAGGTGTGAAAAATATGAAGGGCTGCAAAAGTTGTGAAAAATATGAAGAGCATGAAAAGGTCTGAAAAATAGGAGGAGCATGAAGCGCTGTTGAAAAACATGAAGTGCCTGAAAAGTTGTGAAGAATATGAAGAGCTTCAAAAGGTGTCAAAAATATGAGGAGCATGAAATGGACTGAAAAATATGAGGTGCATGAATCGGTCTGATTAATAGGAGGAGCATGAAACGGTGTTGAAAAACATGAAGAGCATTGAAAGGTGTGAAAAATATGAAGAGCTTCAAAAGGTGTCAAAACTGTGAGGATCATGAAATGATCTGAAAGATAGGAGGAGCATGAACCTGTGGTCAGAAACATGAAGAGCCTGAAAAGGTGTGAAATATATGAAGAGCTTCAAAAGGTGTGAAAAATATGAATAGCATCAGAAGGTGTTAAAAATATGAGGAGCATGAAACGGTCTGAAAAATAGGTGGAGCATCAAAATGTGTTGAAAAAAATGAAGATCATGAAAGGTTTGAAAAATATGAAGAGCTTCAAAAGGAGTCAAAAATAGAAGCAGTTTGAAACGGTGTTCAAAAACTTGAAGTGCCTGAAAATGTGTGAAAAATATGAAGAGATTTAAAGGTGTCAAAAATATGAGGAACATGAAACGGTCTGAAAAATAGGAGGAGCATGAAGCGGTGTTGAAAAACATGAAGAGCATGAAAAGGTGTGAAAAATATGAAGAGCTTCAAACGGTGTGAAAAATATGAGGAGCATGAAACGGTCTGAAAAATAGGAGGAGCATGAAGCGGTGTTCAAAAACATGAAGAGCCACAAAAGGTGTGAAAAATATGAAGAGCTTTAAAAGGGGTCAAAATATGAGGAGCATGAAACGTTCTGAAAAATAGGAGGATCATGAAACGGTGTTCAAAAACATGAAGAGCCTGAAAAGGTGTGAAAAATATGAAGAGCCTCAAAAAATGTCAAATATATAAGGAGTATGAAATGGTCTCAAAAATAGGAGGAGCAAGAAGCGGTGTTGAAAAACATGAAGAGCCTGAAACCGAGTGAAAAATATGAAGAGCTTCAAAAATGTGAAAAATATGAAGAGCTTCAAAAGGTGTGAAAAATATGAAGAGCTTCAAAAGTTGTCAAAAATGAGATGTGCATGAAACGGACTGAAATATAGGAGGAGCTTGAAGTGATGTTGAAAAACATGAAGAGCCTGAAAATGTGTGAAATATAGGAAGAGCTTCAAAAGGTGTCAAAAATAAGATGAGCATGAAACAGTCTGAAAATAAGAAGGAGCATGAAGCGGTGTTCAGAAACATGAAGAGCCTGAAAAGGTGTGAAAAATATGAGGAGCTTCAAAAGGTGTCAAAATATGAGGAGCAGGAAACGGTCTGAAAAATAGGAGGAGCATGAAGTGCTGTTCAAAATCATGAAGATCCTGGAAAGTTGTGAAAAATATGAAGAGCTTCAAAAGCTGTGAAATACATGAGGAGCATGAAACGGTCTGAAAAATAGGAGGAGCATGAAGCGGTGTAGAAAAACATGAAGAGCCTGAAAAGGTGTGAAAAATATGAAGAGCTTCTAAACGTGTCAAAAATATGAGGAGCATGAAACCTTCTTAAATTAGGAGGAGCATGAAGCGGTGTTGAAAAACATGAACAGCGTGAAAAGGTGTGAAAAATATGAAGAGCATGAAAATGTGTGAAAAATATGAGGAGCATAATCTGTGTTCAAAAACATGAATATCCAGAAAAGGTGTGAAAAATATGAAGAGCATCAAAATGTCTCAAAAACATGAGGAGCATGAAACGGTCTGAAAATAGAAGGAGCATGAAGCGGTGTTCAAAAACATGAAGAGCCTGAAAAGGTGTGAAAAATATGAAGAGCTTCTAAACGTGTCAAAAATATGAGGAGCATGAAACCTTCTTAAATTTGGAGGAGCATGAAGCGGTGTTCAAAAATCTAAAGAGCCTGAAAAGGTTTGAAAAATGTGAAGAGCTTGAAAAGGTGTCAAAAATATGAGGGGCATGAAACGGTCTGAAAAATAGGAGGAGCATGAAACGGTGTTCAAATCGTGAAGAGCCTGAAAAGGTGTGAAAAATATGAAAAACTTCAAAAGTTGTCAAAAATATGAGGAGCATGAAACTGTCTGAAAAATAGGAGGAGCATGAAACGTTGTTCAAAAACATGAAGAGCCTGAAAAGGTTTGAAAAATGTGAAGAGCTTGAAAAGGTGTCAAAAATATGAGGGGCATGAAACGGTCTGAAAAAGAGAATGAGCATGAAACTGTGTTGAAAACCTGAAGAGCCAGAAAAGGTGTGAAAAATATGACGAGCTTCAAAAGATATAAAACATATGAGGAGCATGAAACGGTTTGAAAAATACAAGGAGCATGATGTGGTGTTGAAAACATGAAGTGCATAAAAATGTGTGAAAAATATGAAGAGCTTCAAAAAATATCAAAATATGAGGAGCATGTAACGGTCTGAAAAATAGGAGGAGCATGAGGTGGTGTTCAAAAACATGAAGAGCCTGAAAAGGTGTGAAAAATATGAAGAGATTCAAAAGGTGTCAATAATATGAGGAGCATGAAATGGTCTGTAAAATATGAGGAGCATGAATCGGTGTTCAAAAACATGAAGAGCCTGAAAAGCTGTGAAAAATATGAAGAGCATCAAGATTGTCAAAATATGAGGAGCATGAAATGGTCTGAAAAATAGGAGGAGCATGAAACGGTGTTGAAAAACATGAAGATCCTGAAAAAGTGTGAAAAATATGAAGAGCTTCAAAAGGTGTCAAAAATATGAGGAGCATGAAACGGTGTGAAAAATAGGAGGAGAATAAAGCGGTGTTGAAAAACATGAAGAGCCTGAAAAGGTGTGAAAAATATGAAGAGCTTGAAAAGTTGTCAAAAATATGAGGAGCATGAAACAGTCTGAAAAATAGGAGGAGGAGAAGCGGATTTGAAAAACATGAAGAGCCTGAAATGGTGTGATAATTATGAAGCACTTCAAATGGTGTCAAAATTATGGGGAGCATTAAACGGTATGAAAAATAGGAGGAGCTTGAAACCTTGTTGAAAAATATGAAGAGCATGAAAAGGTGTGGAAAAATATGAAGAGCTGCAAAAGGTGTCAAAAATATGAGGAGCATGAAACGGTCTGAAAAATATGAGGAGCATGAAACGGTGTTCAAATTCAAGAAAACCCTGAAAAGGTGTGAAATATATGAAGAGCTTCAAAAGATATCAAAAATAGGAGGAGCAGGAAGCGGTGTAGAAAAACATGAACAGCCTGAAAAGGTGTGAAATATATGAAGAGCTTCAAAACGTGTCAAAAATATGAGGACCATGAAACGGTCTGAAAAATAGGAGGAGCATGAAGCGGTGTTCAAAAACATGAAGAGCCTGAAAAGGTGTGAAATATATGAAGAGCTTCAAAAGGTGTAAAAAATATGAGGAGTTTGAAACGGTCTGAAAAATAAGAGGATCTGGTTTCCTCAGTGTGTATGCCCAGAAGTGGAATTGCTGGGTCATATGGCAGTTCTCTTTCCAGTTTTTTAAGAAATCTCTACACCGTTTTCCATAGCGGCTGTACTAGTGTGCATTCCCACCAAGAGTATAAGAGGGTTCCCTTTTCTCCACTCCCTCTCCAGCATTTATTGCTTGTAGACTTTTGGATAGCAGCCATCCTGACTGGCATGTAATGGTACCTCATTGTGGTTTTGATTTGCATTTCTCTAATAATGAGTGATGTTGAGCATCTTTTCATGTGTTTGTTATCCATCTGTATGTCTTCTTTGGAGAAATGTCTGTTTAGTTCTTTGGCTCATTTTTTATTGGGTCATTTATTTTTCTGGAATTGAGCTGCAGGAGTTGCTTGTATATTTTTGAGATTAATCCTTTGTCTGTTTCTTCATTTGCTATTATTTTCTCCCAATCTGAGGGCTGTCTTTTCACCTTACTTATAGTTTCCTTTGTAGTGCAAAAGCTTTTAAGTTTCATTAGGTCCCATTTGTTTAGTTTTGCTTTTATTTCCAATATTCTGGGAGGTGGGTCATAGAGGATCTTGCTTTGATTTATGTCGGAGAGTGTTTTGCCTATGTTCTCCTCTAGGAGTTTTATAGTTTCTGGTCTTACATTTAGATCTTTAATCCATTTTGAGTTTATTTTTGTGTATGGTGTTAGAAAGTGTTCTATTTTCATTCTTTTACAAGTGGTTGACCAGTTTTCCCAGCACCACTTGTTAAAGAGGTTGTCTTTTTTCCATTGTATATCCTTGCCTCCTTTGTCAAAGATAAGGTGTCCATAGGTTCGTCTGAAAGAGACACGTGCACCCCAATGTTCATCGCAGCACTGTTTATAATAGCCAGGACATGGAAGCAACCTAGATGCCCGTCAGCAGATGAATGGATAAGAAAGCTGTGGTACATATACACCATGGAATATTACTCAGCCGTTAGAAAGAATTCATTTGAATCAGTCCTAATGAGATGGATGAAGCTGGAGCCCATTTTACAGAGTGAAGTAAGCCAGAAAGATAAAGAACATTACAGCATACTGACACATGTATATGGAATTTAGAAAGGTGACAACGATAACCCTATATGCAGAACAGAAAAAGAGACACAGAAATACAGAACAGACTTTTAAACTTTGTGGGAGAATGTGAGGGTGGGATATTTCAAAAGAACAGCATGTATGCTATCTATGGTGAAACAGATCACCAGCCCAGGTAGGATGCACGAGACAAGTGCTCCGGCTTGGTGCACTGGGAAGACCCAGAGGAATCGGGTGGAGAGGGAGGTGGGAGGGGCAATCGGGACTGGGAATGCATGTAAGTCCATGGCTGATTCATATCAAAGTATGACAAAACCAACTGGAAAAAAAATAAAAATAATAAAAAAAATTAAAAAAAATAACAATAAAAAAAAATAAGAGGAGCATGAAACGGTGTTCAAAAACATGAAGAGCCTGAAAAGGTGTGGAAATTATGAAGAGCTTCAAAAGGTGTCAAATATATGAGGAGCATAAAACGGTCTGAAAAAAAGGAGGAGCATGAAATGGTGTTGAAAAACATGAAGAGCCTGAAAAGGTGTGGAAATTATGAAGAGCTTCACAAGGTGTCAAATATATGAGGAGCATAAAACGGTTTGAAAAAAATGAGGAGCATGAAGTGGTGTTGAAAACCATGAAGAGCCTGTAAGGTGTGAAAAAAATGAAGAACTTCAAAAGGTGTCAAAAATATAAGGAGCATGAAACGGCCTGAAAAATAGGAGGAGCATGAAGGGGTGTTCAAAAACGTGAAAAGCCTGAAAAGGTGTGAAAAACATGAAGAGTTTCAAAAGGTGTCAAAAATGAGATGAGCATGAAACGGTCTGAAAAATAGGAGGAGCATGAAGCGGTGTTCAAAAACATGAAGAGCCTGAAAAAGTGTGAAAAATATGAAGAGCTTATAAAATTGTCAAAAATATGAGGAGCATGAAGAGATGTTCAAAAACATGAAGAGGTTATTAAGGTGTGAAAAACATGAAGAGCTATAAAAAGTTTGAAAAATAGGAGGAGCATGAAGCGGTGTTCAAAAACATGAAGAGCCTGAAAAAGTGTGAAAATATGAAGAGCTTATAAAATTGTCAAAATATGAGGAGCATGAAACGGTCTGAAAAATACGAGCAGCCTGAAACCGTCTGAAAAATAGGAGGAGCATAAAGCGGTGTTCAAAAACATGAAGGGCCTGAAAACGTGTGAAAAATATGAAGAGCTTCAAAAGGAGTCAAAAATATGCGGAGCCTGAAACGATCTGAAAATTAGGAGGAGCATGAAGCGGTGTTGAAAACCATGAAGAGCCGGAAAAGGTGTGAAAAATGTGAAGAGCTCCAAAGGTGTCAAAAATATGAGGAGCATGAAACGCTCTGAAATATAGGAGGATCATGAAGCGGTGTTGAAAAACATGAAGAGCCTGAAAAGGTGTGATAAATGTGAAGAGCTTCAAAAGGTGTCAAAAATATGAGGAGCATGAAACGGTCTGAAAAATAGGAGGAGCATGAAACGGTGATCAAAAACATGAAGAGTCTGAAAACGTGTGAAAAATATGAAGAGCTTCAAACGGTGTGAAAAATATCAGGAGCATGAAACGGTCTGAAAAAGATGAGGAGCATGAAGTAGTCTTCAAAAACATGTACAGCCTGAAAAGGTGTGAAAAATATGAAGAACTTCAAAAGGTGTGAAATACATGAGTATCATGAAACGGTATAAAAAATAGGAGGAGCATGAAGCTGTGTTCAAAAACATGAGAGCCTGAAAAGGTGTGCAAAATATGAAGAGGTTTAAAAGGTGTGAAAAATACGAGGAGCATGAAACGGTCTGAAAAATAGGAGGAGCATGAAACGGTGTTCAAAACATGAAGAGCCTGAAATGGTGTGAAAAATATGAAGAGCCTCAAAACGTGTCAAAAATATGAGGAGGATGAAACGGTCTGAAATATAGGAGGCGCATGAAGCGATGTTGAAAAACTTGAAGAGCCTGAAAACGTGTAAAATATGAAGAGCTTCAAAACGTGTGAAAAATATGAAGAGCTTCAAAAGGTGTCAAAAATGAGATGAGCATGAAACGGTCTGAAAAATAGGAGGAGAATGAAACGGTGTTGAAAAACTTGAAGACCCTGAAAAGCTGTGAAAAATATGAAGAGCTTCAAAAGGTGTGAAAAATATGAAGAGCTTCCAAAGGTGTCAAAAATATGAGGAGCATGAAAAGGTCAGAAAAAGAGGAGGAGCATGAGCGGAGTTGAAAAACATGAAGAGACGGAAAAGGTGTGAAAAATATGAAGAGCTTCAAAAGGTTTGAAAAATAGGAGGAGCATGAAGCGGTTTTCAAAAACATGAAAAGCCTGAAAAGGTGTGAAAAATACGAAGAGCTTCAAAAGGTGTCAAAAATATGACGAGCATGAAAGAGTCTGAAAAATAGGAGCAGCATGAAACGGTGTTCAAAAACATGAAGAGCCTGAAAAGGTGTGAAAAATATGAAGAGCTTGAAAAGGAGTGAAAATAGGAGGAGCATGAAGGGGTGTTCAAAAACATGATAAGCCTGAAAAGCTGTAAAAAACATGAAGAGTTTCAAAAGGTGTCAAAAATGAGATGAGCATGAAACGGTCTGAAAAATAGGAGGATCATGAAGCGGTGTTCAAAAAGATGAAGAGCCTGAAAAGGTGTGAAAAACATGAAGAGTTTCAAAAGGTGTCAAAAATATGAGGAGCATGAAACGGTCTGACAAAGAGGAGGAGCATAAAGTGGTGTTTAAAAACATGAAGGGCCTGAAAAGGTGTGAACAGTTTGAAGAGCTTCAAAAGGTGTCAAAAATGATATGAGCATGAAACGGTCTGAAAAATAGGAGGAGCATGAAGCGGTGTTCAAAAACATAAAGAGCCTGAAAAGGTGTGAAAAATATGAAGAGCTTCAAAAGGTGTGAAAAATGAGAGGATCATGAAACGGTCTGAAAAATAGGAGGAGCATGAAGCGGTGTTCAAAAACATGAAGAGCTGAAAAGGTGTGAAAAATATGAAGAGCTTCAAAAGGTGTGAAAAATAAGAGGATCATGAAACGGTCTGAAAAATAGGAGGAGCATGAAGCGGTGTTCAAAACCATGAAGAGCCTGAAAAGGTATGAAAAATATGAAGAGCTTCAAAAAGTGTCAAAAATATGAGGAGCATGAAACGGTCTCAAAAATAGGAGGAGCATGAAGCGGTGTTGAAAAACATGAAGAGCCTGAAAAGGTGTGAAATATATGAAGAGCTTCCAAAATTGTCAAAAATATGAGGAGCATGAAACGGTTTGAAAATTAGGAGGAGCCTGAAGCAGTCGGAAAAAAAGGAGGACATTGAAACGGTGTTGAAAAACATGAAGAGCCCGAAAACGTGTGAAAAATAGGAGGAGCTTCAAAAGGTGTCAAAAATATGAGGAGCATGAAACGGTCTGAAAAATAGGAGGAGCAAGAAGCGGCGTGCAAAAACAAGAAGAGCCTTAAAAGGTGTGAAAAATATGAAGAGCTTCAAAAGGTGTGAAAAATGAAAGGAGCATGAAACGGTATGAAAAATAGAAGGAGCATGAAGTGGTGTTGAAAAAAAAGAAGAGCCTGAAAATGTGTGAAAAATATGAAGAGCTTCAAAAGGTGTGAAATACATGAGGAACATTAAACGTTCTGAAAAATAGGAGGAGCATGAAGCGGTGTTGAAAAACATGAAGAGCCTGAAAAAGTGTGAAAAATATTAAGAGCCTGAAAAGGTGTGAAAAATATGAGGAGCTTCAAAAGGTGTCAAAAATATGAGGAGCATGAAACGGTCAGAAAAATAGGAGGAGCATGAAACGGTGTTTAAAAACTTGAAGAGCCTGAAATGGTGTGAAAAGTATGAAGAGCTTCAAAACGTGTCTAAAATAAGAGGAGCATGAAACGGTCTGAAAAATAGGAGGAGCATGAAACGGTGTTGAAAAACATGAAGAGCGTGAAATTGTGTGAAAAATATGAAGAACTTCAAAATGTGTCAAATATAGGAGGAGCATGAAACAGTGTTCAAAAACATGAATAGCCTGAAAAGATGTGAAAAATATGAAGAGTTTCAAAAAGTGTGAAAATTATGAGGAGCATGAAACGGTCTGAAAAATAGGAGAAGCATGAAACGGTGTTAAAATAAATGAAGAGCCTGAAAAGGTGTGAAAAATATGAAGAGCTTCAAAACGTGTCAAAAATAAGAGGAGCATGAAACGGTCTGAAAAATAGGAGGAGCATGAAGCGGTGTTAAAAAATATGAAGAGCCTGAAAAGGTGTTCAAAAATATGAAGAGTTCAAAAGGTTTGAAATATATGAAGGGCTTCAAAAAGTGTGAAAACTATGAAGAGCTTCAAAAGGTGTGAAAAATATGAAGACCTTCAAAATGTGTCAAAAATGAGATGAGCATGAAACGGTCTGAAAAATACGAGCAGCACGAAGCGGTGTAGAAAAACATGAAGAGCCTGCAAAGGTGTGAAAAACATGAAGAGCTTCAAAAGGTGTGAAAAATATGAAGAGCTTCAAAAGATGTGAAAAATATGAAGAGCTTCAAAAGGTGTCAAAATTGAGAGGAGCAGGAATCGGTCTGAAAAATAGGAGGAGCATGAAGCGGTGTTGAAAAACGGTAGAGCCTGAAAAGGTGTGAAAAATATGAAGACTTCAAAAGTTGTCAAAAATATGAGGAGCATGAAACGGTCTGAAAAATAGGAGGAGCATGAAGCGGTGTTGAAAAATATTAAGAGCCTGAAAAGGTGTGAAAAATATGAAGAGCTTCAAAATGTGTCAAAAATATGAGGGGCATGAAACGGTCTGAAAAATAGGAGGAGCATGAAAAGTAGTTCAAAAACATGAAGAGCCTGAAAAGGTGTGAAAAATATGAAGAGCTTCAAAAGGTTTCAAAATTATTAGTCGCATGAAACGGGTAAAAAAAATAGGAGGAGCATGAGACGTTGTTTAAAAACATGAAGAGCATGAAAAGGTGTGAAAAATATGAAGAGGTTCAAAAGTTATCAAAAATATGAGGAGCATGAAAGGGTCTGAAAATAGGAGGAGCATGAAACTTTGTATGTATACATGAAGAGCATGAAAAGGTGTGAAAAATTTGAAGAGCTGCAAAAGGTGTCAAAAATATGAAGAGCTTCAAAAGTGTCAAATATTAGATGAGCATGAAACGGTCTGAAAAATAGGAGAAGCATGAAGTGGTGATGAAAAACATGAAGAGCCTGAAAAGGTGTGAAATATATGAAGAGGTTCAAAATTGTGAAAAATATGAAGAGCTTCAAAAGGTGTCAAAAATATGAGGAGCATGAAAGGGTCTGAAAAATAGGAGGAGAATGAAACGGTGTTCAAAAACATGAAGAGCCTGAAAAGGTGTGAAAAATGTGAAGAGCTTCAAAAGGTGTGAAAAATATGAAGTGCTTCAAAAGGTGTCAAAAAATAGATGAGCATGAAACGGTCTGAAAAATAGGAGGAGCATGAAGCGGTGTTCAAAAACATGAAGAGCCTGAAAAGGTGTGAAAAATATGAAAAGCTTTAAAAGGTGTCAAAATTATGAGGAACATGAAACGTTCTGAAAAATAGGAGGATCATGAAACGTTGTTCAAAATCATGAAGAGCCTGAAAAGGTGTGAAAAATATGAAGAGCCTCAAAACGTGTCAAAAATATGAGGAGTAAGAAACTGTCTGAAAAATAGGAGGAGAATGAAACGGTGTTCAAAAAGATGAAGAGCCTGAAAAGGTGTGAAAAATGTGAAGAGCTTCAAAAGGTGTCAAAAATATGAAGAGCTTCAAAAGTGTCAAATATTAGATGAGCATGAAACGATCTGAAAAATAGGAGAAGCATGAAGTGGTGATGAAAAACATGAAGAGCCTGAAAAGGTGTGAAATATATGAAGAGATTCAAAAGGTGTCAAAAATATGACGAGCCTGAAACGGTCTGAAAAATAGGAGGAGCATGAAGCGGTGTTCAAAAATATGAAGAGCCTGAAAAGGTGTGAAATATATGAAGAGATTCAAAAGGTGTCAAAAATATGAGGAGCATGAAACGGTCTGAAAAATAGGAAGAGCTTCAAAATGTGTGAAATGCATGAGGAGTATGAAACGGTCAGAAAAATAGCAGGAGCATGAAGCGGTGTTGAAAAACATGAAGAGTCTGAAAAAGTGTGAAAAGTATGAAGAGCTTCAAAAATGTGAAAAATATGAAGAGCTTCAAAAGGTGTGAAAAATATGAAGAGCTTCAAAAGGTGTCAAAAATGAGATGAGCATGAAAAGGTCTGAAAAATACAAGGAGCATGAAGCGGTGTTGAAAATCATGAAGAGCCTGAAAAGGTATGAAAAATATGAAGAGCTTCATAAGGTGTGAAGTATATGAAGAGCTTCAAAAGGTGTCAAAATGAGATGAGCATGAAACGATTTGAAAAATAGGAGGATCATGAATTGGTGTTGAAAAAAATGAAGAGCCTGAAAAGGTGTGAAATATCTGAAGAGCTTCAAAATGTGTCAAATATATGAGGATAATGAAACAGTCTGAAAAATAGGCGGAGCATGAAGCGGTGATCAAAAACATGAAGAGCCTGAAAAGGTGTGAATAATATGAAGAGCTTCTAAAGGTGTCAAAAATATGAGGAGCATGAAACGGCCTGAAAAATAGGCGAAGCATGAAGCGGTGTTGAAAAACATCAAGAGCCTGAAAAGTGTGAAAAATATGAAGAGCTTCAAAAGGTGTGAAAATATGAGGATCATGAAACTGTCTGAAAAATAGGAGGAGCATGAAGCGGTGTTTAAAAACATGAAGAGCCTGAAAAGTTGTGAAAAATATGAAGAGCTTCAAAAGGTGTGAAAAATATGAGGTGCATGTAATGGTCTGAAAAATAGGAGGAGCATGAAGCGGTGTTGAAAAACATGAAGAGCCTGAAAACGTGTGAAAAATATGAAGAGCTTCAAAAGGTGTCAAAAATATGAGGAGCATGAAACGGTCTTAAAAATAGGAGGAGGATGAAGCGGTGTGCAAAAACTTGAAGAGGATGAAAAGGTGTGAAAAATATGAAGAGCTTCAAAAGGTGTGAAAAATATGAGGAGCATGAAACGGTCTTAAAAATAGGAGGAGGATGAAGCGGTGTTCAAAAACTTGAAGAGGATAAAAAGGTGTGAAAAATATGAAGAGCTTTAAAAGGTGTTAAAAATATGAGGAGCATGAAACGGTCTGAAAAATAGGAGGATTATGAAACGGTGTTCAAAAACATGAAGAGTCTTAAAAGGTGTGAAAAATATTAAGAGCCTCAAAACGTGTCAAAAATATGAGGAGTATGAAACGGTATGATAAATAGCAGGAGCATGAACCGGTGTTGAAAAACATGAAGAGTCTGAAATCGTGTGAAAAATATTAAGAGCTTCAAAAATGGGAAAAATATGAAGAGCTTCAAAAGATGTGAATAATATGCAAAGCTTCAAAAGATGTCAAAAATGAGATGAGCATGAAACAGTCTGAAAAATAAGAGGGGCATGAAATCGTGTTCAAAAATATGAAGAGCCTGAAAAGGTGTGAAAAATATGAAGAGCTTCAAAAGGTGTGAAAAATAGGAGGAGCATGAAGCGGTGTTCAATAACATGAACAGCCTGAAAAGGTGTGGAAAATATGTGTAGCTTCAAAAGGTGTTAAATACTTGAGGATCATGAAACCGTCTGAAAATAAGATTAGCATGAAGCAGTGTTCAAAAACATGAAGAGCCTGAAAAGCTGTGAAAAATATGAAGAGCTTTAAAAGGTGTGAAATACATGAGGAGCATGGAACGGTCTGAAAAATAGGAGGAGCATGAAGTGGTGTTGAAAAACATGAAGAGCCTGAAAATGTGTGAAATATATGAAGAGCTTCAAAAGGTGTCAGAAATGAGAGGAGCATGAAACGGTATGAAAAATAGGAGAAGCATGAATTGGCTTTGAAAAACATGAAGAGCCTGAAAAGATGTGAAAAATATGAAGAGCTTCAAAAGGTGTCAAAAAAATGAGGAGCATGAAACGGTCTGAAATATAGGAGACGCATGATGCGGTGTTGAAAAACATGAAGAGTCTGAAAAAGTGTGAAATATATGAAGAGTTTCAAAAGGTGTGAAAAATATGGGGAGCTTCAAAAGGTGTCAATATATGAGGAGCATGAAACGGTCTGAAAAATAGGAGGAGCATGAAACAGCATTCAAAACATGAAGAGCTTGAAAAGGTGTGAAATATATGAAGAGCTTCAAAAGGTGTGAAATACATGAGGAACACGAAACTTATTGAAAAATAGGAGGAGGTTGAAGCGGTGTTGAAAAACATGAAGAGCCTGAAAAGGTGTGAAAAATATGAACCTTCAAAATGTGTCAAATATATGAGGAGCATGAAACGGTCTGAAAAATTGGAGGAGCATGAAACGGTGTTCAAATACATGAAGAGCCTGAAAAGGTGTGGAAATTATGAAGAGCTTCAAAAGGTGTGAAAAATATGAAGAGCTTCAAAATCTGGAAAAATGAGATGAGCATGAAATGGTGTGAAAAATAGGAGGAGCATGAAGCGGTGTTGAAAAACATGAAGAACCTGAAAAGGTGTGAAAAATATGAAGAGCTTCAAGAGGTGTCAAAAATAAAAGGAGCATGAAAAGGTCTGAAAAAGAGAAGGAGCATGAAGCGGTGTTGAAAAACATGAAGAACCTGAAAAGGTGTGAAAAATATAAAGAGCTTCCAAAGGTGTGAAATACATGAGGAGCATGAAACGGTCTGAAAAATAGGAGGGGCATGAAGCGGTGTTCAAAAACATGAAGAGCCTGAAAACTGTGAAAAATATGAAGAGCTTCAAAAGGTGTGAAAAATATGAAGAGCTTCAAAAGGTGTCAAAAATGAGGTGAGCATGAAAAGCTCTGAAATATAGGAGAGGCATGAAGTTGTGTTGAAAAACATGAAGAGCCTGAAAAGGTGTGAAATATATGAATAGCTTCAAAAAATGTAACAAATATGAGGACCATGAAACGGTTTGAAAAATAGGAAGAGCAAGAAACGGTGTTCAAAAACATGAAGAGCCTAAAAAGGTGTGAAAAATATAAAGAGCTTCAAAAGGTGTGAAATACATGAGGAGCATGAAACGGTCTGAAAAATAGGAGGAGCATGAAGTGGTGTTGAAAAACATGAAGAGCCTGAAAATGTGTGAAATATATGAAGAGCTTCAAAAGGTGTCAGAAATGAGAGGAGCATGAAACGGTATGAAAAATAGGAGAAGCATGAATTGGCTTTGAAAAACATGAAGAGCCTGAAAAGATGTGAAAAATATGAAGAGCTTCAAAAGGTGTCAAAAATATGACGAGAATGAAACGGTCTGAAAAATAGGAGGAGCATGGAACGGTGTTCAAAAACATGAAGAGCCTGAAAAGGTGTGAAAAATATGAAGAGCTTCAAAACGTGTCAAAAATATGAGGAACATGAAACGGTCTGAAAAATAGGAGGAGCAAGAAGCGGTGTTGAAAAAGATTAAGAGCCTGAAAACGTTTGAAAAATATGAAGAGCTTCAAAAGGTGTGGAAAATATGAAGAGCTTCAAAATGTGTCAAAATTGAGATGAGTATGAAACGGTCTGAATAATAGGAGGAGCATGAAGTGGTGTTGAAAAACATGAAGATCCTGAAAATGTGTGAAATATATGAAGAGCTTCAAAATGTGTCAGAAATGAGAGAAGCATGAAACGGTCTGAAAAATAGGATGAGCAAGAAGGGGTGTTGAAAAACATGAAGAGCCTGAAAATGTGTGAAATATATGAAGAGCTTCAAAAGGTGTCAGAAATGAGAGAAGCATGAAACGGTCTGAAAAATAGGATGAGCATGAAGCGGTGTTGAAAAACATGAAGAGCCTGAAAAGTGTGAAAAATATGAAGAGCTTCAAAACCTGTCAAAAGAATGAGGAGCATGAAATGGTCTGAAAAGTAGGAGGAGCATGAAGCAGTGTTGAAGAACATGAAGAGCCTGAAAAGTTGTGAAATATATGAAGAGCTTCAAAAGGTGTCAAAAATATCAGGAGAGAGAAACGGTGTTCAAAAACGTGAAGAGCCTTAAAATGTGTGAAAAATAAGAAGAGATTCAAAAGATGTCAAAAATAGGAGGAGCCTGAAACGGTGTTGAAAAACATGAAGAGCATGAAAAGGTGTGAAAAATATGAAGAGCTTCAAAAGGTGTCAAAAAAATGAGGAGCATGAAACGGTCTGAAATATAGGAGACGCATGATGCGGTGTTGAAAAACATGAAGAGTCTGAAAAAGTGTGAAATATATGAAGAGTTTCAAAAGGTGTGAAAAATATGGGGAGCTTCAAAAGGTGTCAATATATGAGGAGCATGAAACGGTCTGAAAAATAGGAGGAGCATGAAACAGCATTCAAAACATGAAGAGCTTGAAAAGGTGTGAAATATATGAAGAGCTTCAAAAGGTGTGAAATACATGAGGAACACGAAACTTATTGAAAAATAGGAGGAGGTTGAAGCGGTGTTGAAAAACATGAAGAGCCTGAAAAGGTGTGAAAAATATGAACCTTCAAAATGTGTCAAATATATGAGGAGCATGAAACGGTCTGAAAAATTGGAGGAGCATGAAACGGTGTTCAAATACATGAAGAGCCTGAAAAGGTGTGGAAATTATGAAGAGCTTCAAAAGGTGTGAAAAATATGAAGAGCTTCAAAATCTGGAAAAATGAGATGAGCATGAAATGGTGTGAAAAATAGGAGGAGCATGAAGCGGTGTTGAAAAACATGAAGAACCTGAAAAGGTGTGAAAAATATGAAGAGCTTCAAGAGGTGTCAAAAATAAAAGGAGCATGAAAAGGTCTGAAAAAGAGAAGGAGCATGAAGCGGTGTTGAAAAACATGAAGAGCCTGAAAAGGTGTGAAAAATATAAAGAGCTTCCAAAGGTGTGAAATACATGAGGAGCATGAAACGGTCTGAAAAATAGGAGGGGCATGAAGCGGTGTTCAAAAACATGAAGAGCCTGAAAACGGTGAAAAATATGAAGAGCTTCAAAAGGTGTGAAAAATATGAAGAGCTTCAAAAGGTGTCAAAAATGAGGTGAGCATGAAAAGCTCTGAAAAATAGGAGGAGCATGAAGTTGTTTTGAAAAACATGAAGAGCCTGAAAAGGTGTGAAATATATGAATAGCTTCAAAAGGTGTAACAAACATGAGGACCATGAAACGGTTTGAAAAATAGGAAGAGCATGAAACCGTGTTCAAAAACATGAAGAGCCTAAAAAGGTGTGAAAAATATAAAGAGCTTCAAAAGGTGTGAAATACATGAGGAGCATGAAACGGTCTGAAAAATAGGAGGAGCATGAAGTGGTGTTGAAAAACATGAAGAGCCTGAAAATGTGTGAAATATATGAAGAGCTTCAAAAGGTGTCAGAAATGAGAGGAGCATGAAACGGTATGAAAAATAGGAGAAGCATGAATTGGCTTTGAAAAACATGAAGAGCCTGAAAAGATGTGAAAAATATGAAGAGCTTCAAAAGGTGTCATAAATATGACGAGAATGAAACGGTCTGAAAAATAGGAGGAGCATGGAACGGTGTTCAAAAACATGAAGAGCCTGAAAAGGTGTGAAAAATATGAAGAGCTTCAAAACGTGTCAAAAATATGAGGAACATGAAACGGTCTGAAAAATAGGAGGAGCAAGAAGCGGTGTTGAAAAAGATTAAGAGCCTGAAAACGTTTGAAAAATATGAAGAGCTTCAAAAGGTGTGGAAAATATGAAGAGCTTCAAAATGTGTCAAAATTGAGATGAGTATGAAACGGTCTGAATAATAGGAGGAGCATGAAGTGGTGTTGAAAAACATGAAGATCCTGAAAATGTGTGAAATATATGAAGAGCTTCAAAATGTGTCAGAAATGAGAGAAGCATGAAACGGTCTGAAAAATAGGATGAGCAAGAAGGGGTGTTGAAAAACATGAAGAGCCTGAAAACGTTTGAGAAATATGAAGAGCTTCAAAAGCTGTCAAAAATAGGAGGAGCATGAAGAGGTGTAGAAAAACATGAAGAGCCTGAAAAGGTGTGAAAAATATGAAGATCTTCAAAAGGTGTCTAAAATATGAGGAGCATGACACAGTCAGAAATATAGGAGGAGCATGAAGTGGTGTTGAAAACATGAAGAACCTGAAAAGTTGGGAAATAATGAAGAGCTTCAAAAGGTGTCAAATATATGAGGAGCATGAAACGTTCTGAAAAATAGGAGATGCAAGAAACGGTGTTCAGAAAGATGAAGAGCCTGAAAAGGCTTGAAAAATGTGAAGAGCTTGAAAAGGTGTCAAAAATATGAGGGGCATGAAACTGTCTGAAAAATAGGAGGAGCATGAAACGTTGTTCAAAAACATGAAGAGCCTGAAAAGGTTTGAAAAATGTGAAGAGCTTGAAAAGGTGTCAAAAATATGAGGGGCATGAAACGGTCTGAAAAAGAGGATGAGCAAGAAGCGGTGTTGAAAAACATGAAGAGCCTGAAAAGGTGTGAAAAATATGAAGAGCTTCAAAAGGAGTCAAAATATGAGGAGCATGAAACGGTCTGAAAAATAGGAGGAGCATGAAACTGTGTTGAAAACATGAAGAGCCTGAAAAGGTGTGAGAAATATGACGATCTTCAAAAGATATCCAAAATATGAGGAGCATGAATCGGTTTGAAAAATAGAAGGAGCATGATGTGGTGTTGAAAACATGAAGTGCATAAAAATGTGTGAAAAATATGAAGAGCTTCAAAAGATATCAAATATATGAGGAGCATGTAAAGGTCTGAATATTATGAGGAGCATGAGGTGGTGTTCAAAAACATGAAGAGCCTGAAAAGGTGTGAAAAATATGAAGAGCTTCAAAAGATGTCACAAATATGAGGAGCATGATACGGTCTGAAAAATATGAGGAGCATGAATCGGTGTTCAAATACATGAAGAGCCTGAAAAGCTGTGAAAAATATGAAGAGCATCAAGAGGTGTCAATATATGTGGAGCATGAAATGGTCTAAAAAATAGGAGGAGCATGAAACGGTGTTGAAAAACATGAAGAGGCTGAAAAAGTGTGAAAAATATGAAGAGCTTCAAAAGGTGTCAAAAATATGAGGAGCATGAAACGGTCTGAAAAATAGGAGGAGAATAAAGCGGTGTTGAAAAACATGAAGAGCCTGAAAAGGTGTGAAAAATATGAAGAGCTTCAAAAGGTGTCAAAAATATGAGGAGCATGAAACAGTCTGAAAAATAGGAGGAGCAGAAGCAGATTTGAAAAACATGAAGAGCCTGAAAAGGTGTGATAATTATGAAGCGCTTCAAAAGGTGTCAAAATTATGGGGAGCATTAAACGGTCTGAAATATAGGAGAAGCATGAAACCTTGTTGAAAAATATGAAGAGCCTGAAAAAGTGTGAAAAATAAGAAGAGCTTCAAAAGGTGTCAAAATATGAGGAGCATGAAACGGTCTGAAAAATAGGAGGAGCATGAAACGGTGTTCAAAAACATGAGGACCCTGAAAAATTGTGAAAAATATGAAGAGTTTCAAAAGGTGTCAAAAATATGAGGAGCATGAAACAGTCTGAAAAATTTGAGGAGAATGAAACGGTGTTCAAAAACATGAAAACCCTGAAATGGTGTGAAATATATGAAGAGCTTCAAAAGGTGTCAAAAGTATGAGGAGCATGGAACGGTCTGAAAAATATGAGGAGCATGAAACGGTGTTCAAAAACATGAAAACCCTGAAAAGGTGTGAAATATATGAAGAGGTTCAAAAGATGTCAAAAATAGGAGGAGCATGAAGCGGTGTAGAAAAACATGAAGAGCATGAAAAGGTGTGAAAAATATGAAGAGCTTCAAAATTTGTCAAAAATATGAGGAGCATGACACGGTCAGAAATATAGGAGGAGCATGAAGTGGTGTTGAAAACATTAAGAGCCTGTAAAGGTGTGAAAAATATGAAGAGCTTCAAAAGGAGTCAAAATATGAGGAGCATGAAACGGTCTGAAAAATAGGAGGGGCAAGAAACGTTGTTCAAAAACATGAAGAGCCTGAAAAGGTTTGAAAAATGTGAAGAGCTTGAAAAGGTGTCAAAAATGTGAGGGGTATGAAACTGTCTGAAAAATAGGAGGAGCATGAAACCTTGTTGAAAAATATGAAGAGCCTGAAAAGGTGTGAGAAATATGAAGAGCTTCAAAAGGTGTCAAAATATGAGGAGCAAGAAACGGTCTGAAAAATAGGAGGAGCATGAAACGGTGTTGAAAACATGAAGAGCCTGAAAAGGTGTGAAAAATATGAAGAGCTTCAAAAGGTGTCAAAAATATGAGGAGCATGAAACGGTCTGAAAAATATGAGGAGCATGAAACGGTGTTCAAAAACTTGAAAACCCTGAAAAGATGTGAAATATATGAAGAGCTTCAAAAGATGTCAAAAATATGAGGAGCATGACACGGTTCAGAAATATAGGAGGAGCATGAAGTGGTGTTGAAAACATGAAGAACCTGAAAAGTTGTGAAAAATATGAAGAGCTTCAAAAGGTGTCAAATATATGAGGAGTATGAAACGGTCTGAAAAATGGGAGGAGCATGAAGCGGTGTTCAAAAACATGAAGAACCTGAAAAGTTGTGAAAAATATGAAGAGATTCAAAAGGTGTCAAAAATATGAGAAGCATGAAACAGTCTGAAAAATAGGAGGAGCATGAAGCGGATTTGAAAAGCATGAAGAGCCTGAAAAGGTATGAAATATATGAAGAGCTTCAAAAGGTGTAAAAAATATGAGGAGCTTGAAACGGTCTGAAAAATCAGAAGATCTGGTTTCCTCAGTGTGGATGCCCAGAAGTGGGATTGCTGGGTCATATGGCAGTTCTATTTCCAATTTTTTAAGAAATCTTCACACTGTTTTCCATAGGGGCTGTACTAGTGTGCATTCCCACCAACAGTGTAAGAGAGTCCCCTTTTCTCCACACCATCTCCAGCATTTATTGCTTGTAGACTTTTGGATAGCAGCCATCCTGACTGGCATGTAATGGTACCTCATTGTGGTTTTGATTTGCATTTCTCTAATAATGAGTGATGTTGAGCATCTTTTCATGTGTTTGTTATCCATCTGTATGTCTTCTTTGGAGAAATGTCTGTTTAGTTCTTTGGCTCATTTTTTATTGGGTCATTTATTTTTCTGGAATTGAGCTGCAGGATTTGCTTGTATATTTTTGAGATTAATCCTTTGTCTGTTTCTTCATTTGCTATTATTTTCTCCCAATCTGAGGGCTGTCTTTTCACCTTACTTATAGTTTCCTTTGTAGTGCAAAAGCTTTTAAGTTTCATTAGGTCCCATTTGTTTAGTTTTGCTTTTATTTCCAATATTCTGGGAGGTGGGTCATAGAGGATCTTCCTTTGATTTATGTCGGAGAGTGTTTTGCCTATGTTCTCCTCTAGGAGTTTTATAGTTTCTGGTCTTACATTTAGATCTTTAATCCATTTTGAGTTTATTTTTGTGTATGGTGTTAGAAAGTGTTCTAATTTCATTCTTTTACAAGTGGTTGACCAGTTTTCCCAGCACCACTTGTTAAAGAGGTTGTCTTTTTTCCATTGTATATCCTTGCCTCCTTTGTCAAAGATAAGGTGTCCATAGGTTCGTCTGAAAGAGACACGTGCACCCCAATGTTCATCGCAGCACTGTTTATAATAGCCAGGACATGGAAGCAACCTAGATGCCCGTCAGCAGATGAATGGATAAGAAAGCTGTGGTACATATACACCATGGAATATTACTCAGCCATTAAAAAGAATTCATTTGAATCAGTCCTAATGCGATGGATGAAGCTGGAGCCCATTATACAGAGTGAAGTAAGCCAGAAAGATAAAGAACATTAGAGCATGCTGACACATGTATATGGAATTTAGAAAAGTGATAACGATAACCCTATATGCAGAACAGAAAAAGAGACACAGAAATACAGAACAGACTTTTGAACTTTGTGGGAGAATGCGAGGTTGGGATATTTCAAAAGAACAGCATGTATGCTATCTATGGTGAAACAGATCACCAGCCCAGGTAGGATGCAAGAGACAAGTGCTCCGGCTTGGTGCACTGGGAAGACCGAGAGGAATCGGGTGGAGAGGGTGGTGGGAGGGGGGATTGGGATTGGGAATACATGTAAATCCATGGCTGATTCATATCAATGTATGACAAAACCGACAGGGAAAAAAAAATAAAAATAATAAAAAAAAATTTAAAAAAAATAACCATAAAAAAAAATAAGAGGAGCATGAAATGGTGTTCAAAAACATGAAGAGCCTGAAAAGGTGTGAAAAATATGAAGAGCTTCAAAAGGTGCCAAAAATATGAAGAGCATGAAACGGTCTGAAAAATAGGAGGAGCATGAAATGGTGTTCAAAAACATGAAGACCTGAAAAGGTGTGAAAAATATGAAGAGCTTCAAAAGGTGCCAAAAATATGAGGAGCATGAAACGGTCTGACAAAGTGGAGGAGCATGAAGCGGTATTGAAAAACATGAAGAGCCTGAAAAGTTGTGAAAAATATGAAGAGCTTCAAAAGGTGTCAAAATATGAGAAGCAAGAAACGGTCTGAAAAATAGGAGGAGCATGAAACGGTCTGACAAATAGGAGGAGCATGAAGCAGTGTTGAAAAACATGAAGAGTCTGAAAAGGTGTAAAAATATGAAGAGCTTCAAAGGTGTCAAAAATATGAGGAGCATGAAACGGTTTGAAAAATAGGAGGAGCATGAAGCGGTGTTGAAAAACATGAAGAGCCTGAAAAGGTGTGTAAAATATGAAGAGCTTCAAAATATGTGAAAAATATGAAGAGCTTCAAAAGATGTCAAAAATGAGGTAAGCATGAAACGGTCTGAAAAATAGGAGGAGCAATAAGCGGTGTTGAAAAATATGAAGAGCCTGAAAATGTGTAAAACATATGAAGAGCTTCTAAAGGTGTCAAAAATATGAAGAGCTTCAAAAGGTGTCAAAAATGAGATGAGCATTAAACGGTGTGAAAAAAAATGAGGAGCATGAAGCGGTGTTGGAAATCATGAAGAGTCTGAAAAGGTATGAAATATATGAGGAGCTTCAAAAGGTGTCAAAAATATGAGTGTCATGAAACGGTCTGAAAATTAGGGGGAGCATGAAGCGGTGTTGAAAAACATGAAGAGCCTGAAAAGTTGTCAAAAATATGAAGAGCTTCTAAAGGGGTCAAAAGTAGAGGAGCTTCAAAGGGTGTCAAAAATGAGAAGAGCATGAAATGGTGTGAAAATATGAGGAGCATGAAGCCGTTTTGAAAATCATGAAGAGTCTGAAAAGGTGTGAAAAATATGAAGAGCATCAAAAGGTGTCAAAAATATGAGGAGCATGAAACGGTCTGAAAAAATGGAGGAGCATGAAGCGGTGTTGAAAAACATGAAGAGCCTGAAAAGGTGTGAAAAATATGAAGAGCTTCAAAATGTGTCAAAAATATGAGGATCATGAAACGGTCTGAAAAATAGGAGAAGCAGGAAGTGGTGTTGAAAAACATGAAGAGTCTTAAAAGATGTGAAATATATGAAGAGCTTCAAAATGTGTCAAAAATAGGAGGAGGATGAAACATTGTTAAAAAAACATGAAGAGCCTGAAAAGGTGTGAAATATATGAAGAGCTTCAAAAGGTGTGAAAAACATGAAGAGCTTCAAAAGGTGTGAAATACATGAGGAGCATGAAACTCTCTGAATAATAGGAGGAGCATGAAGTGGTGTTCAAAACATAAAGAGCCTGAAAAGGTGAGAATATATGAAGAGCTTCAAAAGGTGTCAAAATATGAGGAGCATGAAACGGTGTGAAAAATAGGAGGAGCATGAAGCGGTGTGCAAAAAGATGAAGAGCCTGAAAATGTGTGAAATATATGAAGAGCTTCAAAAGGTGTGAAAAATATGAGGAGAAAGAAACGGTCTGAAAAATAGGAGGAGCATGAAGTGGTGTTGACAAACATGAAGAGCTGAAAAGCTGTGAAAAATATGAAGAGCTTTAAAAGGTCTCAAATATATGAGGAGCATGAAATTTTCTGAAAAATAGGAGGAGCATGAAACGTTGTTCAAAACATGAAGAGCCTGAAAAGGTGTGAAAAATATAAAGAGCTTCAAAACATGTCAAACATTGAGGAGCATGAAACGATCTGAAAAATAGGAAGAGCATGATGCAGTGTTGAAAAACATGAAGAGGCTGAAAAAGTGTGAAAAATATGAAGTGCTCCAAAGATGTCAAAATTATGAGGAGCATGAAGCAGTCCGAAAAATAGGATGAGCATGAAGCGGTGTTGAAAAAATTAAGAGCCTGAAAAGGTGTGAAATATATGAAGAGCTTGAAACGGTGTCAAAAATATGAGGAGCATGAAACGGTGTGAAAAATAGAAGAAGCATGAAGTGATGTTGAGAAACATGAAGAGCCTGAAAAGGTGTGAAAAAAATGAAGAGCTACAAAAGGTGTCAAATACATGAGGAGCATGAAACGATCTGAAAAATAGGAGGAGCATGAAGTGGTGTTGAAAAATATGAAGAGCCTGAAAAGGTGTGAAAATTATGAAGAGCTTCAAAATGTGTCAAAAAAAAGGAGGATAATGAAACAGTGTTCAAATACATTAAGAGCATGAATAGGTGTGAAAAATATGAAGAGCTTCAAAACTTGTCAAACATTGAGGAGCATGAAACTATCTGAAAAATAGGAAGAGCATGATTCCGTGTTGAAAAACATGAAGAGCCTTAAAAGTTGTGAAAAATATGAAGAGCTTCAAAAGGTGTGAAAAATATGAAGAGCTTCAAAAGGTGTCAAAAATGAGAGAAGCATGAAACGGTGTGAAAAATAGGAGGAGCATGAAGCTGTGTTGAAAAACATGAAGAGCCTGAAAAGCTGTGAACAATTTGGATAGCTTCAAAAGGTGTCAAATATATGAGGAGCATGAAATGGTCTGAAAAATAGGAGGAGCATGAAGCGGTGTTGAAAAACATTAAGAGTGTGAAAAGGTTTTCAAAAACATGAAGAGCCTGAAAAGGTTGAAAACTATGAAGATCTTCAAAACGTGTGAAAAATAAGAGGAGCATGAAACAGTTTGAAAAATAGGAGAAGCATAAAGCGGTGTTCAAAAACATGAAGAGCCTGAAAATTTGTGAAAATATGAAGAGCTTCAAAAGGTGTCAAAAATATGAGGAGCAGGAAACGGTCTGAAAAATACGAGGAGCATGAAGCGGTGTTGAAAAACATGAAGAGTCTTAAAAGATGTGAAATATATGAAGAGCTTCAAAAGGTGTCAAAATATGAGGAGCAGGAAACGGTCTGAAAAATACGAGGAGCATGAAGCGGTGTTGAAAAACATGAAGAGTCTTAAAAGATGTGAAATATATGAAGAGCTTCAAAATGTGTCAAAAATAGGAGGAGGATGAAACATTGTTAAAAAAACATGAAGAGCCTGAAAAGGTGTGAAATATATGAAGAGCTTCAAAAGGTGTGAAATACATGAGGAGCATGAAACTCTCTGAATAATAGGAGGAGCATGAAGTGGTGTTCAAAACATGAAGAGCCTGAAAAGGTGAGAATATATGAAGAGCTTCAAAAGGTGTCAAAATATGAGGAGCATGAAACGGTCTGAAAAATAGGAGGAGCATGAAGCGGTGTTGAAAAACATGAAAAGCCTGAAAAGGTGGAAAAATATGAAGAGCTTCAAAAAGTGTCAAAAATATGAGGAGCATGAAACTGTCTGAAAAATAGGAGGAGCACGACGTGTTGTTGAAAAACGTGAATAGCCTGAAAAGGTGAGAATATATGAAGAGCTTCAAAAGGTGTCAAAATATGAGGAGCATGAAACGGTCTGAAAAAAAGGAGGACCATGAAGCGGTGTTGAAAAAAATCAAGAGCCTGAAAAAGTGTGAAAAATATGAAGAGCTTCAAAAGGTGTCAAAAATATAGGAGAATGAAACGGTCTGAAAAATAGGAGGAGCAGGAAACGGTGTTGAAAACATGAAGAGATGAAAAGGTGTGAAAAATATGAAGAGGTTCTAAAGGTGTCAAAAATATGAGGAGCATGAAACAGTCTTTAAAATAGGATGAGAATGAGACGGTTTTGAAAAAGATGAAGAGCATGAAAAGGTGTGAAAAACATGAAGAGCTTCAAAAGGTGTAAAAAATATGAGAGGCATGAAACGACTGAAAAATAGGAGGAGCATGATGCGGTGGTCAAAAACATGAAGAGCCTGAAAAGGTGTGAAAAATATAAAGACCTTCAAAAGGTGTCAAAAATATTAGGAGCATGAAACAGTATGAAACATAGGATGAGCATGAAACTTTTTGGAAAAAGATGAAGAGCATGAAAAGGTGTGAAAAATATGAAGAGCTTCAAAAGATGTTAAAAATATGAGGAGCATGAAACTTTCTGAAAAATTGGAGGAGCATGAAGCGGTGTTGAAAAACATGAAGAGCCTGAAAAGGTGTGAAATGTATGAAGAGCTTCAAAAGTTCTCAAAAATATGAGGAGCATGAAACGTTCTGAAAAATAGGAGAAGCATGAAGCGGTGTTGAAAAACATGAAAAGCCTGAAAAGGTGGAAAAATATGAAGAGCTTCAAAAAGTGTCAACAATATGAGGAGCATGAAACGGTCTGAAAATTAGGAAGAGCATGAAACTGTGTTGATAAACATGAAGAGCCTGAAAAGGTGTGTAAAATATGAAGAGCTTCAAAAGGTGTCAAATATATGAGGAGCATGAAACAGTGTGAAAAATAGGATGAGCATGAAACGGTTTTAAAAAGACGAAGAGCCTAAAAAGTGTGACATATATGAAGAGCTTCAAAAGATGTGAAATACATGAGGAGGTCGAAACGGTCGGAAAATAGCAGGAGCATGAAGCGGCGTTGAAAAACATGAAGAGCCTTAAAAGTTGTGAATAATATTAAGAGCTTCAAAAATGTGAAAAATATGAAGAGCTTCAAAAAGTGTGAAAAATATGAGGAGTATGAAACGTTCTGAAAAATAGAAGGAGCATGAAGCGGTGGTGAAAAACATGAAGAGTCTGAAAATGTGTGAAAAATATGAAGAGCTTCAAAAATGTGAAAAATATGAAGAGCTTTAAAAGGTGTGGAAATATGAGGAGCATGACACGGTCTGAAAAATAGGAGGAGCATGAAGTGTTGTTCAAAAAATGAAGAGCCTGAAAAGGTGTGAAAAATATCAAGAGCTTCAAAATGTGTGAAAAATATGAGGAGCATGAAACAGTCTGAAAAATAGGAGGAGCATGAAGCGGGGTTGAAAAACATGAAAAGCCTGAAAAAGGGTGAAAAATATGAAGAGCTTCAAAAGGTGTGAAAAATATGAGGAGCATGAAACGGTCTGAAAAATAGGAGTCGCAAGAAGCGGTTTTCAAAAACATGAAGAGCCAGAAAAGGTGTGAAAAATATGAAGAGCTTCAAAAGCTGTGAAAAATATGAAGAGCTTCAAAAGGTGTGAAATACATGACGAGCATGAAACTCTCTGAAAAATAGGAGGAGCATGAAGCGGTGTTCAATAATATGAAGAGCCTGGAAAGGTGTGAAAAATATGACGAGCTTCCAAAGTTGTCAAAAATATGAGGAGCATGAAAAGGTCTGAAAAATAGGAGCATGAAGCGGTGTTGAATAATATGAAGAGCCTGAAAATGTGTGAAATATATGAATAGCTTCAGAAGGTGTCAAAAATATGAGGAGCAAGAAACGGCCTGAAAAATAGGAGGAGCATTAAACGGTGTTCAAAAATATGAGGAGCAAGAAATGGTCTGAAAAATAAGAGGAGCATTAAACGGTGTTCAAAAACATGAAGAGCCTGTAAAGGTGTGAAAAATATGAAGAGCTTCAAAAGGTGTCAAAAATATGAGGAGCATGAAACGGTCTGAAAAATAGGAGGAGCATGAAGTGGTGTTGAAAAAAATGAAGAGCCTGAAAAAGGTGTGAAAATTATGAGGAGAATGAAACGGTCTCAAAAATAGGAGGAGCTTGAAGTGGTGTTGAAAAATATGAAGAGCTTCTAAAATTGTCAAAAATAGCAGGAGCATGAAACGGTCTGAAAAATAGGAGGATCATGAAGCGGTGTAGAAAAACATGAAGAGCCTGAACAGGTGTGAAAAATATGAAGAGCTTCAAAAGGTGTGAAAAATATGAGGAGCATGAAATGGTCTGAAAAATAGGAGGAGCAGGAAGTGGTGTTGAAATTCATGAAGAGCCTGAAAAGGTTTGAAAAATATGAAGAGCTTCAAAATGTGTGAAATAAATGAGGAACATGAAACGGTCGGAAAAATAGGAGGAGCATGAAGTGGTGTTGAGAATCATGAAGAGTCTGAAAAGGTGTGAAAAATATGAAGAGCTTCAAAAGGAGTCAAAAATATGAGGAGCATGTAACGGTCTGAAAAAATAGGAGGAGCATGAAGCGGTGTTCAAAAACATGAAGAGCCTGAAAAGGGTGAAAAATATGAAGAGCTTCAAAGGGTGTCAAAAATATGAGGAGCATGATACGGTCTGAAAAATAGGAGGAGTATGAAGCGGTGATCAAAAATATGAAGAGCCTGAAAAGTTCTGAAAAATATGAAGAGCTTCAAAAGGTGTGAAATACATGGGGAGCATGAAACGGGCTGAAAAAAAGGAGAAGCATGAAGTGGTGTTCAAAAACATGAAGAGCCAGAAAAGGTGTGAAAAATATGAAGAGCTTCAAAAGGTGTCAAAAATATGAGGAGCATGAAACGGTCTGAAAAATAGGAGGAGCATGAAGTGGTGTTGAAAAAAATGAAGAGCCTGAAAAAGGTGTGAAAATTATGAGGAGAATGAAACGGTCTCAAAAATAGGAGGAGCTTGAAGTGGTGTTGAAAAATATGAAGAGCTTCTAAAATTGTCAAAAATAGCAGGAGCATGAAACGGTCTGAAAAATAGGAGGATCATGAAGCGGTGTTCAAAAATATGAAGAGCCTGAAAATGTGTGAAAAATATGAAGAGCTTCAAAAGGTGTCAAAAATACGAGGAGCATGAAACAGTCTGAAAAATAGGAGGAGCATAAAGCAGTGTTCAAAAATATGAAGAGCCTGAAAATGTGTGAAAAATATGAAGAGCTTAAAAAGGTATCAAAAATATGAGGAGCATGAAACGGTCTGAAAAATAGGAGGAGCATGAAGTGGTGTTGAAAAACATGAAGAGCCTGAAAAGGTGTGAAAAATATGAAGAGCTTCAAAAGGTGTCAAAAATATGAGGAGCATGAAACGGTGTGAAAAATAGGTGGAGCAAGAAGGAGTGTTGAAAAACATGAAGAGCCTGAAAATGTGTGAAAAATATAAAGAGCTTCAAAAGATGTGAAAAATATGAAGAGCTTCAAAAGGTGTCAAAAATGAGATGAGCAAGAAACGGTTTGAAAAATAGGAGGAGCATGAAGCGGTGTTGAAAAAGATGAAGAACCTGAAAAGTTGTGAGAAATATGAAGAGCTTCAATAGGTGTCAAAAATATGAGGAGCATGAAACGCTCTGAAAAAGAGGAGGAGCATGAAGCGGTGTTGAAAAACATGAAGAACCTGAAAAGTAGTGAAAAATATGAAGAGCTTCTAAAGGTGTCAAAAATATGAGTAGCATGTAACGGTCTGAAAAAGAGGAAGAGCATGAAGCTGTGTTCAAAAACATGAAGAGCTTGAAAATGTTTGAAAAATATGAAGAGCTTCAAAAGGTGTCAAAAATATGAGGAGCATGAAGTGATGTTGAAAAACATGAATAGCCTGAAAATGTGTGAAATATATGAGGAGCATGAAACGGTCTGAAAAATACGAGGAGCATGAAGCGGTGTTCAAAAATATGAAGAGCCTGAAAATATGTGAAAAATATGAAGAGCTTCAAAAGGTGTCAAAAATATGAGGAGCATGAATCGGTCTGAAAAATAGGAAGAGCATGAAGCTGTGTTCAAAAACATGAAGAGCCTGAAAATGTTTGAAAAATATGAAGAGCTTCAAAAGGTGTGAAAAATACGATGAGCATGAAACAGCCTGAAAAATAGGAGGAGCATGAAGCGGTATTGAAAAAAATGAAGAGCCTGAAATCTTGTGAAAAATATGAAGAGCTTCAAAAGGTGTCAAAAATGAGATGAGCATGAAACGGTCTGAAAAATAGGAGTAGCAAGAAGTAGTGTTGAAAAAAATGAAGAGCCTGAAAAGTTGTGAAAAATATGAAAAGCTTCAAAAGGTGTCAAAAATATGAGGAGCAAGAAACGGTCTGAAAAATAGGAGAGCATGAAGCGGTGTTGAAAAACCTGAAGAGCCTGAAAAGGTGTGAAAAATATGAAGAGCTTCAAAAGGTGTCAAAAATATGAGGAGCATGAAACGGTCTGAAAAATAGGAGGAGCATGAAGCGGTGTTCAAAAATATGAAGAGCCTTAAAAGGTGTGAAAAATATGACGAGCTTCAAAACGTGTGAAAAACATGAGGAGCATGAAACGGGCTGAAAAATAGGAGAAGCATGAAGTGGTGTTGAAAAACATGAAGAACCTGAAAAAGTGTGAAAAATATGAAGAGCTTCAGAAGGTGTGAAAAATATGAAGAGCTTCAACAGGTGTCAAAAATAAGATGAGCATGAAACGGTCTGAATAATTGGAGGAGCAAGAAGTAGTGTTGAAAAAAATGAAGAGCCTGAAAAGGTGTGAAAAATATGAAAAGCTTCAAAAGGTGTCAAAAATATGAGGAGCATGAAACGGGCTGAAAAATAGGAGGAGCATGAAGCGGTGTTGAAAAATATGAAGAGCCTGGAATGGTGTGCAAAATATGAAGAGCTTCAAAAGGTGTGAAATATATGAAGAGCTTCAAAATGTGTCAAAAATGAGATGAGCATGAAACGGTCTGAAAAATAGGAGGAGCATGAAACGGCGATCAAAAACATGAAGAGCCTGAAAAGGTGTGAAAAATATGAAGAGCTTCAAAAGGTGTGAAATACATGAGGAGCATGAAACTTGCTGAAAAATAGGAGAGGCATGAAGGGGTGTTGAAAAACATGAAGAGCCTGAAAAGGTTTGAAAAATATGAAGAGCTTCAAAAGGTGTGAAATACATGAGGAGCATGAAACACTCTGAAAAATAGAAATAGCATGAAGTGGTGTTGAAAAACATGAAGAGCCTGAAAACGTGTGAAAATATGAAGAGCTTCAAAAATATGAAAAATATGAAGAGCTTCAAAAGGTGTGAAAAATTTGAAGAGCTTCAAAAGGTGTCAAAATGAGATGAGCATGAAACGGTCTGAAATAGGAGGAGCATGAAGTGGTGTTGAAAACAATGAAAAGCCTGAAAAGGTGTGAAATATATGAAGAGCTTCAACAGGTGTCAAAAATATGAGGAGCATGAAACCGTCTGAAAAATAGGAGGAGCATGAAGCGGTGTTGAAAAGCTTGAAGAGCCTGAAAACGTGTGAAAAATTTGAAGAGCATCAAAAGGTGTGAAAAATATGAAGAGCTTCAAAAGGTGTAAAAAATGAGATGAGCATGAAACGGTCTGAAAAATAGGAGGAGCATGAAGTGGTGTTGAAAAAAATGAAGAGCCTGAAAATGTGTGAAACATATGAAGAGCTTCAAAAGGTGTCAAAAATATGAAGAGCATGAAATGGTCTGAAAAATAGGAGGGTCATGAAGCGGTGTTCAAAACGTGAAGAGCCTGAAAAGGTATGAAAAATATGAAGAGCTTTAAAAAGTTGTGAAAAATATGAGGAGCATGAAACGGTCTGAAAAATAGAAGCGGCATGAAATGGTGTTCAAAAACATGAAGAGCCTGAAAAGGTGTGAAAATTATGAAGAGCTTCAAAAGGTGTGAAATACATGAGGAGCATGAAACGGTCTGAAAAATAGGAGAAGCATGAAGTGGTGTTGAAAAGCATGAAGAGCCTGAAAAGGAGTGAAAAATATGAAGAGCTTCAAAAGGTGTCAAACATATGAAGAACATGAAACGGTCTGAAAAATAGGAGGATCATGAAGCAGTGTTCAAAAACATGAAGAGCCTGAAAATGTGTGAAAAATATTCAGAGCTTCAAAATGTGTCAAATATATGAGGAGCATGAAACGGTCTGAAAAATAGGAGGAGCATGAAATGGTGATTAAAAACATGAAGAGCCTGAAAAGGTGTGAAAAATATCAAGAGATTCAAAAGGTGTGAAATACATAAGGAGCATGAAACAGGCCGAAAATAGGAGAAGCATGAAGTGGTGTGGAAAAACATGAAGAGCCTAAAAAGTTGTGAGAAATATGAAGAGCTTCAAAAGATGTGAAATACATGAGGAGCATGAAACTCTCTGAAAAATAAGAGGAGCATGAAGCAGTGTCAAAAACAGGAAGAGCCTAAAATGTTGTGAGAAATATGAAGAGCTTTAAAAGGTGTCAAAAATGAGATGAGCATGAAACGGTCTGAAAAATAGGAGGAACATGAAGCGGTGTTGAGAAACATGAAGAGCCTAAAAAGTTGTGAGAAATATGAAGAGCTTCACAAGGGGTCAAAAATGAGATGAGCATGAAACGGTCTGAAAAATAGGAGCATGAAACAGTGATAAAAAACATGAAGAGCCTGAAAAAGTGTGAAAAATATAAAGAGCTTCAAAAGGTGTGAAATTCAAGAGGAGCATGAAATGGTCTGAAAAATATTACAAGAATGAAGTGGTGTGGAAAAACATGAAGAGCCTGAAAAGGTGTGAAAAATATGAAGAGCTTCAAGAGGTGTCAAAAATATGAAGAGCATGAAACGGTCTGAAAAATAGGAGGATCATGAAGCGGTGATCAATAACATGAGGAGCGTGAAAAGGTGTGAAAAATATGAAGAGCTTCAAAAGGTGTGAAATTCATGAGGATCATGAAACGGTCTGAAAAATAGGAGAAGCATGAAGTGGTGTGGAAAAACATGAAGAGCCTGTAAACGTGTGAAAAATATGAAGAGCTTCAAAAGGTGTCAAAAATATGAGGAGCATGAAACGGTCCAAAAAATAGGAGGAGCATGAAGCAGTGTTCAAAAACATGAAGAGCCTGAAAACGTGTGAAAAATATGAAGAGCTTCAAAAGGTGTGAAATACATGAGGATCATGAAACGGTCTGAAAAATAGGAGGAGCATGAAGCGGTGTTGAAAAACATGAAGAGCCTGAAGGTGTGAAAAATATGAAGAGCTTCAAAAGGTGTCAAAAATACGAGGAGCATGAAACGGTCTGAAAAATAGGAGGAGCATGAAGCGGTGTTGAAAAACTTGAAGAGCCTGAAAACGTGTGAAAAATATGAAGAGCATCAAAAGGTGTGAAAAATATGAAGAGCTTCAAAAGGTGTAAAAAATGAGGTGAGCATGAAACGGTCTGAAAAATAGGAGGAGCATGAAGTGGTGTTGAAAAAAATGAAGAGCCTGAAAATGTGTGAAACATATGAAGAGCTTCAAAAGGTGTCAAAATTATGAGTAGCATGAAACGGCCTGAAAAATTGGAGGAGCATGAAGAGGTGTTCAAAAATATGAAGAGCCTGAAAAGGTGTGAAAAATATGAAGAGCTTCAAAACGTGTCAAAAATATGAGTAGCATGAAACGGTCTGAAAAATAGGAGGAGCATGAAATGGTGTTCAAAAACATGAAGAGCCTGAAAAGGTGTGAAAAACATGAAGAGCCGGAAAAGGTGTGAAAAATATGAAGAGCTTCAAAAGGTGTGAAATACATGAGGAGTTTGCAAAGGGCAGAAAAATAGGAGAATCATGAAGTGGTGTGGAAAAATATGAAGAGCCTGAAAAGGTGTGGAAAATATGAAGAGCTTCAAAAGGTGTGAAATACATGAGGAGCATGAAACTCTCTGAAAAAAAGAAGGAGCATGAAGCGGTGTTCAAAACCATGAAGAGCCTGAAAAGGTGTGAAAAATATGAAGAGCTTCAAACGGTGTCAAAAATATGAGGAGCATGAAACAGCCTGAAAAATAGGAGGAGCATGAAGCGGTGTTGAAAAACATGACGAAACAGAAAAGGTGTGAAAAATATGAAGTGCTTCAAAAGGTGTGCAAAATATGAAGAGATTCAAAGGGGTCCAAAATATGAGGAGCATGAAACGGTCTGAAAAATAGGAGGAGCATGAAACGATGTTCAAAAATATGAAGAGACTGAAAAGGTGTGAAAAATATGAAGAGCTCAAAAGGTGTGAAAAATATGTGGAGCATGAAACGGTCTGAAGAATAGGAGGAGGATTGTAGCGTTGTTCAAAAACATGAAGAGCAGGAAAAGGTGTGAATAATATGAAGAGCTTCAAAAGGTGTCAAAAATATGAGGAGCATGAAACGGTCTGAAAAATATGAGGAGCATGAAGTAGTGTTGAAAAACATGAAGAGCCTGAAAATGTTTGAAATATATGAAGCGCTTCAAAAGGTTTCAGAAGTGAGAGGAGCATGAAACTGTCTTAAAAATAGGAGGATAATGAAGCAGTGTTGAAAAACATGAAGAGCCTGAAAAGGTGTGTAAAATATGAAGAGCTTCAAAAGGTGTCAAAAATATGAGGAGCTTGAAATGGTCTGAAAAATAGGAGGTGCATGAAACGATGTTCAAAAATATGAAGAGCCTGAAAACGTGTGTAAAATATGAAGAGCTTCAAAAGGTGTCAAAAATACGAGGACCATGAAACGGTCAGAAAAAGAGGAGGAGAATGAAGCAGTGTTCAAAAACATGACGAGCTTGAAAAGGTGTGAAATATAATAAGAGCTTCAAAAGGTGAGAAAAATGGGAGGAGAATGAAACTGTCTGAAATAAAGGAGGAGCATGAAGCGGTGTTGAAAAACATGAAGAGCCTTAAAATGGTGTGAAAATTATGAAGAGATTCTAAAGCTGTCAAAAATATGAGGAGCCTGAAACGGTCTGAAAAATAGGAGGAGCATGAAGTGGTGTTGAAAAAGATGAAGAGCCTGAGAAGGTGTGAAAAATATGAAGAGCTTCAAAAGGTGTGAAATACATGAGGAGGATGAAACCGTCTGAAAAATAGGCGGAGCATGAAGCGTTGTTCAAATATATGAAGAGCCTGAAAAGGTGTGAAATATATGAAGAGATTCAAAAGGTGTCAAAAATATTAGGAGCATGAAACGGTCTGAAAAAAAGGAGGAGCAGGAAACCGTGTTCAAAAACATGAAGAGCCTGAAAAGGTGTGAAAAATATGAAGAGCTTCAAAAGGTGTTAAAAATAGGAGGAGCATGTAGCGGTGTTCAAAAACATGAAGAGCCTGAAAATGTGTGTAAAATATGAAGAGCTTCAAAACGTGTCAAAAATATGAGGAGCATGAAACGGTCTGAAAAATAGGTGGATCAAGAATCTGTCTTGAAAAACATGAAGAGCGTGAAAACGTGTGAAAAATATGAAGAGCTTCAAAAGGTGTGAAAAATAAGAAAATCTTAAAATGGTGTCACAAATATGAGGAGCATGAAACGGTCTGAAAAATAGGAGGAACATGAAACGGTGTTCAAAAACATGAAGAGCCTCAAAAGGTGTGAAAAATATGAAGAGCTTCAAAAGGTGTGAAATACATGAGGAGCATGAAACGGTCTGAAAAATAGGAGGAGCATGAAGCGGTGTTGAAAAACATGAAGAGCCTGAAAATGTGTGAAACATATGAAGAGCTTCAAAAGGTGTCAAAAATACGAGGAGCATGAAACGGTCTGAAAAATAGGAGGAGCATGAAGCGGTGTTGAAAAACTTGAAGAGCCTGAAAACGTGTGAAAAATAATGAAGAGCATCAAAAGGTGTGAAAAATATGAAGAGATTCAAAAGGTGTAAAAAATGAGATGAGCATTAAACGGTCTGAAAAATAGGAGGAGCATGAAGTGGTGTTGAAAAGCATGAAGAGCCTGAAAATGTGTGAAACATATGAAGAGCTTCAAAAGGTGTCAAAATTATGAGGAGCATGAAACGGCCTGAAAAATTGGAGGAGCATGAAGCGGTGTTCAAAAATATGAAGAGCCTGAAAAGGTGTGAAAAATATGAAGAGCTTCAAAACGTGTCAAAAATATGAGTAGCATGAAACGGTCTGAAAAATAGGAGGAGCATGAAATGGTGTTCAAAAACATGAAGAGCCTGAAAAGGTGTGAAAAACATGAAGAGCCGGAAAAGGTGTGAAAAATATGAAGAGCTTCAAAAGGTGTGAAATACATGAGGAGTTTGAAAAGAACAGAGAAATAGGAGAAGCATGAAGTGGTGTGGAAAAATATGAAGAGCCTGAAAAGGTGTGGAAAATATGAAGAGCTACAAAAGGTGTGAAATACATGAGGAGCATGAAACTCTCTGAAAAAAAGAAGGAGCATGAAGCGGTGTTCAAAACCATGAAGAGCCTGAAAAAGTGTGAAAAATATGAAGAGCTTCCAAAGGTGTGAAATACAAGAGGAGCATGAAACAGCCTGAAAAATATGAGGAGAATGAAGCGGTGTTGAAAAACATGACGAAACAGAAAAGGTGTGAAAAATATGAAGAGCTTCAAAGGTGTCAAAATATGTGAGCATGAAACGGTCTGAAAAATAGGAGGACCAGGAAGCGGTGTTGAAAAACATGAAGAGCCTGAAAAGGTGTGAAAAATATGAAGAGCTTCAAAAGGTGTCAAAAATATGAGGAGCATGAAACGGTCTGAAAAATAAGAGGAGCATGAAACGGTGTTCAAAAACATGAAGAGCCTGAAAATGTGTGAAAAATATGAAGAGCTTCAAAAGTTGTGAAAAATATGAAGAGCTTCAAAAGCTGTCAAAAATTAGATGAGAATGAAACAGTCTGAAAAATAGGAGGAGCATGAAGTGGTGTTGAAAAACATGAAGACCCTGAAAAGGTGTGAAAAATATGAAGATCTTCAAAAGGTGTCAAAAATATGAGGAGCATGAAACGGTATGAAAAATAGGAGGATCTTGAAGCAGTGTTGAAAAACATGAAGAGCATGAAAAGGTGTGAATAATATGAAGAGCTTCAAAGGAGTCAAAAATATGAGGAGCAAGAAAAGGTCTGAAAAATAGGTGGAGCATGAAGCGGTGTTGAAAAACATGAAGAGCCTGAAAAGCTGTGAAAAATAAGAAGAGCTTTAAAAGGAGTCAAAAATATGAGGAGCATGAAAATGTCTGAAAAATAAGAGGAGTAGGAAACGATGTTCAAAAATATGAAGAGCCTGAAAAGGTGTGAAAAATATGAAGAGCTTCAAAAGGTGTCAAAAATACGAGGACCATGAAACGGTCAGAAAAAGAGGAGGAGAATGAAGCAGTGTTCAAAAACATGACGAGCTTGAAAAGGTGTGAAATATAATAAGAGCTTCAAAAGGTGTGAAAAATGGGAGGAGAATGAAACTGTCTGAAATAAAGGAGGAGCATGAAGCGGTGTTGAAAAACATGAAGAGCCTGAAATGGTGTGAAAATTATGAAGAGATTCTAAAGCTGTCAAAAATATGAGGAGCCTGAAACGGTATGAAAAATAGGAGGAGCATGAAGTGGTGTTGAAAAAGATGAAGAGCCTGAGAAGGTGTGAAAAATATGAAGAGCTTCAAAAGGTGTGAAATACATGAGGAGGATGAAACCGTCTGAAAAATAGGCGGAGCATGAAGCGTTGTTCAAATATATGAAGAGCCTGAAAAGGTGTGAAATATATGAAGAGATTCAAAAGGTGTCAAAAATATTAGGAGCATGAAACGGTCTGAAAAAAAGGAGGAGCAGGACACAGTGTTCAAAAACATGAAGAGCCTGAAAAGGTGTGAAAAATATGAAGAGCTTCAAAAGGTGTTAAAAATAGGAGGAGCATGTAACGGTGTTCAAAAACATGAAGAGCCTGAAAATGTGTGTAAAATATGAAGAGCTTCAAAACGTGTCAAAAATATGAGGAGCATGAAACGGTCTGAAAAATAGGTGGATCAAGAATCGGTCTTGAAAAACATGAAGAGCGTGAAAACGTGTGAAAAATATGAAGAGCTTCAAAAGGTGTGAAAAATATGAAAATCTTAAAATGGTGTCACAAATGTGAGGAGCATGAAACGGTCTGAAAAATTGAAGGATCATGACGCGGGGTTCAAAAAAATGAAGAGCCTGAAAACGTTTGAAAAATATGAAGAGCTTCAAAGGTGTGAAAAACATTAAGAGCTTCAAAAGCTGTCAAAAATGAGATGAGCACGAAACGGTCTGAAAAATATGAGGAGCATGAAGTGGTGTTGAAAAACATGAAGAGCCTGAATAAGTGTGAAATATATGAAGAGATTCAAAAGTTGTGAAAAATATGAAGAGCTTCAAAAGGTGACAACAATATGAGGAGAATGAAACGGCCTCAAAAATAGGAGGATCATGAAGCGTTGTTTAAAAACATGAAGAGCCTGTAAAGGTGTGAAAAATATGAAGAGCTTGAAAATGTGTCAAAAATATTAGGAGCCTGAAACGGTCTGAAAAATAGGAGGAGATTGAAATGGTGATCAAAAACATGAAGCGCCTGAAAAGGTGTGAAAAATATGAAGAGCTTCAAAAGGTGTGAAATACAATAGGAGCATGAAACGGTCTGAAAAATATGAGGAGCATTTAGCGGTGTTGAAAAACATGAAGAGCCTGAAAAGGTGTTAAATATATGAAGAGCTTCAAAAGGTGAGAAAAATATGAGGAGCATGAAATGGTCTGAAGAATAGGAGGAGGATTGTAGCGGTGTTCAAAAACATGAAGAGCATGAAAAGGTGTGAAAAATATGAAGGGCTTCAAAAGGTGTGAAACACATGAGGAGCATGAAACTGTCTGAAAAATAGGAGGATCATGAAGCGGTGTTGAAAAACATGAAGAGAATGAAAAGCTGTGAAAAATATTAAGAGCTTCAAAACGTGTCAAAAATATGAGAAGCATGAAACGGTCTGAAAAATAGGAGCAGCATGAAACGGTGTTCAAAAACATGAAGAGCCTGAAAAGGAGTGAAAAATATGAAGAGCATCAAAAGGTGTGAAAAATATGAAGAGCTTCAAAGGTGTCAAAAATGAGATGAGCATGAATCGGTCTGAAAAATAGGAGGAGCATGAAGCGGTGTTGAAAACATGAAGAGCCTGAAAAGGGGTGAAAAATATGAAGAGCTTCAAAAGGTGTCAAAAATATGTGGAGCATGAAACGGTCTGAAATATAGGAGGAGCATGAAACGGTGTTCATAAACATGAAGAGCCTGAAAAGGTGAGAAAAATATGAAGAGCTTCAAAAGGTGTGAAAAATATGAAGAGCTTCAAAAGCTGTCAAAAATGAGATGAGCATGAAACGGTCTGAAAAATAGGAGGAGCATGAAGTGGTGTTGAAAAACATGAAGAGCCTGAATAAGTGTGAAATATATGAAGAGATTCAAAAGTTGTGAAAAATATGAAGAGCTTCACAAGGTGACAACAATATGAGGAGAATGAAACGGCCTGAAAAATAGGAGGATCATGAAGCGTTGTTTAAAAACATGAAGAGCCTGTAAAGGTGTGAAAAATATGAAGAGCTTCAAAAGGTGTGAAAAATATGAAGAGCTTCAAAAGGTGTGAAAAATATGAAGAGCTTCAAAAGGTGTGAAAAATATGAAGAGCTTCAAAAAATGTGAAATACATGAGGAGCATGAAACGGTCTGAAAAATAGGAGGAGCATGAAGCGGTGTTGAAAAACATGAAAACCTGAAAAGGTGTGAAAAATTTGAGGTGCTTCAAAAGGTGTGAAAATTAGGAGGAGGATGAAGCGGTGTTCAAAAACATGAAAAGCCTGAAAATGTTTGTAAAATATGAAGAGCTTCAAAACGTGTCAAAAATATGAGGAGCATGAAACAATCTGAAAAATAGGAGGATCAAGAAGCGGTGTTGAACAACATGAAGATCTCAAAACTTGTGAAAAATATGAAGAGCTTCAAAAGGTGTGAAAAATATGAAGAGCTTCAAAAGGTGTCAAAAATGAGATGAGCATGAAACGGTCTGAAAAATAGGTGGAGCATGAAGTGGTGTTGAAAAACATGAAGAGCCTCAAAAGTTGTGAAATACTTGAGGAGCACGTAACGGTTTGGAAAATAGGAACAGCATGAAGTGGTGTTGAAAAACGTGAAGAGCCTGAAAAGATGTGAAAAATATGAAGAGCTTCAAAAGGTGTGAAATACATGAGAAGCATGAAACGGTCTGAAAAATAGGAGGAGCATGAAGCGGTGTTTAAAAATATGAAGAGCCTGAAAAGGTGTGAAAAACATGAAGAGCTTAAAAAGGTGTCAAAATTTAGATTAGCATGAAACGGTCTGAAAAATAGGAGGAGCATGAAACAGTGTCAAAAACATGAAGAGCCTGAAATGGTGTGAAAAACATGAAGAGCCTAAAAGGTGTGAAAAATATGAAAAGCTTCAAAGGATGTCTCAAATATGAGGAGCATGAAACGGTCTGAAAAATTGGAGGATCATTAAGCGGTGTTGAAAAACATGAAGAGCATGAAAAGCTGTGAAAAATATGAAGAGCTTCAAAAGGTGTCAAAAATATGGGAGCATGAAACGGTCTGAAAAATAGGAGGAAAATGAAGCGGTGTTGAAAACCATGAAGAGCCTGAAAAGGTGAGAAAAATATGAAGAGCTTCAAAACGTGTCAAAAATATGAGAAGCATGAAACGGTCTGAAAAATAGGAGCTTCATGAAACGGTGTTCAAAAACCTGAAGAGCCAGAAAAAGTGTGAAAAATATGAAGAGCCTGAACAGGTGTGAAAAATATGAAGAGCTTCAAAAGGTGTCAAAAAAATGAAGAGCATGAAACGGTCTGAAAATAGGAGGAGCATGAAACGGTGTTCAAAACATGAAGAGCCTTTAAAGGTGTGAAAAATATGAAGAAATTTAAAAGGTGTCAAGAATATGAGGAGCATGAAACGTTCTGAAAAATAGGAGGATCATGAAACGGTGTTCAAAAACATGAAGAGCCTGAAAAGGTGTGAAAAATATGAGTAGCCTCAAAACGTGTCAAAAATATGAGGAGTGTGAAACTTTGTGAAAAATAGCAGGAGCATGAAGCGGTGTTCAAAAGCATGAAGAGCCTGAAAACGTGTGAAAAATTTGAATAGCTTCAAAAATGTGAAAAATATGAAGAGCTTCAAAAGGTGTGAAATATATGAAGAGCTTCAAAAGGTGTCAAAAATTAGATGAGCATGAAACGGTCTGAAAAATAGGAGGAGCATGAAGTGGTGTTGAAAAACATGAAGAGCCTGAAAATGTGTGAAATATATGAAGAGCTTCAAAAGGTGTCAAAAATATGAAGAGCTTCAAAAGGTGTCAAAAAAATGTAGAGCATGAAACGGTCGCAAAAATAGGAGGAACTTGAAGTGGTGTTCGAAAACATGAAGAGTCTGAAAAGGTGTGAAATATAAGAAGAGCTTCAAAGGGTGTGAAAAATATGAAGAGCTTCAAAAGGTGTCAAAAATATGAAGAGCATGAAACGGTCTGAAAGGTAGGAGAAGCATGAAGTGGTGTTCAAAAACATGAAGAGCCTGAAAAGGTGTGAAAAAAGTGAAGAGCTTCAAAACGTGTCAAAAAAATGAGGAGCATGAAACGGTCTGAAAAATAGGAGGAGCATGAAACGGTGTTCAAAAACCTGAAGAGCCTGAAATGGTGCGAAAAATATGAAGAGTTTAAAAACGTGTGAAAATATGAAGACCTTCAAAACGAGTCAAAAAAATGAGGAGCATGAAACGGTCTGAAAAATAGGAGGAGCATGAAGTGGTGTTGAAAAACATGAAGAGTATGAAAAGGAGTGAAATATATGAAGAGCTTCAAAAGATGTCAAAAATATGAGGAGCATGAAACGGTCTGAAAAATATGAGGAGCATAAAACTGTGTTCAAAAACATGAAGAGCCTGAAAAGGTGTGAAAAATAAAGAGCTTCAAAAGGTGTCAAAAATATGTGGAGCATGTAACGGTTTGAAAAATAGGAGGAGCATGAAGCGGTGTTCAAAAACATGAAGATCCTGAAAAGTTGTGAAAAATACGAAGAGCTTCAAAAGATGTGAAATACATGAGGAGCATGAAACTGTCTGAAAAATAGGAGGAGCATGAAACGGTGTTCAAAAACAGGAGGAGCCTGAAACGGTGTGAAAAATATGAAGAGCTTCAAAAGGTGTCAAAAATATGAGGAGCATGAAACGGTCTGAAAAATAGGAGGAGCATGAAACGGTGTTCAAAAACAGGAGGAGCCTGAAACGGTGTGAAAAATATGAAGAGCTTCAAAAGGTGTCAAAAATATGAGGAGCATGAAAGGGTCTGAAATATAGGAGGAGCATGACGTGGTGTTGAAAAACATGACGAGCCTGAAAAGGTGTGAAAAATATGAAGAGCTTCAAAAGCTGTGAAAAATATGAGGAGCAAGAAATGCTCTGAAAAATAAGAGGAGCATGAAGCCGTGTTGAAAAACATGAAGAGCATGAAAAGGTGTAGAAAATATGAAGAGCTTCAAAAGGTGTCAAAAATATGAGGAACATGAAACGGTCTGAAAAATAAGAGCAGCATGAAGTGGGGTTGAAAATCATGAAGAGCCTGAAAAGGTGTGTAAAATATGAAGAGCTTCAAAAGGAGTGAAATACATGAGGAGCATGAAACCGTCTGAATTATAGGAGGAGCATGAAGCGATGTTCATAAACATGAAGAGCCTGAAAAGGTGTGAAATATGTGAAGAGCTTCAAAAGGTGTGAAAAATATGAAGAGCTTCAAAAGCTGTCAAAAATGAGATGAGCATGAAACGGTCTGAAAAATAGGACTAACATGAAGTGGTCTTGAAAAACATGAAGAGCCTGAAAAAGTGTGAAATATATGAAGAGCTTCAAAAGGTGTGAAAAATATTAGGAGCTTCAAAATAGGTCAAAAATATGAGGAGCATGATACGGTCTGAAAAATAGGACGAGCATGAAACGGGTTTGAAAATCACGAAGAGCCTGAAAAGGTGTGAAAAATAAGAAGAGCTTCAAAAGGTGTGAAATACATGAGGATCATGAAACTGTCTGAAAAATAGGAGGTGCATGAAGTGGTGTTCAAAATCATGAAGAGCCTGAAAACGTGTGAAAAATATGAAGAGCTTCAAAAATGTGAAAAATATGAAGAGCTTCCAAAGGTGTGAAATATATGAGGAGCTTCAAAAGGTGTCAAAAATTAGATGAGCATGAAACAGTCTGAAAAATAGGAGGAGCATGAAGTGGTGTTGAAAAACATGAAGAGCCTGAAAAGGTGTGAAATATACGAAGAGCTTCAAAGGTGTGAAAAATATGAGGAGCTTCAAAAGGTGACAAAAAAATGAAGAGCATGAAACGGTCTGAAAAATAGGAGGAGCATGAAGCGGTGTTCAAAAACATGAAGAGCTTGAAAAGGTGTGAAATATATGAAGAGCTTCAAAAGGTGTGAAAAATATGAAGAGCTTCAAAAGGTGTGAAAAATATGAGGACCATGAAACCATCTCAAAAATAGGAGGAGCATGAAGCGGTGTCAAAAAACATGAAGAGCCTGAAAAGGTGTGACAAATATAAAGAGCTTCAAGATGTGTGAAAAATAGGAGCAACATGAAACGGTCTGAAAAATAAGAGGAGCATGAAATGGTGTTGAAAAACAGGAAGAGCCTGAAAATGCGAGAAAAATATGAAGAGCTTCAAATGGTTTCAAAAATATGAGGAGCATGAAACTTTCTGAAAAAGAGGAGGAGCATGAACCGTTGTTGAAAAACATGAAGAGCCTGAAAAGGTGTGAAAAATATGAAGAGGTTTAAAAGGTGTCAAAAATATGAGGAGCATGAAACATTCTGAAAAATAGGAGGATCATGAAACCGTGTTCAAAAACATGAAGAGCCTGAAAAGGTGTGAAAAATATGAAGAGCCTTAAAAAATGTCAAAAATATGAGGAGTATGAAACGGTCTGAAAAATAGCAGGAGCATGAAGCGGTGTTGAAAAACATGAAGAGCCTGAAAAGGTGTGAAAAATATGAAGAGCGTCAAAACGTGTCAAAATATGAGGAGCATGAAACGGTCTGAAAAATACGAGGAGCATGAAGCGGTGTTCAAAAACATAAAGAGCCTAAAAAGGTGTGAAAAATATGAAGAGCGTCAAAACGTGTCAAAATATGAGGAGCATGAAACGGTCTGAAAAATACGAGGAGCAAGAAGCGGTGATGAAAAACATGAAGAGCCTGAAAATGTGTGAAAAATATGAAGAGCCTGAAAAGGTGTGAAAAATATGAAGAGCTTCAAAAGGTGTCAAAATTATGAGGAGCATTAAACGGTCTGAAAAATAGGAAGAGCATGAAGCTGTGTTCAACAACATGAAGAGACTGAAAAGGTGCGAAAAATATGAAGAGCCTGAAAAGGTGTGAAAAATATGAAGAGCTTCAAAAGGTGTCAAAAATTAGATGAGCATGAAACGGTCTGAAAAATAGGAGGAGCATTAAACGGCGTGGAGAAACATGAAGAGCCGGAAAAGGTGTGGAAAAATAGGAGGAGCTTCAAAATGTGTCAAATATATGAGGAGAATGATACGGTCTGAAAAATAGGAGGAGCATGAAACGGTCTGAAAAATAAGAAGAGCATGAAACGGTCTGAAAAATAGGAGGATCATGAAGCGGTGTTGAAAATCGTGAAGAGCCTGAAATGGTGTGAAAAATGTGAAGAGCTTCAACAGGTGTCAAAAACTTGAGGAGAATGAAACGGTCTGAAAAATAGGAGGAGCATGAAGCTGTGTTGAAAAACATGAAGAGCCTGAAAAGGTGTGTAAAATATGAAGAGCTTCAAAAGGTGTAAAAAGTGAGATGAGCATGAAACGGTCTGAAAAATAGGAGGAGCATGAACTGGTGCTGAAAACATGAAGAGCCTGAAAAGATGTGAAAAATATGAAGAGCTTTAAAAGGTGTGAAAAATATGACGAGCATGAAACGGTCTGAAAAATAGGAGGAGCATGAAGCTGTGTTTAAAAATATGAAGAGCCAGAAAAGGTGTGAAAAATATGAAGAGCTTCAAAAAGTGTCAAAAATATGAGGAGCAAGAAACGGTCGGAAAATAGGAGGAGCATGAAATGATCTGAAAAATAGGAGGAGCAGGAAGCTGTGTTCAAAAACATGAAGAGCCTGAAAAGGAGTGAAAAATATGAAGAGCTTCAAAAGGTGTAAAATACTTGAGCAGCATGAAACGGTCTGAAAAATAGGAGGAGCATGAACTGGTGCTGAAAACATGAAGAGCCTGAAAAGGTGTGAAAAATATGAAGAGCTTTAAAAGGTGTGAAAAATATGACGAGCATGAAATGGTCTGAAAAATAGGAGGAGCATGAAGCTGTGTTCAAAAACATGAAGAGCCAGAAAAGGTGTGAAAAATATGAAGAGCTTCAAAAGGTGTCGTATATATGAGGAGCATGAAACGGTCTGAAAAATAGGAGGAGCATGAAGCGGTATTCAAAAACATGAAGAGCCTGAGGAGCTGAGAAATTATGTCAAGCTTCAAAAGGTGCGAAAAATATGAGGAGCAGGAAACGGTCTGAAAAATAGTAGGAGCATGAAGCGGTGATAAAGAACATGAAGAGCCTGAAAAGGTGTGCAATTATGTCAAGCTTCAAAAGGTGTGAAAAATATGAGGAGCATGAAACTGTCTGAAAAATAGGAGGAGCATGAAGCGGTGTTGAAAAACATGAAGAGCCTGAAAATGTGTGAAAAATATGAAGAGCTTCAAAAGGTGTCAAAAATATGAGGAGAATGAAACGGTCTGAAATATTGGAGGAGCAAGAAACGGAGTTCAAAAACATGAAGAGCCAGAAAAGATGTGAAAAATATGAAGTGCTTCAAAGGTTGTCAAAAATATGAGGAGCATGAATGGTCTGAAAAATAGGAGGAGCATGAAGCGGTGTTCAAAAATATGAAGAGCCTGAAAAGGTGTGAAAAATATGAAGAGCTTCAAAAGTTGTCATATATATGAGGAGCATGAAACGGTCTGAAAAATAGGAGGAGCATGAAGCGGTATTCAAAAATATGAAGAGCCAGAAAAGGTGTGAAAAATATGAATAGCTTCAAAAGGTGTCAAAAATATAAGGAGCATGAAACGGTCTGAAAAATAAGAGGAGCATGAAGCGGTATTCAAAAACATGAAGAGCCTGAAAAGCTGTGAAATTATGTCAAGCTTCAAAAGATGTGAAAAATATGAGGAGCAGGAAACGGTCTGAAAAATAGTCGGAGCATGAAGCGGTGTTAAAGAACATGAAGAGCCTGAAAAGGTGTGAAATATATGAAGAGGTTCAAAAGGTGTCAAAAATATGAGGGGCATGAAACGGTCTGAAAAATAGGAGGAGCATGAAATGGTGTTAAAAAACATGAAGAGCTTCAAAAGGTGTGAAACATATAAAGAGCTTCAAAAGTTTTCAAAAATATGAGGATCATGAAACGGTCTGAAAAATAGGAGCAACATGAAACGGTCTTAAAAATAGGAGGATTATGAAGCAGTGTTGAAAAATATGAAGAGCCTGAAAAGGTGTGAAAAATATGAAGAGCTTCAAAAGGTGTGAAAAATATGAAGAGTTTCAAAAGGTGTCAAAAATATGAGGAGACTGAAACGGTCTGAAAAATAGGCGGAGCATGAAACGGTGTTCAAAAACATGAAGAGCCTGAAAAGGTGTGAAAAACATGAAGAGCTTCAAAACGTGTCAAAATATGAGGAACATGAAACGGTCTGAAAAATAGGAGGAGCAAGAAGCGGTGTTGAAAAACATGAAGAGCCTGAAAATGTGTGAAGAATATGAAGAGCTTCAAAAGGTGTGAAAAATATGAAGAGCTTCAAAAGCTGTCAAATGAGATGAGCATGAAACGGTCTGAAAAATAGCAGGAGCATGAAGCGGTGTTCAAAAACATGAAGAGCCTGAAAAGGGGTGAAAAATATGAAGAGCTTCAAAAGGTGTCAATAATAAGACGTGCATGAAACAGTCTGAAAAATAGGAGGAGCATGAAACGGTCTGAAATATAGGAGGAGCATGAATCTGTGCTCAAATACATGAAGCGCCTGAGAAGGTGCGAAAAATATGAGGAGCTTCAAAAGGTGTGAAAAATATGAGGAGCATAAAACGATCTCAAAAATAGGAGGAGCATGAAGCGGTGTTAAAAAACATGAAGAGCCTGAAAAGGTGTGAAAAATATAAAGAGCTTCAAGATGTGTGAAAAATATGAGGAGCATGAAACGGTCTGAAAAATAGGAGGAGCATGAAACGGTGTGAAAAAAATGAAGAGCATGAAAAGGTGTGAAAAATATGAAGAGCTTCAAAAGGTGTGAAAAATATGAGGAGCATGAAACGGTCTGAAAAATAGGAAGAGCATGAAGCGGTGTTTAAAAACATGAAGAGCCTGAAAAGGTGTGAAAAATATGAAGAGCTTCAAAAGGTTTGAAAAATATGAAGAGCATGGAACGGTCTGAAAAATAGGAGGAAGATGAGGCCGAGTTGAAAAACATGAAGAGCCTGAAAAGGTGTGACAAATATGAAGAGCTTCAAAGGTGTCAAAAATATGAGGAGCATGAAACGGTCTCAAAAATAGGAGGAGCATGAAGCGGTGTTCAAAAATATGGAGAGCCTGAAAAGGTATGAAAAATATGAAGAGCTTCAAAAGGTGTCAAAAATATGAGGAACATGAAACGGTCTGAAAAAAAGAAGGAGTATGAAGCGGTGTTTAAAAATATGAAGAGCCTGAAAAGGTGTGAAAAATATGAAGAGCTTCAAAAGGTTTTAAAAATATGAAGAGCAGGAAACGGTCTGAAAAATAGGAGGAGGATAAAGCCATGTTCAAAAACATGAAGAGCCTGAAAAGGTGTGACAAATATTAAGAGCTTCAAAAGGTGTCAAAAATATGAGGAGCATGAAACGGTCTCAAAAATAGGAGGAGCATGAAGCGGTGTTCAAAAATATGGAGAGCCTGAAAAGGTATGAAAAATATGAAGAGCTTCAAAAGGTGTCAAAAATATGAGGAGCATGAAACGGTCTGAAAAATAGGAGGAGTATGAAAAGGTGTTCAAAAATATGAAGAGCCTGTAATGGTGTGAAAAATATGAAGAGCCCAAAACGTGTTAAAAATATGAGGAGCATGAAACGTTCTGAAAAATAGAAGGAGCATGAAACGGTGTTCAAAAACATGAAGAGCCTGAAAAGGGGTGAAAAATATGAAGAGCTTCAAAAGGTGTCAATAATAAGACGGGCATGAAACAGTCTGAAAAATAGGAGGAGCATGAAACGGTCTGAAATATAGAAGGAGCATGAATCTGTGCTCAAAGACATGAAGCGCCTGAGAAGGTGCGAAAAATATGAAGAGCTTCAAAAGGTGTGAAAAATATGAGGAGCATGAAACGTTCTGAAAAATAGGAGGAGCATGAAACGGTGTTCAAAAATATGAAGAGCCTTGAAATTGTGTGAAAAATATGAGAGCCCCAAAACGTGTCAAAAATATGAGGAGCATGAAACGGTCTGAAACATACGAGGAGCATGAAGTGGCGTTCAAAAACATAAAGAGCCTGAAAAGGTGTGAAATATATGAAGAGCTTCAAAAGGTGTAAAAAATTTGAGCAGCATGAAACGGTCTGAAAAATAGGAGGAGCATGAACTGGTGCTGAAAAACATGAAGAGCCTGAAAAGGTGTGAAAAATATGAAGAGCTTCAAAAGGTGTGAAAAATATGAGGAGCATGAAACGGTCTGAAAAATAGGAGGAGCATGAACTGGTGCTGAAAAACATGAAGAGCCTGAAAAGGTGTGAAAAATATGAAGAGCTTCAAAAAGTGTCAAATATATGAGGAGAAAGAAACGGTCTGAAAAAAAGGAGGAGCATGAAGTGGTGTTCAAAAACATGAAGAGCCTGAAAAGGTGTGAAAAATATGAAGAGCTTCAAAAGCTGTCAAAAATGAGATGAGCATGAAACGGTTTGAAAAAAAGCAGGAGCATGAAGCGTTGTTGAAAATCTGGAAGAGCTTGAAAAATTATGAAAAATATGAAGAGCTTCAAAAGGTTTCAAAAATATGAGGATCATGAAACGCTCTGAAAAATAGGAGCAACATGAAATGGTCTTAAAAATAAGAGGAGCATGAAATGGTTTTGAAAAACATGAAGAGCCTGAAAAGGTGTGAAAAATATGAAGACGTTAAAAGGTGTCAAAAATATGAGGAGCATGAAACTTTCTGAAAAATATGAGGATCATGAAGCGGTGTTGAAAAAAATGAAGAGCCTGAAAAGGTGTGAAAAATATGAAGAGCTTCAAAAGTTGTGAAATATATTAGGAGCATGAAACGATCTGAAAAATAGGACGAGCATGAAACGGTGTTGAAAAACATGAAGAGCCTGAAAAGGTGTGAAAAATATGAAGAGCTTCAAAAGGTGTCAAAAATATGAGGAGCATGAAACGGCCTCAAAAATAGGAGGAGTATGAATCGCTGATGAACAACATGGAGAGCCTGAAAAGGTGTGAAAAATATGAAGAGCTTCAAAACGTGTCAAAAATATGAGGAGCATGAAACGGTCTCAAGAATAGGAGGATCAAGAAGCGGTGTTGAAAAACATGAAGAGCCTGAAAATGTGTGAACAATATGAAGAGCTTCAAAAGGTGTGAAAAATATGAAGAGCTTCAAAAGCTGTCAAATTAGATGAGCATGAAACCGTCTGAAAAATAGCAGGAGCATGAAGCGGTGTTCAAAAACATGAAGAGCCTGAAAAGGGGTGAAAAATGTGAAGAGCTTAAAAAGGTGTCAAAATTATGAGGAGCATTAAACGGTCTGAAAAATAGGAGCATGAAGCTGTGTTCAACAACATGAAGAGACTGAAAAGGTGCGAAAAATATGAAGAGCCTGAAAAGGTGTGAAAATTATGAAGAGCTTCAAAAGGTGTCAAAAATGAGATGAGCATGAAACGGTCTGAAATATAGGAGGAGCATTAAGCGGTGTTGAAAATCATGAAGAGCCTGAAAAGGTATGAAAAATATGAAGAGCTTCAAAAATGTGAAAAATATGAAGAGCTTCAAAAGGTCTCAAAAATTAGATGAGCATGAAACGGTCTGAAAAATAGGAGGAGCATTAAACGGTGTGGAAAAACATGAAGAGCCTGAAAAGGAGTGGAAAAATAGGAAGAGCTTCAAAATGTGTCAAATATATGAGGAGAAGGAAACGGTCTGAAAAATATGAGGAGCATGAAACGGTCTGAAAAATAGGAAGAGCATGAAACGGACTGAAAAAATAGGAGGATCATGAAGCAGTGTTGAAAATCGTGAAGAGCCTGAAATGGTGTGAAAAATGTGAAGAGCTTCAACAGGTGTCAAAAACTTGAGGAGAATGAAACGGTCTGAAAAATAGGAGGAGCATGAAGCTGTGTTGAAAAACATGAAGAGCCAGACAAGGTGTGAAAAATATGAAGAGCTTCAAAAAGTGTCAAAAATATGAGGAGCAAGAAACGGTCTGAAAAATAGGAGTAGCATGAAACGATCTGAAAAATAGGAGGAGCATGAAGCTGTGTTGAAAAACATGAAGAGCCTGAAAAGGTGTGAAAAATATGAAGAGCTTCAAAAGGTGTAAAACATGAGAGCAGCATGAAACGGTCTGAAAAATAGGAGGAGCATGAAGTGGAGCTGAAAAACATGAAGTGCCTGAAAAGGTGTGCAAAATATGAAGAGCTTCAAAAGGTGTAAAAAATGAGATGAGCATGAAACGGTCTGAAAAATAGGAGGAGCATGAACTGGTGCTGAAACACATGAAGAGCCTGAAAAGGTGAGAAAAATATGAAGAGCTTTAAAAGGTGTGAAAAATATGACGAGCATGAAACGGTCTGAAAAATTGGAGGAGCATGAAGCTGTGTTCAAAAACATGAAGAGCCAGAAAAGGTGTGAAAAATATGAAGAGCTTCAAAAAGTGTCAAAAATATGAGGAGCAAGAAACGGTCGGAAAATAGGAGGAGCATGAAACGATCTGAAAAATAGGAGGAGCATGAAGCTGTGTTTAAAAACATGAAGAGCCTGAAAAGGTGTGAAAAATATGAAAAGCTTGAAAAGGTGTAGAAAATTTGAGCAGCATGAAACTGTCTAAAAAATGGGAGGAGCATGAAGTGGAGCTGAAAAACCTGAAGAGCCTGAAAAGGTGTAAAAATATGAAGAGCTTCAAAAGGTGTGAAAAATATGAGGAGCATGAAACGGTCTGAAAAATAGGAGGAGCATGGATCGGTGTTCAAAAACATGAAGAGCCTGAAAAGGTGTGAAAAATATGAAGAGCTTCAAAAAGTGTCAAATATAAGAGGAGAAAGAAACGGTCTGAAAAAAAGGAGGAGCATGAAGCGGTGTTCAAAAACATGAAGAGCCTGAAAAGGTGTGAAAAATATGAAGAGCTTCAAAAGCTGTCAAAAATGAGATGAGCATGAAACGGTCTGAAAAAAAGGAGGAGCATGAAGCGATGTTGAAAATCTTGAAGAGCTTGAAAAGGTGTGAAAAATATGAAGAGCTTCAAAAGGTTTCAAAAATATTAGGATCATGAAACGGTGTGAAAAATAGGAGCAACATGAAACGGTCTGAAAAATAAGAGGAGCATGAAATGGTGTTGAAAAACAGGAAGAGCCAGAAAATGTGAGAAAAATATGAACAGCGTCAAAAGGTTTCAAAAATATGAGGAGCATGAAACTTTCTGAAAAAGAGGAGGAGCATGAACCGGTGTTGAAAAACATGAAGAGCCTGAAAAGGTGTGAAAAATATGAAGAGGTTTAAAAGGTGTCAAAAATATGAGGAGCATGAAACTTTCTGAAAAATAGGAGGATCATGAAACCGTGTTCAAAAACATGAAGAGCCTGAAAAGGTGTGAAAAATATGAAGAGCCTTAAAAAATGTCAAAAATATGAGGAGTAGGAAATGATCTGTAAAATAGCAGGAGCATGAAGCGGTGTTGAAAAACATGAAGAGCCTGAAAAGGTGTGAAAAATATGAAGAGCTTCAAAAGGTGTGAAAAATATGAAGAGCTTCAAAAGGTGTCAAAAATATGAGGAGAATGAAACGGTCTGAAAAATAGGCGGAGCATGAAACGGTGTTCAAAAACATGAAGAGCCTGAAAAGGTGTGAAAAATATGAAGAGCTTCAAAACGTGTCAAAATATGAGGAGCATGAAACGGTCTGAAAAATAGGAGGAGCAAGAAGCGGTGTTGAAAAACATGAAGAGCCTGAAAATGTGTGAACAATGTGAATAGCTTAAAAAGGTGTGAAAAATATGAAGAGCTTCAAAAGCTGTCAAATGAGATGAGCATGAAACGGTCTGAAAAATAGCAGGAGCATGAAGCGGTGTTCAAAAACATGTAGAGCCTGAAAAGGGGTGAAAAATATGAAGAGCTTAAAAAGGTGTCAAAATTATGAAGAGCATTAAACGGTCTGAAAAATAGGAGGAGCATTAAACGGTGTGGAAAATCATGAAGAGACTGAAAAGGTGTGGAAAAATAGGAAGAGCTTCAAATTGTGTCAAATATATGAGGAGAAGGAAACGGTCTGAAAAATAGGAGGAGCATGAAACGGTCTGAAAAATAGGAAGAGCATGAAACGGACTGAAAAATAGGAGGATCATGAAGCGGTGTTGAAAATCGTGAAGAGCCTGAAATGGTGTGAAAAATGTGAAGAGGTTCAACAGGTGTCAAAAACTTGAGGAGAATGAAACGGTCTGAAAAATAGGAGGAGCATGAAACTGTGTTGAAAAACATGAAGAGCCAGACAAGGTGTGAAAAATATGAAGAGCTTCAAAAAGTGTCAAAAATATGAGGAGCAAGAAACGGTCTGAAAAACAGGAGTAGCATGAAACGGTCTGAAAAATAGGAGGAGCATGAAGCTGTGTTGAAAAACATGAAGAGCCTGAAAAGGTGTGAAAAATATGAAGAGCTTCAAAAGGTGTAAAAAATGAGAGCAGCATGAAACGGTCTGAAAAATAGGAGGAGCATGAAGTGGAGCTGAAAAACATGAAGTGCCTGAAAAGCTGTGCAAAATATGAAGAGCTTCAAAAGGTGTAAAAAATGAGATGAGCATGAAACGGTCTGAAAAATAGGAGGAGCATGAACTGGTGCTGAACAATATGAAGAGCCTGAAAAGGTGAGAAAAATATGAAGAGCTTTAAAAGGTGTGAAAAATATGACGAGCATGAAACGGTCTGAAAAATTGGAGGAGCATGAAGCGTTGTTGAAAATCTTGAAGAGCTTGAAAAGGTGTGAAAAATATGAAGAGCTTCAAAAGGTTTCAAAAATATGAGGATCATGAAACGGTCTGAAAAATAGGAGCAACATGAAACGGTCTGAAAAATAAGAGGAGCATGAAATGGTGTTGAAAAACAGGAAGAGGCTGAAAATGTAAGAAAAATATGAAGAGCTTCAAAAGGTTTCAAAAATATGAGGAGCATGAAACTTTCTGAAAAAGAGGAGGATCATGAAACCGTGTTCAAAAACATGAAGAGCCTGAAAAGGTGTGAAAAGTATGAAGAGCTTCAAACGGTGTAAAAAATGAGAGCAGCATGAAACGGTCTAAAAATAGCAGGAGCATAAAGTGGAGCTGAAAAACATGAAGTGCCTGAAAAGGTGTGCAAAATATGAAGAGCTTCAAAAGGTGTAAAAAATGAGATGAGCATGAAACGGTCTGAAAAATATGAGGAGCATGAACTGGTGCTGAAAAACATGAAGAGCCTGAAAATGTGTGAAAAATATGAAGAGCTTTAAAAGGTGTGAAAAATATGACGAGCATGAAACGGTCTGAAAAATAGGAGGAGCATGAAGCTGTGTTCAAAAACATGAAGAGCCAGAAAAGGTGTGAAAAATATGAAGAGCTTCAAAAAGTGTCAAAAATATGAGGAGCAAGAAACGGTCGGAAAATAGGAGGAGCATGAAACGATCTGAAAAATAGGAGGAGCATGAAGCTGTGTTCAAAAACATGAAGAGCCTGAAAAGGTGTGAAAAATATGAAGAGCTTCAAAAGGTGTGAAAAATATGAGGAGCATGAAACGGTCTGAAAAATAGGAGGAGCATGGATCGGTGTTCAAAAACATGAAGAGCCTGAAAAGGTGTGAAAAATATGAAGAGCTTCAAAAAGTGTCAAATATATGAGGAGAAAGAAACGGTCTGAAAAAAAGGAGGAGAATGAAGCGGTGTTCAAAAACATGAAGAGCCTGAAAAGGTGTGAAAAATATGAAGAGCTTCAAAAGCTGTCAAAAATGAGATGAGCATGAAACGGTCTGAAAAAAAGGAGGAGCACGAAGCGTTGTTGAAAATCTTGAAGAGCTTGAAAAGGTGTGAAAAATATGAAGAGGTTTAAAAGGTGTCAAAAATATGAGGAGCATGAAACTTTCTGAAAAATAGGAGGATCATGAAACCGTGTTCAAAAACATGAAGAGTCTGAAAAGGTGTGAAAAATATGAAGAGCCTTAAAAAATGTCAAAATTATGAGGAGTATGAAACGGTCTGAAAAATAGCAGGAGCATGAAGCGGTGTTGAAAAACATGAAGAGCCTGAAAATGTGTGAAAAATATGAAGAGCTTCAAAAGGTGTGAAAAATATGAAGAGCTTCAAAAGGTGTCAAAAATATGAGGAGAATGAAATGGTCTGAAAAATAGGCGGAGCATGAAACGGTGTTCAAAAACATGAAGAGCCTGAAAAGGTGTGAAAAATATGAAGAGCTTCAAAACGTGTCAAAATATGAGGAGCATGAAACGGTCTGAAAAATAGGAGGAGCAAGAAGCGGTGTTGAAAAACATGAAGAGTCTGAAAATGTGTGAAAAATATGAAGAGCTTCAAAAGATGTGAAAAATATGAAGAGCTTCAAAAGCTGTCAAATGAGATGAGCATGAAACGGTCTGAAAAATAGCAGGAGCATGAAGAGGTGTTCAAAAACATGAAGATCCTGAAAAGGGGTGAAAAATATGAAGAGCTTCAAAAGGTGTCAAAATTATGAGGAGCATTAAAAGGTCTGAAAAATGGGAGGAGCATGAAGCTGTGTTCAACAACATGAAGAGCCTGAAAAGGTGCGAAAAATATGAAGAGCCTGAAAAGGTATGAAAAATATGAAGAGCTTCAAAAGGTGTCAAAAATGAAATGAGCATGAAACGGTCTGAAAAATAGGAGGAGCATTAAGCGGTGTTGAAAATCATGAAGAGCCTGAAAAGTTGTGGAAAAATAGGAAGAGCTTTAAAATGTGTCAAATATATGAGGAGAATGAAACTGTCTGAAAAATAGGAGGAGCATTAAACGGTGTGGAAAAACATTAAGAGCCCGAAAATGTGTGGAAAAATAGGAAGAGCTTCAAAATGTGTCAAATATATGAGGAGAATGAAACGGTCTGAAAAATAGGAGGAGCAAGAAATGGTCTGAAAAATAGGAAGAGCATGAAACGGTCTGAAAAATAGGAGGATCATGAAGCGGTGTTGAAAATCGTGAAGAGCCTGAAAAGGTGTGAAAAATGTGAAGAGCTTCAACAGGTGTCAAAAACTTGAGGAGAATGAAACGGTCTGAAAAATAGGAGGAGCATGAAACTGTGTTGAAAAACATGAAGAGCCTGAAAAGGTGTGAAAAATATGAAGAGCTTCAAAAGCTGTCAAATATATGAGGAGCACGAAACGGTCTGAAAAAAAGGAGGAGCATGAAGCGTTGTTGAAAATCTTGAAGAGCTTGAAAAGGTGTGAAAAATATGAAGAGCTTCAAAAGGTTTCAAAAATATGAGGATCATGAAACGGTCTGAAAAATAGGAGCAGCATGAAACGGTCTGAAAAATAAGAGGAGCATGAAATGGTGTTGAAAAACAGGAAGAGCCTGAAAAGGTGTGAAAAATATGAAGAGTTTTAAAAGGTGTCAAAATTATGAGGAGCATGAAACTTTCTGAAAAATAGGAGGATCATGAAACCGTGTTCAAAAACATGAAGAGCCTGAAAAGGTGTGAAAAATATGAAGAGCCTTAAAAAATGTCAAAAATATGAGGAGTATGAAACGGTCTGAAAAATAGCAGGAGCATGAAGCGGTGTTGAAAAACATGAACAGCCTGAAAAGGTGTGAACAATATGAAGAGCTTCAAAAGGTGTGAAAAATATGAAGAGCTTCAAAAGGTGTCAAAAATATGAGGAGAATGAAACGGTCTGAAAAATAGGCGGAGCATGAAATGGTGTTCAAAAACATGAAGAGCCTGAAAAGGTGTGAAAAATATGAAGAGCTTCAAAACGTGTCAAAAACATCAGGAGCATGAAACGGTCTGAAAAATAGGAGGAGCAAGAAGCGGTGTTGAAAAACATGAAGAGCCTGAAAATGTGTGAAAAATATGAAGAGCTTCAAAAGGTGTCAAAAATGAGATGAGCATGAAACGGTCTGAAAAATAGGAGTAGCAAGAAGTAGTGTTGAAAAAAATGAAGAGCCTGAAAAGGTGTGAAAAATATGAAAAGCTTCAAAAGGTGTCAAAAATATGAGGAGCAAGAAACGGTCTGAAAAATAGGAGAGCATGAAGCGGTGTTGAAAAACCTGAAGAGCCTGAAAAGGTGTGAAAAATATGAAGAGCTTCAAAAGGTGTCAAAAATATGAGGAGCATGAAACGGTCTGAAAAATAGGAGGAGCATGAAGCGGTGTTCAAAAATATGAAGAGCCTTAAAAGGTGTGAAAAATATGAAGAGCTTCAAAAAGTGTCAAAAAAAAGAGGTGCATGAAACGGTCTGAAAAAGAGGAGGAGCATGAAGTGGTGTTCAAAAACATGAAGAGCTTTAAAAGGTGTGAAAAATATGAAGAGCTTCAAAAGGTGTCAAAAATATGAGAAGCATGAAACGGTCTGAAAAATAGGAGGAGCATGAAGCGGTGTTGAAAAACATGAGGAGCCTGAGAACTTGTGAAAAATATGAAGAGCTTCAAAAAGTGTCAAAAATGAGATGAGCATGAAACGGTCTGAAAAATAGGAGGAGCATGAAGTGGTGTTGAAGTACATGAAGAGCCTGAAAAGGTGTGAAATATATGAAGAGCTTCAAAAGATGTCAAATATATGAGGAGAATGAAACGGTCTGAAAAATAGGAGGAGCATGAACTGGTGCTGAACAATATGAAGAGCCTGAAAAGGTGAGAAAAATATGAAGAGCTTTAAAAGGTGTGAAAAATATGACGAGCATGAAACGGTCTGAAAAATTGGAGGAGCATGAAGCGTTGTTGAAAATCTTGAAGAGCTTGAAAAGGTGTGAAAAATATGAAGAGCTTCAAAAGGTTTCAAAAATATGAGGATCATGAAACGGTCTGAAAAATAGGAGCAACATGAAACGGTCTGAAAAATAAGAGGAGCATGAAATGGTGTTGAAAAACAGGAAGAGGCTGAAAATGTAAGAAAAATATGAAGAGCTTCAAAAGGTTTCAAAAATATGAGGAGCATGAAACTTTCTGAAAAAGAGGAGGATGATGAAACCGTGTTCAAAAACATGAAGAGCCTGAAAAGGTGTGAAAAGTATGAAGAGCTTCAAACGGTGTAAAAAATGAGAGCAGCATGAAACGGTCTAAAAATAGCAGGAGCATAAAGTGGAGCTGAAAAACATGAAGTGCCTGAAAAGGTGTGCAAAATATGAAGAGCTTCAAAAGGTGTAAAAAATGAGATGAGCATGAAACGGTCTGAAAAATATGAGGAGCATGAACTGGTGCTGAAAAACATGAAGAGCCTGAAAATGTGTGAAAAATATGAAGAGCTTTAAAAGGTGTGAAAAATATGACGAGCATGAAACGGTCTGAAAAATAGGAGGAGCATGAAGCTGTGTTCAAAAACATGAAGAGCCAGAAAAGGTGTGAAAAATATGAAGAGCTTCAAAAAGTGTCAAAAATATGAGGAGCAAGAAACGGTCGGAAAATAGGAGGAGCATGAAACGATCTGAAAAATAGGAGGAGCATGAAGCTGTGTTCAAAAACATGAAGAGCCTGAAAAGGTGTGAAAAGTATGAAGAGCTTCAAAAGGTGTGAAAAATATGAGGAGCATGAAACGTTCTGAAAAATAGGAGGAGCATGGATCGGTGTTCAAAAACATGAAGAGCCTGAAAAGGTGTGAAAAATATGAAGAGCTTCAAAAAGTGTCAAATATATGAGGAGAAAGAAACGGTCTGAAAAAAAGGAGGAGAATGAAGCGGTGTTCAAAAACATGAAGAGCCTGAAAAGGTGTGAAAAATATGAAGAGCTTCAAAAGCTGTCAAAAATGAGATGAGCATGAAACGGTCTGAAAAAAAGGAGGAGCATGAAGCGTTGTTGAAAATCTTGAAGAGCTTGAAAAGGTGTGAAAAATATGAAGAGGTTTAAAAGGTGTCAAAAATATGAGGAGCATGAAACTTTCTGAAAAATAGGAGGATCATGAAACCGTGTTCAAAAACATGAAGAGTCTGAAAAGGTGTGAAAAATATGAAGAGCCTTAAAAAATGTCAAAATTATGAGGAGTATGAAACGGTCTGAAAAATAGCAGGAGCATGAAGCGGTGTTGAAAAACATGAAGAGCCTGAAAATGTGTGAAAAATATGAAGAGCTTCAAAAGGTGTGAAAAATATGAAGAGCTTCAAAAGGTGTCAAAAATATGAGGAGAATGAAATGGTCTGAAAAATAGGCGGAGCATGAAACGGTGTTCAAAAACATGAAGAGCCTGAAAAGGTGTGAAAAATATGAAGAGCTTCAAAACGTGTCAAAATATGAGGAGCATGAAACGGTCTGAAAAATAGGAGGAGCAAGAAGCGGTGTTGAAAAACATGAAGAGTCTGAAAATGTGTGAAAAATATGAAGAGCTTCAAAAGATGTGAAAAATATGAAGAGCTTCAAAAGCTGTCAAATGAGATGAGCATGAAACGGTCTGAAAAATAGCAGGAGCATGAAGAGGTGTTCAAAAACATGAAGATCCTGAAAAGGGGTGAAAAATATGAAGAGCTTCAAAAGGTGTCAAAATTATGAGGAGCATTAAAAGGTCTGAAAAATGGGAGGAGCATGAAGCTGTGTTCAACAACATGAAGAGCCTGAAAAGGTGCGAAAAATATGAAGAGCCTGAAAAGGTATGAAAAATATGAAGAGCTTCAAAAGGTGTCAAAAATGAAATGAGCATGAAACGGTCTGAAAAATAGGAGGAGCATTAAGCGGTGTTGAAAATCATGAAGAGCCTGAAAAGTTGTGGAAAAATAGGAAGAGCTTTAAAATGTGTCAAATATATGAGGAGAATGAAACTGTCTGAAAAATAGGAGGAGCATTAAACGGTGTGGAAAAACATTAAGAGCCCGAAAATGTGTGGAAAAATAGGAAGAGCTTCAAAATGTGTCAAATATATGAGGAGAATGAAACGGTCTGAAAAATAGGAGGAGCAAGAAATGGTCTGAAAAATAGGAAGAGCATGAAACGGTCTGAAAAATAGGAGGATCATGAAGCGGTGTTGAAAATCGTGAAGAGCCTGAAAAGGTGTGAAAAATGTGAAGAGCTTCAACAGGTGTCAAAAACTTGAGGAGAATGAAACGGTCTGAAAAATAGGAGGAGCATGAAACTGTGTTGAAAAACATGAAGAGCCTGAAAAGGTGTGAAAAATATGAAGAGCTTCAAAAGCTGTCAAATATATGAGGAGCACGAAACGGTCTGAAAAAAAGGAGGAGCATGAAGCGTTGTTGAAAATCTTGAAGAGCTTGAAAAGGTGTGAAAAATATGAAGAGCTTCAAAAGGTTTCAAAAATATGAGGATCATGAAACGGTCTGAAAAATAGGAGCAGCATGAAACGGTCTGAAAAATAAGAGGAGCATGAAATGGTGTTGAAAAACAGGAAGAGCCTAAAAGGTGTGAAAAATATGAAGAGTTTTAAAAGGTGTCAAAATTATGAGGAGCATGAAACTTTCTGAAAAATAGGAGGATCATGAAACCGTGTTCAAAAACATGAAGAGCCTGAAAAGGTGTGAAAAATATGAAGAGCCTTAAAAAATGTCAAAAATATGAGGAGTATGAAACGGTCTGAAAAATAGCAGGAGCATGAAGCGGTGTTGAAAAACATGAACAGCCTGAAAAGGTGTGAACAATATGAAGAGCTTCAAAAGGTGTGAAAAATATGAAGAGCTTCAAAAGGTGTCAAAAATATGAGGAGAATGAAACGGTCTGAAAAATAGGCGGAGCATGAAATGGTGTTCAAAAACATGAAGAGCCTGAAAAGGTGTGAAAAATATGAAGAGCTTCAAAACGTGTCAAAAACATCAGGAGCATGAAACGGTCTGAAAAATAGGAGGAGCAAGAAGCGGTGTTGAAAAACATGAAGAGCCTGAAAATGTGTGAAAAATATGAAGAGCTTCAAAAGGTGTCAAAAATGAGATGAGCATGAAACGGTCTGAAAAATAGGAGTAGCAAGAAGTAGTGTTGAAAAAAATGAAGAGCCTGAAAAGGTGTGAAAAATATGAAAAGCTTCAAAAGGTGTCAAAAATATGAGGAGCAAGAAACGGTCTGAAAAATAGGAGAGCATGAAGCGGTGTTGAAAAACCTGAAGAGCCTGAAAAGGTGTGAAAAATATGAAGAGCTTCAAAAGGTGTCAAAAATATGAGGAGCATGAAACGGTCTGAAAAATAGGAGGAGCATGAAGCGGTGTTCAAAAATATGAAGAGCCTTAAAAGGTGTGAAAAATATGAAGAGCTTCAAAAAGTGTCAAAAAAAAGAGGTGCATGAAACGGTCTGAAAAAGAGGAGGAGCATGAAGTGGTGTTCAAAAACATGAAGAGCTTTAAAAGGTGTGAAAAATATGAAGAGCTTCAAAAGGTGTCAAAAATATGAGAAGCATGAAACGGTCTGAAAAATAGGAGGAGCATGAAGCGGTGTTGAAAAACATGAGGAGCCTGAGAACTTGTGAAAAATATGAAGAGCTTCAAAAGGTGTCAAAAATGAGATGAGCATGAAACGGTCTGAAAAATAGGAGGAGCATGAAGTGGTGTTGAAGTACATGAAGAGCCTGAAAAGGTGTGAAATATATGAAGAGCTTCAAAAGATGTCAAATATATGAGGAGAATGAAACGGTCTGAAAAATAGGAGGATCATGAAGCGGTGTTGAAAAACATGAAGAGTCTGAAAAGGTGTGAAAGATATGAAGAGTTTCTAAAGATGTCAAAAATATGAGGAGCATGAAATGGTCTGAAAAATAGGAGGAGCATGAAGTGGTTTTGAAAAACATGAAGGGCCTGAAAGGGTGTGAAAATTATTAAGATCTTCAAAAGGGGTCAAAAATATGAGGAGCATGAAACGGTCTGAAAAATAGGAGGAGCATGAAGTGGTTTTGAAAAACATGAAGAGCCTGAAAGGGTGTGAAAATTATTAAGATCTTCAAAAGGTGTCAAAAATATGAGGAGCATGAAACGGTCTGAAAAATAGGAGGAGCAAGAAACGGTGATCAAAAACCTGAAGAGCCTGAAAAGGTGTGAAAAATATGACGAGCTTCAAAACGTGTGAAAAACATGAGGAGCATGAAACGGGCTGAAAAATAGGAGAAGCATGAAGTGGTGTTGAAAAACATGAAGAACCTGAAAAAGTGTGAAAAATATGAAGAGCTTCAGAAGGTGTGAAAAATATGAAGAACTTCAACAGGTGTCAAAAATAAGATGAGCATGAAACGGTCTGAATAATTGGAGGAGCAAGAAGTAGTGTTGAAAAAAATGAAGAGCCTGAAAAGGTGTGAAAAATATGAAAAGCTTCAAAAGTTTTCAAAATATGAGGAGCATGAAACGGTCTGAAAAATAGGTGGAGCATGAAGCGGTGTTGAAAAATATGAAGAGCCTGGAATGGTGTGCAAAATATGAAGAGCTTCAAAAGGTGTGAAATATATGAAGAGCTTCAAAATGTGTCAAAAATGAGATGAGCATGAAACGGTCTGAAAAATAGGAGGAGCATGAAACGGCGATCAAAAACATGAAGAGCCTGAAAAGGTGTGAAAAATATGAAGAGCTTCAAAAGGTGTGAAATACATGAGGAGCATGAAACGTGCTGAAAAATAGGAGAGGCATGAAGGGGTGTTGAAAAACATGAAGAGCCTGAAAAGGTTTGAAAAATATGAAGAGCTTCAAAAGGTGTGAAATACATGAGGAGCATGAAACACTCTGAAAAATAGAAATAGCATGAAGCGGTGTTGAAAAACATGAAGAGCCTGAAAACGTGTGAAAATATGAAGAGCTTCAAAAATATGAAAAATATGAAGAGCTTCAAAAGGTGTGAAAAATTTGAAGAGCTTCAAAAGGTGTCAAAATGAGATGAGCATGAAACGGTCTGAAATAGGAGGAGCATGAAGTGGTTTTGAAAAAAATGAAAAGCCTGAAAAGGTGTGAAATATATGAAGAGCTTCAAAAGGTGTCAAAAATATGAGGAGCATGAAACGGTCTGAAAAATAGGAGGAGCATGAAGCGGTGTTGAAAAACTTGAAGAGCCTGAAAACGTGTGAAAAATTTGAAGAGCATCAAAAGGTGTGAAAAATATGAAGAGCTTCAAAAGGTGTAAAAAATGAGATGAGCATGAAACGGTCTGAAAAATAGGAGGAGCATGAAGTGGTGTTGAAAAAAATGAAGAGCCTGAAAATGTGTGAAACATATGAAGAGCTTCAAAAGGTGTCAAAAATATGAAGAGCATGAAATGGTCTGAAAAATAGGAGGGTCATGAAGCGGTGTTCAAAACGTGAAGAGCCTGAAAAGGTTTGAAAAATATGAAGAGCTTCAAAAGGTGTGAAAAATATGAGGAGCATGAAACGGTCTGAAAAATAGAAGCGGCATGAAATGGTGATCAAAAACATGAAGAGCCTGAAAAGGTGTGAAAATTATGAAGAGCTTCCAAAGGTGTGAAATACATGAGGAGCATGAAACGGTCTGAAAAATAGGAGAAGCATGAAGTGGTGTTGGAAAACATGAAGAGCCTGAAAAGGAGTGAAAAATATGAAGAGCTTCAAAAGGTGTCAAACCTATGAAGAACATGAAACAGTCTGAAAAACAGGAGGATCATGAAGCAGTGTTCAAAAACATGAAGAGCCTGAAAATGTGTGAAAAATATTCAGAGCTTCAAAATGTGTCAAATATATGAGGAGCATGAAACGGTCTGAAAAATAGGAGGAGCATGAAATGGTGATTAAAAACATGAAGAGCCTGAAAAGGTGTGAAAAATATGAAGAGATTCAAAAGGTGTGAAATACATGAGGAGCATGAAACAGGCCGAAAATAGGAGAAGCATGAAGTGGTGTGGAAAAACAGGAAGAGCCTAAAAAGTTGTGAGAAATATGAAGAGCTTCAAAAGATGTGAAATACATGAGGAGCATGAAACTCTCTGAAAAATAAGAGGAGCATGAAGCAGTGTCAAAAACATGAAGAGCCTAAAAAGTTGTGAGAAATATGAAGAGCTTTAAAAGGTGTCAAAAATGAGATGAGCATGAAACGGTCTGAAAAACAGGAGGAACATGAAGCGGTGTTGAGAAACATGAAGAGCCTAAAAAGTTGTGAGAAATATGAAGAGATTCACAAGGGGTCAAAAATGAGATGAGCATGAAACGGTCTGAAAAATAGGAGCATGAAACAGTGATAAAAAACATGAAGAGCCTGAAAAAGTGTGAAAAATATGAAGAGCTTCAAAAGGTGTGAAATTCATGAGGAGCATGAAATGGTCTGAAAAATAGGAAAAGAATGAAGTGGTGTGGAAAAACATGAAGAGCCTGAAAAGGTGTGAAAAATATGAAGAGCTTCAAGAGGTGTCAAAAATATGAAGAGCATGAAACGGTCTGAAAAATAGGAGGATCATGAAGCGGTGATCAAAAACATGAGGAGCGTGAAAAGGTGTGAAAAATATGAAGAGCTTCAAAAGGTGTGAAATTCATGAGGATCATGAAACGGTCTGAAAAATAGGAGAAGCATGAAGTGGTGCGGAAAAACATGAAGAGCCTGTAAACGTGTGAAAAATATGAAGAGCTTCAAAAGGTGTCAAAAATATGAGGAGCATGAAACGGTCCGAAAAATAGGAAGAGCATGAAGCAGTGTTCAAAAACATGAAGAGCCTGAAAATGTGTGAAACATATGAAGAGCTTCAAAAGGTGTCAAAATTATGAGGAGCATGAAACGGCCTGAAAAATTGGAGGAGCATGAAGCGGTGTTCAAAAATATGAAGAGCCTGAAAAGGTGTGAAAAATATGAAGAGCTTCAAAACGTGTCAAAAATATGAGTAGCATGAAACGGTCTGAAAAATAGGAGGAGCATGAAATGGTGTTCAAAAACATGAAGAGCCTGAAAAGGTGTGAAAAACATGAAGAGCCGGAAAAGGTGTGAAAAATATGAAGAGCTTCAAAAGATGTGAAATACATGAGGAGTTTGAAAAGGGCAGAAAAATAGGAGAAGCATGAACTGGTGTGGAAAAATATGAAGAGCCTGAAAAGGTGTGGAAAATATGAAGAGCTTCAAAAGGTGTGAAATACATGAGGAGCATGAAACTCTCTGAAAAAAAGAAGGAGCATGAAGCGGTGTTCAAAACCATGAAGAGCCTGAAAAGGTGTGAAAAATATGAAGAGCTTCAAACGGTGTCAAAAATATGAGGAGCATGAAACAGCCTGAAAAATAGGAGGAGCATGAAGCGGTGTTGAAAAACATGACGAAACAGAAAAGGTGTTAAAAATATGAAGTGCTTCAAAAGGTGTGCAAAATATGAAGAGATTCAAAGGGGTCCAAAATATGAGGAGCATGAAACGGTCTGAAAAATAGGAGGAGCATGAAACGATGTTCAAAAACATGAAGAGCATGAAAAGGTGTGAAAAATATGAAGAGCTCAAAAGGTGTGAAAAATATGTGGAGCATGAAACGGTCTGAAGAATAGGAGGAGGATTGTAGCGTTGTTCAAAAACATGAAGAGCATGAAAAGGTGTGAAAAATATGAAGAGCTTCAAAAGGTGTGAAAAATATGAGGAGCATGAAACGGTCTGAAAAATAGGAGCAACATGAAACGGTCTGAAAAATAAGAGGAGCATGAAATGGTGTTGAAAAACAGGAAGAGGCTGAAAATGTGAGAAATATATGAAGAGCTTCAAAAGGTTTCAAAAATATGAGGAGCATGAAACTTTCTGAAAAAGAGGAGGAGCATGAACCGGTGTTGAAAAACATGAAGAGCCTGAAAAGGTGTGAAAAATATGAAGAGGTTTAAAAGGTGTCAAAAATATGAGGAGCATGAAACTTTCTGAAAAATAGGAGGATCATGAAACAGTGTTCAAAAACATGAAGAGCCTGAAAAGGTGTGAAAAATATGAAGAGCCTTAAAAAATGTCAAAAATATGAGGAATATGAAATGGTCTGAAAAATAGCAGGAGCATGAAGCGGTGTTGAAAAACATGAAGAGCCTGAAAAGGTGTGAAAAATATGAAGAGCTTCAAAAGGTGTGAAAAATATGAAGAGCTTCAAAAGGTGTCAAAAATATGAGGAGAATGAAACGGTCTGAAAAATAGGCAGAGCATGAAACGGTGTTCAAAAACATGAAGAGCCTGAAAAGGTGTGAAAAATATGAAGAGCTTCAAAAGGGGTAAAAAATGAGAGCAGCATGAAACGGTCTGAAAAATAGGAGGAGCATGAAGTGGAGCTGAGAAACATGAAGTGCCTGAAAAGGTGTGCAAAATATGAAGAGCTTCAAAAGGTGTAAAAAATGAGATGAGCATGAAACGGTCTGAAAAATAGGAGGAGCATGAACTGGTGCTGAAAAACATGAAGAGCCTGAAAAGGTGTGAAAAATATGAAGAGCTTTAAAAGGTGTGAAAAATATGACGAACATGAAACGGTCTGAAAAATAGGAGGAGCATGAATCTGTGTTCAAAAACATGAAGAGCCAGAAAAGGTGTGAAAAATATGAAGACCTTCAAAAAGTGTCAAAAATATGAGGAGCAAGAAACGGTCAGAAAATAGGAGGAGCATGAAACGATCTGAAAAATAGGAGGAGCATGAAGCTGTGTTCAAAAACATGAAGAGCCTGAAAAGGTGTGAAAAATATGAAGAGCTTCAAAATTTGTAAAAAATTTGAGCAGCATGAAACGGTCTGAAAAATAGGAGGAGCATGAAGTGGAGCTGAAAAACCTGAAGAGCCTGAAAAAGTGTGAAAAATATGAAGAGCTTCAAAAGGTGTGAAAAATATGAGGAGCATGAAACGGTCTGAAAAATAGTAGGAGCATGGATCGGTGTTCAAAAACATGAAGAGCCTGAAAAGGTGTGAAAAATATGAAGAGCTTCAAAAAGTGTCAAATACATGAGGAGAAAGAAACGGTCTGAAAAAAAGGAGGAGAATGAAGCGGTGTTCAAAAACATGAAGAGCCTGAAAAGGTGTGAAAAATATGAAGAGCTTCAAAAGCTGTCAAAAATGAGATGAGCTGAAACGGTCTGAAAAAAAGGAGGAGCATGAAGCGTAGTTGAAAATCTTGAAGAGCTTGAAAAGGTGTGAAAAATATGAAGAGGTTTAAAAGGTGTCAAAAATATGAGGAGCATGAAACTTTCTGAAAAATAGGAGGATCATGAAACCGTGTTCAAAAACATGAAGAGCCTGAAAAGGTGTGAAAAATATGAAGAGCTTCAAAAGGTGTGAAAAATATGAAGAGCTCAAAAGCTGTCAAATGAGATGAGCATGAAACGGGCTGAAAAATAGCAGGAGTATGAAGCGGTGTTCAAAAACATGAAGAGCCTGAAAAGGGGTGAAAAATATGAAGAGCTTAAAAAATGTGAAAAATATGAAGAGCTTCAAAAGGTCTCAAAAATTAGATGAGCATGAAACGGTCTGAAAAATAGGAGGAGCATTAAACGGTGTGGAAAAACATGAAGAGCCTGAAAAGGTGTGGAAAAATAGGAAGAGCTTCAAAATGTGTCAAATATATGAGGAGAAGGAAACGGTCTGAAAAATATGAGGAGCATGAAACGGTCTGAAAAATAGGAAGAGCATGAAACAGACTGAAAAAATAGGAGGATCATGAAGCGGTGTTGAAAATCGTGAAGAGCCTGAAATGGTGTGAAAAATGTGAAGAGCTTAAACAGGTGTCAAAAACTTGAGGAGAATGAAACGGTCTGAAAAATAGGAGGAGCATGAAGCTGTGTTGAAAAACATGAAGAGCCAGACAAGGTGTGAAAAATATGAAGAGCTTCAAAAAGTGTCAAAAATATGAGGAGCAAGAAACGGTCTGAAAAATAGGAGTAGTATGAAACGATCTGAAAAATAGGAGGAGCATGAAGCTGTGTTGAAAAACATGAAGAGCCTGAAAAGGTGTGAAAAATATGAAGAGCTTCAAAAGGTGTAAAAAATGAGAGCAGCATGAAACGGTCTGAAAAATTGGAGGAGCATGAAGTGGAGCTGAAAAACATGAAGTGCCTGAAAAGGTGTGCAAAATATGAAGAGCTTCAAAAGGTGTAAAAAATGAGATGAGCATGAAACGGTCTGAAAAATAGGAGGAGCATGAACTGGTGCTGAAAAACATGAAGAGCATGAAAAGGTGAGAAAAATATGAAGAGCTTTAAAAGGTGTGAAAAATATGACGAGCATGAAACGGTCTGAAAAATTGGAGGAGCATGAAGCTGTGTTCAAAAACATGAAGAGCCAGAAAAGGTGTGAAAAATATGAAGAGCTTCAAAAAGTGTCAAAAGTATGAGGAGCAAGAAACGGTCGGAAAATAGGAGGAGCATGAAACGATCTGAAAAATAGGAGGAGCATGAAGCTGTGTTCAAAAACATGAAGAGCCTGAAAAGGTGTGAAAAATATGAAGAGCTTGAAAAGGTGTAGAAAATTTGAGCAGCATGAAACGGTCTGAAATATAGGAGGAGCATGAAGTGGAGCTGAAAAACCTGAAGAGCCTGAAAAGGTGTGAAAAATATGAAGAGCTTCAAAAGGTGTGAAAAATATGAGGAGCATGAAACGGTCTGAAAAATAGGAGGAGTATGGATCGGTGTTGAAAAACATGAAGAGCCTGAAAAGGTGTGAAAAATATGAAGAGCTTCAAAAAGTGTCAAATATAAGAGGAGAAAGATACGGTCTGAAAAAAAGGAGGAGCATGAAGCGGTGTTCAAAAACATGAAGAGCCTGAAAAGGTGTGAAAAATATGAAGAGCTTCAAAAGCTGTCAAAAATGAGATGAGCATGAAACGGTCTGAAAAAAAGGAGGAGCATGAAGCGATGTTGAAAATCTTGAAGAGCTTGAAAAGGTGTGAAAAATATGAAAAGCTTCAAAAGGTTTCAAAAATATTAGGATCATGAAACGGTCTGAAAAATAGGAGCAACATGAAACGGTCTGAAAAATAAGAGGAGCATGAAATGGTGTTGAAAAACAGGAAGAGCCAGAAAATGTGAGAAAAATATGAACAGCGTCAAAAGGTTTCAAAAATATGAGGAGCATGAAACTTTCTGAAAAAGAGGAGGAGCATGAACCGGTGTTGAAAAACATGAAGAGCCTGAAAAGGTGTGAAAAATATGAAGAGGTTTAAAAGGTGTCAAAAATATGAGGAGCATGAAACTTTCTGAAAAATAGGAGGATCATGAAACCGTGTTCAAAATCATGAAGAGCCTGAAAAGGTGTGAAAAATATGAAGAGCCTTAAAAAATGTCAAAAATATGAGGAGTATGAAACGGTCTGAAAAATAGGAGGAGCATGAAGCGGTGTTCAAAAACATGAAGAGCCTGAAAAGTGTGAAAAATATGAAGAGCTTCAAAAGGTGTAAAAAATATGAAGAGCTTCAAAATGTGTCAAAAAGTAGATGAGCATGAAACGGTCTGAAAAATAGGAGGAGCATGAAGTGGATATGAAAAACATGAAGAGCCTGAAAAGGTGTGAAATATATGAAGAGCTTCAAAAGGTGTCAAAAATATGAGGAGCATGAAACGGTCTGAAAAATAGGAGGAGCATGAAGCAGTGTTGCAATACATGAAAGGCCTGAAAAGATGTGAAAAATATGAAGAGCTTCAAAAGGTGTCAAAAATATGAGGAGCATGAAACGGTCTGAAATATAAAGGAGCATGAAACGCTGATCAAATACATGAAGAGTCTGAAAAGGTGTGAAAAATATAAAGAGCTTCAAAAGCTGTCAAGTATATGAGTAGCATGAAACGGTCTGAAAAATAGGAGGAGCATGAAGCGGTGTTCAAAAACATGAAGAGCCTTAAAAGGTGTGAAAAATATGAAGAATTTTAAAAGGTGTCAAAAATATGAGGAGCATGAAACGTTCTGAAAAAGAGGAGGATCATGAAACGGTGTTCAAAAACATGAAGAGCATGAGAAGTTGTGAAAAATAGGAAGAGCTTCAAAAGGTGTCAAAAATATGAAGAGCTTCAAAAGGTGTCAAAAATGAGATGAGCATGAAACGGTTTGAAAAATCGGAGGAGCATGAAGCGGTGTTGAAAATCATGAAGAGCCTGAAACGGTGTGAAAAATATGAAGAGCTTCAAAAGGTGTCAAAAATATGAAGAGCATCAAAAGGTGTCAAAAATATGATGAGGATGAAACGGTCTGAGAAATAGGAGGAGCAAGAAGCGGTGTTGAAAAACATGAAGAGACAGAAATGATGTGAAAAATATGAAGAGCCTCAAAAGGTGTCAAAAATATGGGGACCATGAAACGGTCTGAAAAATACTAGGAGCATGAAACGGTGTTCAAAATATGAAGGGCCTGAAAAGGTGTGAATTATATGAAGAGCCTCAAAATGTGTCAAAAATATGAGGAGCATGAAACTGTCTGAAAAATAGGAGGAGCATGAAGCGGTGTTGAAAAATATGAAGAGACTGAAAACGTGTGAATAATATGAAGAGCTTCAAAAGGTTTGAAAAATATGAAGAGATTCAAAAGGAGTGAAAAATATGAAGAGCTTCAGAAGGTGTCAAAAATGAGATGAGCATGAAACGGTTTGAAAAATAGGAGCAACATGAAACGGTCTGAAAAATAAGAGGAGCATGAAATGGTGTTGAAAAACAGGAAGAGGCTGAAAATGTGAGAAATATATGAAGAGCTTCAAAAGGTTTCAAAAATATGAGGAGCATGAAACTTTCTGAAAAAGAGGAGGAGCATGAACCGGTGTTGAAAAACATGAAGAGCCTGAAAAGGTGTGAAAAATATGAAGAGCTTCAAAAGGTGTGAAAAATATGAGGAGCATGAAACGGTCTGAAAAATAGGAGCAACATGAAACGGTCTGAAAAATAAGAGGAGCATGAAATGGTGTTGAAAAACAGGAAGAGGCTGAAAATGTGAGAAATATATGAAGAGCTTCAAAAGGTTTCAATAATATGAGGAGCATGAAACTTTCTGAAAAAGAGGAGGAGCATGAACCGGTGTTGAAAAACATGAAGAGCCTGAAAAGGTGTGAAAAATATGAAGAGGTTTAAAAGGTGTCAAAAATATGAGGAGCATGAAACTTTCTGAAAAATAGGAGGATCATGAAACAGTGTTCAAAAACATGAAGAGCCTGAAAAGGTGTGAAAAATATGAAGAGCCTTAAAAAATGTCAAAAATATGAGGAATATGAAATGGTCTGAAAAATAGCAGGAGCATGAAGCGGTGTTGAAAAACATGAAGAGCCTGAAAAGGTGTGAAAAATATGAAGAGCTTCAAAAGGTGTGAAAAATATGAAGAGCTTCAAAAGGTGTCAAAAATATGAGGAGAATGAAACGGTCTGAAAAATAGGCAGAGCATGAAACGGTGTTCAAAAACATGAAGAGCCTGAAAAGGTGTGAAAAATATGAAGAGCTTCAAAAGGGGTAAAAAATGAGAGCAGCATGAAACGGTCTGAAAAATAGGAGGAGCATGAAGTGGAGCTGAGAAACATGAAGTGCCTGAAAAGGTGTGCAAAATATGAAGAGCTTCAAAAGGTGTAAAAAATGAGATGAGCATGAAACGGTCTGAAAAATAGGAGGAGCATGAACTGGTGCTGAAAAACATGAAGAGCCTGAAAAGGTGTGAAAAATATGAAGAGCTTTAAAAGGTGTGAAAAATATGACGAACATGAAACGGTCTGAAAAATAGGAGGAGCATGAATCTGTGTTCAAAAACATGAAGAGCCAGAAAAGGTGTGAAAAATATGAAGACCTTCAAAAAGTGTCAAAAATATGAGGAGCAAGAAACGGTCAGAAAATAGGAGGAGCATGAAACGATCTGAAAAATAGGAGGAGCATGAAGCTGTGTTCAAAAACATGAAGAGCCTGAAAAGGTGTGAAAAATATGAAGAGCTTCAAAATTTGTAAAAAATTTGAGCAGCATGAAACGGTCTGAAAAATAGGAGGAGCATGAAGTGGAGCTGAAAAACCTGAAGAGCCTGAAAAAGTGTGAAAAATATGAAGAGCTTCAAAAGGTGTGAAAAATATGAGGAGCATGAAACGGTCTGAAAAATAGTAGGAGCATGGATCGGTGTTCAAAAACATGAAGAGCCTGAAAAGGTGTGAAAAATATGAAGAGCTTCAAAAAGTGTCAAATACATGAGGAGAAAGAAACGGTCTGAAAAAAAGGAGGAGAATGAAGCGGTGTTCAAAAACATGAAGAGCCTGAAAAGGTGTGAAAAATATGAAGAGCTTCAAAAGCTGTCAAAAATGAGATGAGCTGAAACGGTCTGAAAAAAAGGAGGAGCATGAAGCGTAGTTGAAAATCTTGAAGAGCTTGAAAAGGTGTGAAAAATATGAAGAGGTTTAAAAGGTGTCAAAAATATGAGGAGCATGAAACTTTCTGAAAAATAGGAGGATCATGAAACCGTGTTCAAAAACATGAAGAGCCTGAAAAGGTGTGAAAAATATGAAGAGCTTCAAAAGGTGTGAAAAATATGAAGAGCTCAAAAGCTGTCAAATGAGATGAGCATGAAACGGGCTGAAAAATAGCAGGAGTATGAAGCGGTGTTCAAAAACATGAAGAGCCTGAAAAGGGGTGAAAAATATGAAGAGCTTAAAAAATGTGAAAAATATGAAGAGCTTCAAAAGGTCTCAAAAATTAGATGAGCATGAAACGGTCTGAAAAATAGGAGGAGCATTAAACGGTGTGGAAAAACATGAAGAGCCTGAAAAGGTGTGGAAAAATAGGAAGAGCTTCAAAATGTGTCAAATATATGAGGAGAAGGAAACGGTCTGAAAAATATGAGGAGCATGAAACGGTCTGAAAAATAGGAAGAGCATGAAACAGACTGAAAAAATAGGAGGATCATGAAGCGGTGTTGAAAATCGTGAAGAGCCTGAAATGGTGTGAAAAATGTGAAGAGCTTAAACAGGTGTCAAAAACTTGAGGAGAATGAAACGGTCTGAAAAATAGGAGGAGCATGAAGCTGTGTTGAAAAACATGAAGAGCCAGACAAGGTGTGAAAAATATGAAGAGCTTCAAAAAGTGTCAAAAATATGAGGAGCAAGAAACGGTCTGAAAAATAGGAGTAGTATGAAACGATCTGAAAAATAGGAGGAGCATGAAGCTGTGTTGAAAAACATGAAGAGCCTGAAAAGGTGTGAAAAATATGAAGAGCTTCAAAAGGTGTAAAAAATGAGAGCAGCATGAAACGGTCTGAAAAATTGGAGGAGCATGAAGTGGAGCTGAAAAACATGAAGTGCCTGAAAAGGTGTGCAAAATATGAAGAGCTTCAAAAGGTGTAAAAAATGAGATGAGCATGAAACGGTCTGAAAAATAGGAGGAGCATGAACTGGTGCTGAAAAACATGAAGAGCATGAAAAGGTGAGAAAAATATGAAGAGCTTTAAAAGGTGTGAAAAATATGACGAGCATGAAACGGTCTGAAAAATTGGAGGAGCATGAAGCTGTGTTCAAAAACATGAAGAGCCAGAAAAGGTGTGAAAAATATGAAGAGCTTCAAAAAGTGTCAAAAGTATGAGGAGCAAGAAACGGTCGGAAAATAGGAGGAGCATGAAACGATCTGAAAAATAGGAGGAGCATGAAGCTGTGTTCAAAAACATGAAGAGCCTGAAAAGGTGTGAAAAATATGAAGAGCTTGAAAAGGTGTAGAAAATTTGAGCAGCATGAAACGGTCTGAAATATAGGAGGAGCATGAAGTGGAGCTGAAAAACCTGAAGAGCCTGAAAAGGTGTGAAAAATATGAAGAGCTTCAAAAGGTGTGAAAAATATGAGGAGCATGAAACGGTCTGAAAAATAGGAGGAGTATGGATCGGTGTTGAAAAACATGAAGAGCCTGAAAAGGTGTGAAAAATATGAAGAGCTTCAAAAAGTGTCAAATATAAGAGGAGAAAGATACGGTCTGAAAAAAAGGAGGAGCATGAAGCGGTGTTCAAAAACATGAAGAGCCTGAAAAGGTGTGAAAAATATGAAGAGCTTCAAAAGCTGTCAAAAATGAGATGAGCATGAAACGGTCTGAAAAAAAGGAGGAGCATGAAGCGATGTTGAAAATCTTGAAGAGCTTGAAAAGGTGTGAAAAATATGAAAAGCTTCAAAAGGTTTCAAAAATATTAGGATCATGAAACGGTCTGAAAAATAGGAGCAACATGAAACGGTCTGAAAAATAAGAGGAGCATGAAATGGTGTTGAAAAACAGGAAGAGCCAGAAAATGTGAGAAAAATATGAACAGCGTCAAAAGGTTTCAAAAATATGAGGAGCATGAAACTTTCTGAAAAAGAGGAGGAGCATGAACCGGTGTTGAAAAACATGAAGAGCCTGAAAAGGTGTGAAAAATATGAAGAGGTTTAAAAGGTGTCAAAAATATGAGGAGCATGAAACTTTCTGAAAAATAGGAGGATCATGAAACCGTGTTCAAAATCATGAAGAGCCTGAAAAGGTGTGAAAAATATGAAGAGCCTTAAAAAATGTCAAAAATATGAGGAGTATGAAACGGTCTGAAAAATAGGAGGAGCATGAAGCGGTGTTCAAAAACATGAAGAGCCTGAAAAGTGTGAAAAATATGAAGAGCTTCAAAAGGTGTAAAAAATATGAAGAGCTTCAAAATGTGTCAAAAAGTAGATGAGCATGAAACGGTCTGAAAAATAGGAGGAGCATGAAGTGGATTTGAAAAACATGAAGAGCCTGAAAAGGTGTGAAATATATGAAGAGCTTCAAAAGGTGTCAAAAATATGAGGAGCATGAAACGGTCTGAAAAATAGGAGGAGCATGAAGCAGTGTTGCAATACATGAAAGGCCTGAAAAGATGTGAAAAATATGAAGAGCTTCAAAAGGTGTCAAAAATATGAGGAGCATGAAACGGTCTGAAATATAAAGGAGCATGAAACGCTGATCAAATACATGAAGAGTCTGAAAAGGTGTGAAAAATATAAAGAGCTTCAAAAGCTGTCAAGTATATGAGTAGCATGAAACGGTCTGAAAAATAGGAGGAGCATGAAGCGGTGTTCAAAAACATGAAGAGCCTTAAAAGGTGTGAAAAATATGAAGAATTTTAAAAGGTGTCAAAAATATGAGGAGCATGAAACGTTCTGAAAAAGAGGAGGATCATGAAACGGTGTTCAAAAACATGAAGAGCATGAGAAGTTGTGAAAAATAGGAAGAGCTTCAAAAGGTGTCAAAAATATGAAGAGCTTCAAAAGGTGTCAAAAATGAGATGAGCATGAAACGGTTTGAAAAATCGGAGGAGCATGAAGCGGTGTTGAAAATCATGAAGAGCCTGAAACGGTGTGAAAAATATGAAGAGCTTCAAAAGGTGTCAAAAATATGAAGAGCATCAAAAGGTGTCAAAAATATGATGAGGATGAAACGGTCTGAGAAATAGGAGGAGCAAGAAGCGGTGTTGAAAAACATGAAGAGACAGAAATGATGTGAAAAATATGAAGAGCCTCAAAAGGTGTCAAAAATATGGGGACCATGAAACGGTCTGAAAAATACTAGGAGCATGAAACGGTGTTCAAAATATGAAGGGCCTGAAAAGGTGTGAATTATATGAAGAGCCTCAAAATGTGTCAAAAATATGAGGAGCATGAAACTGTCTGAAAAATAGGAGGAGCATGAAGCGGTGTTGAAAAATATGAAGAGACTGAAAACGTGTGAATAATATGAAGAGCTTCAAAAGGTTTGAAAAATATGAAGAGATTCAAAAGGAGTGAAAAATATGAAGAGCTTCAAAAGGTGTGAAATTCATGAGGATCATGAAACGGTCTGAAAAATAGGAGAAGCATGAAGTGGTGCGGAAAAACATGAAGAGCCTGTAAACGTGTGAAAAATATGAAGAGCTTCAAAAGGTGTCAAAAATATGAGGAGCATGAAACGGTCCGAAAAATAGGAAGAGCATGAAGCAGTGTTCAAAAACATGAAGAGCCTGAAAATGTGTGAAACATATGAAGAGCTTCAAAAGGTGTCAAAATTATGAGGAGCATGAAACGGCCTGAAAAATTGGAGGAGCATGAAGCGGTGTTCAAAAATATGAAGAGCCTGAAAAGGTGTGAAAAATATGAAGAGCTTCAAAACGTGTCAAAAATATGAGTAGCATGAAACGGTCTGAAAAATAGGAGGAGCATGAAATGGTGTTCAAAAACATGAAGAGCCTGAAAAGGTGTGAAAAACATGAAGAGCCGGAAAAGGTGTGAAAAATATGAAGAGCTTCAAAAGATGTGAAATACATGAGGAGTTTGAAAAGGGCAGAAAAATAGGAGAAGCATGAAGTGGTGTGGAAAAATATGAAGAGCCTGAAAAGGTGTGGAAAATATGAAGAGCTTCAAAAGGTGTGAAATACATGAGGAGCATGAAACTCTCTGAAAAAAAGAAGGAGCATGAAGCGGTGTTCAAAACCATGAAGAGCCTGAAAAGGTGTGAAAAATATGAAGAGCTTCAAACGGTGTCAAAAATATGAGGAGCATGAAACAGCCTGAAAAATAGGAGGAGCATGAAGCGGTGTTGAAAAACATGACGAAACAGAAAAGGTGTTAAAAATATGAAGTGCTTCAAAAGGTGTGCAAAATATGAAGAGATTCAAAGGGGTCCAAAATATGAGGAGCATGAAACGGTCTGAAAAATAGGAGGAGCATGAAACGATGTTCAAAAACATGAAGAGCATGAAAAGGTGTGAAAAATATGAAGAGCTCAAAAGGTGTGAAAAATATGTGGAGCATGAAACGGTCTGAAGAATAGGAGGAGGATTGTAGCGTTGTTCAAAAACATGAAGAGCATGAAAAGGTGTGAAAAATATGAAGAGCTTCAAAAGGTGTGAAAAATATGAGGAGCATGAAACGGTCTGAAAAATAGGAGCAACATGAAACGGTCTGAAAAATAAGAGGAGCATGAAATGGTGTTGAAAAACAGGAAGAGGCTGAAAATGTGAGAAATATATGAAGAGCTTCAAAAGGTTTCAATAATATGAGGAGCATGAAACTTTCTGAAAAAGAGGAGGAGCATGAACCGGTGTTGAAAAACATGAAGAGCCTGAAAAGGTGTGAAAAATATGAAGAGGTTTAAAAGGTGTCAAAAATATGAGGAGCATGAAACTTTCTGAAAAATAGGAGGATCATGAAACAGTGTTCAAAAACATGAAGAGCCTGAAAAGGTGTGAAAAATATGAAGAGCCTTAAAAAATGTCAAAAATATGAGGAATATGAAATGGTCTGAAAAATAGCAGGAGCATGAAGCGGTGTTGAAAAACATGAAGAGCCTGAAAAGGTGTGAAAAATATGAAGAGCTTCAAAAGGTGTGAAAAATATGAAGAGCTTCAAAAGGTGTCAAAAATATGAGGAGAATGAAACGGTCTGAAAAATAGGCAGAGCATGAAACGGTGTTCAAAAACATGAAGAGCCTGAAAAGGTGTGAAAAATATGAAGAGCTTCAAAAGGGGTAAAAAATGAGAGCAGCATGAAACGGTCTGAAAAATAGGAGGAGCATGAAGTGGAGCTGAGAAACATGAAGTGCCTGAAAAGGTGTGCAAAATATGAAGAGCTTCAAAAGGTGTAAAAAATGAGATGAGCATGAAACGGTCTGAAAAATAGGAGGAGCATGAACTGGTGCTGAAAAACATGAAGAGCCTGAAAAGGTGTGAAAAATATGAAGAGCTTTAAAAGGTGTGAAAAATATGACGAACATGAAACGGTCTGAAAAATAGGAGGAGCATGAATCTGTGTTCAAAAACATGAAGAGCCAGAAAAGGTGTGAAAAATATGAAGACCTTCAAAAAGTGTCAAAAATATGAGGAGCAAGAAACGGTCAGAAAATAGGAGAAGCATGAAACGATCTGAAAAATAGGAGGAGCATGAAGCTGTGTTCAAAAACATGAAGAGCCTGAAAAGGTGTGAAAAATATGAAGAGCTTCAAAATTTGTAAAAAATTTGAGCAGCATGAAACGGTCTGAAAAATAGGAGGAGCATGAAGTGGAGCTGAAAAACCTGAAGAGCCTGAAAAAGTGTGAAAAATATGAAGAGCTTCAAAAGGTGTGAAAAATATGAGGAGCATGAAACGGTCTGAAAAATAGTAGGAGCATGGATCGGTGTTCAAAAACATGAAGAGCCTGAAAAGGTGTGAAAAATATGAAGAGCTTCAAAAAGTGTCAAATACATGAGGAGAAAGAAACGGTCTGAAAAAAAGGAGGAGAATGAAGCGGTGTTCAAAAACATGAAGAGCCTGAAAAGGTGTGAAAAATATGAAGAGCTTCAAAAGCTGTCAAAAATGAGATGAGCTGAAACGGTCTGAAAAAAAGGAGGAGCATGAAGCGTAGTTGAAAATCTTGAAGAGCTTGAAAAGGTGTGAAAAATATGAAGAGGTTTAAAAGGTGTCAAAAATATGAGGAGCATGAAACTTTCTGAAAAATAGGAGGATCATGAAACCGTGTTCAAAAACATGAAGAGCCTGAAAAGGTGTGAAAAATATGAAGAGCTTCAAAAGGTGTGAAAAATATGAAGAGCTCAAAAGCTGTCAAATGAGATGAGCATGAAACGGGCTGAAAAATAGCAGGAGTATGAAGCGGTGTTCAAAAACATGAAGAGCCTGAAAAGGGGTGAAAAATATGAAGAGCTTAAAAAATGTGAAAAATATGAAGAGCTTCAAAAGGTCTCAAAAATTAGATGAGCATGAAACGGTCTGAAAAATAGGAGGAGCATTAAACGGTGTGGAAAAACATGAAGAGCCTGAAAAGGTGTGGAAAAATAGGAAGAGCTTCAAAATGTGTCAAATATATGAGGAGAAGGAAACGGTCTGAAAAATATGAGGAGCATGAAACGGTCTGAAAAATAGGAAGAGCATGAAACAGACTGAAAAAATAGGAGGATCATGAAGCGGTGTTGAAAATCGTGAAGAGCCTGAAATGGTGTGAAAAATGTGAAGAGCTTAAACAGGTGTCAAAAACTTGAGGAGAATGAAACGGTCTGAAAAATAGGAGGAGCATGAAGCTGTGTTGAAAAACATGAAGAGCCAGACAAGGTGTGAAAAATATGAAGAGCTTCAAAAAGTGTCAAAAATATGAGGAGCAAGAAACGGTCTGAAAAATAGGAGTAGTATGAAACGATCTGAAAAATAGGAGGAGCATGAAGCTGTGTTGAAAAACATGAAGAGCCTGAAAAGGTGTGAAAAATATGAAGAGCTTCAAAAGGTGTAAAAAATGAGAGCAGCATGAAACGGTCTGAAAAATTGGAGGAGCATGAAGTGGAGCTGAAAAACATGAAGTGCCTGAAAAGGTGTGCAAAATATGAAGAGCTTCAAAAGGTGTAAAAAATGAGATGAGCATGAAACGGTCTGAAAAATAGGAGGAGCATGAACTGGTGCTGAAAAACATGAAGAGCATGAAAAGGTGAGAAAAATATGAAGAGCTTTAAAAGGTGTGAAAAATATGACGAGCATGAAACGGTCTGAAAAATTGGAGGAGCATGAAGCTGTGTTCAAAAACATGAAGAGCCAGAAAAGGTGTGAAAAATATGAAGAGCTTCAAAAAGTGTCAAAAGTATGAGGAGCAAGAAACGGTCGGAAAATAGGAGGAGCATGAAACGATCTGAAAAATAGGAGGAGCATGAAGCTGTGTTCAAAAACATGAAGAGCCTGAAAAGGTGTGAAAAATATGAAGAGCTTGAAAAGGTGTAGAAAATTTGAGCAGCATGAAACGGTCTGAAATATAGGAGGAGCATGAAGTGGAGCTGAAAAACCTGAAGAGCCTGAAAAGGTGTGAAAAATATGAAGAGCTTCAAAAGGTGTGAAAAATATGAGGAGCATGAAACGGTCTGAAAAATAGGAGGAGTATGGATCGGTGTTGAAAAACATGAAGAGCCTGAAAAGGTGTGAAAAATATGAAGAGCTTCAAAAAGTGTCAAATATAAGAGGAGAAAGATACGGTCTGAAAAAAAGGAGGAGCATGAAGCGGTGTTCAAAAACATGAAGAGCCTGAAAAGGTGTGAAAAATATGAAGAGCTTCAAAAGCTGTCAAAAATGAGATGAGCATGAAACGGTCTGAAAAAAAGGAGGAGCATGAAGCGATGTTGAAAATCTTGAAGAGCTTGAAAAGGTGTGAAAAATATGAAAAGCTTCAAAAGGTTTCAAAAATATTAGGATCATGAAACGGTCTGAAAAATAGGAGCAACATGAAACGGTCTGAAAAATAAGAGGAGCATGAAATGGTGTTGAAAAACAGGAAGAGCCAGAAAATGTGAGAAAAATATGAACAGCGTCAAAAGGTTTCAAAAATATGAGGAGCATGAAACTTTCTGAATAAGAGGAGGAGCATGAACCGGTGTTGAAAAACATGAAGAGCCTGAAAAGGTGTGAAAAATATGAAGAGGTTTAAAAGGTGTCAAAAATATGAGGAGCATGAAACTTTCTGAAAAATAGGAGGATCATGAAACCGTGTTCAAAATCATGAAGAGCCTGAAAAGGTGTGAAAAATATGAAGAGCCTTAAAAAATGTCAAAAATATGAGGAGTATGAAACGGTCTGAAAAATAGGAGGAGCATGAAGCGGTGTTCAAAAACATGAAGAGCCTGAAAAGTGTGAAAAATATGAAGAGCTTCAAAAGGTGTAAAAAATATGAAGAGCTTCAAAATGTGTCAAAAAGTAGATGAGCATGAAACGGTCTGAAAAATAGGAGGAGCATGAAGTGGATTTGAAAAACATGAAGAGCCTGAAAAGGTGTGAAATATATGAAGAGCTTCAAAAGGTGTCAAAAATATGAGGAGCATGAAACGGTCTGAAAAATAGGAGGAGCATGAAGCAGTGTTGCAATACATGAAAGGCCTGAAAAGATGTGAAAAATATGAAGAGCTTCAAAAGGTGTCAAAAATATGAGGAGCATGAAACGGTCTGAAATATAAAGGAGCATGAAACGCTGATCAAATACATGAAGAGTCTGAAAAGGTGTGAAAAATATAAAGAGCTTCAAAAGCTGTCAAGTATATGAGTAGCATGAAACGGTCTGAAAAATAGGAGGAGCATGAAGCGGTGTTCAAAAACATGAAGAGCCTTAAAAGGTGTGAAAAATATGAAGAATTTTAAAAGGTGTCAAAAATATGAGGAGCATGAAACGTTCTGAAAAAGAGGAGGATCATGAAACGGTGTTCAAAAACATGAAGAGCATGAGAAGTTGTGAAAAATAGGAAGAGCTTCAAAAGGTGTCAAAAATATGAAGAGCTTCAAAAGGTGTCAAAAATGAGATGAGCATGAAACGGTTTGAAAAATCGGAGGAGCATGAAGCGGTGTTGAAAATCATGAAGAGCCTGAAACGGTGTGAAAAATATGAAGAGCTTCAAAAGGTGTCAAAAATATGAAGAGCATCAAAAGGTGTCAAAAATATGATGAGGATGAAACGGTCTGAGAAATAGGAGGAGCAAGAAGCGGTGTTGAAAAACATGAAGAGACAGAAATGATGTGAAAAATATGAAGAGCCTCAAAAGGTGTCAAAAATATGGGGACCATGAAACGGTCTGAAAAATACTAGGAGCATGAAACGGTGTTCAAAATATGAAGGGCCTGAAAAGGTGTGAATTATATGAAGAGCCTCAAAATGTGTCAAAAATATGAGGAGCATGAAACTGTCTGAAAAATAGGAGGAGCATGAAGCGGTGTTGAAAAATATGAAGAGACTGAAAACGTGTGAATAATATGAAGAGCTTCAAAAGGTTTGAAAAATATGAAGAGATTCAAAAGGAGTGAAAAATATGAAGAGCTTCAGAAGGTGTCAAAAATGAGATGAGCATGAAACGGTTTGAAAAATAGGAGGAGCAAGAAACGATCTGAAAAATAGGAGGAGCATGAAACGGTGTTGAAAACATAAAGAGCATGAAAAGGTGTGAAATATACGAAGAGCTTCAAAAGGTGTCAAAAATATGAGGCGCATGAAATGGTCTGAAAAATAGGAGGAGCAGGAAGCGGTGGTGAAAAACATGAAGAGCCTTAAAAGGTGTGAAAAATATGAAGAGCTTCAAAAGTGTGAAAAATATGAGGAGCATGAGACGGTCTGAAACAAAGGAGGAGCATGAAGTGGTGTTGAAAAACATGAAGATGCTGAAATGGTGTGAAATATATGAAGAGCTTCAAAATGTGTGAAACATATGAGGAGCTTCAAAAAGTGTCAAAAATATGAGTGGCATGAAATGGTCTGAAAATAGGAGGAGCATGAAGCGGTGGTGAAAAACATGAAGAGCCTTAAAAGGTGTGAAAAATATGAAGAGCTTCAAAAGTGTGAAAAATATGAGGAGCATGAGACGGTCTGAAACAAAGGAGGAGCATGAAGTGGTGTTGAAAAACATGAAGATGCTGAAATGGTGTGAAATATATGAAGAGCTTCAAAATGTGTGAAACATATGAGGAGCTTCAAAAAGTGTCAAAAATATGAGTGGCATGAAATGGTCTGAAAATAGGAGGAGCATGAAGCGGTGTTGAAAAACATAAAGAGCATGAAAACGTATGAAGAATATGAAGAGCTTCAAAAGGTGTGAAAAATATGAAGAGCTTCAAAAGATGTCCAAAATGAGATGACCATGAAACGGTCTGAAAAATAGGAGGAGCAGGAAGTGGTGTTGAAAAACATGAAGAGCCTGAAAAGGTGTGAAATATATGAAGAGCTTCAACAGGTGTCAAAAATATGAGGAGCATGAAACGGTCTGAAAAAAGGAGGAACATGAAGCGGTGTTGAAAAACATGAAGAGCCTGAAAATGTGTGAGAAATATGAAGAGTTTCAAAAGGTGTCAAAAATATGAAGAGCATCAAAAGGTGTCAAAAATGAGAGGAGCATGAAGCGGTATGAAAAATAAGAGGAGGAGGAAGTGCTGTTTAAAAACATGAAGAGCCTGAAAAGTTGTGAAATATATGAAGAGCTTCAAAAGGTGTCAAAAATATGAGGAGCATGAAACGGTCTGAAAATTAGGAACAGTTTGAAACTGTGTTCAAAAACATGAAGAGCCTGAAAAGGTGTGAACAATGTGAAGGACTTCAAAAGGTGTGAAATACATAAGGAGCATGAAACGGTCTGAAAATAGGAGGAGCATGATGCGGTTTTCAAAACATGAGGAGTCTGAAATCGTGTGAAAAATATGAAGAGCTTCAAAAGGTGTCAAATATGAGGAGCATGAAACCATCTGAAAAATAGGAGGATCATGAAGCGGTGTTCAAAAACATGAAGAGTATGAAAAGGTGTGAAAAATATGAAGAGCTTCAAAAGGTGTCAAAAATATGAGGAGCATGAAACGGTCTGAAAAATAGGAGGAGCATGAAACCGTGTTATAAAACCTGAAGAGTCTGAAAAGTTGTGAAAAATATGAAGGGCTTCAAAATGTGTGATATACATGAGGAGCATGAAACGGTCTGTAAATTAGGAGGAGCAAGAAGCTGTGTTCAAAAACATGAGAGCCTGAAAAGTTGAGAAAAATATGAAGAGCTTCAAAAGGTGTGAAATACATGAGGAGCATGAAACGGTCTGAAAAATAGGAGGAGCATGAAGCGGTGTTCAAAAACATGAAGAGCCTCAAAAGGTGTGAAAAATATGAAGAGCTTCAAAAGGTGTGAAAAATATGAAGGGCTTCAAAACGTATCAAAAATATCAGGAGCATGAAACGGTCTGGAAAATAGGATGAGCATGAAGCGGTGGTTAAAAACATGAAGAGCATGAAATTTGTGAAAAATATGAAGAGCTTCAAAAGGTGTGAAAAAAATGAGGAGCATGAAACGGTCTGGAAAATAGGAGGAGCATGAAGCGGTGTTGAAAAACATGAAGAGCCTGAAAAGGTGTGAAAAATATGAAGAGCTTCAAAAGATGTGAAAAATATGAGGAGCATGAAACGGTCTGAAAAATAGGAGGAGCATGAAGTAGTGTTCAAAAACAAGAAGAGCCTGAAAATGTGTGAAAAATATGAAGAGCTTCAAAAGGTGTCAAAAATAGGAGGAGCATGAAGCGGTGTTCAAAAATATGAAGAGCCTGAAAAGGTGTGAAAAATATGAAGAGCTTCAAAATGTGTCAAAAATATGAGGAGCATGAAACGGTCTGAAAATTAGGAGCAGCAAGAAGCGGTATTGAAAGACCTGAAGAGCCTGAAAAAGTGTGGAAAATATGAAGAGGTTCAAAAGCTGGGAAAAATATTAAGAGTTTGACAAGATCTTAAAAATGAGATGAGCACGAAACGGTCTGAAAAATAGGGGGAGCAGGAAGTTGTGTTGAAAAATATGAAGAGCCTGAAAATGTGTGAAATATTTGAAAAGCTTCAAAATGTGTCAGAAATGAGAGGAGCATGAAACGATCTGAAAAATAGGAGGAGCATGAATCGGTGTTGAAAAACATGAAGAGCCTGAAAAGAAGTGAAAAATATGAAGAGCTTCAAAAGGTGTCAAAAATATGAGGAGCATGGAACGGTCTGGAAAATAGGAGGAGCATGAAGTGGTGCTGAAAAACATGAAGAGCCCGAAAAGCTGTGAAAAATATGAAGAACATCAAAACCTGTCAAAATATGAGGAGCATAAAACGGTGGTCAAAAACATGAAATGCCTGAAAAGGTGTGCAATATATGAACAGCTTAAAAAGGTGTCAAAAATAGGAGGAGCATGAAGCGGTGTAGAAAAACATGAAGACCCTGAAAAGGTGTGAAAAATATGAAGACCTTCAAATCGTGTCAAAAATATGAGGAGCATGAAACGGTCTGAAAATTGGAGGAGCATGAAGCAGTGTTGAAAAACATGAAGACCCTGAAAAGGTGTGAAAAATATGAAGAGCTTCAAATCGTGTCAAAAATATGAGGAGCATGAAACGGTCTGAAAATTGGAAGAGCATGAAGCGGTGTTGAAAAACATGAAGAGCCTGAAAAGGTGTGAAAAATATGAAGAGCTTCAAAAGGTGTCAAAAATATGAGGAGCATGAAACTGTCTGAAAAATAGGAGGAGAATGAAACGGTGTTCAAAAACATGAAGAGCCTGAAAAGGTGTGAAAAATATGAAGAGCTTCAAAAGGTGTCAAAAACATGAGGAGCATGAAACGGTCTGAAAAATAGGAGCAGCATGAAGCGGTGTAAAAAACATGAAGAGCCTGAAAACGTGTGAAAGATATGAAGACCTTCAAAAGGTGTCAAAAATATGAGGAGCATGAAACGGTCTGAAAATAGGAGCAGCATGAAGCGGTGTAATAAACATGAAGAGCCTGAAAAGGTGTGAAAAATATGAAGAGCTTCAAAAGGTGTGAAAAAAATGAAGAGCTTCAAAACGTGTCAAAAATATGAGGAGCATGAAAAGGTCTGATAAATAGGAGGAGCCAGAAGCGGTGTTGAAAAACATTAAGAGCCTGAAAACGTTTGAAAAATATGAAGAGCTTCAAAAGGTGTGGAAAATATGAAGAGCTTCAAAATGTGTCAAAAGCGAGATGAGTATGAAACGGTCTGAAAAATAGGAGGAGCATGAAATGGTGTTGAAAAACATGAAGAGCCTGAAAATGTGTGAAATATATGAAGAGCTTCAAAAGGTGTCAAAAATATGAGGAGCATGGAACGGTCTGAAAAATTGGGGGAGCATGAAACGGTGTTGAAAAATATGAAGAGCCTGAAAAGGTGTGAACATTATGAAGAGCTTCCAAAGGTGTGATATACATGAGGAGCATGAAACGGTCTGAAAAATAGGAAGAGCATGAAGCGGTGTTGAAAAACATGAAGAGCCTCAAATGGTGTGTAAAATATGAAGAGCTTCCAATGTGTCAAAACTATGAGGAGCAGGAAACGGTCTGAAAAATAGGAGGAGCATGAAGTGGTGTTGAAAAACATGAAGAGCCTGAAAAGCTGTGAAAAATATGAAGAGCATCAAAACCTGTCAAAATATGAGGAGCATAAAATGGTGGTCAAAAACATGAAACGCCTGAAAAGGTGTGCAATATATGAACAGCTTCAAAAGGTGTCAAAAATAGGAGGAGCATGAAGCGGTGTAGAACAACATGAAGACCCTGAAAAGGTGTGAAAAATTTGAAGACCTTCAAATCGTGTCAAAAATATGAGGAGCATGAAACGGTCTAAAAATAGGAGGAGCATGAAGCAGTGTTGAAAAACATGAAGACCCTGAAAAGGTGTGAAAAATATGAAGAGCTTCAAATCGTGTCAAAAATATGAGGAGCATGAAACGGTCTGAAAATTGGAGGAGCATGAAGCGGTGTTGAAAAACATGAAGAGCCTGAAAAGGTGTGAAAAATATGAAGAGCTTCAAAAGGTGTCAAAAATATGAGGAGCATGAAACGGTCTGAAAAATAGGAGGAGAATGAAACGGTGTTCAAAAACATGAAGAGCCTGAAAAGGTGTGAAAAATATGAAGAGCTTCAAAAGGTGTCAAAAATATGAGGAGCATGAAACGGTCTGAAAAATAGGAGCAGCATGAAGCGGTGTAAAAAACATGAAGAGCCTGAAAACGTGTGAAAGATATGAAGACCTTCAAAAGGTGTCAAAAATATGAGGAGCATGAAACGGTCTGAAAAATAGGAGCAGCATGAAGTGGTGTAATAAACATGAAGAGCCTGAAAAGGTGTGAAAAATATGAAGAGCTTCAAAAGGTGTGAAAAAAATGAAGAGCTTCAAAACGTGTCAAAAATATGAGGAGCATGAAACGGTCTGATAAATAGGAGGAGACAGAAGCGGTGTTGAAAAACATTAAGAGCCTGAAAACGTTTGAAAAATATGAAGAGCTTCAAAAGGTGTGGAAAATATGAAGAGCTTCAAACTGTGTCAAAAGCGAGATGAGTATGAAACGGTCTGAAAAATAGGAGGAGCATGAAATGGTGTTGAAAAACATGAAGAGCCTGAAAATGTGTGAAATATATGAAGAGCTTCAAAATGTGTCAGAAATGAGAGAAGCATGAAACGGTCTGAAAAATAGGATGAGCAAGAAGGGGTGTTGAAAAACATGAAGAGCCTGAAAACGTTTGAGAAATATGAAGAGCTTCAAAAGGTGTGAAAAATATGAAGAGCTTCAAAAGTTGTTAAAAATGAGATGAGCATGACACAGTTTGAAAAATAGGAGGAGCATGAAACCGTGTTCACAAACATGAAGAGCCTAAAAAGGTTGAAAAATATGAAGAGCTTCAAAAGGTGTGAAAAATACGAGGAGCATGAAACGGTCTGAAAAATAGGAGAAGCATGAAGTGGTGTTGAAAAACATGAAAAGGTGTGAAAAATATGAAGAGCTTCAACAGGTGTCAAAAATATGAGGAGCATGAATCGGTGTTGAAAAACATGAAGAGCCTGAAAATGTGTGAAAAATATGAAGAGCTTCAAAAGGTGCAAAAATATGAGGAGCATGAAACGGTCTGAAAAATAGGAGAAGCATGAAGCGGTGTTGAAAAACATGAAAAACATGAAAAGGTGTGAAAAATATGAAGAGCTTCAAAAGGTGTCAAAAATATGAGGAGCATGAACCGGTCTGAAAAATAGGAGGAGCATGAAGCGGTATTCAAAAACATGAAGAGCATGAAAATGTGTGAAAAATATGAAGAGCTTCAAAAGGTGTCAAAAATAAGAGGAGCATGAAACGGTCTGAAAAATAGGAAGAGCATGAAGCGGTGTTGAAAAACATGAAGAGCCTGAAAAGGTGTGAAAAATATGAAGAGCTACAAAAGGTGTCAAAAATATGAGGAGCATGAAACGGTCTGAAAAATGGGAGGAGCATGAAGCGGTGTTGAAAAACATGAAGAACCTGAAAATGTGTGAAATATATGAAGAGCTTCAAAAGTTGTCACAAATGAGATGAGCATGAAACATTCCGAAAAATAGGAGGAGCCTGAAATCGTGTTCAAAAACATGAAGAGCCTAAAAAGGTGTGAAAAATATAAAGAGCTACAAAAGGTGTGAAATACAGGAGGAGCATGAAACGGTCTGAAAAATAGGAGAAGCATGGAGTGGTGTTCAAAAACATGAAGAGCCTGAAAATGTGTGAAATATATGAAGAGCTTCAAAAGGTGTCAGAAATGAGAGGAGCATGAAACGGTCTGAAAAATAGGAGAAGCATGAAGTGGCTTTGAAAAACATGAAGAGCCTGAAAAGGTGTGAAAAATATGAAGAGCTTCTATAGGTGTCAAAAATATGAGGAGCATGAAACGGTCTGAAAAATAGGAGGAGCATGAAACGGTGTTGAAAAACGTGAAGAGCCTGAAAACGTGTGAAAAATATTAAGAGCTTCAAAAGGTGTGGAAAATATGAAGAGCTTCAAAATGTGTCCAAAGTGAGATGAGCATGAAACGGTCTGAAAAATAGGAGGAGCATGAAGTGGTGTTGAAAAATATGAAGAGCCTGAAAACGTTTGAAAAATATGAAGAGCTTCAAAAGGTGTGGAAAATATGAAGAGCTTCAAAATGTGTCCAAAGTGAGATGAGCATGAAACGGTCTGAAAAATAGGAGGAGCATGAAGTGGTGTTGAAAAATATGAAGAGCCTGAAAATGTGTGAAATATATGAAGAGCTTCAAAAGTTGTCAGAATTGATAGAAACATGAAACGGTCTGAAAAATAGGATGAGCAAGAAGGGGTGTTGAAAAACATGAAGAGTGTGAAAACGTTTGAGAAATATGAAGAGATTCAAAAGGTGTGAAAATTATGAAGTGCTTCAAAAGGTGTCAAAAATGAGATGAGCATGAAACATTCCGAAAAATAGGAGGAGCCTGAAATCGTGTTCAAAAACATGAAGAGCCTGAAAAGGTGTGAAAAATATGAAGAGCTTCAAATGGTGTCAAATATATGAGAAGCATGAAACGGTCTGAAAGATAGGAGAAGCATGAAACGGTGATCAGAAACATGAAGAGCCTGAAAAGTTGTGAAAAATATGAATAGCTTCAAAAGGTGTGAAATTCATGAGGAGCATGAAACCTTTCTGAAAAATAGGAGAAGCAAGAAGTGGTGTGGAAAAACATGAAGAGCCTGAAAAGGTGTGAAAAATATGAAGAGCTTCAAAAGGTGTGAAATACATGAGGACCATGGAACGGGCTGAAAAATAGAAGCATGAAGTGGTGTGGAAAAACATGAAGAGCCTGAAAAGGTGTGAAAAATATGAAGAGCTTCAAAAGGAGTGAAATATATTAGGAACATGAAACTCTCTGAAAAATAGGAGGACCATGAAGCGGTGTTCAAAAACATGAAGAGCCTAAAAAGTTGTGAAAAATATGAAAAGCTTCAAAAGGTGTCAAAAATGAGATGAGCATGAAACGGTCTGAAAAATAGGAGGATCATGAAACGGTGTTGAAAAACATGAAGAGCCTGAAAAGGTGTGAAAAATATGAAGAGTTTCAAAAGGTGTCAAAAATATGAGGAGCATGAAACGGTCTGAAAAATAGGAGGAGCATGAAGCTGTGTTCAAAAATATGAAGAGCCTGAAAAGGTGTGAAAAATATGAAGAGCTTCAAAAGGTGTGAAAAATATGAGGAGCATGAAACGGTCTGAAAAATAGAAGCAGCATGAAACGGTGTTGAAAAACATGAAGAGCCTGAAAAGGTGTGAAAAATATGAAGAGCTTCAAAAGGTGTCAAAAACATGAGGAGCATGAAACGGCCTGAAAAATAGAAGCAGCATGAAACGGTGTTGAAAAATATGAAGAGCCTGAAAAGGTGTGAAAAATATGAAGAGCTTCAAAAGGGGTCAAAAATATAAAGAGCATGAAACGGTCTGTAAAATAGGAGGTTCATGAAGCTGTGTTCAAAATCATGAAGAGCCTGAAAACGTGTGAAAAATATGAAGAGCTTCAAAAGGTGTCAAAAATATGAGGAGCATGAAACGTTCTGAGAAATAGGAGGAGCATGAAACGTTGATCAAAAACATGAGGAGCCTGAAAAGGTGTGAGAAATATGAAGAACTTCAAAAGGTGTGAAATTCATGAGGAGCATGAAACGTTCTGAAAAATATGAGAAGCATGAAGTGGTGTGGAAAAACATGAAGAGCCTGAAAAGGTGTGAAAAATATGAAGAGCTTCAAAAGGTGTCAAAAATATTAAGAGCATGAAACGATCTGAAATTTTGGAGGATCATGATCGGTGTCCAAAACATGAAGAGCCTGAAAAGGTGTGAAAAATATGAAGAGCTTCAAATGGTGTCAAAAATATGAGAAGCATGAAACGGTGTGAAAGTTAGGAATAGCATGAAACGGTGATCAGAAACATGAAGAGCCTGAAACGTTGTGAAAAATATGAAGAGCTTCAAAAGGTGTGAAATTCATGAGAAGCATGAAAAGGTTTGAAAAATACGAGAAGCATGAAGTGGTGTGGAAAAACATGAAGAACCTGAAAAGGTGTGAAAAATATGAAGAGCTTCACAAGGGGTCAAAAATATAAAGAGCATGAAACGGTCTGTAAAATAGGAGGTTCATGAAGCGGTGTTCAAAATCATGAATAGCCTGAAAACGTGTGAAAAATATGAAGAGCTTCAAAAGGTGTCAAATATATGAGGAGCATGAAACGTTCTGAAAAATAGGAGGAGCATGAAGCGGTGTTCAAAAACATGAAGAGCCTGAAAAGGTGTGAAAAATATGAAGAGCTTCAAATGGTGTCAAAAATATGAGGAGCCTGAAACGGTCTGAAAAATAGGAGGAGCATGAAGCGGTGTTCAAAAACATGAAGAGCCTGAAAAGGTGTGAAAAATATGAACAGCTTCAAAATGTGTGAAAAATATGAGGAGCATGAAACGGTGAAAAATAGGAGGAGCATGAAGCGGTGTTGAAAAACATGAACAGTCTGAAAAGGTGTGGAAAATATGTATAGGTTCAAAAGGTGTTAAATACATGAGGAGCATGAAACGGTCTGAAAAATAAGAGGAGCATGAAGCGGTGTTCAAAAACATGAAGAGCCTGAAAAGGTGTGAAAAATATGAAGAGCTTCAAAAGGTGTAAAAAATATGAGGAGCATGATATGGTTTGAAAAATAGGAGTAGCATGAAGCGGTGTTCAAAACATGAAGAGCCTGAAAAGTTGTGAAAAATATGAAAAGCTTCAAAAGGTGTCAAAAATGAGATGAGCATGAAACGTTCTGAAAAATAGGAGGTGCATGAAGCGGTGTTGAAAAACATGAAGACCCTGAAAAGGTGTGAAAAATATGAAGAGCTTCAAAAGGTGTCAAAAATATGAGAAGCATGAAATGGTCTGAAAGATAGGAGGAGCATGAAACGCTGATCAGAAACATGAAGAGCCTGAAAAGTTGTGAAAAATATGAAGAGCTTCAAAAGGTGTGAAATTCATGAGGAGCATGAAACGATTTGAAAAATAGGATGATCATGAATTGGTGTTGAAAAAAATGAAGAGCCTGAAAAGGTGTGAAATATCTGAAGAGCTTCAAAAGGTGTCAAAGATGTGAGGAGAATGAAACGGTCTGAAAAATAGGCGGAGCATGAAGCGGTGATCAAAAACATGAAGAGCCTGAAAAGGTGTGAATAATATGAAGAGCTTCTAAAGGTGTCAAAAATATGAGGAGCATGAAACGGCCTGAAAAATAGGCGGAGCATGAAGTGGTGTTGAAAAACATCAAGAGCCTGAAAAGTGTGAAATATATGAAGAGCTTCAAATGGTGTGAAAAATATGAGGAGCATGAAAAGGTCTGAAAAATAGGAGGAGCATGAAGCGGTGTTGAAAATCATGAAGAGCCTGAAAAGGTGTGAAAAATATGAAGAGCTTCAAAAGGTGTGAAATACATGAGGAGCATGAAACGGTCTGAAAAATAGGAGGAGCATGAAGTGGTGTTGAAAAACATGAAGAGCCTGAAAAGGTGTGAAAATTATGAAGAGCTTCAAAAGGTGTCAAAAATATGAGGAGTATGAAACGGTCTTAAAAATAGGAGGAGGATGAAGCGGTGTTCAAAAACTTGAAGAGGATGAAATGGTGTGAAAAATATGAAGAGCTTCTAAAGGTGTCAAAAATATGAAGAGCATGAAACGGTCTTAAAAATAGGAGGAGGATGAAGCGGTGTTGAAAAACTTGAAGAAGATGAAAAGGTGTGAAAAATATGAAGAGCTTTAAAAGGTGTGAAAAATATGAGGAGCATGAAACGGTCTGAAAAATAGGAGGAGCATGAAGCGGTGTTCAAAAACATGAAGAGCCTGAAAAGGTGTGAGAAATATGAAGAGCTTCAAAAGGTGTGAAAATTATGAGGAGACTGAAACGGTCTGAGAAATAGGAGGAGCATGAAGCGTTGTTAAAAAACATGAAGAGCCTGAAAAACTGTGAAAAATATGCAAAGCTTCAAAAGGTGTCAAACCTGAGATGATCATGAAACGGTCTGAAAAATAGGAGGAGCATGAAGCGGTGTTCAAAAACATGAAGAGCCTGAAAAGGTGTGAGAAATATGAAGAGCTTCAAAAGGTGTTAAAATTATGAGGAGCCTGAAACGGTCTGAAAAATAGGAGGAGCATGAAGCGGTGTTCAAAAACATGAAGAGCCTGAAAAGGTGTGAAAAATATGAAGAGTCTCAAAACGTGTCAAAAATATGAGGAGCATGAAACGGTATGATAAATAGCCGGAGCATGAACCGGTGTTGAAAAACATGAAGAGTCTGAAATCGTGTGAAAAATATGAAGAGCTTCAAAAATGTGAAAAATATGAAGAGCTTCAAAAGATGTGAATAATATGCAAAGCTTCAAAAGATGTCAAAAATGAGATGAACATGAAACGGTCTGAAAAATAAGAGGGGCATGAAGTCGTGTTCAAAACTATGAAGAGCCTGAAAAGGTGTGAAAAATATGAAGTGCTTCAAAAGGTGTGAAAAATATGAGGAGCACGATACGGTCTGAAAAATAGGAGGAGCATGAAGCGGTGTTCAAAAACATGAAGAGCCTGAAAAGGTGTGAGAAATATGAAGAGCTTCAAAAGGTGTGAAAATTATGAGGAGCCTGAAACGGTCTGAAAAATAGGAGGAGCATGAAGCGGTGTTCAAAAACATGAAGAGCCTGAAAAGGTGTGAAAAATATGAAGAGCTTCAAAAGGTGTCAAAAATGAGATGAGAATGAAACGGTCTGAAAAATAGGAGGAGCATGAAACGGTGTTCAAAAACATGAATAGCCTGAAAAGGTGTAACAAATATGAAGAGCTTCAAAAGGTGTGAAATACATGAGGAGGATTAAACGGTCTGAAAAATAGGAGGAGCATGAAGCATTGTTGAAAAACATGAACAGCCTGAAAAGGTGTCAAAAATATGAAGAGCTTCTAAAGGTGTCAAAAATATGAGGAGCAAGAAACAGTCTTAAAAATATGAGGAACATGAAGTGGTGTTGAAAAACATGAAGAGCCTGAAAAGGTGTGAAATATATGAAGAGCTTCAAAAGGTGTCAAATATATGAGGAGCATGAAACGGTCTGAAAAGTAGGAGGAACATGAAGTGGTGTTGAAAAACATGAAGAGCCTGAAAAGGTGTGAAAAATATGAAGAGCCTCAAAACGTGTCAAAAATATGAGGAGCATGAAACGGTATGATAAATAACAGGAGCATGAACCTGTGTTGAAAAACATGAAGAGTCTGAAATCGTGTGAAAAATATGAAGAGCTTAAAAATGTGAAAAATATGAAGAGCTTCAAAAGATGTGACAAATATGCAAAGCTTCAAATGGTGTCAAAAATGAGACGAGCATGAAACGGTCTGAAAAATAAGAGGAGCATGAAGTGGTGTTCAAAAATATGAAGAGCCTGAAAAGGTGTGAAAAATATGAAGAGATTCAAAAGGTGTGAAAAATATGAAGACCTTGAAAAGTTGTGAAAAAAGAAATGAGCATGAAAAGGTCTGAAAAATAGGAGGAGCATGAAGCGGTGTTGAAAATCATGAAGAGCCTGAAAAGGTGTGAAAAATATGAAGAGCTTCAAAAGATGTGAAAAATATGAAGAGCTTCAAAAGGTGTGAAAAATATGAAGAGCTTGAAAAGGTGTCAAAATGAGATGAGCATGAAACGGTCTAAAAAATAGGAGGAGCATGAAATGGTGTTCAAAAACATGAAGAGCCTGAAAAGGTGTGAAAAATATGAAGAGCTTCAAAAATATGAAAAATATGAAGAGGTTCAAAAGGTGTGACAAATATGAAGAGCTTCAAAAGGTATCAAAAATGAGATGAGCATGAAACGGTCTGAAAAATAGGAGGAGCATGAAGCGGTGTTGAAAATCATGAAGAGCCTGAAAAGGTGTGAAAAATATGAAGAGCTTCAAAAGGTCTGAAAAATATGAAGAGCTTCAATAGGTGTGAAAAATATGAAGACCATGAAAAGTGTCAAAATGAGATGAGCATGAAACGGTTTGAAAAACAGGAGGAGAATAAAGCGGTGTTGAAAATCATCAAGAGCCTGAAAAGGTGTGAAAAATATGAAGAGCTTCAAAATGTGTCTAAAATATGAGGAGCATGAAACATTCTGAAAAATAGGAGGAGCATGATGCGGTGTTCAAAAATATGAAGAGCTTGAAAAGGTGTGAAATATATGAAGAGCTTCAAAAGGTGTCAAATATATGAGGAGCATGAAACGGTCTGAAAAACAGGAGGAGAATGAAGCGGTGTTGAAAAACATCAAGAGCCTGAAAAGGTGTGAAAAATATGAAGAGCTTCAAAAGGTGTGAAATAGATGAGGAGCATTAAATGGTCTAAAAAATAGGAGGAGTATGAAGCGGTGTTCAAAAATATGAAGAGCCTGAAAAGGTGTGAAATATATGAAGAGCTTCAAAAGGTGTCAAAAATATGAGGAGCATGAAACGGTCTGAAAAACAGGAGGATCATGAAACGTTGATCAAAAACATGAAGAGCCTGAAAAGGTTTGAAAAACATGAAGAGATTCAAAAGCTGTGAAATACATGAGGAGCATGAAACGGGCTGAAAAATAGGAGAAGCATGAAGTGGTGTGGAAAAACATGAAGAGCCTAAAACGTTGTGAAAAATTTGAAGAGCTTCAAAAGGTGTGAAAAATATGAGGAGCAAGAAATGGTCTGAAAAATAGGAGGATTATGAAACGGTGTTCAAAAACAAGAAGAGCTTGAAAAGGTGTGAAAAATAGTAAAAGCCTCAAAAAGTGTCAAAAATATGAGGAGCATGAAACGGTCTGAAAAATTGCAGGAGCATGAAGTGGTGTTAAAAAACATGAAGAGTCTGAAAACGTGTGAAAATAAGAAGAGCTTCAAAAATATGAGAAATATGAAGAGCTTCAAAAGGTATCAAAATGAGATGAGCATGAACCGGTCTGAAAAATAGGAGGAGCATGAAGTGGGGTTGAAAAAATGAAAAGCCTGAAAAGGTGTGAAATATATGAAGTGCTTGAAAGGTGTCAAAAATATGAGGAGAATGAAACGGTCTGAAAAATAGGAGGAGCATGAAGTGGTGTTGAAATACATGAAGAGCCTGAAAACGTGTGAAAAATATGAAGACGTTCAAAAAGTGTGAAAAATATGAAGAGTTTCAAAAGGTGTGAAAAAAGAGATGAGCATGAAAAGTTCTGAAAAATAGGAGGAGCATGAAGCGGTGTTCAAAAACATGAAGAGCCTGAAAAGGTGTGAAAAATATGAAGAGTCTCAAAACGTGTCAAAAATATGAGGAGCATGAAACGGTATGATAAATAGCCGGAGCATGAACCGGTGTTGAAAAACATGAAGAGTCTGAAATCGTGTGAAAAATATGAAGAGCTTCAAAAATGTGAAAAATATGAAGAGCTTCAAAAGATGTGAATAATATGCAAAGCTTCAAAAGATGTCAAAAATGAGATGAACATGAAACGGTCTGAAAAATAAGAGGGGCATGAAGTCGTGTTCAAAACTATGAAGAGCCTGAAAAGGTGTGAAAAATATGAAGTGCTTCAAAAGGTGTGAAAAATATGAGGAGCACGATACGGTCTGAAAAATAGGAGGAGCATGAAGCGGTGTTCAAAAACATGAAGAGCCTGAAAAGGTGTGAGAAATATGAAGAGCTTCAAAAGGTGTGAAAATTATGAGGAGCCTGAAACGGTCTGAAAAATAGGAGGAGCATGAAGCGGTGTTCAAAAACATGAAGAGCCTGAAAAGGTGTGAAAAATATGAAGAGCTTCAAAAGGTGTCCAAAATGAGATGAGAATGAAACGGTCTGAAAAATAGGAGGAGCATGAAACGGTGTTCAAAAACATGAATAGCCTGAAAAGGTGTAACAAATATGAAGAGCTTCAAAAGGTGTGAAATACATGAGGAGGATTAAACGGTCTGAAAAATAGGAGGAGCATGAAGCATTGTTGAAAAACATGAACAGCCTGAAAAGGTGTCAAAAATATGAAGAGCTTCTAAAGGTGTCAAAAATATGAGGAGCAAGAAACAGTCTTAAAAATATGAGGAACATGAAGTGGTGTTGAAAAACATGAAGAGCCTGAAAAGGTGTGAAATATATGAAGAGCTTCAAAAGGTGTCAAATATATGAGGAGCATGAAACGGTCTGAAAAGTAGGAGGATCATGAAGTGGTGTTGAAAAACATGAAGAGCCTGAAAAGGTGTGAAAAATATGAAGAGCCTCAAAACGTGTCAAAAATATGAGGAGCATGAAACGGTATGATAAATAACAGGAGCATGAACCTGTGTTGAAAAACATGAAGAGTCTGAAATCGTGTGAAAAATATGAAGAGCTTAAAAATGTGAAAAATATGAAGAGCTTCAAAAGATGTGACAAATATGCAAAGCTTCAAATGGTGTCAAAAATGAGACGAGCATGAAACGGTCTGAAAAATAAGAGGAGCATGAAGTCGTGTTCAAAAATATGAAGAGCCTGAAAAGGTGTGAAAAATATGAAGAGATTCAAAAGGTGTGAAAAATATGAAGACCTTGAAAAGTTGTGAAAAAAGAAATGAGCATGAAAAGGTCTGAAAAATAGGAGGAGCATGAAGCGGTGTTGAAAATCATGAAGAGCCTGAAAAGGTGTGAAAAATATGAAGAGCTTCAAAAGATGTGAAAAATATGAAGAGCTTCAAAATGTGTGAAAAATATGAAGAGCTTGAAAAGGTGTCAAAATGAGATGAGCATGAAACGGTCTAAAAAATAGGAGGAGCATGAAATGGTGTTCAAAAACATGAAGAGCCTGAAAAGGTGTGAAAAATATGAAGAGCTTCAAAAATATGAAAAATATGAAGAGGTTCAAAAGGTGTGACAAATATGAAGAGCTTCAAAAGGTATCAAAAATGAGATGAGCATGAAACGGTCTGAAAAATAGGAGGAGCATGAAGCGGTGTTGAAAATCATGAAGAGCCTGAAAAGGTGTGAAAAATATGAAGAGCTTCAAAAGGTCTGAAAAATATGAAGAGCTTCAATAGGTGTGAAAAATATGAAGACCATGAAAAGTGTCAAAATGAGATGAGCATGAAACGGTCTGAAAAACAGGAGGAGAATAAAGCGGTGTTGAAAATCATCAAGAGCCTGAAAAGGTGTGAAAAATATGAAGAGCTTCAAAATGTGTCTAAAATATGAGGAGCATGAAACATTCTGAAAAATAGGAGGAGCATGATGCGGTGTTCAAAAATATGAAGAGCTTGAAAAGGTGTGAAATATATGAAGAGCTTCAAAAGGTGTCAAATATATGAGGAGCATGAAACGGTCTGAAAAACAGGAGGAGAATGAAGCGGTGTTGAAAAACATCAAGAGCCTGAAAAGGTGTGAAAAATATGAAGAGCTTCAAAAGGTGTGAAATAGATGAGGAGCATTAAATGGTCTAAAAAATAGGAGGAGTATGAAGCGGTGTTCAAAAATATGAAGAGCCTGAAAAGGTGTGAAATATATGAAGAGCTTCAAAAGGTGTCAAAAATATGAGGAGCATGAAACGGTCTGAAAAATAGGAGGATCATGAAACGGTGATCAAAAACATGAAGAGCCTGAAAAGGTGTGAAAAACATGAAGAGATTCAAAAGCTGTGAAATACATGAGGAGCATGAAACGGGCTGAAAAATAGGAGAAGCATGAAGTGGTGTGGAAAAACATGAAGAGCCTAAAACGTTGTGAAAAATTTGAAGAGCTTCAAAAGGTGTGAAAAATATGAGGAGCAAGAAATGGTCTGAAAAATAGGAGGATTATGAAACGGTGTTCAAAAACAAGAAGAGCTTGAAAAGGTGTGAAAAATAGTAAAAGCCTCAAAAAGTGTCAAAAATATGAGGAGCATGAAACGGTCTGAAAAATTGCAGGAGCATGAAGTGGTGTTAAAAAACATGAAGAGTCTGAAAACGTGTGAAAATAAGAAGAGCTTCAAAAATATGAGAAATATGAAGAGCTTCAAAAGGTATCAAAATGAGATGAGCATGAACCGGTCTGAAAAATAGGAGGAGCATGAAGTGGGGTTGAAAAAATGAAAAGCCTGAAAAGGTGTGAAATATATGAAGTGCTTGAAAGGTGTCAAAAATATGAGGAGAATGAAACGGTCTGAAAAATAGGAGGAGCATGAAGTGGTGTTGAAATACATGAAGAGCCTGAAAACGTGTGAAAAATATGAAGACGTTCAAAAAGTGTGAAAAATATGAAGAGTTTCAAAAGGTGTGAAAAAAGAGATGAGCATGAAAAGTTCTGAAAAATAGGAGGAGCATGAAGCGGTGTTCAAAAACATGAAGAGCCTGAAAAGGTGTGAAAAATATGAAGAGTCTCAAAACGTGTCAAAAATATGAGGAGCATGAAACGGTATGATAAATAGCCGGAGCATGAACCGGTGTTGAAAAACATGAAGAGTCTGAAATCGTGTGAAAAATATGAAGAGCTTCAAAAATGTGAAAAATATGAAGAGCTTCAAAAGATGTGAATAATATGCAAAGCTTCAAAAGATGTCAAAAATGAGATGAACATGAAACGGTCTGAAAAATAAGAGGGGCATGAAGTCGTGTTCAAAACTATGAAGAGCCTGAAAAGGTGTGAAAAATATGAAGTGCTTCAAAAGGTGTGAAAAATATGAGGAGCACGATACGGTCTGAAAAATAGGAGGAGCATGAAGCGGTGTTCAAAAACATGAAGAGCCTGAAAAGGTGTGAGAAATATGAAGAGCTTCAAAAGGTGTGAAAATTATGAGGAGCCTGAAACGGTCTGAAAAATAGGAGGAGCATGAAGCGGTGTTCAAAAACATGAAGAGCCTGAAAAGGTGTGAAAAATATGAAGAGCTTCAAAAGGTGTCCAAAATGAGATGAGAATGAAACGGTCTGAAAAATAGGAGGAGCATGAAACGGTGTTCAAAAACATGAATAGCCTGAAAAGGTGTAACAAATATGAAGAGCTTCAAAAGGTGTGAAATACATGAGGAGGATTAAACGGTCTGAAAAATAGGAGGAGCATGAAGCATTGTTGAAAAACATGAACAGCCTGAAAAGGTGTCAAAAATATGAAGAGCTTCTAAAGGTGTCAAAAATATGAGGAGCAAGAAACAGTCTTAAAAATATGAGGAACATGAAGTGGTGTTGAAAAACATGAAGAGCCTGAAAAGGTGTGAAATATATGAAGAGCTTCAAAAGGTGTCAAATATATGAGGAGCATGAAACGGTCTGAAAAGTAGGAGGATCATGAAGTGGTGTTGAAAAACATGAAGAGCCTGAAAAGGTGTGAAAAATATGAAGAGCCTCAAAACGTGTCAAAAATATGAGGAGCATGAAACGGTATGATAAATAACAGGAGCATGAACCTGTGTTGAAAAACATGAAGAGTCTGAAATCGTGTGAAAAATATGAAGAGCTTAAAAATGTGAAAAATATGAAGAGCTTCAAAAGATGTGACAAATATGCAAAGCTTCAAATGGTGTCAAAAATGAGACGAGCATGAAACGGTCTGAAAAATAAGAGGAGCATGAAGTCGTGTTCAAAAATATGAAGAGCCTGAAAAGGTGTGAAAAATATGAAGAGATTCAAAAGGTGTGAAAAATATGAAGACCTTGAAAAGTTGTGAAAAAAGAAATGAGCATGAAAAGGTCTGAAAAATAGGAGGAGCATGAAGCGGTGTTGAAAATCATGAAGAGCCTGAAAAGGTGTGAAAAATATGAAGAGCTTCAAAAGATGTGAAAAATATGAAGAGCTTCAAAATGTGTGAAAAATATGAAGAGCTTGAAAAGGTGTCAAAATGAGATGAGCATGAAACGGTCTAAAAAATAGGAGGAGCATGAAATGGTGTTCAAAAACATGAAGAGCCTGAAAAGGTGTGAAAAATATGAAGAGCTTCAAAAATATGAAAAATATGAAGAGGTTCAAAAGGTGTGACAAATATGAAGAGCTTCAAAAGGTATCAAAAATGAGATGAGCATGAAACGGTCTGAAAAATAGGAGGAGCATGAAGCGGTGTTGAAAATCATGAAGAGCCTGAAAAGGTGTGAAAAATATGAAGAGCTTCAAAAGGTCTGAAAAATATGAAGAGCTTCAATAGGTGTGAAAAATATGAAGACCATGAAAAGTGTCAAAATGAGATGAGCATGAAACGGTCTGAAAAACAGGAGGAGAATAAAGCGGTGTTGAAAATCATCAAGAGCCTGAAAAGGTGTGAAAAATATGAAGAGCTTCAAAATGTGTCTAAAATATGAGGAGCATGAAACATTCTGAAAAATAGGAGGAGCATGATGCGGTGTTCAAAAATATGAAGAGCTTGAAAAGGTGTGAAATATATGAAGAGCTTCAAAAGGTGTCAAATATATGAGGAGCATGAAACGGTCTGAAAAACAGGAGGAGAATGAAGCGGTGTTGAAAAACATCAAGAGCCTGAAAAGGTGTGAAAAATATGAAGAGCTTCAAAAGGTGTGAAATAGATGAGGAGCATTAAATGGTCTAAAAAATAGGAGGAGTATGAAGCGGTGTTCAAAAATATGAAGAGCCTGAAAAGGTGTGAAATATATGAAGAGCTTCAAAAGGTGTCAAAAATATGAGGAGCATGAAACGGTCTGAAAAATAGGAGGATCATGAAACGGTGATCAAAAACATGAAGAGCCTGAAAAGGTGTGAAAAACATGAAGAGATTCAAAAGCTGTGAAATACATGAGGAGCATGAAACGGGCTGAAAAATAGGAGAAGCATGAAGTGGTGTGGAAAAACATGAAGAGCCTAAAACGTTGTGAAAAATTTGAAGAGCTTCAAAAGGTGTGAAAAATATGAGGAGCAAGAAATGGTCTGAAAAATAGGAGGATTATGAAACGGTGTTCAAAAACAAGAAGAGCTTGAAAAGGTGTGAAAAATAGTAAAAGCCTCAAAAAGTGTCAAAAATATGAGGAGCATGAAACGGTCTGAAAAATTGCAGGAGCATGAAGTGGTGTTAAAAAACATGAAGAGTCTGAAAACGTGTGAAAATAAGAAGAGCTTCAAAAATATGAGAAATATGAAGAGCTTCAAAAGGTATCAAAATGAGATGAGCATGAACCGGTCTGAAAAATAGGAGGAGCATGAAGTGGGGTTGAAAAAATGAAAAGCCTGAAAAGGTGTGAAATATATGAAGTGCTTGAAAGGTGTCAAAAATATGAGGAGAATGAAACGGTCTGAAAAATAGGAGGAGCATGAAGTGGTGTTGAAATACATGAAGAGCCTGAAAACGTGTGAAAAATATGAAGACGTTCAAAAAGTGTGAAAAATATGAAGAGTTTCAAAAGGTGTGAAAAAAGAGATGAGCATGAAAAGTTCTGAAAAATAGGAGGAGCATGAAGCGGTGTTCAAAATCATGAAGAGCCTGAAAAGGTGTGAAAAATATGAAGAGTCTCAAAACGTGTCAAAAATATGAGGAGCATGAAACGGTATGATAAATAGCCGGAGCATGAACCGGTGTTGAAAAACATGAAGAGTCTGAAATCGTGTGAAAAATATGAAGAGCTTCAAAAATGTGAAAAATATGAAGAGCTTCAAAAGATGTGAATAATATGCAAAGCTTCAAAAGATGTCAAAAATGAGATGAACATGAAACGGTCTGAAAAATAAGAGGGGCATGAAGTCGTGTTAAAACTATGAAGAGCCTGAAAAGGTGTGAAAAATATGAAGTGCTTCAAAAGGTGTGAAAAATATGAGGAGCACGATACGGTCTGAAAAATAGGAGGAGCATGAAGCGGTGTTCAAAAACATGAAGAGCCTGAAAAGGTGTGAGAAATATGAAGAGCTTCAAAAGGTGTGAAAATTATGAGGAGCCTGAAACGGTCTGAAAAATAGGAGGAGCATGAAGCGGTGTTCAAAAACATGAAGAGCCTGAAAAGGTGTGAAAAATATGAAGAGCTTCAAAAGGTGTCCAAAATGAGATGAGAATGAAACGGTCTGAAAAATAGGAGGAGCATGAAACGGTGTTCAAAAACATGAATAGCCTGAAAAGGTGTAACAAATATGAAGAGCTTCAAAAGGTGTGAAATACATGAGGAGGATTAAACGGTCTGAAAAATAGGAGGAGCATGAAGCATTGTTGAAAAACATGAACAGCCTGAAAAGGTGTCAAAAATATGAAGAGCTTCTAAAGGTGTCAAAAATATGAGGAGCAAGAAACAGTCTTAAAAATATGAGGAACATGAAGTGGTGTTGAAAAACATGAAGAGCCTGAAAAGGTGTGAAATATATGAAGAGCTTCAAAAGGTGTCAAATATATGAGGAGCATGAAACGGTCTGAAAAGTAGGAGGATCATGAAGTGGTGTTGAAAAACATGAAGAGCCTGAAAAGGTGTGAAAAATATGAAGAGCCTCAAAACGTGTCAAAAATATGAGGAGCATGAAACGGTATGATAAATAACAGGAGCATGAACCTGTGTTGAAAAACATGAAGAGTCTGAAATCGTGTGAAAAATATGAAGAGCTTAAAAATGTGAAAAATATGAAGAGCTTCAAAAGATGTGACAAATATGCAAAGCTTCAAATGGTGTCAAAAATGAGACGAGCATGAAACGGTCTGAAAAATAAGAGGAGCATGAAGTCGTGTTCAAAAATATGAAGAGCCTGAAAAGGTGTGAAAAATATGAAGAGATTCAAAAGGTGTGAAAAATATGAAGACCTTGAAAAGTTGTGAAAAAAGAAATGAGCATGAAAAGGTCTGAAAAATAGGAGGAGCATGAAGCGGTGTTGAAAATCATGAAGAGCCTGAAAAGGTGTGAAAAATATGAAGAGCTTCAAAAGATGTGAAAAATATGAAGAGCTTCAAAAGGTGTGAAAAATATGAAGAGCTTGAAAAGGTGTCAAAATGAGATGAGCATGAAACGGTCTAAAAAATAGGAGGAGCATGAAATGGTGTTCAAAAACATGAAGAGCCTGAAAAGGTGTGAAAAATATGAAGAGCTTCAAAAATATGAAAAATATGAAGAGGTTCAAAAGGTGTGACAAATATGAAGAGCTTCAAAAGGTATCAAAAATGAGATGAGCATGAAACGGTCTGAAAAATAGGAGGAGCATGAAGCGGTGTTGAAAATCATGAAGAGCCTGAAAAGGTGTGAAAAATATGAAGAGCTTCAAAAGGTCTGAAAAATATGAAGAGCTTCAATAGGTGTGAAAAATATGAAGACCATGAAAAGTGTCAAAATGAGATGAGCATGAAACGGTCTGAAAAACAGGAGGAGAATAAAGCGGTGTTGAAAATCATCAAGAGCCTGAAAAGGTGTGAAAAATATGAAGAGCTTCAAAATGTGTCTAAAATATGAGGAGCATGAAACATTCTGAAAAATAGGAGGAGCATGATGCCGTGTTCAAAAATATGAAGAGCTTGAAAAGGTGTGAAATATATGAAGAGCTTCAAAAGGTGTCAAATATATGAGGAGCATGAAACGGTCTGAAAAACAGGAGGAGAATGAAGCGGTGTTGAAAAACATCAAGAGCCTGAAAAGGTGTGAAAAATATGAAGAGCTTCAAAAGGTGTGAAATAGATGAGGAGCATTAAATGGTCTAAAAAATAGGAGGAGTATGAAGCGGTGTTCAAAAATATGAAGAGCCTGAAAAGGTGTGAAATATATGAAGAGCTTCAAAAGGTGTCAAAAATATGAGGAGCATGAAACGGTCTGAAAAATAGGAGGATCATGAAACGGTGATCAAAAACATGAAGAGCCTGAAAAGGTGTGAAAAACATGAAGAGATTCAAAAGCTGTGAAATACATGAGGAGCATGAAACGGGCTGAAAAATAGGAGAAGCATGAAGTGGTGTGGAAAAACATGAAGAGCCTAAAACGTTGTGAAAAATTTGAAGAGCTTCAAAAGGTGTGAAAAATATGAGGAGCAAGAAATGGTCTGAAAAATAGGAGGATTATGAAACGGTGTTCAAAAACAAGAAGAGCTTGAAAAGGTGTGAAAAATAGTAAAAGCCTCAAAAAGTGTCAAAAATATGAGGAGCATGAAACGGTCTGAAAAATTGCAGGAGCATGAAGTGGTGTTAAAAAACATGAAGAGTCTGAAAACGTGTGAAAATAAGAAGAGCTTCAAAAATATGAGAAATATGAAGAGCTTCAAAAGGTATCAAAATGAGATGAGCATGAACCGGTCTGAAAAATAGGAGGAGCATGAAGTGGGGTTGAAAAAATGAAAAGCCTGAAAAGGTGTGAAATATATGAAGTGCTTGAAAGGTGTCAAAAATATGAGGAGAATGAAACGGTCTGAAAAATAGGAGGAGCATGAAGTGGTGTTGAAATACATGAAGAGCCTGAAAACGTGTGAAAAATATGAAGACGTTCAAAAAGTGTGAAAAATATGAAGAGTTTCAAAAGGTGTGAAAAAAGAGATGAGCATGAAAAGTTCTGAAAAATAGGAGGAGCATGAAGCGGTGTTGAAAATCATGAACAGCCTGAAAAAGTGTGAAAAATATGAAGAGCTTCAAAAGGTGTCAAAATGAGATGAACATGAAACGGTCTGAAAAACAGGAGGAGAATGAAGCGGTGTTGAAAATCATCAAGAGCATGAAAAGGTGTGAAAAATATGAAGAGCTTCAAAAGGTGTCAAAAAGGGATGAGCATGAAAAGGTCTGAAAAATAGGAGGAGCAAGAAGTGGTGTTGAAAAAAATGAGAAGCCTGAAAAGGTGTGAAATATATGAAGAGCTTCAAAAGGTGTGAAATACATGAGGAGCATGAAACTCTCTGAAAAATAGAAGGAGCATGAAGTGTTGTTGTAAAATATGAAGAGCCTGAAAAGGTGTGAAAAATATGAAGAGCTTCAAAAGGTGTCCAAAATGTGAGGAGCATGAAACGGTCTGAAAAATAGGAGGAGCATGAAGCGGTGTTGAAAAACATGAAGAGCCTGAAAAGGTGTGAAAAATATGAAGACCTTCAAAAGGTGTCCAAAATATGAGGAGCATGAAACGGTCTGAAAAACAGGAGGAGCATGAAGCGGTGTTTAAAAACATGAAGAGCCTGAAAAGCTGTGAGAAATATGAAGAGTTTCAAAAGGTGTCAAAAATAAGAGGAGCATGAAACGGTCTGAAAAATAGGAGGAGAATGAAGCGGTGTTGAAAATCATCAAGAGCCTGAAAAGGTGTGAAAAATATGAAGAGCTTCAAAATGTGTCTAAAATATGAGGAGCATGAAACAATCTGAAAAATAGGAGGAGCATGATGCGGTGTTCAAAAATATGAAGAGCTTGAAAAGGTGTGAAAAATATGAAGAGCTTCAAAAGGTGTCAAAAATATGAGGAGCATGAAACGGTCTGAAAAAGAGGAGGAGAATGAAGCGGTGTTGAAAAACATCAAGAGCCTGAAAAGGTGTGAAAAATATGAAGAGCTTCAAAAGGTGTGAAATAGATGAGGAGCATTAAATGGTCTAAAAAATAGGAGGAGTATGAAGCGGTGTTCAAAAATATGAAGAGCCTGAAAAGGTGTGAAATATATGAAGAGCTTCAAAAGGTGTCAAAAATATGAGGAGCATGAAACGGTCTGAAAAATAGGAGGATCATGAAACGGTGATCAAAAACATGAAGAGCCTGAAAAGGTGTGAAAAACATGAAGAGATTCAAAAGCTGTGAAATACATGAGGAGCATGAAACGGGCTGAAAAATAGGAGAAGCATGAAGTGGTGTGGAAAAACATGAAGAGCCTAAAAAGTTGTGAAAAATATGAAGAGCTTCAAAAGGTGTGAAAAATATGAGGAGCAAGAAATGGTCTGAAAAATAGGAGGATTATGAAACGGTGTTCAAAAACAAGAAGAGCCTGAAAAGGTGTGAAAAATAGTAAAAGCCTCAAAAAGTGTCAAAAATATGAGGAGCATGAAACGGTCTGAAAAATTGCAGGAGCATGAAGTGGTGTTGAAAAACATGAAGAGTCTGAAAACGTGTGAAAATAAGAAGAGCTTCAAAAATATGAGAAATATGAAGAGCTTCAAAAGGTATCAAAATGAGATGAGCATGAACCGGTCTGAAAAATAGGAGGAGCATGAAGTGGGGTTGAAAAAATGAAAAGCCTGAAAAGGTGTGAAATATATGAAGTGCTTCAAAGGTGTCAAAAATATGAGGAGAATGAAACGGTCTTAAAAATAGGAGGAGCATGAAGTGGTGTTGAAAAACATGAAGAGACTGAAAACGTGTGAAAAATATGAAGACCTTCAAAAAGTGTGAAAAATATGAAGAGTTTCAAAAGGTGTGAAAAAAGAGATGAGCATGAAAAGTTCTGAAAAATAGGAGGAGCATGAAGCGGTGTTGAAAATCATGAACAGCCTGAAAAGGTGTGGAAAAATATGAAGAGCTTCAAAAGGTGTCAAAATGAGATGAGCATGAAACGGTCTGAAAAACAGGAGGAGAATGAAGCGGTGTTGAAAATCATCAAGAGCATGAAAAGGTGTGAAAAATATGAAGAGCTTCAAAAGGTGTCAAAAAGGGATGAGCATGAAAAGGTCTGAAAAATAGGAGGAGCAAGAAGTGGTGTTGAAAAAAATGAGAAGCCTGAAAAGGTGTGAAATATATGAAGAGCTTCAAAAGGTGTGAAATACATGAGGAGCATGAAACTCTCTGAAAAATAGAAGGAGCATGAAGTGTTGTTGTAAAACATGAAGAGCCTGAAAAGGTGTGAAAAATATGAAGAGCTTCAAAAGGTGTCCAAAATATGAGGAGCATGAAACGGTCTGAAAAATAGGAGGAGCATGAAGCGGTGTTGAAAAACATGAAGAGCCTGAAAAGGTGTGAAAAATATGAAGACCTTCAAAAGGTGTCCAAAATATGAGGAGCATGAAACGGTCTGAAAAAGAGGAGGAGCATGAAGCGGTGTTTAAAAACATGAAGAGCATGAAAAGCTGTGAGAAATATGAAGAGCTTCAAAAGGTGTCAAAAATATGAGGAGCATGAAACGGTCTGAAAAATAGGAGGAGAATGAAGCGGTGTTGAAAAACATCAAGAGCCTGAAAAGGTGTGAAAAATATGAAGAGCTTCAAAAGGTGTGAAATAGATGAGGAGCATTAAATGGTCTAAAAAATAGGAGGAGTATGAAGCGGTGTTCAAAAATATGAAGAGCCTGAAAAGGTGTGAAATATATGAAGAGCTTCAAAAGGTGTCAAAAATATGAGGAGCATGAAACGGTCTGAAAAATAGGACGATCATGAAACGGTGATCAAAAACATGAAGAGCCTGAAAAGCTGTGAAAAACATGAAGAGATTCAAAAGCTGTGAAATACATGAGGAGCATGAAACGGGCTGAAAAATAGGAGAAGCATGAAGTGGTGTGGAAAAACATGAAGAGCCTAAAAAGTTGTGAAAAATTTGAAGAGCTTCAAAAGGTGTGAAAAATATGAGGAGCAAGAAATGGTCTGAAAAATAGGAGGATTATGAAACGGTGTTCAAAAACAAGAAGAGCTTGAAAAGGTGTGAAAAATAGTAAAAGCCTCAAAAAGTGTCAAAAATATGAGGAGCATGAAACGGTCTGAAAAATTGCAGGAGCATGAAGTGGTGTTGAAAAACATGAAGAGTCTGAAAACGTGTGAAAATAAGAAGAGCTTCAAAAATATGAGAAATATGAAGAGCTTCAAAAGGTATCAAAATGAGATGAGCATGAACCGGTCTGAAAAATAGGAGGAGCATGAAGTGGGGTTGAAAAAATGAAAAGCCTGAAAAGGTGTGAAATATATGAAGTGCTTGAAAGGTGTCAAAAATATGAGGAGAATGAAACGGTCTGAATAATAGGAGGAGCATGAAGTGGTGTTGAAATACATGAAGAGCCTGAAAACGTGTGAAAAATATGAAGACCTTCAAAAAGTGTGAAAAATTAGAAGAGTTTCAAAAGGTGTGAAAAAAGAGATGAGCATGAAAAGTTCTGAAAAATAGGAGGAGCATGAAGCGGTGTTGAAAATCATGAACAGCCTGAAAAGGTGTGAAAAATATGAAGAGCTTCAAAAGGTGTCAAAATGAGATGAGCATGAAACGGTCTGAAAAACAGGAGGAGAATGAAGCGGTGTTGAAAATCATCAAGAGCATGAAAAGGTGTGAAAAATATGAAGAGCTTCAAAAGGTGTCAAAAAGGGATAAGCATGAAAAGGTCTGAAAAATAGGAGGAGCAAGAAGTGGTGTTGAAAAAAATGAGAAGCCTGAAAAAGTGTGGAAAATATGAAGACCTTCAAAAGGTGTCCAAAATATGAGGAGCATGAAACGGTCTGAAAAACAGGAGGAGCATGAAGCGGTGTTTAAAAACATGAAGAGCCTGAAAAGCTGTGAGAAATATGAAGAGCTTCAAAAGGTGTCAAAAATATGAGGAGCATGAAACGGTCTGAAAAATAGGAGGATCATGAAACGGTGATCAAAAACATGAAGAGCCTGAAAAGGTGTGAAAAACATGAAGAGATTCAAAAGCTGTGAAATACATGAGGAGCATGAAACGGGCTGAAAAATAGGAGAAGCATGAAGTGGTGTGGAAAAACATGAAGAGCCTAAAAAGTTGTGAAAAATATGAAGAGCTTCAAAAGGTGTGAAAAATATGAGGAGCAAGAAATGGTCTGAAAAATAGGAGGATTATGAAACGGTGTTCAAAAACAAGAAGAGCCTGAAAAGGTGTGAAAAATAGTAAAAGCCTCAAAAAGTGTCAAAAATATGAGGAGCATGAAACGGTCTGAAAAATTGCAGGAGCATGAAGTGGTGTTGAAAAACATCAAGAGTCTGAAAACGTGTGAAAATAAGAAGAGCTTCAAAAATATGAGAAATATGAAGAGCTTCAAAAGGTATCAAAATGAGATGAGCATGAACCGGTCTGAAAAATAGGAGGAGCATGAAGTGGGGTTGAAAAAATGAAAAGCCTGAAAAGGTGTGAAATATATGAAGTGCTTCAAAGGTGTCAAAAATATGAGGAGAATGAAAGGGTCTGAAAAATAGGAGGAGCATGAAGTGGTGTTGAAAAACATGAAGAGCCTGAAAAGGTGTGAAAAATATGAAGACCTTCAAAAGGTGTCCAAAATATGAGGAGCATGAAACGGTCTGAAAAAGAGGAGGAGCATGAAGCGGTGTTTAAAAACATGAAGAGCATGAAAAGCTGTGAGAAATATGAAGAGCTTCAAAAGGTGTCAAAAATATGAGGAGCATGAAACGGTCTGAAAAATAGGAGGAGAATGAAGCGGTGTTGAAAAACATCAAGAGCCTGAAAAGGTGTGAAAAATATGAAGAGCTTCAAAAGGTGTGAAATAGATGAGGAGCATTAAATGGTCTAAAAAATAGGAGGAGTATGAAGCGGTGTTCAAAAATATGAAGAGCCTGAAAAGGTGTGAAATATATGAAGAGCTTCAAAAGGTGTCAAAAATATGAGGAGCATGAAACGGTCTGAAAAATAGGACGATCATGAAACGGTGATCAAAAACATGAAGAGCCTGAAAAGCTGTGAAAAACATGAAGAGATTCAAAAGCTGTGAAATACATGAGGAGCATGAAACGGGCTGAAAAATAGGAGAAGCATGAAGTGGTGTGGAAAAACATGAAGAGCCTAAAAAGTTGTGAAAAATTTGAAGAGCTTCAAAAGGTGTGAAAAATATGAGGAGCAAGAAATGGTCTGAAAAATAGGAGGATTATGAAACGGTGTTCAAAAACAAGAAGAGCTTGAAAAGGTGTGAAAAATAGTAAAAGCCTCAAAAAGTGTCAAAAATATGAGGAGCATGAAACGGTCTGAAAAATTGCAGGAGCATGAAGTGGTGTTGAAAAACATGAAGAGTCTGAAAACGTGTGAAAATAAGAAGAGCTTCAAAAATATGAGAAATATGAAGAGCTTCAAAAGGTATCAAAATGAGATGAGCATGAACCGGTCTGAAAAATAGGAGGAGCATGAAGTGGGGTTGAAAAAATGAAAAGCCTGAAAAGGTGTGAAATATATGAAGTGCTTGAAAGGTGTCAAAAATATGAGGAGAATGAAACGGTCTGAATAATAGGAGGAGCATGAAGTGGTGTTGAAATACATGAAGAGCCTGAAAACGTGTGAAAAATATGAAGACCTTCAAAAAGTGTGAAAAATTAGAAGAGTTTCAAAAGGTGTGAAAAAAGAGATGAGCATGAAAAGTTCTGAAAAATAGGAGGAGCATGAAGCGGTGTTGAAAATCATGAACAGCCTGAAAAGGTGTGAAAAATATGAAGAGCTTCAAAAGGTGTCAAAATGAGATGAGCATGAAACGGTCTGAAAAACAGGAGGAGAATGAAGCGGTGTTGAAAATCATCAAGAGCATGAAAAGGTGTGAAAAATATGAAGAGCTTCAAAAGGTGTCAAAAAGGGATAAGCATGAAAAGGTCTGAAAAATAGGAGGAGCAAGAAGTGGTGTTGAAAAAAATGAGAAGCCTGAAAAAGTGTGGAAAATATGAAGACCTTCAAAAGGTGTCCAAAATATGAGGAGCATGAAACGGTCTGAAAAACAGGAGGAGCATGAAGCGGTGTTTAAAAACATGAAGAGCCTGAAAAGCTGTGAGAAATATGAAGAGCTTCAAAAGGTGTCAAAAATATGAGGAGCATGAAACGGTCTGAAAAATAGGAGGATCATGAAACGGTGATCAAAAACATGAAGAGCCTGAAAAGGTGTGAAAAACATGAAGAGATTCAAAAGCTGTGAAATACATGAGGAGCATGAAACGGGCTGAAAAATAGGAGAAGCATGAAGTGGTGTGGAAAAACATGAAGAGCCTAAAAAGTTGTGAAAAATATGAAGAGCTTCAAAAGGTGTGAAAAATATGAGGAGCAAGAAATGGTCTGAAAAATAGGAGGATTATGAAACGGTGTTCAAAAACAAGAAGAGCCTGAAAAGGTGTGAAAAATAGTAAAAGCCTCAAAAAGTGTCAAAAATATGAGGAGCATGAAACGGTCTGAAAAATTGCAGGAGCATGAAGTGGTGTTGAAAAACATCAAGAGTCTGAAAACGTGTGAAAATAAGAAGAGCTTCAAAAATATGAGAAATATGAAGAGCTTCAAAAGGTATCAAAATGAGATGAGCATGAACCGGTCTGAAAAATAGGAGGAGCATGAAGTGGGGTTGAAAAAATGAAAAGCCTGAAAAGGTGTGAAATATATGAAGTGCTTCAAAGGTGTCAAAAATATGAGGAGAATGAAAGGGTCTGAAAAATAGGAGGAGCATGAAGTGGTGTTGAAAAACATGAAGAGCCTGAAAACGTGTGAAAAATATGAAGACCTTCAAAAAGTGTGAAAAATATGAAGAGTTTCAAAAGGTGTGAAAAAAGAGATGAGCATGAAAAGTTCTGAAAAATAGGAGGAGCATGAAGCGGTGTTGAAAATCATGAACAGCCTGAAAAGGTGTGAAAAATATGAAGAGCTTCAAAAGGTGTCAAAATGAGATGAGCATGAAACGGTCTGAAAAACAGGAGGAGAATGAAGCGGTGTTGAAAATCATCAAGAGCATGAAAAGGTGTGAAAAATATGACGAGCATGATACGGTCTTAAAAATAGGAGGAGCATGAAGCGGTGTTCAAAAACATGAAGAGCCTGAAAAGTTGTGAAAAATATGAAAAGCATGAAAAGGTTTCAAAAATATGAGGAGCATGAAACGATCTGAAAAATAGGAGGAGCATGAAGCGGTGTTCAAAAACATGAAGAGGCTAAAAAGTTGTGAAAAATATGAAGAGCTTCAAAACGTGTGAAATACATGAGGAGCATGAAACGGTCTGAAAAATAGGAGGAGCATGAAGCGGTGTTGAAAAACATGAAGAGTCTGAAAACGTGTGAAATTATGAAGAACTTCAAAAATATGAAAAATATGAAGAGCTTCAAAAGGTGTGAAAACTATGAAGAGCTTCAAAAGGTGTCAAAATGAGATGAACATGAAACGGTCTGAAAAATAGGAGGAGCATGAAACGGTGTTGAAAATCATAAAGAGCCTGAAAATTTGTGAAAAATATTAAGAGCTTCAGAAGATGTGAAAAACATGAAGAGCTTCAAAAGGTGTCAAAATGAGATGAGCATGAAACGGTCTGAAAAATAAGAGGAGCATGAAGTGGTGTTGAAAATAATGAAAAGCCTGAAAAGGTGTGAAATATATGAACAGCTTCAAAATGTGTCAAAAATATGAGGAGAATGAAATGGTCTGTAAAATAGGAGGAGCATGAAATGGTGTTCAAAAACATGAAGAGCCTTAAGAGGTGTGAAAAATATGAAGAGCTTCAAAAGGTGTCAAAAATATGAGTAGCATGAAAAGTTCTGAAAAATAGGAGGAGCATGAAGCGGTGTTCAAAAACAGGAAGACCCTGAAAAGTAGTGAAAAATATGAAGAGCTTCAAAAGGTGTCAAAAATATGAGGAGCATGAAACGGTCTGAAAAATAGGAGGAGCAAGAAAGGGTGTTGAAAAACATGAAGAGCCTGAAAAGCTGTGAGAAATATGAAGAGCTTCAAAATGTGTCAAAAATTTGAGGAGCATGAAACGGTCTCAAAAAGAGGAGGAGCAGGAAGCAGTGTTGAGAAACATGAAGAGCCTCAAAATGTGTGAAAAATATGAAGAGCTTCTAAAGGTGTCAAAAATATGAGGAGCATGAAACGGTCTGAAAAATAGGAGGAGAATGAAGCGGTGTTGAAAAACATCAAGAGCCTGAAAAGGTGTGAAAAATATGAAGAGCTTCAAAAGGTGTGAAATAGATGAGGAGCATTAAATGGTCTAAAAAATAGGAGGAGTATGAAGCGGTGTTCAAAAATATGAAGAGCCTGAAAAGGTGTGAAATATATGAAGAGCTTCAAAAGGTGTCAAAAATATGAGGAGCATGAAACGGTCTGAAAAATAGGACGATCATGAAACGGTGATCAAAAACATGAAGAGCCTGAAAAGCTGTGAAAAACATGAAGAGATTCAAAAGCTGTGAAATACATGAGGAGCATGAAACGGGCTGAAAAATAGGAGAAGCATGAAGTGGTGTGGAAAAACATGAAGAGCCTAAAAAGTTGTGAAAAATTTGAAGAGCTTCAAAAGGTGTGAAAAATATGAGGAGCAAGAAATGGTCTGAAAAATAGGAGGATTATGAAACGGTGTTCAAAAACAAGAAGAGCTTGAAAAGGTGTGAAAAATAGTAAAAGCCTCAAAAAGTGTCAAAAATATGAGGAGCATGAAACGGTCTGAAAAATTGCAGGAGCATGAAGTGGTGTTGAAAAACATGAAGAGTCTGAAAACGTGTGAAAATAAGAAGAGCTTCAAAAATATGAGAAATATGAAGAGCTTCAAAAGGTATCAAAATGAGATGAGCATGAACCGGTCTGAAAAATAGGAGGAGCATGAAGTGGGGTTGAAAAAATGAAAAGCCTGAAAAGGTGTGAAATATATGAAGTGCTTGAAAGGTGTCAAAAATATGAGGAGAATGAAACGGTCTGAATAATAGGAGGAGCATGAAGTGGTGTTGAAATACATGAAGAGCCTGAAAACGTGTGAAAAATATGAAGACCTTCAAAAAGTGTGAAAAATTAGAAGAGTTTCAAAAGGTGTGAAAAAAGAGATGAGCATGAAAAGTTCTGAAAAATAGGAGGAGCATGAAGCGGTGTTGAAAATCATGAACAGCCTGAAAAGGTGTGAAAAATATGAAGAGCTTCAAAAGGTGTCAAAATGAGATGAGCATGAAACGGTCTGAAAAACAGGAGGAGAATGAAGCGGTGTTGAAAATCATCAAGAGCATGAAAAGGTGTGAAAAATATGAAGAGCTTCAAAAGGTGTCAAAAAGGGATAAGCATGAAAAGGTCTGAAAAATAGGAGGAGCAAGAAGTGGTGTTGAAAAAAATGAGAAGCCTGAAAAAGTGTGGAAAATATGAAGACCTTCAAAAGGTGTCCAAAATATGAGGAGCATGAAACGGTCTGAAAAACAGGAGGAGCATGAAGCGGTGTTTAAAAACATGAAGAGCCTGAAAAGCTGTGAGAAATATGAAGAGCTTCAAAAGGTGTCAAAAATATGAGGAGCATGAAACGGTCTGAAAAATAGGAGGATCATGAAACGGTGATCAAAAACATGAAGAGCCTGAAAAGGTGTGAAAAACATGAAGAGATTCAAAAGCTGTGAAATACATGAGGAGCATGAAACGGGCTGAAAAATAGGAGAAGCATGAAGTGGTGTGGAAAAACATGAAGAGCCTAAAAAGTTGTGAAAAATATGAAGAGCTTCAAAAGGTGTGAAAAATATGAGGAGCAAGAAATGGTCTGAAAAATAGGAGGATTATGAAACGGTGTTCAAAAACAAGAAGAGCCTGAAAAGGTGTGAAAAATAGTAAAAGCCTCAAAAAGTGTCAAAAATATGAGGAGCATGAAACGGTCTGAAAAATTGCAGGAGCATGAAGTGGTGTTGAAAAACATCAAGAGTCTGAAAACGTGTGAAAATAAGAAGAGCTTCAAAAATATGAGAAATATGAAGAGCTTCAAAAGGTATCAAAATGAGATGAGCATGAACCGGTCTGAAAAATAGGAGGAGCATGAAGTGGGGTTGAAAAAATGAAAAGCCTGAAAAGGTGTGAAATATATGAAGTGCTTCAAAGGTGTCAAAAATATGAGGAGAATGAAAGGGTCTGAAAAATAGGAGGAGCATGAAGTGGTGTTGAAAAACATGAAGAGCCTGAAAACGTGTGAAAAATATGAAGACCTTCAAAAAGTGTGAAAAATATGAAGAGTTTCAAAAGGTGTGAAAAAAGAGATGAGCATGAAAAGTTCTGAAAAATAGGAGGAGCATGAAGCGGTGTTGAAAATCATGAACAGCCTGAAAAGGTGTGAAAAATATGAAGAGCTTCAAAAGGTGTCAAAATGAGATGAGCATGAAACGGTCTGAAAAACAGGAGGAGAATGAAGCGGTGTTGAAAATCATCAAGAGCATGAAAAGGTGTGAAAAATATGACGAGCATGATACGGTCTTAAAAATAGGAGGAGCATGAAGCGGTGTTCAAAAACATGAAGAGCCTGAAAAGTTGTGAAAAATATGAAAAGCATGAAAAGGTTTCAAAAATATGAGGAGCATGAAACGATCTGAAAAATAGGAGGAGCATGAAGCGGTGTTCAAAAACATGAAGAGGCTAAAAAGTTGTGAAAAATATGAAGAGCTTCAAAACGTGTGAAATACATGAGGAGCATGAAACGGTCTGAAAAATAGGAGGAGCATGAAGCGGTGTTGAAAAACATGAAGAGTCTGAAAACGTGTGAAATTATGAAGAACTTCAAAAATATGAAAAATATGAAGAGCTTCAAAAGGTGTGAAAACTATGAAGAGCTTCAAAAGGTGTCAAAATGAGATGAACATGAAACGGTCTGAAAAATAGGAGGAGCATGAAACGGTGTTGAAAATCATAAAGAGCCTGAAAATTTGTGAAAAATATTAAGAGCTTCAGAAGATGTGAAAAACATGAAGAGCTTCAAAAGGTGTCAAAATGAGATGAGCATGAAACGGTCTGAAAAATAAGAGGAGCATGAAGTGGTGTTGAAAATAATGAAAAGCCTGAAAAGGTGTGAAATATATGAACAGCTTCAAAATGTGTCAAAAATATGAGGAGAATGAAATGGTCTGTAAAATAGGAGGAGCATGAAATGGTGTTCAAAAACATGAAGAGCCTTAAGAGGTGTGAAAAATATGAAGAGCTTCAAAAGGTGTCAAAAATATGAGTAGCATGAAAAGTTCTGAAAAATAGGAGGAGCATGAAGCGGTGTTCAAAAACAGGAAGACCCTGAAAAGTAGTGAAAAATATGAAGAGCTTCAAAAGGTGTCAAAAATATGAGGAGCATGAAACGGTCTGAAAAATAGGAGGAGCAAGAAAGGGTGTTGAAAAACATGAAGAGCCTGAAAAGCTGTGAGAAATATGAAGAGCTTCAAAATGTGTCAAAAATTTGAGGAGCATGAAACGGTCTCAAAAAGAGGAGGAGCAGGAAGCAGTGTTGAGAAACATGAAGAGCCTCAAAATGTGTGAAAAATATGAAGAGCTTCTAAAGGTGTCAAAAATATGAGGAGCATGAAACGGTCTGAAAAATAGGAGGAGCATGAAGCGGTGTTGAAAAACATGAAGAGCCTGAAAAGGTGTTAAAAATATGAAGAGCTTCAAAAGGTGTCAAATATATGAGCAGCAAGAATCGGTCTGAAATATAGGAGTAGCATGAAACGGTGTTCAAAAATATGCAGAGCCTGAAAAGTTGTGAAAAATATGAAGAGCTTCAAATGGTGTCAAATATATGAAGAGCTTCAAAAGGTGTCAAAAATGAGATGAGCATGAAACGGTCTGAAAAATAGGAGGAGCAAGAAGTGGTGTTCAAAAAAATGAAGAGCCTGAGAAGGTGTGAAATATATCAAGAACTTCAAAAGGTGTCAAAAATATGAGGAGCATGAAACGGTCTGAAAAATAGGAGGAGCATGAAACGGTGTTGAAAAACATGCAGAGCCTGAAAAGGTGTGAAAAATATGAAGAACTTCAAAAGGTGTGAAATATATGAGGAGCATGAAACGGTCTTAAAAATAGGAGGAGCATGAAGCGGTGTTCAAAAATATGAAGAGCCTGAAAAGGTGTGAAAAATATGAAGAGCTTCAAAAGGTATGAAATACATGAGGAGTATGAAACTGTCTTGAAAATAGGGGGAGCATGAAGCGGTGTTAAAAAACATGAAGAGGCTTAAAAGGTGTGAAAAATATGAAGAGCTTCAAAAAGTGTGAAAAATATGAGGAGCATGAAACGGTCTGAAAAATAGGAGGAGCATGAAGCCGTGTTGAAAAACATGAAGAGCCTGAAAAAGTGTGAAATACATGAAGAGCTTCAAAAGGTGTAAAAAATATGAGGAGGGGAGGAGCCAAGATGGCGGAGGAGTAGGACGGGGAGACCACTTTCTCTCCTACAAATTCATCAAAAGAATAACTGAACGCAGAGCAAACTTCGCAAAACAACTTCTGATCGCTAGCTGAGGTCATCAGGCGCCCAGAAAAGCAGCCCATTGTCTTCGAAAGGAGGGCTGCATAGTTGGAGAAGTCCTGAGACTACAGGAAGAATAAAACTGAAATCCAGAGGCAGGAGACTTAAGCTCAAAACCTGAGAACACCAGAAAACTCCTGACTACAAGGAACTTTAAGTAATAAGTGACTGTCCAAAAGCCTCCATACCTACACTGAAACCAACCACCACACAAGAGCCAATAAGTTTTAGAGCAAGACATACCACGCAAATTCTCCAGCAACGCAGGAACATAGCCCTGAACATCAACATACAGGCTGCCCAAGGTCACACCTAACACATAGACCCATCTCAAAACTCATTACTGGGCACTCCATTGCTCTCCAAAGAGTAGAAATCAAGTTCCACGCACCAGAACACTGACGCAAGCTTCCCTAACCAGGAAATCTCGACAAGCCAATCGTCTAACCCTACCCACTGGGTTAATCCTCCACAACAAAAAGGAACCACAGACCTCCAGAATACAGAAAGCCCACTCCAGATACAGCAATCTAAACAAGATGAAAAGGCAAAGAAATACCCAACAGGTAAAGGAACATGAAAAATGCCCACCAAGTCAAACAAAAGAGGAGGAGATAGGGAATCTACCTGAAAATGAATTTAGAATAATGATAATAAAAATGATCCAAAATCTTGAGAACAAAATGGAGTTACAGATAAATAGCCTGGAAACAAAGATTGAAAAGATTCAAGAACTGTTTAATAAAGACCTAGAAGAAATAAAAAAGAGTCAATTACAAATGAATAATGCAATGAATGAGATCAAAAACACTTTGGAGGGAACCAAGAGTAGAATAACGGAGGCAGAAGATAGGATAAGTGAGGTAGAAGATAAAATGGTGGAAATAAATGAAGCAGAGAGGAAAAAAGAAAAAAGGATCAAAAGAAATGAGGACAACCTCAGGGACCTCTGGGACACTGTGAAACGCCCCAACATTCGAATCATAGGAGTTCCAGAAGAAGAAGACAAAAAGAAAGGCCATGAGAAAATACTCGAGGAGATAATAGCTGAAAACTTCCCTAAAATGGGGAAGGAAATAGCCACCCAAGTCCAAGAAACCCAGAGAGTCCCAAACAGGATAAACCCAAGGCGAAACACCCCAAGACACATATTAATCAAATTAACAAAGATCAAACACAAAGAACAAATATTAAAAGCAGCAAGGGAAAAACAACAAATAACACACAAAGGGATTCCCATAAGGATAACAGCTGATCTATCAATAGAAACCCTCCAGGCCAGAAGGGAATGGCAGGACGTACTGAAAGTAATGAAAGAGAATAACCTACAACCTGGATTACTGTATCCAGCAAGGATCTCATTCAGATATGAAGGAGAATTTAAAAGCTTTACAGATAAGCAAAAGATGAGAGAATTCAGCACCACCAAACCAGCTCTTCAACAAATGCTAAAGGATCTTCTCTAGACAGGAAATGCAGAAAGGTTGTATAAACGTGAACCCAAAACAACAAAGTAAATGGCAACGGGACCACACCTATCAATAATTACCCTAAATGTAAATGGGTTGAATGCCCCAACCAAAAGACAAAGATTGGCTGAATGGATACAAAAACAAGACCCCTATATATGCTGTCTACAAGAGACCCACCTCAAAACAAGAGACACATACAGACTAAAAGTGAAGGGCTGGAAAAAAGTATTTCATGCAAACGGAGACCAAAAGAAAGCAGGAGTCGCAATACTCATATCAGATAAAATAGACTTTCAAATAAAGGAAGTGAAAAGAGACAAAGAAGGACACTACATAATGATCAAAGGATCAATCAAAAAAGAAGATATAACAATTATAAATATATATGCACCCAATATAGGAGCACCGCAATATGTACGGCAAACGCTAACAAGTATGAAAGAGGAAATTAATAGTAACACAATAATAGTGGGAGACTTTAATACCCCACTCGCAACTATGGATAGATCAACTAAACAGAAAATTAACAAGGAAACACAAACCTTAAATGACACAATGGACCAGCTAGACCTAATTGATATCTATAGGACATTTCACCCCAAAACAATCAACTTCACCTTTTTCTCAAGTGCACACGGAACATTCTCCAGAATAGATCACATCCTGGGCCATAAATCTGGTCTTGGAAAATTCAAAAAAATTGAAATCATTCCAGTCATCTTTTCTGACCACAGTGCAGTAAGATTAGATCTCAATTACAGGGAAAAAATTGTTAAAACTTCAAACATATGGAGGCTAAATAACACGCTTCTGAATAACCAACAAATCATAGAAGAAATCAAAAAAGAAATCAAAATATGTATAGAAATGAATGAAAATGAAAACACAACAACCCAAAACCTATGGGACACTGTAAAAGCAGTGCTAAGGGGAAGGTTCATAGCATTACAGGCTTACATCAAGAAACAGGAAAAAAACCAATTAAATAACCTAACTCTACACCTAAAGCAATTAGAGAAGGAAGAAATGAAGAACCCCAGAGTTAGCAGAAGGAAAGAAATCTTAAAAATCAGGGCAGAAATAAATGCAAAAGAAACTAAAGAGACCATAGCAAAAATCAACAAAGCTAAAAGCTGGTTTTTTGAAAAAATAAACAAAATTGACAAACCATTAGCAAGACTCATTAAGAAACAAAGAGAGAAGAACGAAATTAACAAAATTAGAAATGAAAATGGAGAGATCACAACAGACAACACTGAAATACAAAGGATCATAAGAGACTACTACCAGCAGCTCTATGCCAATAAAATGGACAACTTGGATGAAATGGACAAATTCTTAGAAAAGTATAACTTTCCAAAACTGAACCAGGAAGAAATAGAAGATCTTAACAGACCCATCACAAGCAAGGAAATCGAAACTGTCATCAAAAATCTTCCAGCAAACAAAAGCCCAGGACCAGATGGCTTCACAGCTGAATTCTACCAAAAATTTAGAGAAGAGCTAACACCTATCTTACTCAAACTCTTCCAGAAAATTGCAGAAGAAGGTAAGCTTCCAAACTCATTCTATGAGGCCACCATCACCCTAATTCCAAAACCAGACAAAGATGCCACAAAAAAAGAAAACTACAGGCCAATATCACTGATGAACATAGATGCAAAAATCCTTAACAAAATTCTAGCAAACAGAATCCAACAACATATTAAAAACATCATACACCATGACCAAGTGGGCTTTATCCCAGGAATGCAAGGATTCTTTAATATCCACAAATCAATCAATGTAATACACCACATTAACAAATTGAAAGATAAAAACCATATGATTATCTCAATAGATGCAGAGAAAGCCTTTGACAAAATTCAACACTCATTTATGATTAAAACTCTCCAAAAAGCAGGAATAGAAGGAACATACCTCAACATAATAAAAGCTATATATGACAAACCCACAGCAAGCATCACCCTCAATGGTGAAAAATTGAAGGCATTTCCCCTGAAATCAGGAACAAGACAAGGGTGCCCACTCTCACCACTACTATTCAACATAGTGTTGGAAGTGCTGGCCACAGCAATCAGAGCAGAAAAAGAAGTAAAAGGAATCCAGATAGGAAAAGAAGAAGTAAAACTCTCACTGTTTGCAGATGACATGATCCTCTACATAGAAAACCCTAAAGATTCTACCAGAAAATTACTAGAGCTAATCAATGAATATAGTAAAGTTGCAGGATATAAAATTAACACACAGAAATCCCTTGCATTCCTATATACTAACAATGAAAAAACTGACAGAGAAATTAAGGAAACAATACCATTCACCATTGCAACAAAAAGAATAAAATACTTAGGAGTATATCTACCTAAAGAAACAAAGGACCTATACATAGAAAACTATAAAACACTGATGAAAGAAATCAAAGAGGACTCAAACAGATGGAGAAACATACCGTGTTCATGGATTGGAAGAATTAATATTGTCAAAATGGCTATTCTACCCAAAGCAGTCTATAGATTCAATGCAATCCCTATCAAGCTACCAACGGTATTTTTCACAGAACTAGACCAAAGAATTTCACAATTTGTATGGAAATACAAAAAACCTCGAATAGCCAAAGTAATCTTGAGAAAGAAGAATGGAACTGGAGGAATCAACCTGCCTGACTTCAGACTCTACTACAAAGCCACAGTCATCAAGACAGTATGGTACTGGCACAAAGACAGAAATATAGATCAATGGAACAGAATAGAAAGCCCAGAGATAAATCCACGAACCTATGGACACCTTATTTTTGACAAAGGAGGCAAGGATATACAATGGAAAAAAGACAACCTCTTTAACAAGTGGTGCTGGGAAAACTGGTCAACCACTTGTAAAAGAATGAAACTAGAACACTTTCTAACACCATACACAAAAATAAACTCAAAATGGATTAAAGATCTAAATGTAAGACCAGAAACTATAAAACTCCTAGAGGAGAACATAGGCAAAACACTCTCCGACATAAATCAAAGCAAGATCCTCTATGACCCACCTCCCAGAATATTGGAAATAAAAGCAAAACTAAACAAATGGGACCTAATGAAACTTAAAAGCTTTTGCACTACAAAGGAAACTATAAGTAAGGTGAAAAGACAGCCCTCAGATTGGGAGAAAATAATAGCAAATGAAGAAACAGACAAAGGATTAATCTCAAAAATATACAAGCAACTCCTGCAGCTCAATTCCAGAAAAATAAATGACCCAATCAAAAAATGGGCCAAAGAACTAAACAGACATTTCTCCAAAGAAGACATACAGATGGCTAACAAACACATGAAAAGATGCTCAACATCACTCATTATTAGAGAAATGCAAATCAAAACCACAATGAGGTACCATTACACGCCAGTCAGGATGGCTGCTATCCAAAAGTCTACAAGCAATAAATGCTGGAGAGGGTGTGGAGAAAAGGGAACCCTCTTACACTGTTGGTGGGAATGCAAACTAGTACAGCCGCTATGGAAAACAGTGTGGAGATTTCTTAAAAAACTGGAAATAGAACTGCCATATGACCCAGCAATCCCACTTCTGGGCATACACACTGAGGAAACCAGATCTGAAAGAGACACGTGCACCCCAATGTTCATCGCAGCACTGTTTATAATAGCCAGGACATGGAAGCAACCTAGATGCCCATCAGCAGATGAATGGATAAGGAAGCTGTGGTACATATACACCATGGAATATTACTCAGCCATTAAAAAGAATTCATTTGAACCAGTCCTAATGAGATGGATGAAGCTGGAGCCCATTATACAGAGTGAAGTAAGCCAGAAAGATAAAGAACATTACAGCATACTGACACATGTATATGGAATTTAGAAATGTGATAACGATAACCCTAAATGCAGAACAGAAAAAGAGACACAGAAACACAGAACAGACTTTTGAACTTTGTGGGAGAATGTGAGGGTGGGATATTAGAAAAGAACAGCATGTATACTATCTATGGTGAAACAGATCACCAGCCCAAGTGGGATGCATGAGACAATTGCTGGGGCCTGGTGCACTGGGAAGACCCAGAGGAATCGGGTGGAGAGGGAGGTGGGAGGGGGGATCGGGATTGGGAATACATGTAAATCCATGGCTGATTCATATCAATGTATGACAAAACCCACTGGGAAAAAAAAATAATAATAATAAAAATTAAAAAAAAAATAAAAAAAAAATATGAGGAGATTCAAAAGGTGTCAAAAATATGAGGAGCATGAAACGGTCTGAAAAAGAGGAGGAGCATGAATCGGTGTTGAAAATCATGAAGAGCCTGAAAACGTGTGAGAAATATGAAGAGCTTCAAAAGGTGTCAAAAATATGAAGAGTTTCAAAAGGTGTCAAAAATGAGAGGAGTATGAAGCGGTCTGAAAAATAGGAGGAGCATGAAGCGGTGTTCAAAAACATGAAGAGCCTGAAAAGGTGTGAAAAATATGAAGAGCTTCAAAAGGTGTCAAAAATGAGATGAGCATGAAACGGTCTGACAAATAGGAGGAGCATGAAGTGGTGTTGAAAAAAAAGAAGAGACGGAAAAGGTGTGAAATATATGAAGGGCTTCAAAAGGTGTCAAAAATATGAGGAGAATGACGCGGTCTGAAAAATAGGAGGAGCATGAAGCGGTGTTCAAAAACATGAAGAGCCTGAAAAGGTGTGAAAAATATGAAGAGCTTCAAAAGGTGTCAAAAATATGAGGAGCATGAAACGGTCTGAAAAATAGGAGGAGCATGAAGCGGTGTTCAAAAACATGAAGAGCCTGAAAACGTGTAAAAAATATGAGGAGCTTCAAAAGGTGTGAAATACATGAGGTGCATTAAACGGTTTGAAAAATAGGAGGAGCATGAAGCGGTGTTCAAAAACAGGAAAAGCCTGAAAAGTTGTGAAAAATGTGAAGAGCTTCAAAAGTTGTCAAAAATATGAGGAGCATGAAAAGGTCAGAAAAATAGGAGGATCATGAAGCGGTGTTCAAAAACATGAAGAGCCTGAAAATGTGTGCAAAATATGAAGAATTTCAAAAGGTGTCAAAAATACGAGGATCATGAAACGTTCTGAAAAATAGGAGGATCATGAAGCGGTGTTCAAAAACATGAAGAGCCTGAAAAGGTGTGAAAAATATGAAGAGCTTCAAAAGGTGTCAAAAATATGAGGAGCATGAAACGGTCTGCAAAAAAGGAGGAGCATGAAGTGGTTTTGAAAAACTTGAAGAGCCTGACAATGTGTGAAAAATATGAAAAGCTTCAAAAGTTGTCAAAAATATGAGGAGCATGAAACGGTCTGAAAAATAGGAGGAGCATGAAGCGGTGTTCAAAAATATGAAGAGCCTGAAAAGGTGTGAAAAATATGAAGAGCTTCAAAAGGTGTAAAAAATATGAGGAGCATGAAACGGTCTGAAAAATAGGAGGATCATGAAGAGGTGTTGAAAAACATGAAGAGCCTGTAAAGGTGTGAGAAATATGAAGAGCTTCAAAAGGTGTCAAAAATATGAGGAGCATGAAACGGTCTGAAAAATAGGAGGAGCATGAAGCGGTGTTGAAAAACATGAAGAGCCTGAAAACGTGTGAAAAATATGAAGGGCTTCAATAGGTGTGAAATACATGAGGAGCATTAAATGGTCTGAAAAATAAGAGGAGCATGAAGTGGTGTTCAAAAACATGAAGAGCCTAAAAAAGGTGTTAAAAATATGAAGATTTCAAAAGGTTTCAAAAATGAAATGAGCATGAAACGGTCTGAAAAATAGAAGGAGTATGATGTGGTGTTGAAAACAAAGAAGAGACTGAAAAGGTGTGAAATATATGAAGAGCTTCAAAAAGTGTGAAATACATGAGGAGCATTAAACGGTCTGAAAAATAGGAGAAGCATGAAGCGGTGTTCAAAAACATGAAGAGCCTGAAAACGTGTGAAAAATATGAAGAGCTTCAAAAGGTGTGAAATACATGAGGAACATTTAACGGTCTGAAAAATAGGAGAAGCATGAAGAGGGGTTCAAAAACAGGAAGAGCTTGAAAAGTTGTGAAAAATATGAAGAGCTTCAAAAGTTGTCAAAAATATGAGGAGCATGAAACGGTCTGAAAAATAGGAGGAGCATGAAGAAGTGTTCAAAAACATGAAGAGCCTGAAAAGGTGTGAAAAATATGAAGAGCTTCAAAAGGTGTGAAATACATGAGGAGCATGAAACTCTCTGAAAAATAGAAGGAGCATGATGTGGTGTTCAAAAACATGAAGAGCCTGAAAAAGTGTGAAAAATACGAAGAGCTTCAAAAGGTGTGAAAAATATGAGGAAGATGATGCGGTTTGAAAAATAGGAGGAGCATGAAGCGGTGTTGAAAAACATGAAGAGCCTGAAAAGGTGTGAAAAATAGAAACAGCTTCAAAAGGTGTCAAAAATATGAGGAGCATGAAACGGTCTAAAAAATAGGAGTACCATGAACCGGTGTTGAAAAACATGAAGAGCCTGAAAAGGTGTGAAAAATATTAAGAGCTTCAAAATGTGTGAAAAATATGAAGAGCTTCAAAAGGTGTCAAAAAAGAGATGAGCATGAAACCGTCTGAAAAATAGGAGGAGAATGAAGTGGTGTTGAAAAAAATGAGGAGCCTGAAAAGGTGTGAAAAATATGAAGAGCTTCAAAAGGTGTCAAAAATGAGATGATCATGAAACGGTCTGAAAAATAGGAGGTGCATGAGGTGGTATTGAAAAAAAAGAAGAGACTGAAAAGGTGTGAAATATATGAAGAACTTCAAAAGGTGTCAAAATATGAGGAGCATGAAACGGTCTGAAAAATAGGAGGATCATGAAGCGGTGTTCAAAAACATGAAGAGCCTGAAAAGGTGTGAAAAATATGAAGAGCTTCAAAGAGTGTCAAAAATATGAGGAGCATGAAACGGTCTGAAAAATAGGAGGAGCATGAAACGGTGATCAAAAACATGAAGAGCCTGAAAAGGTGTGAAAAATGTGAAGAGCTTCAAAAGGTGTGAAATACATGAGGAGCATGAAACGGGTTGAAAAATAGGAGAAGCATGAAGTGGTGTGGAAAAACATCAAGAGACTGAAAAGGTGTGAAAAATATGAAGAGCTTCAAAAGGTGTGAAATACATGAGGAGCAAGCACCGGTCTGAAAAATAGGAGGGGATGAAGAGGTGTTCAAAAATATGAAGAGCCTGAAAAGGTGTGAAAAATATGAAGAGCTTCAAAAGGTGTGAAAAATATGAAGAGCATGATAGGGTCTGAAAAATAGGAGGAGCATGAAGCGGTGTTCCAAACATGAAGAGCCTGAAAAGTTGTGAAAAATATGAAAACCTTCCAAAGGTATAAAAAATGAGATGAGCATGAAACGGTCTGAAAAATAAGAGGAGCATGAAGCGGTGTTGAAAAAATGAAGAGCCTGAAAAGGTGTGAAAAATATGAAGAGCAACAAAAGGTGTCAAAAATATGAGGAGTATGAAACGGTCTGAAAAATAGGAGGAGCATGAAGCGGTGTTGCCAAACATGAGGAGCCTGAAAAGGTGTGAAAAATATGAAGAGCTTCAAAAGGTGAGAAAAATATGAAGTGCATGTAACGGTCTGAAAAATAGGAGGAGCATGAAGCCGTGTTGAAAAACATGAAGAGCCTGAAAAGGTGTGAACAATATGAAGAGGTTCAAAAGGTGTGAAATACATGAGGAGCATGAAACGGGTTGAAAAATAGGAGAAGCATGAAGTGGTGTGGAAAAACATCAAGAGCCTGAAAAGGTGTGAAAATATGAAGAGCTTCAAAAGGTGTGAAATACATGAGGAGCAAGAAACGGTCAGAAAAATAGGAGGAGCATGAAGAGTTGTTAAAAAACATGAACAGCCAGAAAAGGTGTGAAAAATATGAAAACCTTCAAAAGATGTCAAAAATATGAGGAGCATGAAACGATCAGAAAATTAGGAGGAGCATGAAACCTTGTTCAAAAACATGAAGAGCCTGAAAAGATGTGAAAAATATGAAGAGCTTCAAAAGGTGTGAAATACATGAGGAGTATGAAATGGTCTGAAAAATAGGAGGAGCATGAAGCGGTGTTCAAAAACATGAAGATCCTGAAAAGTTGTGAAAAATGTGAAGAGCTTCAAAAGGTGTGAAAAATATGAGGAGCATAAAACAGTCTGAAAAATAGGAGGAGCATGAAGCGGTGTTCAAAAACATGAAGAGACTGAAAAGGTGTGATAAATATGAAGACCTTCAAAAGGTGTGAAATACATGAGCAGCATGAAACTGTTTGAAAAATAGGAGGAGCATGAAGCGGTGTTGAAAAACATGAAGAACCTGAAAACGTGTGAAAAATATGAAGAGCTTCAAAAGGTGGGAAAATATGAAGAGCTTCAAAACGTGTCAAAAATATGAGGAGCATGAAATGGTCTGAAAAATAGGAGGAGCATGAAGTGGTGTTGAAAACATGAAGAGCATGAAAAGGTGTGAAATATATGAAGAGCTTCAAAAGGTGTGAAAAATATGAGGAGCATGAAATGGTCTGAAAAATAGGAGGAGCATGAAGCGGTGTTGAAAAACATGAAGAGCCTGAAAAGGTGTGAAAAATATGAAGAACTACAAAAGGTGTGAAAAATATGAAGAGCTTCAAAAGGTGTCAAAAATGAGATGAGCATGAAACGGTTTAAAAAATATGAGGAGATTGAAGTTGTGTTGAAAAACATGAAGAGCCTGAAAAGGTGTGAAATATAAGAGGAGCTTCAAAAGGTGTCAAAAATATGACGAGCATGAAACGGTCTGAACAATAGGAGGAGCATGAAGTGATGTTGAAAAACATGAAGAGCCTGAAAAGGTGTGAAAAATATGAAGAGCTTCAAAAGGTGTCAAGTATATGAGGAGCATGAAACGGTCTGAAAAACAGGAGGAGCATGAAGCGTTGTTGAAAAACATGAAGAGCCTGAAAAATTGTGAAAAATATAAAGAGCTTCTAAAAGTGTCAAAAATATGAGGACAATGAAATGCTCTGGAAAATAGGAGTAGCATGAAGTGGTGTTGAAAAAGACGAAGAGCCTCAAAGGTGTGAAAAATTTGAAGAGCTTCAAAAGGTGTCAAAATTATGAGGAGCATGAAACGGTCTGAAAAATAGGAGGAGCATGAAGTGGTGTTGAAAAACATGAAGAGCCTGAAATGATGTGAAATATATGAAGAGGTTCAAAAGGTGTGAAAAATATGAGGAGGTTCAAAAAGGGTCAAAAATATGAGGAGCATGAAACGGTCTGAAAGATACGAGGAGCATGAAAAGGTGTTCAAAAACATGAAGAGCCTGAAAAGGTGTGAAAAATATGAAGAGCTTTAAAAGGTGTAAAATACATGAATAGCATGAAACGGTCTGAAAAATAGGAGGAGCATGAAGCGGTGTTCAAAAATAAGAAGAGCCTGAAAAGGTGTGAAAAGTATGAAGAGCTTCAAAATGTGTCAAAAATATGAGGAGCATGAAACGGTCTGAAAAATAGGAGGAGCATGAAACGGTGTTCAAAAACATGAAGAACCTGAAAAGGTGTGAAAAATATGAAGAGTTTCTAAAGGTATCAAAAATATGAGGAGCATGAAACGGTCTGAAATATAGGAAGACCATGAAACGGTGTTCAAAAACATGAAGAGCCTGTAAGGTGGCAAAATTATGAAGAGATTCAAAAGGTGTGAAATACATGAGGAGCATGAAACGGTCTGAAAAGTAGGAGGAGCATGAAGAAGTGTTTAGTAACATGAAGAGCCTGAAAAGGTATGAAAAATATGGACAGCTTCAAAAGGTGTCAAAAATATGACGAGTATGAAACGGTTTGAAAAATAGGAGGAGCTTGAAAAGGTGTTCAAAAACATGAAGAGCATGAAAAGGTGTGAAAAATATGAAGAGATTCAAAATCTGTGAAATACATGTGGAGCATAAAACGGTCTCAAAAATAGGAGGAGCATGAAGCGGTGTTCGAAAACATGAAGAGCCAGACAAGGTGTGAAAAATATGAAGAGCCTCAAAACGTGTCAAAAATATGAGGAGCATGAAACGGTCTGAAAAATAGGAGGAGCATGAAATGTTGTTGAAAAACTTGAAGAGCCTGAAAACTTGTGAAAAAATATGAAGAGCTTCCAAAGGTGTCAAAAATGAGATGAGCATGAAACGGTCTGAAAAATAGGAAGAGCATGAAGCGGTGTTGAAAATCATGAAGCCTGAAAAGGTGTGAATAATATGTAGAGCTTCAAAAGGTGTGAAAATACGAAGAGCTTCAAAAGCTGTCAAAATAAGATGATCATGAAACGGTCTGAAAATTAGGAGGAGCATGTAGTGGTTTTGAAAAATATGAAGAGCCTGAAAAGTTGTGAAATATATGAAGAGCTTCAAAAGGAGTGAAAATATGAAGAGCTTCAAAAGCTGTCAAAATGAGATGAGAATGAAACGGTCTGAAAATTAGGAGGAGCATGAAACGGTGTTCAAACAAATGAAGAGCCTGAAAAGGTGTGAAAAATAAGAAGAGCTTCAAAAGTTGTGAAATACATGAGGAGCATGAAACTGTGTGTTAAATAGGAGGAGCATGAAGTGGTGCTCAAAAACATGAAGAGCCTGAAAAGGTGTGAAAAATAAGAAGAGCTTCAAAAGGTGTGAAATACATGAGAGGAATGAAACTGTCTGAAAAATAGGAGGAGCATGAAGCGGTTGTGAAAAACATGAAGAGCCTGAAAAGTTGTGAAAAATATAAAGAGCTTCTAAAGGTGTCAAAAATATGAGGACAATGAAACCCTCTGGAAAATAGGAGTAGCATGAAGTGGTGGTGAAAAAGATGAAGAGCCTGAAAAGGTGTGAAAAATTTGAAGAGCTTCAAAAGGTGTCAAAATTATGAGGAGCATGAAACGGTCTGAAAAATAGGAGGAGCATGAAGTGGTGTTGAAAAACATGAAGAGCCTGAAATGATGTGAAATATATGAAGAGGTTCAAAAGGTGTGAAAAATATGAGGAGGTTCAAAAAGGGTCAAAAATATGAGGAGCATGAAACGGTCTGAAAAATACGAGGAGCATGAAAAGGTGTTCAAAAATATGAAGAGCCTGAAAAGGTGTGAAAAATATGAAGAGCTTCAAAACGTGTTAAATACATGAATAGCATGAAACGGTCTGAAAAATAGGAGGAGCATGAAGCGGTGTTCAAAAACATGAAGAGCCTGAAAAGGTGTGAAAAATATGAAGAGCTTCAAAAGGTGTCAAGTATATGAGGAGCATGAAACGGTAGGAAAAATAGGAGGAACATGAAGCGGTGTTCAAAAACATGAAAGCCAGAACAGGTTTGAAATATAGGAAGAGCTTCAAAGGGTGTCAAAATTATGAGGAGCATGAAACAGTCTGAAAAATAGGAGGAGCATGAAACAGTGTTGAAAAACATGAAGAGCCTGAAAAGGTGTGAAATATATGAAGAGCTTCAAAAGGTATGAAAAATATGAAGAGCTTCAAAAGGTGTCAAAAAAGAGATGAGCATGAAACGGTCTGAAAAATAGGTGGAGCATGAAATTGTGTTCAAAAAAATGAAGAGCCTGAAATGGTGTGAAATATATGAAGATTTCAAAAGGTGTCAAAAATATGAGGAGCATGAAACGGTCTGAAATATATATTAGGAGCATGAACCGGTGTTCAAAAACATGAAGGCCTGAAAAGGTGTGAAAAATATGAGGAGCTTCAAAAGGTGTGAAAAATATGAAGAGCTTCAGATGTGTCAAAAATGAGATGAGCATGAAACGGTCTGAAAAATATGAGGAGATTGAAGTTGTGTTGAAAACATGAAGAGCCTGAAAAGGTGTGAAATATATGAGGAGCTTGAAAAGGTGTCAAAAATATGAGAAGCATGAAACGATCTGAAAAATAGGAGGTGCATGAAGTGATGTTGAAAAACATGAAGGCCTGAAAAGGTGTGAAAAATATGAGGAGCTTCAAAAGGTGTGAAAAATATGAAGAGCTTCAAAATGTGTCAAAAATGAGATGAGCATGAAACGGTCTGAAAAATATGAGGAGATTGAAGTTGTGTTGAAAAACATGAAGAGCCTGAAAAGGTGTGAAATATATGAGGAGCTTCAAAAGGTGTCAAAAATATGGCGAGCATGAAACGGTCCGAAAAATAGGAGGAGCATGAAGCGGTGTTGAAAAACATGAAGAGCCAGACAAGGTGTGAAATATATGAAGAACTTCAAAAGGTGCCAAAAATATGAGGAATCTGAAACGGTGTGAAAAATAGGAGGTACATGAAGCAGTGTTCAAAAATATGAAGAGCCTGAAAAGGTGTGAAAAATATGAAGAGCTTCAAAAGGTGTGAATACATGAGGAGCATGAAACGGTCTGAAAAATAGGAGGAGCATGAAGCAGTGTTGAAGAACATGAAGAGCTTCAAAAGGTGTGTAAAATAAGAAGAGCTTCAAAAGGTGTCAAAAAAGAGATGAGTATGAAACGGTCTGAAATATACGAGGAGCATGTAGTGGTGTTGACAAGCATGAAGAGCCTGAAATGGTGTGAAACATATGAAGAGCTTTAAAAGGTGTCAAAAATATGAGGAGCATGAAACAGTCTGAAAAATGGTAGGAGCATGAAGCGGTGTTGAAAAACAAGAAGAGGCTGAAAAGGTGTGAAAAATATGAAGAGCTTCAAAAGGTGTGAAAAATACGAAGAGCTTCAAACGGTGTGAAAATTATGAGGAGCAAGAAACGGTCTGAAAAACAGGAGTAGCATGAAGCGGTGTTGAAAAACATGAAGAGGCTGAAAAGGTGTGAAATATATCAAGAGCTTCAAAGGTGTGAAAAATATGAAGAGCTTCTAAACGTGTCAAAATTATGAGAAGCATGAAACGGTCTTACAAATATGAGGAGCATGAGGTCGTGTTGAAAACCATGAAGAGCCTGAAAAGGCGTGAAATATATGAAGAGCTTCAAAAGGTGTCAAATATATGAGGAGCATGAAATGGTCCGAAAAATAGGAGGATCATGAAACGGTGTTGAAAAACATGAAGAGCCTGAAAAGTTGTGAAAAATATGAAGAGCTTCAAAAGGTGTCAAATATATGAGGAGCATGAAACGGTCTGAAAAATAGCAGGAGCATGAAGCGGTGTTGAAAAACATGAAGAGCATGAAAAGGTGTGAAAAATATGAAGAGCTTGAAAAGTTGTCAAAAATATGAGGAGCATAAATCGGTCTGAAAAATAGGAGGAGCATGAAGCGGTGTTCAAAAACATGAACAGCCTGAAAAGGTGTGAAAAATATGAAGAGCTTCAAAAGGTGTGAAAAATAGGAGGAGCATCAAGCGGTGTTCAAAAACATGAAAAGCCTGAAAAGGTGTGAAAAATATGAAGAGCTTCAAAAGTGTCAAAAATATGAGGAGAATGAAACGGTCTGAAAAATAGGAGGAGCATGAAACGGTGTTCAAAAACATGAACAGCCTGAAAAGGTGTGAAAAATATGAAGAGGTTCAAAGGTGTGAAATACATGAGGATCAAGAAACGGTCAGAAAAATAGGAGGAGCATGAAGCGGTGTTGAAAAACATGAAGAGCCTGAAAAAGTGCGAAAAATATGAAGAGCTTCAAAAGGTGTGAAAAATATGAAGAGCTTCAAAAGGTGTCAAAAATGAGATGAGCATGAAACGGTCTGAAAAATAGGAGGAGCATGAAGTGGTGTTGAAAAACATGAAGAGCCTGAAAAGGTGCGAAAAATATGAAGAGCTTCAAAAGGTGTGAAAAATATGAAGAGCTTGAAAAGGTGTCAAAAATGAGATGAGCATGAAACGGTCTGAAAAATAGGAGGAGCATGAAGTGTTGTTGAAAAACATGAAGACTCTGAAATGGTGTGAAATATATGAAGAGCTTCAAATGGTGTGAAAAATATGAGGAGCTTCAAAAACTGTCAAAAATATGAGGAGCATGAAATGGTCTGAAAATTAGGAGGAGCATGAAAAGGTGTTCAAAACCATGAAGAGCCTGAAAAGGTGTGAAAAATATGAAGAGCTTCAAACGGTGTGAAATACATGAGGAGCATGAAACGGACTGAAAAATAGGAGGAGCATGAAGCGGTGTTCAAAAACATGAACAGCCTAAAAAGTTGTGAAAAATATGAATAGCTTCAAAAGGTGTCAAAAATATGAGGAGCATGAAACGGTCGGAAATATAGGAGGAACATGAAGCGGTGTTCAAAAACATGAAGAGCCTGAAAACGTGTGAAAAATATGAGGAGCTTCAAAAGTTGTGAAAAATATGAAGAGCTTCAAAGGTGTCAAAAATATGAGGAGCATGAAACGGTCTGAAAAAAAAAAAGGATCATGAAGCGGTCTTCAAAAACATGAAGAGCCTGAAAAGGTGTGAAAAATATGAAGAACTTTAAAAGGTGTGAAAAATACGGGGAGCATGAAACGGTCTGAAAAATAGGAGGATCATACAGTGGTGTTGAAAAACATGAACAGCCTGAAAAGGTGTGAAAAATATGAAGAGCTTCAAAAGGTGTCAAAAATGAGATGAGCATGAAACCGTCTGAAAAATGAGGGGCATGAAGTGGTGTTCAAAAACATGAAGAGCCTGAAAAGGTGTGAAATACATGAAGAGCTTCAAAAGGTGTCAAAAATATGAGGAGGATGAAACGGTCTAAAAAATAGGAGGATCATGAAGCGGTGTTGAAAAACATGAAGAGCCTGAAAAGGTGTGAAAAATGTGAAGAGCTTCAAAAGGTGTCAAATATATGAGAAGCATGAATAGGTGAAAAATAGGAGGAGCATGAAACGGTGTTCAAAAACATGAAGAGCCTGACAAGTTGTGAAAAATATGAAGAGCTTCAAAACGTGTCAAAATTATGAGGAGCATGAAAAGATCTGAAAAATAGGAGGAGCAAGAAGCGGTTTTGAAAAACATGAAGAGCCTGAAAACGTGTGAAAAATATGAAGAGCTTCAAAAGGTGTGAAAAATATTAAGAGCTTCAAAGGGTGTCAAAAATGAGATGAGCATGAAACGGTCTGAAAAATAGGAGGGGCATGAAGTGGTGTTGAAAAACATGAAGAACCTGAAAAGATGTGAAATATAGGAGGAGCTTCAAAATTGTCAAAAATAAGAAGAGCATGAAACGGTCTGAAAAATAGAGGAGCATGAAGTGGTGTTGAAAAACATGAAGAGCCTGAAAAGATGTGAACAATATGAACAGCTTCAGAAGTTGTCAAAAATATGAGGAGCATGAAACGGTCTGCAAAATAAGAGGATCATGAAGCGGTGTTGAAAAACATGAACAGCTTCCTTATCCATTCATCTGCTGATGGGCATCTAGGTTGCTTCCATGTTCTGGCTGTTATAAACAGTGCTGCGATGAACATTGGGGTGCACGTGTCTCTTTCAGATCTGGTTTCCTCAGTGTGTATGCCCAGAAGTGGGATTGCTGGGTCATATGGCAGTTCTATTTCCAATTTTTTAAGAAATCTCCACACTGTTTTCCATAGCGGCTGTACTAGTTTGCATTCCCACCAACAGTGTAAGAGGGTTCCCTTTTCTCCACACCCTCTCCAGCATTTATTGCTTGTAGACTTTTGGATAGCAGCCAACCTGACTGGCGTGTAATGGTACCTCATTGTGGTTTTGATTTGCATTTCTCTAATAATGAGTGATGTTGAGCATCTTTTCATGTGTTTGTTAGCCATTTGTAAGTCTTCTTTGGAGAAATGTCTGTTTAGTTCTTTGGCCCATTTTTTGATTGGGTCATTTATTTTTCTGGAATTGAGCTGCAGGAGTTGCTTGTATATTTTTGAGATTAATCTTTTGTCTCTTTCTTCATTTGCTATTATTTTCTCCCAATCTGAGGGCTGTCTTTTCACCTTACTTATAGTTTCCTTTGTAGTGCAAAAGCTTTTAAGTTTCATTAGGTCCCATTTGTTTAGTTTTACTTTTACTTCCAATATTCTGGGAGGTGGGTCATAGAGGATCTTGCTTTGATTTATGTCGGAGAGTGTTTTGCCTATGTTCTCCTCTAGAAGTTTTATAGTTTCTGGTCTTACATTTAGATCTTTAATCCATGAACGGATAAGGAAGCTGTGGTACATATACACCATGGAATATTACTCAGCCATTAAAACGAATTCATTTGAACCAGTCCTAATGAGATGGATGAAGCTGGAGCCCATTATACAGAGTGAAGTAAGCCAGAAAGATAAAGAACATTACAGCATACTGACACATGTATATGGAATTTAGAAAGGTGATAACGATAAACCTATATACAGAACAGAAAAAGAGACACAGAAATACAGAACAGAATTTTGAACTTTGTGGGAGAATGTGAGGGTGGGATATTTCAAAAGAACAGCATGTATACTATCTACGGTGAAACAGATCACCAGCCCAGGTGGGATGCACGAGACAAGTGCTCCGGCCTGGCGCACTGGGAAGACCCAGAGGAATCGGGTGGAGAGGGAGGTGGGAGGGGGGATCGGGATTGGGAATACATGTAAATCCATGGCTGATTCATATCAATGTATGACAAAACCCACTGGAAAAAAAATAAAAATAAGAAAAAAAAAAGAAAAACATGAACAGCCTGAAAAGGTGTGAAAAATATGAAGAGCTTCAAAAGATGTGAAATACATGAGGAGCATGAAACGGTCTGAAAAATAGGAGGAGCATCAAGCGGTGTTCAAAAACATGAAGAGCTTGAAAAGGTGTGAAAAATATGAAAAGCTTCAATAGGTGTCAAAAATGAGGTGAGCAAAAAACGGTCTGAAAATTAGGAGGGGCATGAAGCGGTGTTGAAAACTTTAAGAGCCTGAAAAGGTGTGAGAAATATGAAGACCTTCAAAAATGTGAGAAATATGAAGAGCTTCAAAAGGTGTGAAAAACATGAAGAGCTTCAAAAGGTGTCAAAAAAGAGATGAGCATGAAACGGACTGAAAAATAGGAGGAGCATGAAGCGGTGTTGAAAATCATGAAGAGCCTGAAAAAGTGTGAAAAATATGAAGAGCTTCAAAAGGTGTGAAAAATATGAAGAGCTTCAAAAGGTGCCAAAAATATGAGGAGCATCAAACGGTTTGAAAAATAGGAGGAACATGAAGTGGTGTTGAAAAACATGAAGAGCCTGAAAAGGTGTGAAAAATATGAAGAGCTTCAAAATGTGTGAAATACATGAGGAGCATGAAACGGTCTGAAAAATAGGAGGACCATGAAGCCATGTTGAAAAACATGAAGAGCCTGAAAAGGTGTGAAAAATATGAAGAACTTCAAAAGGTGTGAAAAATATGAGGAGCATGAAACGGTCTGAAAAATAGCAGGAGCATGAACCGGTGTTCAAAAACATGAAGAGCCTGAAAACGTGTGAAAAATATGAAGAGCTTCAATAGGTGTCAAAATATGAGGAGCATGAAACGATCTGAAAAATAGGAGGAGCATGAAGCGCTGTGGAAAAACATGAAGAGCATGAAAATGTGTGAAAAATATGAAGAGCTTCAAAAGGTGTCAAAAAGTGATGAGCATGAAACGGGCTGAAAATAGGACGAGCATGAAGTGCTGTTCAAAAACATGAAGAGCCTGAAAAGGTGTGAAAAATATGAAGAACTTCAAAATGTGTGAAAAATATGAGAAGCATGAAACGGTCTGAACGATAGGAGGAGCATGAAGTGGTGTTGAGAAACCTGAAGTGCCTGAAAAGTTGTGAAATATATGAAGAGCTTCAAAAGGTGTGAAAAATATGAGTAGCTTCAAAAGGTGTCAAAATATGAGGAGCCTGAAAGGGTCTGAAAAATAGGAGGAGCATGAAGTCGTGTTGAAAAATATGAACAGACTGAAAAGGTGTGAAATATATGAGGAGCTTCAAAAGGTGTCAAAAATAAGAAGAGCATGATACCGTCTGAAAAATAGAGAAGCATGAAGTGGTGTTGAAAATCATGAAGAGCCTATAAAGATGTGAAAAATATGAAGAGCTTCAAAAGGTGTCAAAAATATGAGGAACATGAAAAGGTCTGAAAAATAGAGGAGCATGAAGTCGTGTTGAAAATCATGAAGAACCTATAAAGATATGAAAAATATGAAGAGCTTCAAAAGGTGTCAAAAATATGAGGAACATGAAAAGGTCTGAAAAGTAGGAGGAGCATGAAGCTGTGTTAAAAAATATGAGAGCCTGAAAAGGTGTGAAAAATATGAAGAGCTTCAAAAGGTGTGAAATACATGAGGAGCATGAAACGGTCTGACAAATAGGAGGACATGAAACGGTGTTCAAAAACATGAAGAGCCTGAAAAGGGGAGAAAAATATGAAGAGCTTCAAGAGGTGTCAAAAATAGGAGGAGCATGAAAGTTCTGAAAAATAGGAGGAGCATGAAACGGTGTTCAAAAACATGAAGAGCCTGAAAAGGGGTGAAAAATATGAAGAGTTTCAAAAGGTGTCAAAAATATGAGCAGCATGAATCGGTGTTCAAAAACATGAAGAGCCTGAAAAAGTGTGAAATATGAAGAGCTTCAAAAGGTGTGAAAAATATGAGGAGCATGAAACGGTCTGAAAAATAGAAGGAGCATGATGCGGTGTTCAAAAACATGAAGCCTGAAAAGGTGTGAAAAATATGAAGAGTTTCAAAAGGTGTCAAAAATATGAAGAGCATGAAACGGTCTGAAAAATAGGAGGAACAAGAAGCGGTGTTGAAAAACATGAAGAGCCTGAAAACGTTTCAAAAACATGAAGAGCTTCAAAACATGTGAAAAATATGAAGAGCTTCAAAAGGTGTCAAAAATGAGATGAGCATGAAACGGTCTGAAAAATTGGAGGAGGATGAAGTGGTTTTGAAAAACATAAAGAGCCTGAAAATGTGTAAAATATATGAAGAGCTTCAAAAGGTGTCAAAAATATGAGGAGCATGAAACGGTCTGAAATAGAGCAGGAGCCTGAAACGGTGTTCAAAAACATGAGGAGCCTGAAAAGGTCTGAAAAATATGAACAGCTTTAAAAGGTGTGAAAAATATGAGGAGCTTCAAAAGGTGTGAAAAATAAGAGGAGAATGAAAGGGTCTGAAAAATAGGAGAAGCATGAAGTGGTGTGGAAAAACATGAAGAAGCTGAAAAGGTGTGAACATATGAAGAGCTTCAAAAGATGTGAAATACATAAGGAGCATGAAACGATCTGAAAAATTGAAGGACCGTGAAGCTGTGTTGAAAAACATGAAGAGCCTGAAAAGGTGTGAAATATATGAAGAGCTTCAAAAGGTGTCAAAAATATGAGGAGCATGAAACCGTCTGAAAAATAGGAAGAGCATGAGTGGTGTTGAAATACATGAAGAGGCTGAAAAGGTGTGAAATATATGAAAAGCTTCAAAACGTGTCATAAATATGAGGAGTATGAAACAGTCTGAAAAATAGGAGGAGCATGAAGCGGTGTTCAAAACCATGAAGGGCCTGAAAAGGTGTGAAATATATGAAGAGCTTTAAGGGTGTCAAAAATATGAGGAGCATGATACAATCTGAAAAATAGAAGGAGCATGAAACGGTGTTGAAAAACATGAAGAGCCTGAAAAGGTGTGAAAAACATGAAGAGCCTGAAAAGGTGTGAAAAAGATGAAGAGCCTCAAAAGGTGTGAAATATATGTAGAGCTTCAATAGGTGTCAAAAATATGAGGAGCATGAAACGGTCTGAAAAATAGGAGGAGCATGAAGCGGTGTTGAAAATCATGAAGAGTCTGAAAAGTTGTGAAAAACACGAAGAGCCTGAAAAGGTGTGAAAAACATGAAGAGCCTCAAAAGGTGTGAAATATATGAAGAGCTTCAAAAGGTATAAAAATATGAGGAGCATGAAACGATCTGAAAAATAGGTGGAGCAAGAAGTGGTGTTGAAAAACATGAAGCGCATGAAAATGTGTGAAAAATATGAAGAGCTTTGAAAGGTGTCAAAATATGACGAGCATGAAAACGTCTGAAAAATAGGAGGAGCATGAAGCGGTGTGAAAAACTTGAAAGAGCCTGAAAAGGTGTGAAATATATGAAGAGCTTCAAAAGGCGTCAAAAATAGGAGGAGCATGAAACGCTCTGAAAAATAGGAGGAGCATGAGGCGGTGTTGAAAAACATGAAGAGGCTGAAAAGGTGTGAAAAATATGAAGAGCTTCAAAAGGTGTCAGAAATATGAGGAGCATGAAATTGTCTGAAAAATAGGAGGAGCATGAAAAGGTGTTCAAGAACATGAAGAGCCTGAAAAGGTGTGAAAAACATGAAGAGACTGAAAAGGTGTGAAATATATGAAAAGCTTCATAATGTGTCAAAAATATGAGGAGCATGAAGCGGTGTTGAAAAACATGAAGATCCAGAAAAGAAGTGAAATATATGACGAGCTTCAAAAGGTGTCAAAAATATGAGGAGCATGAAGCGTTGTTGAAAAACATGAAGAGCCTGAAAAGGTGTGAAATATATGAAGAGCTTCAAAAGGTGTCAAAAATATGAGGAGCACGAAACGGTCTGAAAAATAGGAGTAGCATGAAGCGGTGTTGAAAAACATGAAGAGCCTGAAAAGGTGTGAAAAATATTAAGAGCTTCAAAACGTGTCAAAAATATGAGGAGCATGAAACGGTCTGTAAAATCGGAGGAGCATGAGTGGTGTTGAAATACATGAAGAGGCTGAAAAGGTGTGAAATATATGAAGAGTTTCAAAACGTGTCATAAATATGAGGAGTACGAAACAGTCTGAAAAATACGAGGAGCATGAAGCGGTGTTCAAAACCATGAAGAGCCTGAAAAGGTGTGAAATATATGAAGAGCTTCAAGGGTGTCAAAAAAATGAGGAACATGAAACAGTCTGTAAAATAGAAGGAGCATGAAACGGTGTTGAAAAACATGAAGAGCCTGAAAAGGTGTGACAAACATGAAGATCCTGAAAAGTTGTGAAAAACATGAAGAGCCTGAAAAGGTGTGAAAAAGATGAAGAGCCTCAAAAGGTGTAAAATATATGAAGAGTTTCAATAGGTGTCAAAAATATGAGGAGCATGAAACGGTCTGAAAAATAGGAGGAGCATCAAATGGTGCTGAAAAACATGGAGAGCCTGAAAAGGTTTGAAAAATATGAAGAGCTTCAAAAGGTGTCAAAAATATGAGGAGCATGAAACGGTCTGAAAAATAGGAGGAGCATGTAATGGTGTTGAAAACCACGAAGAGCCTGAAGAGGAGTGAAACACATGAAGAACTTCAAAAGGTGTTAAAAATATGAGAAGCATGAAATGGTGTTCAAAAACATGAAGAGCCTGACAAGCTGTGAAAAATATGAAGAGGTTCAAAAAGTGTCAAAAATATGAGGAGCATGAAACTGTTCTGAAAAATAGGTGCAGCATAAAGCGGTGTTGAAAAACATGAAGGGACTGAAAATGTGTGAAACATATGAAGAGCTTCAAAAGGTGAAAAAATATGAGGAGCATGAAACGGTCTGAAACATAGGAGGAGCATGAAGGAGTGTTCAAAACATGCAGAGCCTGAAAAGGTGTGAAAAATATGAAGAGCTCCAAAAGTTGTCAAAAATATGAGGAGCAGGAAACGGTCTGAAAAATAGGAGGAGCATGAAACGGTGTTCAAAAACTTGAAGATACTGAAAAGATGTGAAAAATATGAAGAGCTTCAAAAGGTGTCAAAAATATGAGGAGCATAAAATGGTCTGAAAAATAGGAGGAGCATGAAACGGTGTTCAAAAATATGAAGAGCCTGAAAAGGCATGAAATATAAGAAGATCTTCAAAAAGTGTCAAAATTATGAGGAGCATGAAACGGTCTGAAAAATAGGAGGAGCATGAAGCGGTGTTCAAAAAGATGAAGAGCCTGAAATGGTGTGAAAATATGAGGAGCATGAAACGGTCTGAAAAATATGAGGAGCATGAAGCGGTGTTTCAAAACATGAAGAGCCTGAAAACATGTGAAAAATATGAAGCACTTCAAAAGGTGTCAAAAATATGAGGAGCATGAAACGGTCTGAAAAATAGGAGGAAAATGAAACGGTGTTCAAAATCATTAAGAGCCTGAAAATGTGTGAAAAATATGAAGAGCTTCAGAAGGTGTGAAAAATATGAGAAGCATGAAGCGGTTATCAAAAACTTGAAGATACTGAACAGGTGTGAAAAATATGAAGAGCTTCAAAAAGTGGCAAAAATATGAGGAGCATGAAACGGTATGAAAAATAGGAGGAGCATGAAACGGTGTTCAAAAACATGAAGAGCCTGAAAAGTTGTGAAAAATATGAAGAGCTTCAAAAGGTGTCAAAAATATGAGGAGCATGAAACGGTCTGAAAAATAGGAGGAGCATGAAACGGTCTTGAAAAACATGAAGAGCATGAAACGGTCTGAAAAATAGGAGGAGCATGAAACGGTGTTCAAAAACATGAAGATCCTGAAAACATGTGAAAAATATGAAGCGCTTCAAAAGGTGTCAAAAATATGAGGAGCATGAAACGGTCTGAAAAATAGGAGGAAAATGAAACGTTGTTCAAAATCATTAAGAGCCTGAAAAGGTGTGAAAAATATGAAGACCTTCAGAATGTGTGAAAAATATGAGGAGCATGAAGCGGTGTTCAAAAACTTGAAGATACTGAAAAGATGTGAAAAATATGAAGAGCTTCAAAAGGTGTCAAAAATATGAGGAGCATGAAACGGTCTGAAAAATATTAGGAGCATGAAACGGTGTTGAAAAAGACGAAGAGCCTTAAAAGGAGTGAAAAATATGAAGAGCTTCAAAAGGTGTCAAATATATAAGGAGCATGAAACGGTCTGAAAAATAGGAGCAGCCTGAAACGGTGTGGAAAAACATGAAGAGACTGAAAATGTGTGAAAAATATGAAGAGCTTCAAAAGGTTTCAAAATTATGATGCGCATGAAACTGTCTTAAAAATAGGAAGAGCATGAAGCGGTGTTGAAAAACATGAAGAGCCTGAAAAGGTGTGAAATATATGAAGAGCTACAAAATGTGTCAAAAATATGAGGAGCATGAAGCGTTCTGAAAAATAGGAGGAGCATGAAACGGTGTTGAAAAACACGAAGAGCCTAAAAAGGAGTGAAATATATGAAGAGCTTCAAAAGAAGTCAAAAATATAAGGAGCATGAAACGGTCTGAAAAATAGGAGGAGCATGAAGCGGTGTTGAAAAATATGAAGAGCCTGAAAAGGTGTGAAAAATATGAAGAGTTTCAAAACATGTAAAAATATGAGGAGCATGAAGCATTCTGAAAAATAGGAGGAGCATGAAACGGTGTTGAATAAGACGAAGAGCCTAAAAAGGAGTGAAAAATATGAAGAGCTTCAAAAGGTGTCAAATATATAAGGAGCATGAAACGGTCTGAAAAATAGGAGCAGCCTGAAACGGTGTGGAAAAACATGAAGAGACTGAAAATGTGTGAAAAATATGAAGAGCTTCATAAGGTTTCAAAATTATGATGCGCATGAAACTGTCTTAAAAATAGGAAGAGCATGAAGCGGTGTTGAAAAAACATGAAGAGCCTGAAAAGGTGTGAAATATATGAAGAGCTACAAAATGTGTCAAAAATATGAGGAGCATGAAGCGTTCTGAAAAATAGGAGGAGCATGAAACGGTGTTGAAAAACACGAAGAGCCTAAAAAGGAGTGAAATATATGAAGAGCTTCAAAAGAAGTCAAAAATATAAGAAGCATGAAACGGTCTGAAAAATAGCAGGAGCATGAAACGGTGTTGAAAAGTGAAGAGCCTGAAAAGGTGTGAAAAACATGAAGAGCTTCAAAAGTTGTCAAAAATATGAGGAACATGAAACGGTCTGAAAAATAAGAGGAGCAAGAATCGGTGTTGAAAAAAAGAAGAGCCTGAAAAGTTGTGAAATGTATGAAGAACTTCAAAACGTGTCAAATATATGAGGAGCATGAAACGGTCTGAAAAATAGGAGGAGCATGAAACGGTGTTGAAAAACATGAAGAGCCTGAAAATGTGTGAAAAATATGAAGAGCTTCAAAAGGTGTCAAAAATAGAAGGAGCATGAAGTGGAGTTGAAAAACATGAAGAGCTTCAAAATGTGTCAAAAATATGAGGAGCAAGATACGGTCTCAAAAAGAGGAGGAGCATGAAGCGGTGTTCAAAACCATGAAGAGCCTGAAAAGGTGTGAAAAATATGAAGAGATTCAAAAGTGTCACAAATAGGAGGAACATGAAACGGTCTGAAAAATAGGAGGAGCATGAAGTGGAGTTGAAAAAAATGAATAGCCTGAAAAGGTGTGAAAAATATTAGGAGCATGAAACAGTCTGAAAATAGGAGGAGCATCAAATGGTGCTGAAAAACATGGAGAGCCTGAAAAGGTTTGAAAAATATGAAGAGCTTCAAAAGGTGTCAAAAATATGAGGAGCATGAAATGGTCTGAAAAATAGGAGGAGCATGTAATGGTGTTGAAAACCACGAAGAGGCTGAAGAGGAGTGAAATACATGAAGAGCTTCAAAAGGTGTCATAAATATGAGAAGCATGAAATGGTGTTCAAAAACATGAAGAGCCTGAAAATGTGTGAAAAATATGAGGAGCATGAAACGGTCTTAAAAATATGTGGAGCATGAAGCGGTGTTTAAAAACATGAAGAGCCTGACAAGGTGTGAAAAATATGAAGAGGTTCAAAAAGTGTCAAAAATATGAGGAGCATGAAACTGTTCTGAAAAATAGGTGCAGCATAAAGCGGTGTTGAAAAACATGAAGGGTCTGAAAATGTGTGAAACATATGAAGAGCTTCAAAAGGTGAAAAAATATGAGGAGCATGAAACGGTCTGAAACATAGGAGGAGCATGAAGGAGTGTTCAAAACATGCAGAGCCTGAAAAGGTGTGAAAAATATGAAGAGCTCCAAAAGTTGTCAAAAATATGAGGAGCAGGAAACGGTCTGAAAAATAGGAGGAGCATGAAACGGTGTTCAAAAACTTGAAGATACTGAAAAGATGTGAAAAATATGAAGAGCTTCAAAAGGTGTCAAAATATGAGGAGCACGAAACATTCTGAAAAATAAGAGGAGTATGAAACGGTGGTGAACAACATGAAGAGCATGAAAAGGTGTGAAAAATATGAAGAGATTAAAAAGGTGTCAAAATATGAGGAGCATGAAACGGTCTGAAAAATAGGAGGCGCATGAAGTGGTGTTCAAAAACATGAAGAGCCCGAAAAGGTGTGAAAAATATGAAGAGCTTCAAAAGGTGTCAAATATATGAGGAGCATGAAACTGTCTGAAAAATAAGAGGAGTATGAAACGGTGTTCAAAATCATTAAGAGCCTGAAAAGGTGTCAAAAATATGAGGAGCAGGAAACAGTCTGAAAATAGGAGGAGCATGAAACGGTGTTGAAAAACATGAAGAGCATGAAAAGGTGTGAAAAATATGAAGAGCTTCAAAAGGTGTCAAATAGGAGTAGCATGAAACGGTGTTCAAAAACATGAAGAGCCTGAAAAGGTGTGCAAAATTTGAAGAGCTTCAAAACGTGTGAAAATATGAGGTGCATGAAACGGTCTGAAAAATAGGAGGAGCATGAAACGGTCTTGAAAAATATGAAGAGCATGAAACGGTCTGAAAAATAAGAGGAGCATGAAATGGTGTTCAAAAACATGAAGATCCTGAAAACATGTGAAAAATATGAAGCACTTCAAAAGGTGTCAAAAATATGAGGAGCATTAAACGGTCTGAAAAATAGGAGGAAAATGAAACGGTGTTCAAAATCATTAAGAGCCTGAAAAGGTGTGGAAAATATGAAGAGCTTCAGAAGGTGTGAAAAATATGAGAAGCATGAAGCGATTATCAAAAAATTGAAGATACTGAACAGGTGTGAAAAATATGAAAAGCTTCAAAAAGTGGCAAAAATATGAGGAGCATGAAACGGTATGAAAAATAGGAGGAGCATGAAACGGTGTTCAAAAACATGAAGAGGCTGAAAAGCTGTGAAAAATATGAGGAGCATGAAACGGTCTGAAAAATAGGAGGAAAATGAAACGGTGTTCAAAATCATTAAGAGGCTGAAAAGCTGTGAAAAATATGAGGAGCATGAAACGGTCTGAAAAATAGGAGGAGCATGAAGTGGTGTTGAAAAACATGAAGAGCCTGAAAAGTTGTGAAAAATATGAAGAGCTTCAGAAGGTGTGAATAATATGAGGAGCATGAAGCGGTGTTCAAAAACTTGAAGATACTGAAAAGGTGTGAAAAATATGAAGAGCTTCAAAAGGTGTCAAAAATATGAGGAGCATGAAACGGTCTGAAAAATAGGAGGAAAGTGAAACGGTGTTCAAAATCATTAAGAGCCTGAAAAGGTGTGAAAAATATGAAGAGCTTCAAAAGGTGTCAAAAATATGAGGAGCATGAAACGGTCTGAAAAATATTAGGAGCATGAAACGGTGTTGAAAAACACGAAGAGCCTTAAAAGGAGTGAAAAATATGAAGAGCTTCAAAAGGTGTCAAATATATAAGGAGCATGAAACGGTCTGAAAAATAGGAGCAGCCTGAAACGGTGTGGAAAAACATGAAGAGACTGAAAATGTGTGAAAAATATGAAAAGCCTCAAAAGGTTTCAAAATTATGATGCGCATGAAACTGCCTTAAAAATAGGAAGAGCATGAATCGGTGTTGAAAAACATGAAGAGCCTGAAAAGGTGTGAAATATATGAAGAGCTACAAAATGTGTCAAAAATATGAGGAGCATGAAGCGTTCTGAAAAATAGGAGGAGCATGAAACGGTGTTGAAAAACACGAAGAGCCTAAAAAGGAGTGAAATATATGAAGAGCTTCAAAAGAAGTCAAAAATATAAGAAGCATGAAACGGTCTGAAAAATAGGAGGAGCATGAGCGGTGTTGAAAAATATGAAGAGCCTGAAAAGGTGTGAAAAATATGAAGAGTTTCAAAACATGTAAAAATATGAGGAGCATGAAAAATTCTGAAAAATATGAGGAGAATGAAACGGTGTTGAATAAGACGAAGAGCCTAAAAAGGAGTGAAAAATATGAAGAGCTTCAAAAGGTGTCAAATATATAAGGAGCATGAAACGGTCTGAAAAATAGGAGCAGCCTGAAATGGTGTGGAAAAACATGAAGAGACAGAAAATGTGTGAAAAATATGAAGAGCTTCAAAAGTTGTGAAAAATATGAAGAGCTTCAAAAGGTGTCAAAAATGTGAGGAGCATGAAACGGTCTGAAAAATAGGAGGAGCATGAGCGGTGTTGAAAAATATGAAGAGCCTGAAAAGGTGTGAAAAATATGAAGAGTTTCAAAACATGTAAAAATATGAGGAGCATGAAAAATTCTGAAAAATATGAGGAGCATGAAACGGTGTTGAATAAAACAAAGAGCCTAAAAAGGAGTGAAAAATATGAAGAGCTTCAAAAGGTGTCAAATATATAAGGAGCATGAAACGGTCTGAAAAATAGGAGCAGCCTGAAACGGTGTGGAAAAACATGAAGAGACAGAAAATGTGTGAAAAATATGAAGAGCTTCATAAGGTTTCAAAATTATGATGCGCATGAAACTGTCTTAAAAATAGGAAGAGCATGAAGCGGTGTGGAAAAACATGAAGAGCCTGAAAAGGTGTGAAATATATGAAGAGCTACAAAATGTGTCAAAAATATGAGGAGCATGAAACGTTCTGAAAAATAGGAGGAGCATGAAGCGGTGTTGAAAAACATGAAGAGCCTGAAAACGTGTGAAATATATGAAGAGGTTCAAAAGGTGTCAAAAATAGGAGGAGCATGAAACAGTTTGAAAAATAGGAAGAGCATGAAGTGGTGTTGAAAAACATGAAGAGCCTGAAAAGGTGTGAATAATATGAAGAACTTCAAAAGGAGTCAAATATATGAGGAGCATGAAACTGTCTGAAAAATAGGAGGAGCATGAAATGGTCTGAAAAGTAGGAGGAGCATGAAACGGTGTTGCAAAACATGAAGAGCCTGAAAAGGTGTGAAATATATGAAGAGCTTCAAAAGTTTTCAAATGTATGAGGAGCATGATACGGTCTGAAAAATAGGAGGAGCATGAAGCGGTGTTGAAAAGTGAAGAGCCTGAAAAGGTGTGAAAAACATGAAGCGCATCAAAAGTTGTCAAAAATATGAGGAACATGAAACGGTCTGACAAATAGGAGGAGCAAGAATCGGTGTTGAAAAAAAGAAGAGCCTGAAAAGTTGTGAAATATATGAAGAACTTCAAAACGTGTCAAATATATGAGGAGCATGAAACGGTCTGGAAAATAGGAGCAGCATGAAGCGGTGTTAAAACACATAAACAGCCTGAAAAGGTGTGAAATATATGAAGAGCTTCAAAAGGTGTCAAAAATATGAGGAGCATAAAACGCTCTGAATATTAGGGGGAGCATGAAACGGTCTTCAAAAACATGAAGAGCCTGAAAAGGTGTTAAAAATATGAAGAGCTTCAAAACTTGTCAATAATATAATGAGAATGAAACGGTCTGAAAAATAGGAGGAGCATGAAGCGGTGTTTAAAAACATGAAAAGCCTGAAAAGGTGTGAAAAATAAGAAGAGCTTCAAAAGGTGTCAAAAATATGAGGAGCATGAAACGGTCTGAAAAACAGGAGGAGCATGACGCGGTGTTGAAAAACATGAGGAGCCTGAAAAGGTGTGAAATATATGAAGAGCTTCAAAAGGTTTCAAAAATATGAGGAGCATGAAAAGGTCTGAAGAATAGGAGGAGTAAGAAGCGGTGTTGAAAAACATGAAGAGCCTGAAAAGGTGTGAAATACATGAAGAGCTTCAAAATTGTCAAAAATATGAAGAGGATGAAACGGTCTGAAAAATAGGAGGAGCATGAAGCGGTGTTGCAAAACATGAAGAGCCTGAAAAGGTGTGAAAAACATGAAGAGCCTGAAAATGTGTGAAATATATGAAGAGCTTCAAATGGTGTCAAAAATATGAGGATAATGAAACAGTCTGAAAAATATGAGGAGCATGAAACGGCGTTCAAAAACATGAAGAACCTGAAATGGTGTGAAAAATATGAAGAACTTAAAAACGTGTCAAAAATAGGAGGAGTTTCAAAGGGTCCGAAAAATAGGAAGAGCATGAAGGGGTGTTGCAAAACATGAAGAGCCTGAAAAGGTGTGAAAAACATGAAGAGCCTGAAAAGGTGTAAAAAATATGAAGAGCTTCAAAAAGTGTCAAAAATATGAGGAGCATGAAACGATCTGAAACATAGTAGGAGCATGCAGCATTGTTCAAAAACATGAAGAGCCTGAAAAGGTGTGAAATATATGAAGAGCTTCAAAAGGTGTCAAAAATATGAGGAGCATGACATGGTCTGAAAAATAGGAGGAGCATGAAGCGGTGTTGAAAAACATGAAGAGCCTGAAAAGGTGTGAAATATATGAAGAGCTTCAAAAGGTGTCAAAAATATGAGAAGCATGAAACGGACTTAAAAATAGGAGGAGCATATAACGGTGTTGAAAAACATGAAGAGCCTGAAAATGTGTGAAAAATATGAAGAGCTTCAAAAGGTGTTAAAAATAGAAGGAGCATGAAGCGGAGTTGAAAAACATGAAGAGCTTCAAAATGTGTCAAAAATATGAGGAGCATGATACGGTCTCAAAAATAGGAGGAGCATGAAGCGGTGTTGAAAAACATGAAGAGCCTGGAAAGGTGTGAAATATATGAAGAGATTCAAAAGTGTCACAAATAGGAGGAACATGAAACGGTCTGAAAAATAGGAGGAGCATGAAGTGGAGTTGAAAAAAATGAATAGCCTGAAAAGGTGTGAAAAATATTAGGAGCATGAAACAGTCTGAAAATAGGAGGAGCATCAAATGGTGCTGAAAAACATGGAGAGCTTGAAAAGGTTTGAAAAATATGAAGAGCTTCAAAAGGTGTCAACATATGAGGAGCATGAAATGGTCTGAAAAATAGGAGGAGCATGTAATGGTGTTGAAAACCACGAAGAGCCTGAAGAGGAGTGAAATACATGAAGAGCTTCAAAAGGTGTCATAAATATGAGAAGCATGAAATGGTGTTCAAAAACATGAAGAGCCTGAAAATGTGTGAAAAATATGAGGAGCATGAAACGGTCTTAAAAATATGTGGAGCATGAAGCGGTGTTCAAAAACATGAAGAGCCTGACAAGGTCTGAAAAATATGAAGAGGTTCAAAAAGTGTCAAAAATATGAGGAGCATGAAACTGTTCTGAAAAATAGGTGCAGCATAAAGCGGTGTTGAAAAACATGAAGGGTCTGAAAATGTGTGAAACATATGAAGAGCTTCAAAAGGTGAAAAAATATGAGGAGCATGAAACGGTCTGAAAAATAGGAGGCGCATGAAGTAGTGTTCAAAAACATGAAGTGCCCGAAAAGGTGTTAAAAATATGAAGAGCTTCAAAAGGTGTCAAATATATAAGGAGCATGAAACTGTCTGAAAAATAAGAGGAGTATGAAACGGTGTTCAAAGTCATTAAGAGCCTGAAAAGGTTTCAAAAATATGAGGAGCAGGAAACAGTCTGAAAATAGGAGGAGCATGAAACGGTGTTCAAAAACATGAAGAGCCTGAAAAGCTGTGAAAAATATGAGGAGCATGAAACGGTCTGAAAAATAGGAGGAAAATGAAACGGTGTTCAAAATCATTAAGAGGCTGAAAAGCTGTGAAAAATATGAGGAGCATGAAACGGTCTGAAAAATAGAAGGAGCATGAAGTGGTGTTGAAAAACATGAAAAGCCTGAAAAGGTGTGAAAAATAAGAAGAGCTTCAAAAGGTGTCAAAAATATGAGGAGCATGAAACGGTCTGAAAAACAGGAGGAGCATGACGCGGTGTTGAAAAACATGAGGAGCCTGAGAAGGTGTGAAATATATGAAGACCTTCAAAAGGTTTCAAAAATATGAGGAGCCTGAAAAGGTCTGAAGAATAGGAGGAGTAAGAAGGGGTGTTGAAAAACATGAAGAGCCTGAAAAGGTGTGAAATACATGAAGAGCTTCAAAATTGTCAAAAATATGAAGAGGATGAAACGGTCTGAAAAATAGGAGGAGCATGAAGCGGTGTTGCAAAACATGAAGAGCCTGAAAAGGTGTGAAAACATGAAGAGCCTGAAAATGTGTGAAATATATGAAGAGCTTCAAATGGTGTCAAAAATATGAGGATCATGAAACAGTCTGAAAAATATGAGGAGCTTGAAACGGCGTTCAAAAACATGAAGAACCTGAAATGGTGTGAAAAATATGAAGAACTTAAAAACGTGTCAAAAATAGGAGGAGTTTCAAAGGGTCCGAAAAATAGGAAGAGCATGAAGGGGTGTTGCAAAACATGAAGAGCCTGAAAAGGTGTGAAAAACATGAAGAGCCTGAAAAGGTGTAAAAAATATGAAGAGCTTCAAAAAGTGTCAAAAATATGAGGAGCATGAAACGATCTGAAACATAGTAGGAGCATGCAGCATTGTTCAAAAACATGAAGAGCCTGAAAAGGTGTGAAATATATGAAGAGCTTCAAAAGGTGTCAAAAATATGAGGAGCATGACATGGTCTGAAAAATAGGAGGAGCATGAAGCGGTGTTGAAAAACATGAAGAGCCTGAAAAGGTGTGAAATATATGAAGAGCTTCAAAAGGTGTCAAAAATATGAGAAGCATGAAACGGACTTAAAAATAGGAGGAGCATGAAACGGTGTTGAAAAACATGAAGAGCCTGAAAATGTGTGAAAAATATGAAGAGCTTCAAAAGGTGTCAAAAATAGAAGGAGCATGAAGCGGAGTTGAAAAACATGAAGAGCTTCAAAATGTGTCAAAAATATGAGGAGCATGATACGGTCTCAAAAATAGGAGGAGCATGAAGCGGTGTTGAAAAACATGAAGAGCCTGGAAATGTGTGAAATATATGAAGAGATTCAAAAGTGTCACAAATAGGAGGAACATGAAACGGTCTGAAAAATAGGAGGAGCATGAAGTGGAGTTGAAAAAAATGAATAGCCTGAAAAGGTGTGAAAAATATTAGGAGCATGAAACAGTCTGAAAATAGGAGGAGCATCAAATGGTGCTGAAAAACATGGAGAGCCTGAAAAGGTTTGAAAAATATGAAGAGCTTCAAAAGGTGTCAAAAATATGAGGAGCATGAAATGGTCTGAAAAATAGGAGGAGCATGTAATGGTGTTGAAAACCACGAAGAGCCTGAAGAGGAGTGAAATACATGAAGAGCTTCAAAAGGTGTCATAAACATGAGAAGCATGAAATGGTGTTCAAAAACATGAAGAGCCTGAAAATGTGTGAAAAATATGAGGAGCATGAAACGGTCTTAAAAATATGTGGAGCATGAAGCGGTGTTCAAAAACATGAAGAGCCTGACAAGGTGTGAAAAATATGAAGAGGTTCAAAAAGTGTCAAAAATATGAGGAGCATGAAACTGTTCTGAAAAATAGGTGCAGCATAAAGCGGTGTTGAAAAACATGAAGGGTCTGAAAATGTGTGAAACATATGAAGAGCTTCAAAAGGTGAAAAAATATGAGGAGCATGAAACGGTCTGAAAAATAGGAGGCGCATGAAGTAGTGTTCAAAAACATGAAGTGCCCGAAAAGGTGTTAAAAATATGAAGAGCTTCAAAAGGTGTCAAATATATAAGGAGCATGAAACTGTCTGAAAAATAAGAGGAGTATGAAACGGTGTTCAAAGTCATTAAGAGCCTGAAAAGGTGTCAAAAATATGAGGAGCAGGAAACAGTCTGAAAATAGGAGGAGCATGAAACGGTGTTGAAAAACATGAAGAGCATGAAAAGGTGTGAAAAATATGAAGAGCTTCAAAAAGTGGCAAAAATATGAGGAGCATGAAACGGTATGAAAAATAGGAGGAGCATGAAACGGTGTTCAAAAACATGAAGAGCCTGAAAAGCTGTGAAAAATATGAGGAGCATGAAATGGTCTGAAAAATAGGAGGAAAATGAAACGGTGTTCAAAATCACTAAGAGGCTGAAAAGCTGTGAAATATATGAGGAGCATGAAACGGTCTGAAAAATAGGAGGAGCATGAAGTGGTGTTGAAAAACATGAAGAGCCTGAAAAGTTGTGAAAAATATGAAGAGCTTCAAAAAGTGGCAAAAATATGAGGAGCATGAAACGGTATGAAAAATAGGAGGAGCATGAAACGGTGTTCAAAAACATGAAGAGCCTGAAAAGTTGTGAAAAATATGAAGAGCTTCAGAAGGTGTGAATAATATGAGGAGCATGAAGCGGTGTTCAAAAACTTGAAGATACTGAAAAGGTGTGAAAAATATGAAGAGCTTCAAAAGGTGTCAAAAATATGAGGAGCATGAAACGGTCTGAAAAATAGGAGGAAAATGAAAGGGTGTCCAAAATCATTAAGAGCCTGAAAAGGTGTGAAAAATATGAAGAGCTTCAAAAGGTGTCAAAAATATGAGGAGCATGAAACGGTCTGAAAAATATTAGGAGCATGAAATGGTGTTGAAAAACACGAAGAGCCTAAAAAGGAGTGAAAAATATGAGGAGCTTCAAAAGGTGTCAAATATATAAGGAGCATGAAACGGTCTGAAAAATAGGAGCAGCCTGAAACGGTGTGGAAAAACATGAAGAGACTGAAAATGTGTGAAAAATATGAAGAGCTTCAAAAGGTTTCAAAATTATGATGCGCATGAAACTGTCTTAAAAAGAGGAAGAGCATGAAGCGGTGTTGAAAAACATGAAGAGCCTAAAAAGGAGTGAAATATATGAAGAGCTTCAAAAGAAGTCAAAAATATAAGAAGCATGAAACGGTCTGAAAAATAGGAGGAGCATGAAGCGGTGTTGAAAAATATGAAGAGGCTGAAAAGGTGTGAAAAATATGAAGAGTTTCAAAACATGTAAAAATATGAGGAGCATGAAACGGTGTTCAGAAACATGAAGAGCCTGAAATGGTGTGAAAAATATGAAGAGCTTCAAAAGGTGTCAAAAATATGAGGAGCATGAAGCGTTCTGAAAAATAGGAGGAGCATGAAACGGTGTTGAATAAGACGAAAAGCCTAAAAAGGAGTGAAAAATATGAAGAGCTTCAAAAGGTGTCAAAAGTATGAGGAGCATGAAGCGTTCTGAAAAATAGGAGGGGCATGAAACGGTGTTGAAAAACACGAAGAGCCTAAAAAGGAGTGAAATATATGAAGAGCTTCAAAAGAAGTCAAAAATATAAGGAGCATGAAACGGTCTGAAAAATAGGAGGAGCATGAAGCGGTGTTGAAAAACATGAAGAGCCTGAAAAGGTGTGAAATATATGAAGAGGTTCAAAAGGTGTCAAAAATAGGAGGAGCATGAAACAGTTTGAAAAATAGGAAGAGCATGAAGTGGTGTTGAAAAACATGAAGAGCCTGAAAAGGTGTGAATAATATGAAGAGCTTCAAAAGGAGTCAAATATATGAGGAGCATGAAACTGTCTGAAAAATAGGAGGAGCATGAAACGGTCTGAAAAATAGGAGGAGCATGAAACGGTGTTGCAAAACATGAAGAGCCTGAAAAGGTGTGAAATATATGAAGAGCTTCAAAAGTTTTCAAAAGTATGAGGAGCATGATACGGTCTGAAAAATAGGAGGAGCATGAAGTGTTGTTGAAAAGTGAAGAGCCTGAAAAGGTGTGAAAAACATGAAGCGCTTCAAAAGTTGTCAAAAATATGAGGAACATGAAACGGTCTGAAAAATAGGAGGATCAAGAATCGGTGTTGACAAAAAGAAGAGCCTGAAAAGTTGTGAAATATATGAAGAACTTCAAAACGTGTCAAATATATGAGGAGCATGAAATGGTCTGAAAAATAGGAGCCCCATGAAGCGGTGTTAGAAAACATAAACAGCCTGAAAAGGTGTGAAATATATGAAGAGCTTCAAAAGGTGTCAAAAATATGAGGAGCATAAAACGCTCTGAATATTAGGGGGAGCATGAAACGGAATTCAAAAACATGAAGAGCCTGAAAAGGTGTTAAAAATATGAAGAGCTTCAAAACTTGTCAATAATATAACGAGAATGAAACGGTCTGAAAAATAGGAGGAGCATGAAGCGGTGTTGAAAAACATGAAAAGCCTGAAAAGGTGTGAAAAATAAGAAGAGCTTCAAAAGGTGTCAAAAATATGAGGAGCATGAAACGGTCTGAAAAACAGGAGGAGCATGACGCGGTGTTGAAAAACATGAGGAGCCTGAAAAGGTGTGAAATATATGAAGAGCTTCAAAAGGTGTCAAAAATATGAGGAGCATGAAAAGGTCTGAAGAATAGGAGGAGTAAGAAGCGGTGTTGAAAAACATGAAGAGCCTGAAAAAGGGTGAAATACATGAAGAGCTTCAAAATTGTCAAAAATATGAAGAGCATGAAACGGTCTGAAAAATAGGAGGAGCATGAAGCGGTGTTGCAAAACATGAAGAGCCTGAAAAGGTGTGAAAAACATGAAGAGCCTGAAAATGTGTGAAATATATGAAGAGCTTCAAATGGTGTCAAAAATATGAGGATCATGAAACAGTCTGAAAAATATGAGGAGCATGAAACGGCATTCAAAAACATGAAGAACCTGAAATGGTGTGAAAAATATGAAGAACTTAAAAACGTGTCAAAAATAGGAGGAGTTTCAAAGGGTCCGAAAAATAGGAAGAGCATGAAGGGGTGTTGCAAAACATGAAGAGCCTGAAAAGGTGTGAAAAACATGAAGAGCCTGAAAAGGTGTAAAAAATATGAAGAGCTTCAAAAAGTGTCAAAAATATGAGGAGCATGAAACGATCTGAAACATAGTAGGAGCATGCAGTGTTGTTCAAAAACATGAAGAGCCTGAAAAGGTGTGAAATATATGAAGAGCTTCAAAAGGTGTCAAAAATATGAGGAGCATGACATGGTCTGAAAAATAGGAGGAGCATGAAGCGGTGTTGAAAAACATGAAGAGCCTGAAAAGGTGTGAAATATATGAAGAGCTTCAAAAGGTGTCAAAAATATAAGAAGCATGAAACGGTCTTAAAAATAGGAGGAGCATGTAACGGTGTTGAAAAACATGAAGAGCCTGAAAATGTGTGAAAAATATGAAGAGCTTCAAAAGGTGTCAAAAATAGAAGGAGCATGAAGCGGAGTTGAAAAACATGAAGAGCTTCAAAATGTGTCAAAAATATGAGGAGCATGATACGGTCTCAAAAATAGGAGGAGCATGAAGCGGTGTTGAAAAACATGAAGAGCCTGGAAAGGTGTGAAATATATGAAGAGATTCAAAAGTGTCACAAATAGGAGGAACATGAAACGGTCTGAAAAATAGGAGGAGCATGAAGTGGAGTTGAAAAAAATGAATAGCCTGAAAAGGTGTGAAAAATATTAGGAGCATGAAACAGTCTGAAAATAGGAGGAGCATCAAATGGTGCTGAAAAACATGGAGAGCCTGAAAAGGTTTGAAAAATATGAAGAGCTTCAAAAGGTGTCAAAAATATGAGGAGCATGAAATGGTGTTCAAAAACATGAAGAGCCTGAAAATGTGTGAAAAATATGAGGAGCATGAAACGGTCTTAAAAATATGTGGAGCATGAAGCGGTGTTCAAAAACATGAAGAGCCTGACAAGGTGTGAAAAATATGAAGAGGTTCAAAAAGTGTCAAAAATATGAGGAGCATGAAACTGTTCTGAAAAAAAGGTGCAGCATAAAGCGGTGTTGAAAAACATGAAGGGTCTGAAAATGTGTGAAACATATGAAGAGCTTCAAAAGGTGAAAAAATATGAGGAGCATGAAACGGTCTGAAACTTAGGAGGAGCATGAAGGAGTGTTCAAAACATGCAGAGCCTGAAAAGGTGTGAAAAATATGAAGAGCTCCAAAAGTTGTCAAAAATATGAGGAGCACGAAACGGTCTGAAAAATAGGAGGAGCATGAAACGGTGTTCAAAAACTTGAAGATACTAAAAAGATGTGAAAAATATGAAGAGCATCAAAAGGTGTCAAAATATGAGGAGCATGAAACATTCTGAAAAATAAGAGGAGTATGAAACGGTGTTGAACAACATTAAGAGCATGAAAAGGTGTGAAAAATATGAAGAGATTAAAAAGGTGTCAAAATATGAGGAGCATGAAACGGACTGAAAAATATTAGGAGCATGAAACGGTGTTGAAAAACATGAAGAGCCTAAAAAGGAGTGAAAAATATGAGGAGCTTCAAAAGGTGTCAAATATATAAGGAGCATGCAACGGTCTGAAAAATAGGAGCAGCCTGAAACGGTGTGGAAAAACATGAAAAGACTGAAAATGTGTGAAAAATATGAAGAGCTTCAAAAGGTTTCAAAATTATGATGCGCATGAAACTGTCTTAAAAATAGGAAGAGCAGGAATCGGTGTTGAAAAACATGAAGAGCCTGAAAAGGTGTGAAATATATGAAGAGCTACAAAATGTGTCAAAAATATGAGCAGCATGAAGCGTTCTGAAAAAGAGGAGGAGCATGAAACGGTGTTGAAAAACACGAAGAGCCTAAAAAGGAGTGAAATATATGAAGAGCTTCAAAAGAAGTCAAAAATATAAGAAGCATGAAACGGTCTGAAAAATAGGAGGAGCATGAAGCGGTGTTGAAAAATATGAAGAGCATGAAAAGGTGTGAAAAATATGAAGAGTTTCAAAATATGTAAAAATATGAGGAGCATGAAACGGCGTTCAGAAACAGGAAGAGTCTGAAATGGTGTGAAAAATATGAAGAGCTTCAAAAGGTGTCAAAAATATGAGGAGCATGAATCGGTCTGAAAAATAGGAGCAGCCTGAAACGGTGTGGAAAAACATGAAGAGACTGAAAATGTGTGAAAAATATGAAGAGCTTCATAAGGTTTCAAAATTATGATGTGCATGAAACTGTCTTAAAAATAGGAAGAGCATGAAGCGGTGTTGAAAAACATGAAGAGCCTGAAAAGGTGTGAAATATATGAAGAGCTACAAAATGTGTCAAAAATATGAGGAGCATGAAGCGTTCTGAAAAATAGGAGGAGCATGAAACGGTGTTGAAAAACACGAAGAGCCTAAAAAGGAGTGAAATATATGAAGTGCTTCAAAAGAAGTCAAAAATATAAGGAGCATGAAACGGTCTGAAAAATAGGAGGAGCATGAAGCGGTGTTGAAAAACATGAAGAGCCTGAAAAGGTGTGAAATATATGAAGAGGTTCAAAAGGTGTCAAAAATAGGAGGAGCATAAAACAGTTTGAAAAATAGGAAGAGCATGAAGTGGTGTTGAAAAACATGAAGAGCCTGAAAAGGTGTGAATAATATGAAGAGCTTCAAAAGGAGTCAAATATATGAGGAGCATGAAACTATCTGAAAAATAGGAGGAGCATGAAACGGTCTGAAAAATAGGAGGAGCATGAAACGGTGTTGCAAAACATGAAGAGCCTGAAAAGGTGAGAAATATATGAAGAGCTTCAAAAGTTTTCAAAATATGAGGAGCATGATACGGTCTGAAAAATAGGAGGAGCATGAAGCGGTGTTGAAAAGTGAAGAGCCTGAAAAGGTCTGAAAAACATGAAGTGCTTCAAAAGTTGTCAAAAATATGAGGAACATGAAACGGTCTGAAAAATAGGAGTAGCATGAAACGGTCTGAAAAATAGGAGGAGCATGAAGTGGTGTTGAAACACATGAAGAGCCTGAAAAGGTGTGAATAATATGAAGAGCTTCAGAAGGAGTCAAAAATATGAGGAGCATGAAATGAACTGAAAGATAGGAGGAGCATGAAGTGGTGTTGAAAACAATGAAGAGCCTGAAAAGGTATGAAAAATATGAAGAGCTTCAAAAGTTTTGAAAAATATGAAGAGCTTCAAAAGGTGTCAAAAATAGGAGGAACATGAAACGGTCTGAAAAATAGGAGTAGCATGAAACGGTCTGAAAAATAAGAGGAGCATGAAGTGGTGTTGAAAAACATGAGGAGCCTGAAAAGGTGTGAATAATATGAAGAGCTTCAAAAGGAGTCAAATATATGAGGAGCATGAAACTGTCTGAAAAATAGGAGGAGCATGAAACGGTCTGAAAAATAGGAGGAGCATGAAGTGGTGTTGAAAAACATGAAGAGCCTGAAAAGGTGTGAATAATATGAAGAGCTTCAAAAGGAGTCAAATATATGAGGAGCATGAAACTGTCTGAAAAATAGGAGGAGCATGAAACGGTCTGAAAAATAGGAGGAGCATGAAACGGTGTTGCAAAACATGAAGAGCCTGAAAAGGTGTGAAATATATGAAGAGCTTCAAAAGTTTTCAAAATATGAGGAGCATGATACGGTCTGAAAAATAGGAGGAGCATGAAGCGGTGTTGAAAAGTGAAGAGCCTGAAAAGGTCTGAAAAACATGAAGTGCTTCAAAAGTTGTCAAAAATATGAGGAACATGAAACGGTCTGAAAAATAGGAGGAGCAAGAATCGGTGTTGAAAAAAAGAAGAGCCTGAAAAGTTGTGAAATATATGAAGAACTTCAAAACGTGTCAAATATATGAGGAGCATGAAACGGTCTGAAAAATAGGAGCAGCATGAAGCGGTGTTAAAAAACATAAACAGCCTGAAAAGGTGTGAAATATATGAAGAGCTTCATAAGGTGTCAAAAATATGAGGAGCATAAAACGCTCTGAATATTAGTGGGAGCATGAAACGTTCTTCAAAAACATGAAGAGCCTGAAAAGGTGTTAAAAATATGAAGAGCTTCAAAACTTGTCAATAATATAATGAGAATGAAACGGTCTGAAAAATAGGAGGAGCATGAAGCGGTGTTGAAAAACATGAAAAGCCAGAAAAGGTGTGAAAAATAAGAAGAGCTTCAAAAGGTGTCAAAAATATGAGGAGCATGAAACGGTCTGAAAAACAGGAGGAGCATGAAGTGGTGTTCAAAAACATGAAGAGCCCGAAAAGGTGTGAAAAATATGAAGAGCTTCAAAAGGTGTCAAATATATGAGGAGCATGAAACTGTCTGAAAAATAATAGGAGTATGAAACGGTGTTCAAAATCATTAAGAGCCTGAAAAGGTGTCAAAAATATGAGGAGCATGAAACAGTCTGAAAATAGGAGTAGCATGAAACGGTGTTCAAAAACATGAAGAGCCTGAAAAGGTGTGCAAAATTTGAAGAGCTTCAAAAGGTGTCAAAAATATGAGGAGCATGAAACGGTCTGAAAAATATTAGGAGCATGAAACTGTGTTGAAAACCTGAAGCGGCTGAAAAGGTGTGAAAAATATGAAGAGTTTCAAAACATGTGAAAATATGAGGAGCATGAAACGGTGTTTAGAAACATGAAGAGCCTGAAAAAGTGTGAAATATATGAAGAGCTTCAAAAGGTGTCAAATATATAAGGAGCATGAAACGGTCAGAAAAATAGCAGGAGCGTGAAACGGTGTTCAAAAACATGAAGAGCCTGAAAAAGTGTGAAATATATGAAGAGGTTCAAAAGGTGTCAAAAATATGAGGAACATGAAACGGTCTGAAAAATAGGAGGAGCAAGAATCGGTGTTTAAAAAAAGAAGAGCTTGAAAAGTTGTGAAATATATGAAGAGCTTCAAAATGTGTCAAATATATGAGGAGCATGAAACGGTCTGAAAAATAGGAGCAGCATGAAGCGGTGTTGAAAAACATAAACAGCCTGAAAAGTTGTGAAATATATGAAGAGCTTCAAAATGTGTCAAAAATATGAGGAGCATGAAACGTTCTGAAGATTAGGAGGAGCATGAAAAAGTCTTCAAAAACATGAAGAGCCTGAAAAGGTGTGAAAAATATGAAGAGCTTCAAAAGGTGTCAAAAATATGAGGAGCATGAAACGGTCTGAAAAATAGGAGGAGCATGAAACGGTGTTGAAAACCTGAAGCGGCTGAAAAGGTGTGAAAAATATGAAGAGTTTCAAAACATGTGAAAATATGAGGAGTATGAAACGGTGTTCAGAAACATGAAGAGCCTGAAAAAGTGTGAAATATATGAAGAGCTTCAAAAGGTGTCAAATATATAAGGAGCATGAAACGGTCAGAAAAATAGCAGGAGCGTGAAACGGTGTTCAAAAACATGAAGAGCCTGAAAAAGTGTGAAATATATGAAGAGGTTCAAAAGGTGTCAAAAATATGAGGAACATGAAACGGTCTGAAAAATAGGAGGAGCAAGAATCGGTGTTTAAAAAAAGAAGAGCTTGAAAAGTTGTGAAATATATGAAGAGCTTCAAAATGTGTCAAATATATGAGGAGCATGAAACGGTCTGAAAAATAGGAGCAGCATGAAGCGGTGTTGAAAAACATAAACAGCCTGAAAAGTTGTGAAATATATGAAGAGTTTCAAAATGTGTCAAAAATATGAGGAGCATGAAACGTTCTGAAGATTAGGAGGAGCATGAAAAAGTCTTCAAAAACATGAAGAGCCTGAAAAGGTTTGAAAAATATGAAGAGCTTCAAAAGGTGTCAAAAATATGAGGAGCATGAAACGGTCTGAAAAATAGGAGGAGCATGAAACGGTGTTCAAAAACATGAAGAGCCTGAAAAGGTGTGAAACATATGAAAAGCATGAAAAGGTGTGAAATATATGAGGAGCCTGAAACGGTCTGCAAAACAGGAGGAGCATGAATCGGTGTTGAAAAAAATGAAGAGCATGAAAATGTGTGAAAAATATGAAGAGCTTCAAAAGGTGTCAAAAATATGAGAAGGAAGAAACCTTGTGAAAAAATCAGGGGGAAGAAGTGGTGTCCAAAAACATGAAGAGCCTGAAAAATTGTGAAAAATATGAAGAACTTAAAAACGTGTCAAAAACAGGAGGAGTTTCAAAGGGTCCGAAAAATAGGAAGAGCATGAAGGTGTGTTGCAAAACATGAAGAGCCTGAAAAGGTGTGAAAAACATGAAGAGCCTGAAAAGGTGTAAAAAATATGAAGAGCTTCAAAAAGTGTCAAAAATATGAGGAGCATGAAACGATCTGAAACATAGTAGGAGCATGAAGCGTTGTTCAAAAACATGAAGAGCCTGAAAAGGTGTGAAATATATGAAGAGCTTCAAAAGGTGTCAAAAATATGAGGATCATGACATGGTCTGAAAAATAGGAGGAGCATGAATCGGTGTTGAAAAACATGAAGAGCCTGAAAAGGTGTGAAATATATGAAGAGCTTCAAAAGGTGTCAAAAATATAAGAAGCATGAAACGGTCTTAAAAATAGGAGGAGCATGAAACGGTGTTGAAAAACATGAAGAGTCTGAAAAGGAGTGAAAAATATGAAGAGCTTCAAAAGGTCAAAAATATGAGGAGCATGACATGGTCTGAAAAATAGGAGGAGCATGAAGCAGTGTTGAAAAACATGAAGAGCCTGAAAAGGTGTGAAAAATATGAAGAGGTTCAAAAAGTTTGAAAAATATGAAGAGCTTCAAAAGGTGTCAAAAATATGAGGAGAATGAAACGGTCTGAAAAATAGGAGGATCATGAAGCGGTGTTCAAAAACATGAAGAGCCTGAAAAAGTGTGAAAAATATGAAGATCTTCAAAAGGTGTAAAAAATATGAAGAGCTTCAAAAGGTGTGAAAATATGAAAAGTTTCAAAAGGTGTCAAACATATGAGGAGCAAGAAACGGTCTGAAAAATAGGAGGAGCATGAAACGGTGTTCAAAACCATGAAGAGACTGAAAAGGTGTGAAATATATGAAGACTTCAAAAGGTGTCAAAAATATGAGGAGCATGAAACGTTCTGAAATATAGGAGGAGCATGAAACGTTTTTCGAAAACATGAAGAGCCTGAAAAGGTGTGAAAAATATGAAGAGCCTCAAAAGGTGTCAAAATTATGAGGAGCTTGAAACGGTCTCAAATATAGGAGGAGAATCAAACGGTGTTGAAAAATATGTAGATCCTGAAAAGGTGTGAAAAATTTGTACAGCCTCAAAAGGAGTGAAAAATATGAGGAGCATGAAATGGTCTGAAAAATAGGAGAACCATGAAACGGTGTTCAAAACCATGAAGAGACTGAAAAGGTGTGAAATATATGAAGACTTCAAAAGGTGTCAAAAATATGAGGAGCATGAAACGTTCTGAAATATAGGAGGAGCATGAAGCAGTGTTCAAAAATTTGAAGAGCCTGAAAATCTGTGAAAAATATGAAGAGCTTAAAAGGTGTCAAAAATATGAAGAGCATGAAATGGTCTGAAAAATAGGAGGAGCATGAAATTGTGTTCAAAAACATGAAGAGCCTGAAAGGTGTGAAAAACATGAAAGGCTTCAAAACGTGTCAAAATTATGAGGAGAATGAAACAGTCTGAAAAATAGGAGGAACATGAAGCGGTGTTGAAAAACATGAAGAGCCTGAAAAGGTGTGATAAATATGAAGAGCTTCAAAAGGTGTCAAAAATACGAGGACCATGAAACGGTCTGAAAAATAGGAGGAGCATGAAACTGTGTTGAAAAACATGAAGAGCATGAAACGGTTTGAAAAATATGAAGAGATTCAAAACGTGTGAAAAATAGCAGAAGCATGAAACGGTGTTCAAAAACTTGAAGATCCTGAAAAGGTGTGAAAAATATGAAGAGATTAAAAGCTGTCAAAATTATGAGAAGCATGAAACGGTCTGAAAAATAGGAGGAGCATGAAGCGGTGTTGAAAAACATGAAGAGCCTGAAAACTTTTGAAAAATATGAAGAGCTTCAAAAGGGGTGAAAAATAGGAACAGCTTCAAAAGGTGTCAAAAATATGAGGAGCATGAAAGAATTTGAAAAATATGAGGAACATGAAGCTGCATTCAAAAACAAGAAGAGCCTGAAAAGGTTTGAAATATATGAAGAGCTTCAAAAGGTGTCAAAAATAGGAGGAACATGAAACGGTCTGAAAAATAGGAGTAGCATGAAACGGTCTGAAAAATAGGAGGAGCATGAAGTGGTGTTGAAAAACATGAAGAGCCTGAAAAGGTGTGAATAATATGAAGAGCTTCAAAAGGAGTCAAATATATGAGGAGCATGAAACTGTCTGAAAAATAGGAGGAGCATGAAACGGTCTGAAAAATAGGAGGAGCATGAAACGGTGTTGCAAAACATGAAGAGCCTGAAAAGGTGTGAAATATATGAAGAGCTTCAAAAGTTTTCAAAATATGAGGAGCATGATACGGTCTGAAAAATAGGAGGAGCATGAAGCGGTCTTGAAAAGTGAAGAGCCTGAAAAGGTCTGAAAAACATGAAGTGCTTCAAAAGTTGTCAAAAATATGAGGAACATGAAACGGTCTGAAAAATAGGAGGAGCAAGAATCGGTGTTGAAAAAAAGAAGAGCCTGAAAAGTTGTGAAATATATGAAGAACTTCAAAACGTGTCAAATATATGAGGAGCATGAAACGGTCTGAAAAATAGGAGCAGCATGAAGCGGTGTTAAAAAACATAAACAGCCTGAAAAGGTGTGAAATATATGAAGAGCTTCATAAGGTGTCAAAAATATGAGGAGCATAAAACGCTCTGAATATTAGGGGGAGCATGAAACGGTCTTCAAAAACATGAAGAGCCTGAAAAGGTGTTAAAAATATGAAGAGCTTCAAAACTTGTCAATAATATAATGAGAATGAAACGGTCTGAAAAATAGGAGGAGCATGAAGCGGTGTTGAAAAACATGAAAAGCCAGAAAAGGTGTGAAAAATAAGAAGAGCTTCAAAAGGTGTCAAATATATGAGGAGCATGAAACGGTCTGAAAAACAGGAGGAGCATGAAGTGGTGTTCAAAAACATGAAGAGCCCGAAAAGGTGTGAAAAATATGAAGAGCTTCAAAAGGTGTCAAATATATGAGGAGCATGAAACTGTCTGAAAAATAATAGGAGTATGAAACGGTGTTCAAAATCATTAAGAGCCTGAAAAGGTGTCAAAAATATGAGGAGCATGAAACAGTCTGAAAATAGGAGGAGCAGGAAACGGTGTTGAAAAACATGAAGAGCATGAAAAGGTGTGAAAAATATGAAGAGGTTCAAAAGGTGTCAAATAGGAGTAGCATGAAACGGTGTTCAAAAACATGAAGAGCCTGAAAAGGTGTGCAAAATTTGAAGAGCTTCAAAACGTGTGAAAATATGAGGTGCATGAAGCGGTGTTCAAAAACTTGAAGATACTGAAAAGGTGTGAAAAATATGAAGAGCTTCAAAAGGTGTCAAAAATATGAGGAGCATGAAACGGTCTGAAAAATATTAGGAGCATGAAACGGTGTTGAAAACCTGAAGCGGCTGAAAAGGTGTGAAAAATATGAAGAGTTTCAAAACATGTGAAAATATGAGGAGCATGAAACGGTGTTCAGAAACATGAAGAGCCTGAAAAAGTGTGAAATATATGAAGAGCTTCAAAAGGTGTCAAATATATAAGGAGCATGAAACGGTCAGAAAAATAGCAGGAGCGTGAAACGGTGTTCAAAAACATGAAGAGCCTGAAAAAGTGTGAAATATATGAAGAGGTTCAAAAGGTGTCAAAAATATGAGGAACATGAAACGGTCTGAAAAATAGGAGGAGCAAGAATCGGTGTTTAAAAAAAGAAGAGCTTGAAAAGTTGTGAAATATATGAAGAGCTTCAAAATGTGTCAAATATATGAGGAGCATGAAACGGTCTGAAAAATAGGAGGAGCATGAAGCGGTGTTGAAAAACATAAACAGCCTGAAAAGTTGTGAAATATATGAAGAGCTTCAAAATGTGTCAAAAATATGAGGAGCATGAAACGTTCTGAAGTTTAGGAGGAGCATGAAAAAGTCTTCAAAAACATGAAGAGCCTGAAAAGGTGTGAAAAATATGAAGAGCTTCAAAAGGTGTCAAAAATATGAGGAGCATGAAACGGTCTGAAAAATAGGAGGAGCATGAAACGGTGTTCAAAAACATGAAGAGCCTGAAAAGGTGTGAAACATATGAAAAGCATGAAAAGGTGTGAAATATATGAGGAGCCTGAAACGGTCTGCAAAACAGGAGGAGCATGAATCGGTGTTGAAAAAAATGAAGAGCATGAAAATGTGTGAAAAATATGAAGAGCTTCAAAAGGTGTCAAAAATATGAGAAGGAAGAAACCTTGTGAAAAAATCAGGGGGAAGAAGTGGTGTCCAAAAACATGAAGAGCCTGAAAAAGTGTGAAAAACATGAAGAGCTTCAAAAGGTGTCAAAAATATGAGGAGCATGAAACAGTCTGAAAAATAGGAGGAGCATGAAACGGTGTTCAAAAACATGAAGAGCCTGAAAAGGTGTGAAAAATATGAAGAACTTAAAAACGTGTCAAAAATAGGAGGAGTTTCAAAGGGTCTGAAAAATAGGAAGAGCATGAAGGGGTGTTGCAAAACATGAAGAGCCTGAAAAGGTGTGAAAAACATGAAGAGCCTGAAAAGGTGTAAAAAATATGAAGAGCTTCAAAAAGTGTCAAAAATATGAGGAGCATGAAACGATCTGAAACATAGTAGGAGCATGAAGCGTTGTTGAAAAACATGAAGAGCCTGAAAAGGTGTGAAATATATGAAGAGCTTCAAAAGGTGTCAAAAATATGAGGAGCATGACATGGTCTGAAAAATAGGAGGAGCATGAATCGGTGTTGAAAAACATGAAGAGCCTGAAAAGGTGTGAAATATATGAAGAGCTTCAAAAGGTGTCAAAAATATAAGAAGCATGAAACGGTCTTAAAAATAGGAGGAGCATGAAACGGTGTTGAAAAACATGAAGAGTCTGAAAAGGAGTGAAAAATATGAAGAGCTTCAAAAGGTGTCAAAAATATGAGGAGCATGACATGGTCTGAAAAATAGGAGGAGCATGAAGCAGTGTTGAAAAACATGAAGAGCCTGAAAAGGTGTGAAAAATATGAAGAGGTTCAAAAAGTTTGAAAAATATGAAGAGCTTCAAAAGGTGTCAAAAATATGAGGAGCATGAAACGGTCTGAAAAATAGGAGGATCATGAAGCGGTGTTCAAAAACATGAAGAGCCTGAAAAAGTGTGAAAAATATGAAGATCTTCAAAAGGTGTAAAAAATATGAAGAGCTTCAAAAGGTGTGAAAATATGAAAAGTTTCAAAAGGTGTCAAACATATGAGGAGCATGAAACGGTCTGAAAATTAGGAGGAGCATGAAACGGTGTTCAAAACCATGAAGAGACTGACAAGGTGTGAAATATATGAAGACTTCAAAAGGTGTCAAAAATATGAGGAGCATGAAACGTTCTGAAATATAGGAGGAGCATGAAACGTTTTTCGAAAACATGAAGAGCCTGAAAAGGTGTGAAAAATATGAAGAGCCTCAAAAGGTGTCAAAATTATGAGGAGCTTGAAACGGTCTCAAATATAGGAGGAGAATCAAACGGTGTTGAAAAATATGTAGATCCTGAAAAGGTGTGAAAAATTTGTACAGCCTCAAAAGGAGTGAAAAATATGAGGAGCATGAAATGGTCTGAAAAATAGGAGAACCATGAAACGGTGTTCAAAACCATGAAGAGACTGAAAAGGTGTGAAATATATGAAGACTTCAAAAGGTGTCAAAAATATGAGGAGCATGAAACGTTCTGAAATATAGGAGGAGCATGAAGCGGTGTTCAAAAATTTGAAGAGCCTGAAAATCTGTGAAAAATATGAAGAGCTTAAAAGGTGTCAAAAATATGAAGAGCATGAAATGGTCTGAAAAATAGGAGGAGCATGAAATTGTGTTCAAAAACATGAAGAGCCTGAAAGGTGTGAAAATCATGAAAGGCTTCAAAACGTGTCAAAATTATGAGGAGAATGAAACAGTCTGAAAAATAGGAGGAACATGAAGCGGTTTTTAAAAACATGAAGAGCCTGAAAAGGGTTGAAAAATATGAAGAGCTTCAAAAGGTGTCAAAAATATGAGGAACATGAAACGGTCTGAAATATAGGAGGAGAATGAAGCGGTGTTGAAAAACATGAAGAGCCTGAAAAGGTGTGATAAATATGAAGAGCTTCAAAAGGTGTCAAAAATCCGAGGACCATGAAACGGTCTGAAAAATAGGAGGAGCATGAAACTGTGTTGAAAAACATGAAGAGCATGAAACGGTTTGAAAAATATGAAGAGATTCAAAACGTGTGAAAATTAGCAGAAGCATGAAACGGTGTTCAAAAACTTGAAGATCCTGAAAAGGTGTGAAAAATTATGAAGAGATTAAAAGCTGTCAAAATTATGAGAAGCATGAAACGGTCTGAAAAATAGGAGGAGCATGAAGCGGTGTTGAAAAACATGAAGAGCCTGAAAACTTTTGAAAAATATGAAGAGCTTCAAAAGGTGTGAAAAATAGGAACAGCTTCAAAAGGTGTCAAAAATATGAGGAGCATGAAAGAATTTGAAAAATATGAGGAACATGAAGCTGCGTTCAAAAACAAGAAGAGCCTGAAAAGGTTTGAAATATATGAAGAGCTTCAAAAGGTGTGAAAAATATGAAGAGCTTCAAAAGGTGTCAAAAATATGAGGAGCATGAAACGGTCTGAAATTTAGGAGGAGCAAGAAACGGTGTTCAAAAACATGATGAGCATGAAAACTTGTGAAAAATAGGAACAGCTTCAAAAGGTGTCAAAAAATGAGGAGCATGAAAGAATTTGAAAAATATGAGGAACATGAAGCTGCGTTCAAAAACAAGAAGAGCCTGAAAAGGTTTGAAATATATGAAGAGCTTCAAAAGGTGTCAAAAATATGAGGAGCAGGAAACGGTCTGAAAAATAGGAGCAGCATGAAGTGGTGTTGAAAAACATGAAGAGCCTGAAAAGGTGTGAAAAATATGAAGGACTTCAAAAGGTTTCAATAATATGAGGAGCATGAAACTTTCTGAAAAATATGCGGAACACGAAACTGTCTGAAAAATAGGAGGAGCATGAAACGGTGTTGAAAAACATGAAAAGCAGGAATAAGGGTGAAATATATGAAGAGCGTCAAAAGGTGTTAAAAATATGAGGAGCATGAAACGGTCTGAAAACTAGGAGGAGCAAGAAACGGTGTTGAAAAACATGAAGAGCCTGAAAAGGTGTGAAAAATATGAAGAGCTTCAAAAGGTGTGAAAAATATGGAGAGCTTCAAAAGGTATGAAAAATATGAGGAGCATGAAACGGTCTGAAAAATAGGAGGAGCATGAAACGGTGTTGAAAAACATGAAGAGCATGAAAAGGATTGAAAAATATGAAGAGCTTCAAAAGGTGTGAAAAATAGGAGTAGCCTGAAGCGGTGTTCAAAAACTTGAAGAGCCTGAAAATGTGTTAAAAATATGAAGAGCTTAAAGGGTTTCAAAAATATGAGGAACATGAAATGGTCTGAAAAATAGGTTGAGCATGGAAGGGTGTTCAAAAACATGAAGAGCCTGAAAGGTGTGAATAATATGAAGCCTTCAAAACGTAGCAAAAATATGAGGAGCATGAAACGGTCAGAAAAATAGGAGGAGCACGAAGCGCTGTTCAAAATCATGAAGAACCTGAAAAGGGGTGAAATATATGAAGAGCTTCAAAAGGTGTCAAAAATATGAGGAGCATGAAGCGGTCTGAAAAATAGGAGGAGCATGAAGTGGTGTTCAAAACATGAAGAGCATGAAAAGGTGTGAAAAATATGAAGAGCTTCAAAAGGTGTCAAAAATATGAGGAGCATGAAACGATCTGAAAAATAGGAGTAGCATCAAGCGGTGTTCAAAACATGAAGAGCCTGCAAAGGTGTGAAAAACATGAAGAGCTTCAAAAGGTTTTAAAAATATGAGGAGCATGAAACGGTCTATAAAATAGGACGAGCATGAATCGATGTTGAAAAACATGAAGAGCCTGAAAAGGTGTGAAAATTATGAAGAGCTTCAAATGGTGTCTAAAATAGGAGTAGCATGAAGCGGTGTTCCAAATCTTGAAGAGCCTGAAAATGTGTTAAAAATATGAAGAGCTTAAAAGGTGTCAAAATTATGAGGAGCATGAAATGGTCTGAAAAATAGGAGGAGCATGAAACGGTGTTCAAAAACATGAAGAGTCTGAAAGGTGTGAAAAATATGAAGGGCTTCAAAACGTGTCAAAATTATGACGAGCATGAAACGGTCTAAAAAATTCGAGTAGCATGAAGCGGTGTTGAAAAACATGAAGAGCCTGAAAATGTGTGAAAACATGAAGAGCTTCAAAACTTGTCAAAATTTTGACGAGCATGAACCGGTCTGAAAAATACGAGGAGCATGTAATGGTGTTGAAAACCATGAAGAGCCTGAAGAGGAGTGAAATACATGAAGAGCTTCAAAAGGTGTCAAAATTTGAGAAGCATGAAATGGTGTTCAAAAACATGAAGAGCCTGAAAATGTGTGAAAAATATGAAGGGCTTCAAAACGTGTCAAAATTATGACGAGCATGAAACGGTCTGAAAAATACCAGTAGCATGAAGCGGTGTTGAAAAACATGAAGAGCCTGAAAATGTGTTAAAAATATGAAGAGCTTAAAAGGTGTCAAAAATATGAGGAACATGAAATGGTCTGAAAATTATGAGGAGCATGAAGCGGTGTTCAAAAACATGAAGACCCTGAAAAGGTGTGAAAAATATGAAGAGCTTCAAATGGTGTCAAAAATATGAGGAGGCTATAACGGTCTGAAAAATAGGAGTAGCATGAAGCGGTGTTCAAAAACTTGAAGAGCCTGAAAATCTGTGAAAAATATGAAGAGCTTAAAAGGTGTCAAAAAAATGAGGAGCATGAAATGGTCTGAAAATAGGAGGAGCATGTAACGGTGTTCTAAAACATGAAGAGCCTGAAAGGTGTGAAAAATATGAAGAGCTTCAAAAGGTGTCAAAAATATGAAGAGCATGAAACGGGCTGAAAAATAGGAGGAGCATGAAGCGGTGTTGAAAAACATGAAGAGCCTGAAAAGGTGTGAAAAAATATGAAGACCTTAAAAAGGTGTCAAAATATGAGGATCATGAAATGATCTTAAAAACAGGAGGAGCATGAAGCGGTGTTGAAAAACATGAAGAGCCTGAAAACGTGTGAAAAATATCAAGAGCTTCAAAAATGTGTCAAAAATAGGAGGAGCATGAAACAGTCTGAAAAATAGGAGGAGCATGAAACGGTGTTGAAAAACATGAAGAGCCTGAAAATGTGTGAAAAATATCAAGAGCTTCAAAAGGTGTCAAAAATATGAGGAGCAAGAACCGGGCTGAAAAATAGGAGGAGCATGAAACGGTGTTGAAAAACATGAAGAGCATGAAAAGGATTGAAAAATATGAAGAGCTTCAAAAGGTGTGAAAAATAGGAGTAGCATGAAGCGGTGTTCAAAAACTTGAAGAGCCTGAAAATGTGTTAAAAATATGAAGAGCTTAAAAGGTTTCAAAAATATGAGGAACATGAAATGGTCTGAAAAATAGATTGAGCATGGAAGGGTGTTCAAAAACATGAAGAGCCTGAAATGTGTGAATAATATGAAGCCTTCAAAACGTAGCAAAAATATGAGGAGCATGAAACGGTCTGAAAAATAGGAGGAGCACGAAGCGCTGTTCAAAATCATGAAGAGCCTGAAAAGGTGTGAAAAATATGAAGAGCTTCAAAAGGTGTCAAAAATATGAGGAGCATGAAACGATCTGAAAAATAGGAGGAGCATCAAGCGGTGTTCAAAACATGAAGAGCCTGCAAAGGTGTGAAAAACATGAAGAGCTTCAAAAGGTTTTAAAAATATGAGGAGCATGAAACGGTCTGAAAAATAGGACGAACATGAATCGATGTTGAAAAACATGAAGAGCCTGAAAAGGTGTGAAAAATATGAAGAGCTTCAAATGGTGTCTAAAATAGGAGTAGCATGAAGCGGTGTTCCAAATCTTGAAGAGCCTGAAAATGTGTTTAAAATATGAAGAGCTTAAAAGGTGTCAAAATTATGAGGAGCATGAAATGGTCTGAAAAATAGGAGGAGCATGAAACGGTGTTCAAAAACATGAAGAGTCTGAAAGGTGTGCAAAATATGAAGGGCTTCAAAACGTGTCAAAATTATGACGAGCATTAAACGGTCTGAAAAATACGAGTAGCATGAAGCGGTGTTGAAAAACATGAAGAGCCTGAAAATGTGTGAAAACATGAAGAGCTTCAAAACTTGTCAAAATTATGACGAGCATGAACCGGTCTGAAAAATACGAGGAGCATGAAACGGTGTTGAAAAACATGAAGAGCATGAAAAGGATTGAAAAATATGAAGAGCTTCAAAAGTTTTCATAAATAGGAGTAGCATGAAGCGGTGTTCAAAAACTTGAAGAGCCTGAAAATGTGTTAAAAATATGAAAGCTTAAAAGGTTTCAAAAATATGAAGAGCATGAAATGGTGTGAAAAATAGGAGGAGCATGAAGCGGTGTTGAAAAACATGAAGAGCCTGAAAACGTGTGAAAACATGAAGAGCTTCAAAAGGTGTGAAAAATATGAAGAGTTTCAATAGGTGTAAAAAATATGAGGAGAATGAAACGGTCTGAAAAATAGGAGGAGCATGAAAGGTGTTGAAAAACATGAAGAGCCAGAAAAGGTGTGAAATAAATGAAGAGCTTCAAAAGGTGTCAAAAATATGAGGAGCATGAAAAGGTCTGAAGAATAGGAGGAGTAATAAGAGGTGTTGAAAAACATGAAGAGCCTGAAAAGGTGTGAAATATATGAAGAGCTTCAAAAGGTGTCAAAAATATGAGGAGCATGACATGGTCTGAAAAATAGGAGGAGCATGACGCGGTGTTGAAAAACATGAAGAGCCTGAAAAGTTGTGAAATATATGAAGAGCTTCAAAAGTTGTCAAAAATATAAGAAGCATGAAACGGTCTTAAAAATAGGAGGAGCATGAAACGGTGTTGAAAAACATGAAGAGCCTGAAAATGTGTGAAAAATATGAAGAGCTTCAAAAGGTGTCAAAAATAGAAGGAGCATGAAGCGGAGTTGAAAAACATGAAGAGCTTCAAAATGTGTCAAAAATATGAGGAGCATGATACGGTCTCAAAAATAGGAGGAGCATGAAGCAGTGTTGAAAAACATGAAGAGCCTGGAAAGGTGTGAAATATATGAAGAGATTCAAAAGTGTCACAAAAAGGAGGAACATGAAACGGTCTGAAAAATAGGAGGAGCATGAAGTGAAGTTGAAAAAAATGAATAGCCTGAAAAGGTGTGAAAAATATTAGGAGCATGAAACAGTCTGAAAATAGGAGGAGCATCAAATGGTGCTGAAAAACATGGAGAGCCTGAAAAGGTTTGAAAAATATGAAGAGTTTCCAAAGGTGTCAAAAATAGGAGGAGCATGAAATGGTCTGAAAAATAGGAGGAGCATGTAATGGTGTTGAAAACCACGAAGAGCCTGAAGAGGAGTGAAATACATGAAGAGCTTCAAAAGGTGTCATAAATATGAGAAGCATGAAATCGTGTTCAAAAACATGAAGAGCCTGAAAATGTGTGAAAAATATGAGGAGCATGAAACGGTCTTAAAAATATGTGGAGCATGAAGCGGTGTTCAAAAACATGAAGAGCCTGACAAGGTGTGAAAATTATGAAGAGGTTCAAAAAGTGTCAAAAATATGAGGAGCATGAAACTGTTCTGAAAAATAGGTGCAGCATAAAGCGGTGTTGAAAAACATGAAGGGTCTGAAAATGTGTGAAACATATGAAGAGCTTCAAAAGGTGAAAAAATATGAGGAGCATGAAACGGTCTGAAACATAGGAGGAGCATGAAGGAGTGTTCAAAACATGCAGAGCCTGAAAAGGTGTGAAAAATATGAAGAGCTCCAAAAGTTGTCAAAAATATGAGGAGCAGGAAACGGTCTGAAAAATAGGAGGAGCATGAAACGCTGTTCAAAAACTTGAAGATACTGAAAAGATGTGAAAAATATGAAGAGCTTCAAAAGGTGTCAAAATATGAGGAGCACGAAACATTCTGAAAAATAAGAGGAGTATGAAACGGTGTTGAACAACATGAAGAGCATGAAAAGGTGTGAAAAATATGAAGAGATTAAAAAGGTGTCAAAATATGAGGAGCATGAAACGGTCTGAAAAATAGGAGGCGCATGAGGTGGTGTTCAAAAACATGAAGAGCCCGAAAAGGTGTGAAAAATATGAAGAGCTTCAAAAGGTGTCAAATATATGAGGAGCATGAAACTGTCTGAAAAATAAGAGGAGTATGAAACGGTGTTCAAAATCATTAAGAGCCTGAAATGGTGTCAAAAATATGAGGAGCATGAAACAGTCTGAAAATAGGAGGAGCATGAAACGGTGTTGAAAAACATGAAGAGCATGAAAAGGTGTGAAAAATATGAAGAGCTTCAAAAGGTGTCAAATAGGAGTAGCATGAAAGGTGTTCAAAAACATGAAGATCCTGAAAACATGTGAAAAATATGAAGCGCTTCAAAAGGTGTCAAAAATATGAGGAGCATGAAACGGTCTGAAAAATAGGAGGAAAATGAAACGGTGTTCAAAATCATTAAGAGCCTGAAAAGGTGTGAAAAATATGAGGAGCATGAAACGGTCTGAAAAAAAGGCGAGAATGAAGTCGTGTTCAAAGACATGAAGAGCCCGAAAAGGTGTGTAAAATATGAAGAGCTTCAAAAGGTGTCAAAAATATGAGGAGCATGAAACGGTCTGAAAAATAGGAGGAGCATGAAGTGGTGTTGAAAAACATGAAGAGCCTGAAAATGTGTGAAAAATATGAAGAGCTTCAGAAGGTGTGAATAATATGAGGAACATGAAGTGGCGTTCAAAAACTTGAAGATACTGAAAAGGTGTGAAAAATATGAAGAGCTTCAAAAGGTGTCAAAAATATGAGGAGCATGAAACGGTCTGAAAAATATTAGGAGCATGAAACGTTGTTGAAAACCTGAAGCGCCTGAAAAGGTGTGAAAAATATGAAGAGTTTCAAAAGGTGTAAAAATATGAGGAGCATGAAACGGTGTTCAGAAACATGAAGAGCCTGAAATGGTGTGAAAAATATGAAGAGCTTCAAATGGTGTCTAAAATAGGAGTAGCATGAAGCGGTGTTCCAAATCTTGAAGAGCCTGAAAATGTGTTAAAAATATGAAGAGCTTAAAAGGTGTCAAAATTATGAGGAGCATGAAATGGTCTGAAAAATAGGAGGAGCATGAAACGGTGTTCAGAAACATGAAGAGCCTGAAAAGGTGTGAAAAATATGAAGAGCTTCACAAGGTGTGAAAAATATGAGGAGCATGAAACGGTCTGAAAAATAGGAGGAGCATGAAACGGTGTTGAAAACATGAAGAACATGAAAAGGTGTGAAAAATATGAAGAGCTTCAAAAGGTGTCAAAAATATGAGGAGCATGAAACGATCTGAAATATAGGAGTAGCATGAAGTGGTGTTGAAAACCATGAAGAGACTGAAAAGGTTTGAAAAATATGAAGAGCTTCAAAAGGTGTGAAAAATATGGAGAGCTTCAAAAGGTATGAAAAATATGAGGAGCATGAAACGGTCTGAAAAATAGGAGGAGCATGAAACGGTGTTGAAAAACATGAAGAGCATGAAAATGTGTTAAAAATATGAAGAGCTTAAAGGGTTTCAAAAATATGAGGAACATGAAATGGTCTGAAAAATAGGTTGAGCATGGAAGGGTGTTCAAAAACTTGAAGAGCCTGAAAGGTGTGAATAATATGAAGCCTTCAAAACGTAGCAAAAATATGAGGAGCATGAAACGGTCAGAAAAATAGGAGGAGCACGAAGCGCTGTTCAAAATCATGAAGAACCTGAAAAGGGGTGAAATATATGAAGAGCTTCAAAAGGTGTCAAAAATATGAGGAGCATGAAGCGGTCTGAAAAATAGGAGGAGCATGAAGTGGTGTTCAAAACATGAAGAGCATGAAAAGGTGTGAAAAATATGAAGAGCTTCAAAAGGTGTCAGAAATATGAGGAGCATGAAACGATCTGAAAAATAGGAGGAGCATCAAGCGGTGTTCAAAACATGAAGAGCCTGCAAAGGTGTGAAAAACATGAAGAGCTTCAAAAGGTTTTAAAAATATGAGGAGCATGAAACGGTCTATAAAATAGGACGAGCATGAATCGATGTTGAAAAACATGAAGAGCCTGAAAAGGTGTGAAAATTATGAAGAGCTTCAAATGGTGTCTAAAATAGGAGTAGCATGAAGCGGTGTTCCAAATCTTGAAGAGCCTGAAAATGTGTTAAAAATATGAAGAGCTTAAAAGGTGTCAAAATTATGAGGAGCATGAAATGGTCTGAAAAATAGGAGGAGCATGAAACGGTGTTCAAAAACATGAAGAGTCTGAAAGGTGTGAAAAATATGAAGGGCTTCAAAACGTGTCAAAATTATGACGAGCATGAAACGGTCTAAAAAATTCGAGTAGCATGAAGCGGTGTTGAAAAACATGAAGAGCCTGAAAATGTGTGAAAACATGAAGAGCTTCAAAACTTGTCAAAATTTTGACGAGCATGAACCGGTCTGAAAAATACGAGGAGCATGTAATGGTGTTGAAAACCATGAAGAGCCTGAAGAGGAGTGAAATACATGAAGAGCTTCAAAAGGTGTCAAAATTTGAGAAGCATGAAATGGTGTTCAAAAACATGAAGAGCCTGAAAATGTGTGAAAAATATGAAGGGCTTCAAAACGTGTCAAAATTATGACGAGCATGAAACGGTCTGAAAAATACCAGTAGCATGAAGCGGTGTTGAAAAACATGACGAGCCTGAAAATGTGTTAAAAATATGAAGAGCTTAAAAGGTGTCAAAAATATGAGGAACATGAAATGGTCTGAAAATTAGGAGGAGCATGAAGCGGTGTTCAAAAACATGAAGACCCTGAAAAGGTGTGAAAAATATGAAGAGCTTCAAATGGTGTCAAAAATATGAGGAGGCTATAACGGTCTGAAAAATAGGAGTAGCATGAAGCGGTGTTCAAAAACTTGAAGAGCCTGAAAATCTGTGAAAAATATGAAGAGCTTAAAAGGTGTCAAAAACATGAGGAGCATGAAATGGTCTGAAAAATAGGAGGAGCATGAAACGGTGTTCTAAAACATGAAGAGCATGAAAGGTGTGAAAAATATGAAGAGCTTCAAAAGGTGTCAAAAATATGAAGAGCATGAAACGGGCTGAAAAATAGGAGGAGCATGAAGCGGTGTTGAAAAACATGAAGAGCCTGAAAAGGTGTGAAAAAATATGAAGACCTTCAAAAGGTGTCAAAATATGAGGATCATGAAATGATCTTAAAAATAGGAGGAGCATGAAGCGGTGTTGAAAAACATGAAGAGCCTGAAAACGTGTGAAAAATATCAAGAGCTTCAAAAATGTGTCAAAAATAGGAGGAGCATGAAACAGTCTGAAAAATAGGAGGAGCATGAAACGGTGTTGAAAAACATGAAGAGCCTGAAAATGTGTGAAAAATATCAAGAGCTTCAAAAGGTGTCAAAAATATGAGGAGCAAGAACCGGGCTGAAAAATAGGAGGAGCATGAAACGGTGTTGAAAAACATGAAGAGCATGAAAAGGATTGAAAAATATGAAGAGCTTCAAAAGGTGTGAAAAATAGGAGTAGCATGAAGCGGTGTTCAAAAACTTGAAGAGCCTGAAAATGTGTTAAAAATATGAAGAGCTTAAAAGGTTTCAAAAATATGAGGAACATGAAATGGTCTGAAAAATAGGTTGAGCATGGAAGGGTGTTCAAAAACATGAAGAGCCTGAAAGGTGTGAATAATATGAAGCCTTCAAAACGTAGCAAAAATATGAGGAGCATGAAACGGTCTGAAAAATAGGAGGAGCACGAAGCGCTGTTCAAAATCATGAAGAGCCTGAAAAGGTGTGAAAAATATGAAGAGCTTCAAAAGGTGAAAAAATATGAGGAGCATGAAACGGTCTGAAACATAGGAGGAGCATGAAGGAGTGTTCAAAATATGCAGAGCCTGAAAAGGTGTGAAAAATATGAAGAGCTCCAAAAGTTGTCAAAAATATGAGGAGCAGGAAACGGTCTGAAAAATAGGAGGAGCATGAAACGGTGTTCAAAAACTTGAAGATACTGAAAAGATGTGAAAAATATGAAGAGCTTCAAAAGGTGTCAAAATATGAGGAGCACGAAACATTCTGAAAAATAAGAGGAGTATGAAACGGTGTTGAACAACATGAAGAGCATGAAAAGGTGTGAAAAATATGAAGAGATTAAAAAGGTGTCAAAATATGAGGAGCATGAAACGGTCTGAAAAATAGGAGGCGCATGAGATGGTGTTCAAAAACATGAAGAGCCCGAAAAGGTGTGAAAAATATGAAGAGCTTCAAAAGGTGTCAAATATATGAGGAGCATGAAACTGTCTGAAAAATAAGAGGAGTATGAAACGGTGTTCAAAATCATTAAGAGCCTGAAATGGTGTCAAAAATATGAGGAGCATGAAACAGTCTGAAAATAGGAGGAGCATGAAACGGTGTTGAAAAACATGAAGAGCATGAAAAGGTGTGAAAAATATGAAGAGCTTCAAAAGGTGTCAAATAGGAGTAGCATGAAACGGTGTTCAAAAACATGAAGATCCTGAAAACATGTGAAAAATATGAAGCGCTTCAAAAGGTGTCAAAAATATGAGGAGCATGAAACGGTCTGAAAAATAGGAGGAAAATGAAACGGTGTTCAAAATCATTAAGAGCCTGAAAAGGTGTGAAAAATATGAGGAGCATGAAACGGTCTGAAAAAAAGGCGAGAATGAAGTCGTGTTCAAAGACATGAAGAGCCCGAAAAGGTGTGTAAAATATGAAGAGCTTCAAAAGGTGTCAAAAATATGAGGAGCATGAAACGGTCTGAAAAATAGGAGGAGCATGAAGTGGTGTTGAAAAACATGAAGAGCCTGAAAATGTGTGAAAAATATGAAGAGCTTCAGAAGGTGTGAATAATATGAGGAACATGAAGTGGCGTTCAAAAACTTGAAGATACTGAAAAGGTGTGAAAAATATGAAGAGCTTCAAAAGGTGTCAAAAATATGAGGAGCATGAAACGGTCTGAAAAATATTAGGAGCATGAAACGTTGTTGAAAACCTGAAGCGCCTGAAAAGGTGTGAAAAATATGAAGAGTTTCAAAAGGTGTAAAAATATGAGGAGCATGAAACGGTGTTCAGAAACATGAAGAGCCTGAAATGGTGTGAAAAATATGAAGAGCTTCAAATGGTGTCTAAAATAGGAGTAGCATGAAGCGGTGTTCCAAATCTTGAAGAGCCTGAAAATGTGTTAAAAATATGAAGAGCTTAAAAGGTGTCAAAATTATGAGGAGCATGAAATGGTCTGAAAAATAGGAGGAGCATGAAACGGTGTTCAGAAACATGAAGAGCCTGAAAAGGTGTGAAAAATATGAAGAGCTTCACAAGGTGTGAAAAATATGAGGAGCATGAAACGGTCTGAAAAATAGGAGGAGCATGAAACGGTGTTGAAAACATGAAGAACATGAAAAGGTGTGAAAAATATGAAGAGCTTCAAAAGGTGTCAAAAATATGAGGAGCATGAAACGATCTGAAATATAGGAGTAGCATGAAGTGGTGTTGAAAACCATGAAGAGACTGAAAAGGTTTGAAAAATATGAAGAGCTTCAAAAGGTGTGAAAAATATGGAGAGCTTCAAAAGGTATGAAAAATATGAGGAGCATGAAACGGTCTGAAAAATAGGAGGAGCATGAAACGGTGTTGAAAAACATGAAGAGCATGAACAGGATTGAAAAATATGAAGAGCTTCAAAAGGTGTGAAAAATAGGAGTAGCCTGAAGCGGTGTTCAAAAACTTGAAGAGCCTGAAAATGTGTTAAAAATATGAAGAGCTTAAAGGGTTTCAAAAATATGAGGAACATGAAATGGTCTGAAAAATAGGTTGAGCATGGAAGGGTGTTCAAAAACATGAAGAGCCTGAAAGGTGTGAATAATATGAAGCCTTCAAAAAGTAGCAAAAATATGAGGAGCATGAAACGGTCAGAAAAATAGGAGGAGCACGAAGCGCTGTTCAAAATCATGAAGAACCTGAAAAGGGGTGAAATATATGAAGAGCTTCAAAAGGTGTCAAAAATATGAGGAGCATGAAGCGGTCTGAAAAATAGGAGGAGCATGAAGTGGTGTTCAAAACATGAAGAGCCTGAAAAGGTGTGAAAAATGTGAAGAGCTTCAAAAGGTGTCAAAAATATGAGGAGCATGAAACGATCTGAAAAATAGGAGGAGCATCAAGCGGTGTTCAAAACATGAAGAGCCTGCAAAGGTGTGAAAAACATGAAGAGCTTCAAAAGGTTTTAAAAATATGAGGAGCATGAAACGGTCTATAAAATAGGACGAGCATGAATCGATGTTGAAAAACATGAAGAGCCTGAAAAGGTGTGAAAATTATGAAGAGCTTCAAATGGTGTCTAAAATAGGAGTAGCATGAAGCGGTGTTCCAAATCTTGAAGAGCCTGAAAATGTGTTAAAAATATGAAGAGCTTAAAAGGTGTCAAAATTATGAGGAGCATGAAATGGTCTGAAAAATAGGAGGAGCATGAAACGGTGTTCAAAAACATGAAGAGTCTGAAAGGTGTGAAAAATATGAAGGGCTTCAAAACGTGTCAAAATTATGACGAGCATGAAACGGTCTAAAAAATTCGAGTAGCATGAAGCGGTGTTGAAAAACATGAAGAGCCTGAAAATGTGTGAAAACATGAAGAGCTTCAAAACTTGTCAAAATTTTGACGAGCATGAACCGGTCTGAAAAATACGAGGAGCATGTAATGGTGTTGAAAACCATGAAGAGCCTGAAGAGGAGTGAAATACATGAAGAGCTTCAAAAGGTGTCAAAATTTGAGAAGCATGAAATGGTGTTCAAAAACATGAAGAGCCTGAAAATGTGTGAAAAATATGAGGAGCATGAAACAGTCTCAAAAATATGTGGAGCAGGAAGCCGTGTTCAAAAACATGAAGAGCCTGACAAGGTGTGAAAAATATGAAGAGCTTCAAAAGGTGTCAAAAATATGAGGAGCATGAAAGGGTCTGAAAAATAGGAGGAGCATGATGTGTTGTTGAAAAATATGAAGAGCCTGAAAAGGTGTGAAATATATGAAGAGCTTCAAACGATGTCAAAAATATGAGGAGCATGAAAAGTTCTGAAAAATAGGAGTAGAATGAAGCGGTGTTGAAAAACATGAATAGCTTGAAAAGGTGTGAAATATATGAAGAACTTCAAAAGATGTGATAAATAGGAGGAGCATGAAGTGGTGTTCAAACACATGAAGAGCTTGAAAAGGTGTGAAATATATGAAGAGCTTCAATAGGTGTGAAAAATAGGAGGAGCATGAAGCTTTGTTCAAAAACAAGAAGAACCTGAAAACGTGTGAAAAATATGAAGAGCTTCAAAAGGTGTCAAAAATAGGAGGAGCATGAAACGGTCTGAAAAATAGTAGGAGCATGAAACGGTGTTGTAAGACGTGAAGAGCCTGAAAAGGTGTGAAAAATATCAAGAGCTACAAAAATGTGTCAAAAATAGGAGGAGCATGAAACAGTCTGAAAAATAGGAGGAGCATGACACGGTGTTGAAAAACATGAAGAGCCTGAAAAGGTGTGAAAAATATCAAGAGTTTCAAAAATGTGTCAAAAATATGAGGAGCATGAACTGGTCTGAAAAATAGGAGGAGCATGAAACGGTGTTGAAAAACTTGAAGAGCATGAAAAGGATTGAAAAATATGAAGAGCTTCAAAAGGTGTGAAAAATAGGAGTAGCATGAAGCGGTGTTCAAAAACTTGAAGAGCCTGAAAATGTGTTAAAAATATGAAGAGCTTAAAAGGTTTCAAAAATATGAGGAACATGAAATGGTCTGAAAAATAGGTTGAGCATGGAAGGGTGTTCAAAAACATGAAGAGCCTGAAAGGTGTGAATAATATGAAGCCTTCAAAACGTAGCAAAAATATGAGGAGCATGAAACGGTCTGAAAAATAGGAGGAGCATGAAGCGCTGTTCAAAATCATGAAGAGCCTGAAAAGGGGTGAAATATATGAAGAGCTTCAAAAGGTGTCAAAAATTTGAGGAGCATGAAATGGTCTGAAAAATAGGAGGAGCATGAAAAGGTGTTCAAAAACATGAAGAGCTGAAAGGTGTGAAAATCATGAAAGGCTTCAAAACGTGTCAAAAATATGAGGAGCATGAAACAGTCTGAACAATAGGAGGAGCATGAAACGGTGTTGAAAAACATGAAGAGCCTGAAAAGGTGTGAAAAATATGAAGAGGTTCAAAAGGTGTCAAAAATATGAGGAGCATGAAACGGTATGAAAAATACAAGGAGCATGATGCGGTGTTGAAAAACATGAAGAGCCTGAAAATGTGTGAAATATATGAAGAGCTTCAAACGGTGTCCAAAATATGAGGAGCATGAAACGGTTTGAAAAACAGGAGGAGCATAGAGCGATGTTGAAAAACATGAAGAGCCTGAAAAGGTGTGAAATATATGAAGAGCTTCAAAAGGTGTCAAAAATATGAAGAGCATAAAACAGTGTTCAAAAATATGAAAGCCTGAAAAACTGTGAAGAATTTAAAGACCTTCAAAAGGTGTGAAACAGATGAGGAGCATGAAATGGTCGGAAATATAGGAGGAGCATGAAGCGGTGTTCAAAAACATGAAGAGCCTGAAAAGGTGTGATATATAAGAAGCGCTTCAAAAGGTGTGAAAAAAATTAGTCGCATGAACGGTCTGAAAAATAGGAGGAGCATGAAATGGTGTTGAAAAACATGAAGAGCCTGAAAAGGTGTGAAACATATGAAGAGCTTCAAAAGGTGTGAAAAACATGAAGAGCTTCAAAAGGTGTGAAATATATGAGGAGCTTCAAAAGGTGTGAAAAACATGAGGAACATGGAACGGTCTGAAAAATTGGAGGAGCCTGAAGCAGTGTTGAAAAACATGAAGAGCCTGAAAAGTTATGAATAACATGAAGAGCTTCAAAAGGTGTCAAAAATGTGAGGAGCATGAAACGGTCTTAAAAATAGGAGGAGCATGAAGCGGTGTTGAAAAACATGAAGAGCCTGAAAAGGTGTGAAATATATGAAGACCTTCAAAAGGTGTCAAAAATATGATGAGCATGAAACGGTGTTAAAATCATGAAAAGCCTGAAAAGTTGCGATAAATGTATAGAGCTTCAAAAGGTGTGAAAAATATGAGGAGCAATAAACGGTCTGGAAAATAGGAGGAGAATGAAGTGGTGTTGAAAAACATGAAGAGCCTGAAATGGTGTGAAAAATATGAAGAGCTTCAAAAGGTGTCAAAATTATGAGCAGCATGAAACTGTATGTAAATTAGAAGGAGCTGGAAGTGGTGTTGAAATACATGAAGAGCCTGAAAAGGTGTGAAATACATGAAGAGCTTCAAAAGGTGTCAAAAATATGAGGAGCATGAAACAGTGTTCAAAAAGATGAAAAGCCTGAAAAACTGTGAAGAATATAAAGAGCTTCAAAATGTGTGAAACAGATGAGGAGCATGAAATGGTCTGAAAAATAGGAGGAGCACGAAGCGGTGTTGAAAAACATGAACAGCCTGAAAAGGTGTGAAATATATGAAGGGCTTCAAACGGTGTCAAAAATATGAGGAGCATAAAACAGTGTTCAAAAACATGAAAAGCCTGAAAAACTGTGAAGAATATAAAGAGCTTCAAAAGGTATGAAACAGATGAGGAGCATGAAACGGTGATGAAAAACATGAAGAGCATGAAAAGGTGTGAATATAGGAAGAGATTCAAAAGGTGTCAAAAATATGAGGAGCACGACACTGTCCGAAAAATTGTAGGAGAATGAAACGGTCTGAAAAATAGGAGGAGCATGAAATGGTGTTCAAAAACATGAAGAGCCTGAAAAGGTGTGAAATATATGAAGAACTTCAAAAGGTGTCAAAATATGAGGAGCATGAAACAGTCAAAAAATAGGAGGAGCATGAGACGGTGTTGAAAAAATGAAGACCATAAAGAGGTGTGAAAAATATGAAGAGCTTCAAAAGGTGTCAAAATTATGAGGAGCATGAAACGGTCTGAAAAATAGGAGGAGCATGAAGCGGTCTTGAAAAACATGAAGAGCCTGAAAAGGTGTGAAATATATGAAGACCATCAAAAGGTGTCAAAAATATGAGGAGCATGAAACGGTGTTAAAAACATGAAAAGCCTGAAAAGTTGAGATAAATATATAGAGCTTCAAAAGGTGTGAAAAATATGAGGAGCAATAAACGGTCTGAAAAATAGGAGGAGAATGAAGTGGTGTTGAAAAACATGAAGAGCCTGAAATGGTGTGAAAAATATGAAGTGCTTCAAAAGGTGTCAAAAATATTAGGAGCATGAAACGGTCTGAAAAATAGGAGGAGCCTGAAGCGGTGTTGAAATACATGAAGAGCCTGAAAAGGTGTGAAATACATGAAGAGCTTCAAAAGGTGTCAAAAATATGAGGAGCATGAATCGGTCTGAAATATAGGAGGAGCATGAAGTGGTGCTGAAAAACCTGAGGAGCTTGAAAAGGTGTGAAATATTTGAAGAGCTTCAAAATGTGTCAAAAATATGAGGAGCATGAATCGGTCTGAAATATAGGAGGAGCAGGAAGCGGTGTTCAAAAACATGAAGAGCTTGAAAAGGTGTGAAAAATATGAAGAGCTCCAAAAGGTGTCAATAATATGAGGAGCAAGAAACGTTCTGAAAAAGAGGAGGAGCATGAAGCGGTATTGAAAAACATGAACAGCCTGAAAAGGTGTGAAAAATATGAAGAGCTTCAAAAGGAGTCAAAAATATGAGCAGCATGAAACGGTCTGAAAAATAGAAGGAGCTGGAAGTGGTGTTGAAATACATGAAGAGCCTTAAAGGTGTGAAAAATATGAAGAAGTTAAAAGGTGTAAAAAATATTAGGAGCATGAAACAGTCTGAAAAATAGGAGGAGCATGAAGCGGTGTTGAAAAACATGAAGAGCCTGAAAAGGTGTGAAATACATGAAGAGCTTCAAAAGGTGTCAAAAATATGAGGAGCATGAAACAGTGTTCAAAAAGATGAAAAGCCTGAAAAACTGTGAAAAATATAAAGAGCTTCAAAAGGTGTGAAACAGATGAGGAGCATGAAATGGTCTGAAAAATAGGAGTAGCATGAAGCGGTGTTTAAAAACATGAAGAGCCTGAAAATGTGTGAAAAATATGAAGAGCTTCAAAACGTGTATAATATATGAGGAGCATGAAACTGTCTGAATAATGGGAGGAGCATGAAACGGTGTTCAAAAAGTTGAAGAGCCTGAAAATCTGTGAATAATATGAAGAGCTTCAAAGGTGTCAAAAATATGAGGAGCATGAAATGGTCTGAAAAATAGGAGGAGCATTAAGCGGTGTACAAACCATGAAGAGCCTGAAAAGATGTGAAAAACATGAAGAACTTCAAAAGGTGTCAAAAATATGAGGAACATGAAATGGACTGAAAAATAGGAGGAGCATGAAGCGGTGTTGAAAAACATGAAGAGCCTGAAAAGGTGTGAAAAATATGAAGAGTTTCAAAAGGTGTGAAAAATATGAAGAGTTTCAAAAGGTGTCAAAAATGAGAGGAGAAAGAAACGGTCAGAAAAATAGGACGAGTATGAAGTGGTGTTGAAAAACATGAAGAGCCTGAAAAGGTGTGAAACATATGAAGAGCTTCAAATGGTGTGAAAAACATGAAGAGCTTCAAAAGGTGTGAAATATATGAGGAGCATGAAACTGTCTGAAAAATAAGAGGAGTATGAAACGGTGTTCAAAATCATTAAGAGCCTGAAATGGTGTCAAAAATATGAGGAGCATGAAACAGTCTGAAAATAGGAGGAGCATGAAACGGTGTTGAAAAACATGAAGAGCATGAAAAGGTGTGAAAAATATGAAGAGCTTCAAAAGGTGTCAAATAGGAGTAGCATGAAACGGTGTTCAAAAACATGAAGATCCTGAAAACATGTGAAAAATATGAAGCGCTTCAAAAGGTGTCAAAAATATGAGGAGCATGAAACGGTCTGAAAAATAGGAGGAAAATGAAACGGTGTTCAAAATCATTAAGAGCCTGAAAAGGTGTGAAAAATATGAGGAGCATGAAACGGTCTGAAAAAAAGGCGAGAATGAAGTCGTGTTCAAAGACATGAAGAGCCCGAAAAGGTGTGTAAAATATGAAGAGCTTCAAAAGGTGTCAAAAATATGAGGAGCATGAAACGGTCTGAAAAATAGGAGGAGCATGAAGTGGTGTTGAAAAACATGAAGAGCCTGAAAATGTGTGAAAAATATGAAGAGCTTCAGAAGGTGTGAATAATATGAGGAACATGAAGTCGCGTTCAAAAACTTGAAGATACTGAAAAGGTGTGAAAAATATGAAGAGCTTCAAAAGGTGTCAAAAATATGAGGAGCATGAAACGGTCTGAAAAATATTAGGAGCATGAAACGTTGTTGAAAACCTGAAGCGCCTGAAAAGGTGTGAAAAATATGAAGAGTTTCAAAAGGTGTAAAAATATGAGGAGCATGAAACGGTGTTCAGAAACATGAAGAGCCTGAAATGGTGTGAAAAATATGAAGAGCTTCAAATGGTGTCTAAAATAGGAGTAGCATGAAGCGGTGTTCCAAATCTTGAAGAGCCTGAAAATGTGTTAAAAATATGAAGAGCTTAAAAGGTGTCAAAATTATGAGGAGCATGAAATGATCTGAAAAATAGGAGGAGCATGAAACGGTGTTCAGAAACATGAAGAGCCTGAAAAGGTGTGAAAAATATGAAGAGCTTCACAAGGTGTGAAAAATATGAGGAGCATGAAACGGTCTGAAAAATAGGAGGAGCATGAAACGGTGTTGAAAACATGAAGAACATGAAAAGGTGTGAAAAATATGAAGAGCTTCAAAAGGTGTCAAAAATATGAGGAGCATGAAACGATCTGAAATATAGGAGTAGCATGAAGTGGTGTTGAAAACCATGAAGAGACTGAAAAGGTTTGAAAAATATGAAGAGCTTCAAAAGGTGTGAAAAATATGGAGAGCTTCAAAAGGTATGAAAAATATGAGGAGCATGAAACGGTCTGAAAAATAGGAGGAGCATGAAACGGTGTTGAAAAACATGAAGAGCATGAACAGGATTGAAAAATATGAAGAGCTTCAAAAGGTGTGAAAAATAGGAGTAGCCTGAAGCGGTGTTCAAAAACTTGAAGAGCCTGAAAATGTGTTAAAAATATGAAGAGCTTAAAGGGTTTCAAAAATATGAGGAACATGAAATGGTCTGAAAAATAGGTTGAGCATGGAAGGGTGTTCAAAAACATGAAGAGCCTGAAAGGTGTGAATAATATGAAGCCTTCAAAAAGTAGCAAAAATATGAGGAGCATGAAACGGTCAGAAAAATAGGAGGAGCACGAAGCGCTGTTCAAAATCATGAAGAACCTGAAAAGGGGTGAAATATATGAAGAGCTTCAAAAGGTGTCAAAAATATGAGGAGCATGAAGCGGTCTGAAAAATAGGAGGAGCATGAAGTGGTGTTCAAAACATGAAGAGCCTGAAAAGGTGTGAAAAATGTGAAGAGCTTCAAAAGGTGTCAAAAATATGAGGAGCATGAAACGATCTGAAAAATAGGAGGAGCATCAAGCGGTGTTCAAAACATGAAGAGCCTGCAAAGGTGTGAAAAACATGAAGAGCTTCAAAAGGTTTTAAAAATATGAGGAGCATGAAACGGTCTATAAAATAGGACGAGCATGAATCGATGTTGAAAAACATGAAGAGCCTGAAAAGGTGTGAAAATTATGAAGAGCTTCAAATGGTGTCTAAAATAGGAGTAGCATGAAGCGGTGTTCCAAATCTTGAAGAGCCTGAAAATGTGTTAAAAATATGAAGAGCTTAAAAGGTGTCAAAATTATGAGGAGCATGAAATGGTCTGAAAAATAGGAGGAGCATGAAACGGTGTTCAAAAACATGAAGAGTCTGAAAGGTGTGAAAAATATGAAGGGCTTCAAAACGTGTCAAAATTATGACGAGCATGAAACGGTCTAAAAAATTCGAGTAGCATGAAGCGGTGTTGAAAAACATGAAGAGCCTGAAAATGTGTGAAAACATGAAGAGCTTCAAAACTTGTCAAAATTTTGACGAGCATGAACCGGTCTGAAAAATACGAGGAGCATGTAATGGTGTTGAAAACCATGAAGAGCCTGAAGAGGAGTGAAATACATGAAGAGCTTCAAAAGGTGTCAAAATTTGAGAAGCATGAAATGGTGTTCAAAAACATGAAGAGCCTGAAAATGTGTGAAAAATATGAGGAGCATGAAACAGTCTCAAAAATATGTGGAGCAGGAAGCCGTGTTCAAAAACATGAAGAGCCTGACAAGGTGTGAAAAATATGAAGAGCTTCAAAAGGTGTCAAAAATATGAGGAGCATGAAAGGGTCTGAAAAATAGGAGGAGCATGATGTGTTGTTGAAAAATATGAAGAGCCTGAAAAGGTGTGAAATATATGAAGAGCTTCAAACGATGTCAAAAATATGAGGAGCATGAAAAGTTCTGAAAAATAGGAGTAGAATGAAGCGGTGTTGAAAAACATGAATAGCTTGAAAAGGTGTGAAATATATGAAGAACTTCAAAAGATGTGATAAATAGGAGGAGCATGAAGTGGTGTTCAAACACATGAAGAGCTTGAAAAGGTGTGAAATATATGAAGAGCTTCAATAGGTGTGAAAAATAGGAGGAGCATGAAGCTTTGTTCAAAAACAAGAAGAACCTGAAAACGTGTGAAAAATATGAAGAGCTTCAAAAGGTGTCAAAAATAGGAGGAGCATGAAACGGTCTGAAAAATAGTAGGAGCATGAAACGGTGTTGTAAGACGTGAAGAGCCTGAAAAGGTGTGAAAAATATCAAGAGCTACAAAAATGTGTCAAAAATAGGAGGAGCATGAAACAGTCTGAAAAATAGGAGGAGCATGACACGGTGTTGAAAAACATGAAGAGCCTGAAAAGGTGTGAAAAATATCAAGAGTTTCAAAAATGTGTCAAAAATATGAGGAGCATGAACTGGTCTGAAAAATAGGAGGAGCATGAAACGGTGTTGAAAAACTTGAAGAGCATGAAAAGGATTGAAAAATATGAAGAGCTTCAAAAGGTGTGAAAAATAGGAGTAGCATGAAGCGGTGTTCAAAAACTTGAAGAGCCTGAAAATGTGTTAAAAATATGAAGAGCTTAAAAGGTTTCAAAAATATGAGGAACATGAAATGGTCTGAAAAATAGGTTGAGCATGGAAGGGTGTTCAAAAACATGAAGAGCCTGAAAGGTGTGAATAATATGAAGCCTTCAAAACGTAGCAAAAATATGAGGAGCATGAAACGGTCTGAAAAATAGGAGGAGCATGAAGCGCTGTTCAAAATCATGAAGAGCCTGAAAAGGGGTGAAATATATGAAGAGCTTCAAAAGGTGTCAAAAATTTGAGGAGCATGAAATGGTCTGAAAAATAGGAGGAGCATGAAAAGGTGTTCAAAAACATGAAGAGCTGAAAGGTGTGAAAATCATGAAAGGCTTCAAAACGTGTCAAAAATATGAGGAGCATGAAACAGTCTGAACAATAGGAGGAGCATGAAACGGTGTTGAAAAACATGAAGAGCCTGAAAAGGTGTGAAAAATATGAAGAGGTTCAAAAGGTGTCAAAAATATGAGGAGCATGAAACGGTATGAAAAATACAAGGAGCATGATGCGGTGTTGAAAAACATGAAGAGCCTGAAAATGTGTGAAATATATGAAGAGCTTCAAACGGTGTCCAAAATATGAGGAGCATGAAACGGTTTGAAAAACAGGAGGAGCATAGAGCGATGTTGAAAAACATGAAGAGCCTGAAAAGGTGTGAAATATATGAAGAGCTTCAAAAGGTGTCAAAAATATGAAGAGCATAAAACAGTGTTCAAAAATATGAAAGCCTGAAAAACTGTGAAGAATTTAAAGACCTTCAAAAGGTGTGAAACAGATGAGGAGCATGAAATGGTCGGAAATATAGGAGGAGCATGAAGCGGTGTTCAAAAACATGAAGAGCCTGAAAAGGTGTGATATATAAGAAGCGCTTCAAAAGGTGTGAAAAAAATTAGTCGCATGAACGGTCTGAAAAATAGGAGGAGCATGAAATGGTGTTGAAAAACATGAAGAGCCTGAAAAGGTGTGAAACATATGAAGAGCTTCAAAAGGTGTCAAAAATGAGAGGAGAAAGAAACGGTCAGAAAAATAGGAGGAGTATGAAGTGGTGTTGAAAAACATGAAGAGCCAGAAAAGGTGTGAAACATATGAAGAGCTTCAAAAGGTGTGAAAAACATGAAGAGCTTCAAAAGGTGTGAAATATATGAGGAGCTTCAAAAGGTGTGAAAAACATGAGGAACATGGAACGGTCTGAAAAATTGGAGGAGCCTGAAGCAGTGTTGAAAAACATGAAGAGCCTGAAAAGTTATGAATAACATGAAGAGCTTCAAAAGGTGTCAAAAATGTGAGGAGCATGAAACGGTCTTAAAAATAGGAGGAGCATGAAGCGGTGTTGAAAAACATGAAGAGCCTGAAAAGGTGTGAAATATATGAAGACCTTCAAAAGGTGTCAAAAATATGATGAGCATGAAACGGTGTTAAAATCATGAAAAGCCTGAAAAGTTGCGATAAATGTATAGAGCTTCAAAAGGTGTGAAAAATATGAGGAGCAATAAACGGTCTGGAAAATAGGAGGAGAATGAAGTGGTGTTGAAAAACATGAAGAGCCTGAAATGGTGTGAAAAATATGAAGAGCTTCAAAAGGTGTCAAAATTATGAGCAGCATGAAACTGTATGTAAATTAGAAGGAGCTGGAAGTGGTGTTGAAATACATGAAGAGCCTGAAAAGGTGTGAAATACATGAAGAGCTTCAAAAGGTGTCAAAAATATGAGGAGCATGAAACAGTGTTCAAAAAGATGAAAAGCCTGAAAAACTGTGAAGAATATAAAGAGCTTCAAAATGTGTGAAACAGATGAGGAGCATGAAATGGTCTGAAAAATAGGAGGAGCACGAAGCGGTGTTGAAAAACATGAACAGCCTGAAAAGGTGTGAAATATATGAAGGGCTTCAAACGGTGTCAAAAATATGAGGAGCATAAAACAGTGTTCAAAAACATGAAAAGCCTGAAAAACTGTGAAGAATATAAAGAGCTTCAAAAGGTATGAAACAGATGAGGAGCATGAAACGGTGATGAAAAACATGAAGAGCATGAAAAGGTGTGAATATAGGAAGAGATTCAAAAGGTGTCAAAAATATGAGGAGCACGACACTGTCCGAAAAATTGTAGGAGAATGAAACGGTCTGAAAAATAGGAGGAGCATAAAATGGTGTTCAAAAACATGAAGAGCCTGAAAAGGTGTGAAATATATGAAGAACTTCAAAAGGTGTCAAAATATGAGGAGCATGAAACAGTCAAAAAATAGGAGGAGCATGAGACGGTGTTGAAAAAATGAAGACCATAAAGAGGTGTGAAAAATATGAAGAGCTTCAAAAGGTGTCAAAATTATGAGGAGCATGAAACAGTCTGAAAAATAGGAGGAGCATGAAGCGGTCTTGAAAAACATGAAGAGCCTGAAAAGGTGTGAAATATATGAAGACCATCAAAAGGTGTCAAAAATATGAGGAGCATGAAACGGTGTTAAAAACATGAAAAGCCTGAAAAGTTGAGATAAATATATAGAGCTTCAAAAGGTGTGAAAAATATGAGGAGCAATAAACGGTCTGAAAAATAGGAGGAGAATGAAGTGGTGTTGAAAAACATGAAGAGCCTGAAATGGTGTGAAAAATATGAAGTGCTTCAAAAGGTGTCAAAAATATTAGGAGCATGAAACGGTCTGAAAAATAGGAGGAGCCTGAAGCGGTGTTGAAATACATGAAGAGCCTGAAAAGGTGTGAAATACATGAAGAGCTTCAAAAGGTGTCAAAAATATGAGGAGCATGAATCGGTCTGAAATATAGGAGGAGCATGAAGTGGTGCTGAAAAACCTGAGGAGCTTGAAAAGGTGTGAAATATTTGAAGAGCTTCAAAATGTGTCAAAAATATGAGGAGCATGAATCGGTCTGAAATATAGGAGGAGCAGGAAGCGGTGTTCAAAAACATGAAGAGCTTGAAAAGGTGTGAAAAATATGAAGAGCTCCAAAAGGTGTCAATAATATGAGGAGCAAGAAACGTTCTGAAAAAGAGGAGGAGCATGAAGCGGTATTGAAAAACATGAACAGCCTGAAAAGGTGTGAAAAATATGAAGAGCTTCAAAAGGAGTCAAAAATATGAGCAGCATGAAACGGTCTGAAAAATAGAAGGAGCTGGAAGTGGTGTTGAAATACATGAAGAGCCTTAAAGGTGTGAAAAATATGAAGAAGTTAAAAGGTGTAAAAAATATTAGGAGCATGAAACAGTCTGAAAAATAGGAGGAGCATGAAGCGGTGTTGAAAAACATGAAGAGCCTGAAAAGGTGTGAAATACATGAAGAGCTTCAAAAGGTGTCAAAAATATGAGGAGCATGAAACAGTGTTCAAAAAGATGAAAAGCCTGAAAAACTGTGAAAAATATAAAGAGCTTCAAAAGGTGTGAAACAGATGAGGAGCATGAAATGGTCTGAAAAATAGGAGTAGCATGAAGCGGTGTTTAAAAACATGAAGAGCCTGAAAATGTGTGAAAAATATGAAGAGCTTCAAAACGTGTATAATATATGAGGAGCATGAAACTGTCTGAATAATGGGAGGAGCATGAAACGGTGTTCAAAAAGTTGAAGAGCCTGAAAATCTGTGAATAATATGAAGAGCTTCAAAGGTGTCAAAAATATGAGGAGCATGAAATGGTCTGAAAAATAGGAGGAGCATTAAGCGGTGTACAAACCATGAAGAGCCTGAAAAGATGTGAAAAACATGAAGAACTTCAAAAGGTGTCAAAAATATGAGGAACATGAAATGGACTGAAAAATAGGAGGAGCATGAAGCGGTGTTGAAAAACATGAAGAGCCTGAAAAGGTGTGAAAAATATGAAGAGTTTCAAAAGGTGTGAAAAATATGAAGAGTTTCAAAAGGTGTCAAAAATGAGAGGAGAAAGAAACGGTCAGAAAAATAGGACGAGTATGAAGTGGTGTTGAAAAACATGAAGAGCCTGAAAAGGTGTGAAACATATGAAGAGCTTCAAATGGTGTGAAAAACATGAAGAGCTTCAAAAGGTGTGAAATATATGAGGAGCTTCAAAAGGTGTGAAAAACATGAGGAGCATGGAACGGTCTGAAAAATTGGAGGAGCATGAAGCGGTGTTGAAAAACATGAAGAGCCTGAAAAGTTGTGAAAAACATGAAGAGCTTCAAAAGGTGTCAAAAATATGAAGAGTATGAAACAATCTGAAAAATAGGAGGAGCATGAAACGATGTTGAAAAACATGAAGAGCTTCAAAAGGTGTCAAAAATATGAGGAGCATGAAACTCTCTGAAAAATAGGATTAGCCTGAAACGGTCTTCAAAAACCTGAAGAGACCGAAAACGCGTGAAAAATAAGAAGAGCTTCAAAACGTGTCAAAAATATGAGGAGCATGAAATGGTCTGAAAAAAAGGAGAAGCATGAAACGGTGTTGAAAAACATGAAGAGCATTAAAAGTGTGAGAAATATAAAGAGCTTCAAAAGGTGTCAAAAATATGAGGAGCAAGAAACGGTACGAAAAATAGGAGGAGCATGAAACGTTGTTGAAAAACATGAAGAGCATGAAAATTGTGAATAACATAAAGAGCTTCAAAAGGTGTCAAAAATATGAGGAACTTGAAACGATCTGAAAAATAGGACGAGCATGAAACGGTGTTGAAAAACATGAAGAGCATTAAAAGTGTGAAAAATAAAAAGAGCTTCAAAAGCTGTGAAAAATATGAGGAGCAAGAAACTGTCTGAAAAATAAGAGGAGGATGAAGCGGTGTTCAAAAACATGAAGAGCCTAAAAAGGTGTGAAAAATATGAAGAGATTCAAAAGGTGTCAAAATTATGAGGAGCATGAAACAGTCTGAATAATAGGAGGAGCATGAAGCGGTTTTGAACATCATGAAGAGCCTGAAAAGGTGCGAAAAATCTGAAGAGCTTCAAAAGGTGTCAAAAATATGAGGAGCATGAAACAGTCTGAAAAATAGGAGGAGCATGAACCGGTGTTGAAAAAGATGAAGAGTCTGAAAAGGTGTGATATATATGGAGAGCTTCAAAAGGTGTCAAAAATATGAGGACCATGAAACAGTCTGAAAAATAGGAGGAGCATGACATGGTGTTGAAAAACTTGAAGAGCATGAAGAGGTGTGAAAAATATGAAGAGCTTCAAAAGGTGTCAAATATATGAGGAGCATGAAACGGTCTGAAAAATAGGAGGAGCATGAAGCGGTGTTGAAAAACATGAAGAGCCTGAAAAGGTGTGAAATATATGAAGACCTTCAAAAGGTGTCAAAAATATGAGGAGCATGAAACGGTGTTAAAATCATGAAAAGCCTGAAAAATTGCGATAAATGTATAGAGCTTCAAAAGGTGTGAAAAATATGAGGAGCAATAAACGGTCTGAAAAATAGGAGGAGAATGACGTGGTGTTGAAAAACATGAAGAGCCTGAAATGGTGTGAAAAATATGAAGAGCTTCAAAAGGTGTCAAAAATATGAGCAGCATGAAACGGTCTGAAAAATAGGAGGAGCATGAAACAGTGTTGAAAAACATGAAGAGTACGAAAAGGTGTGAAAAATACGAAAAGCAACAAAAGGTGTCAAAAATATTAGGATCATGAAACGGTCTGAAAAATAGGAGGAGCATGAAGCGGTGTTGAAAAACATGAACAGCCTGAAAAGGTGTGAAATATATGAAGAGCTTCAAAAGGTGTCAAAAATATGAAGAGCATAAAACAGTGTTCAAAAACATGAAAAGCCTGAAAAACTGTGAAGAATTTAAAGAGCTTCAAAAGGTGTGAAACAGATGAGGAGCATGAAATGGTCGGAAATATAGGAGGAGCATGAAGCGGTGTTCAAAAACATGAAGAGCCTGAAAAGGTGTGATATATAAGAAGCGCTTCAAAAGGTGTGAAAAAAATTAGTCGCATGAACGGTCTGAAAAATAGGAGGAGCATGAAATGGTGTTGAAAAACATGAAGAGCCTGAAAAGGTGTGAAACATATGAAGAGCTTCAAAAGGTGTCAAAAATGAGAGGAGAAAGAAACGGTCAGAAAAATAGGAGGAGTATGAAGTGGTGTTGAAAAACATGAAGAGCCAGAAAAGGTGTGAAACATATGCAGAGCTTCAAAAGGTGTGAAAAACATGAAGAGCTTCAAAAGGTGTGAAATATATGAGGAGCTTCAAAAGGTGTGAAAAACATGAGGAACATGGAACGGTCTGAAAAATTGGAGGAGCCTGAAGCAGTGTTGAAAAACATGAAGAGCCTGAAAAGTTGTGAATAACATGAAGAGCTTCAAAAGGTGTCAAAAATGTGAGGAGCATGAAACGGTCTGAAAAATAGGAGGAGCATGAAGCGGTGTTGAAAAACATGAAGAGCCTGAAAAGGTGTGAAATATATGAAGACCTTCAAAAGGTGTCAAAAATATGAGGAGCATGAAACGGTGTTAAAATCATGAAAAGCCTGAAAAGTTGCGATAAATGTATAGAGCTTCAAAAGGTGTGAAAAATATGAGGAGCAATAAACAGTCTGGAAAATAGGAGGAGAATGAAGTGGTGTTGAAAAACATGAAGAGCCTGAAATGGTGTGAAAAATATGAAGAGCTTCAAAAGGTGTCAAAAATATGAGCAGCATGAAACTGTATGTAAATTAGAAGGAGCTGGAAGTGGTGTTGAAATACATGAAGAGCCTGAAAAGGTGTGAAATACATGAAGAGCAACAAAAGGTGTCAAAAATATGAGGAGCATGAAACAGTGTTCAAAAAGATGAAAAGCCTGAAAAACTGTGAAGAATATAAAGAGCTTCAAAATGTGTGAAACAGATGAGGAGCATGAAATGGTCTGAAAAATAGGAGGAGCACGAAGCGGTGTTGAAAAACATGAACAGCCTGAAAAGGTGTGAAATATATGAAGGGCTTCAAACGGTGTCAAAAATATGAGGAGCATAAAACAGTGTTCAAAAACATGAAAAGCCTGAAAAACTGTGAAGAATATAAAGAGCTTCAAAAGGTATGAAACAGATGAGGAGCATGAAACGGTGATGAAAAACATGAAGAGCATGAAAAGGTGTGAAAAATATGAAGAGCTTCAAAAGCTGTGAAAAATATGAGGAGCATGAAACGGTCTGAAAAGTAGGAGGAGCATGAAGTGGTATTTACAAACATGAAGAGCCTGAAAAGGTGTGAAATACATGAAGAGCTTCAAAAGGTGTCCAAAATATGAGGAGCATGAAACTGTCTGAGAAATAGGAGGAGCATGAATAGGTGTTGAAAAACATGAAGAGCCTGGAAAGGTTTGAAAAATATGAAGAGCTACAAAAGATGTCAAAATTATGAGAAGCAGGAAACGGTCTGAAAAATAGGAGGAGCATGAAATGGTCTGAAAACCTTGAGGAGCAAGAAACCGTGTTGAAAAATATGAACAGCATGAAAAGCTGTGAAATTTATGAAAAGCTTCAAAAGGTGTCAAAAAAATGAGGAGCATGAAACGGTCTGAAAAATACGAGGAGCATGATATGGTTTTGAAAAACGTGAAGAACCTGAAAAGGTGTGAAAAATATGAAGAGCTTCAAAGGTGTCAAAAATATGAGGAGCGTGAAAAGGTCTGAAAAATAGGATTAGCTTGAAACGGTGTTGACAAACCTGAAGAGCCTTAAAAGGTTTGAAAAATATGAGGAGCTTCAAAAGGTGTCAAAACTAAGACGAGCATGAAACGGTCTGAAAAATAGGAGGAGAATGAAACGGTCTGAAAAAAAGTAAGAGTATGAAACGGTGTTGAAAAACATGAAGAGCTTCAAAAGGTGTCAAATATATGAGGAGCATGAAACGGTCTGAAAAACAGGAGGAGCATGAAGTGTTGTTGAAAAACATGAAGAGCCTGAAAAGGTGTGAAAAAAATGAAGAGCTTCAAAAGGTGTCAAAAATATGAGGAGCATGAAACGGTCTGAAAAACAGGAGGAGCATGAAGTGGTGTTGAAAAACATGAAGAGCCTAAAAAGGTGTGAAAACTATGAAGAGCTTCAAATGTGAGAAAAATATGAGGAGAATGAAACGGTCTGAAATTTAGGAGGAGCATGAAGCGGTGTTGAAAAACATGAAAAGCCTGAAAACGTGTGAAAAATATGAAGAGCTTCAAAAGGTGTGAAAAATATGAAGAGCTTCCAAAGGTGTCGAAAATAAGATGAGATGAAACGGTCTGAAAAATAGGAGGAGCATGAGGTGGTGTTGAAAAACTTGAAGTGTTTGAAAAGGTGTGAAATATATGAACAGCTTCAAAAGGTGTGAAAAATATGAGCAGCTTCGAAGGTGTCAATAATATGAGGAGTTGAAACGGTCTGAAAAACAGGAGGAGCATGAAACAATGTTGAAAAACATGAAGAGCCTTAAAAGGTGTGAAAAATATGAAGAGCTTCAAATGGTGTGAAATACATGAGGAGGATGAAACGGTCAGAAAAATACGAGGAGCATGAAGCGATGTTCAAAAACATGAAGAGCCTGAAAAGATGTGAAAAACATGAAGAGCTTCAAAAGGTGTCAAAAATATGATGAGCATGAAATGGTATGAAAAAGAGGAGGAGCATGAAGCGGTGTTCAAAACATGAAGAGCCTGAAAAGGTGTGAAAAATATGAAGAGCTTCAAAAGGTGTCAAAAATATGAGGAGCATGTAACGTTCTGAAAAATATGATGAGCATGAAAAGGTTTTGCAAATCATGAAGAGCCTGAAAAAGTGTGAAAAATATGAAGAGCTTCAAAAGGTGTGAAAAATATGAAGAGCTTCAAAAGGTGTCATAAATGAGATGAGCATGAAACGGTCTGAAAAATAGGAGGAGCATGAAGCGGTGTTCAAAAACATGAAGAGCCTGAAAAGGTGTGAAATATATGAAGAGCTTCAAAAGGTGTCAAAAAAATGAGGAGCATGAAATGGTCTGTTAAATAGGAGGAGCATGAAGCGGTGTGCAAAAACATGAAGAGCCTGAAAATTTGTGAAAAATATGTAAAGCCTCAAAAGGTGTCAAAAATATGAGGAGCATGAAACGGTCTGAAAAATAGGAGGAGCATGAAACGGTATTCAAAAACATGTAGAGTCTGAAAATTTGTGAAAAATATGAAAAGCCTCAAAACGTGTCAAAAATATGAGGAGCATTAAACGGTCTGAAAAATAGGAGAAGCATGAAGTGTTCTTCAAAACCATGAAGAGCCTGAAAAGGTGTGAAAAATATGAAGAGCTTCAAAAGGTGTCAAATATATGAGGAGCATGAAACGGTCTGAAAAATAGAAGGAGCATGAAGCGGTGTTCAAAATCATGAAGAGCCTGAAAAGGTGTAAGAAATATGAAGAGCTTCAAAAGGTGTCAAAAATATGAGGAGTATGAAATGGTATGAAAAATAGGAGCAGCATGAAACGGTGTTCAAAAACATGAAGAGCCTGAAAAGGTGTGAAAAATATGAAGAGCTTCAAATGCTGTCAAAAATATGAGGAGGTTGAAACGGTCTGAAAAATAGGAGGAGCATAAAGCGGTGTTGAAAAATATAAAGAGCCTGTAAAGGTGTGAAAAATATGAAGAGCTTCAAAAGGTGTCAAAAATATGAGGAGCATGAAACGGTCTGAAAAACAGGAGGAGCATGAAGTGGTGTTGAAAAAGATGAAGAGCCTAAAAAGGTGTGAAAAATATGAAGAGCTTCAAATGTGAGAAAAATATGAGGAGAATGAAACGGTCTGAAATTTAGGAGGAGCATGAAGCGATGTTGAAAAACATGAAGAGCCTGACAACGTGTGAAAAATATGAAGAGCTTCAAAAGGTGTGAAAAATATGAAGAGCTTCCAAAGGTGTCGAAAATAAGATGAGATGAAACGGTGTGAAAAATAGGAGGAGCATGAGGTGGTGTTGGAAAACATGAAGTGTTTGAAAACTTGTGAAATATATCAACAGCTTCAAAAGGTGTGAAAAATATGAGCAGCTTCAAAAAGTGTCAATAATATGAGGAGATTGAAACGGTCTGAAAAACAGGAGGAGCATGAAACAATGTTGAAAAACATGAAGAGCCTTAAAAGGTGTGAAAAATATGAAGAGCTTCAAATGCTGTCAAAAATATGAGGAGGTTGAAACGGTCTGGAAAACAGGAGGAGCATGAAGTGGTGTTGAAAAACATGAAGAGCCTGAAAAGGTGTGAAAAATATGAAGAGCTTCAAAATGTGTCAAAAATATGAGGAGCATGAAACGGTCTGAAAAACAGGAGGAGCATGAAGTGGTGTTGAAAAACATGAAGAGCCTAAAAAGGTGTGAAAAATATGAAAAGCTTCAAAAGGTGTGAAATACACGAGGAGCATGAAACGGTCTGAAAATAGTAGGAGCATGAAGTGGTGTTCAAAAACATGAAGAGCCTGAAAAGTTGTGAAAAATATGAAGAGCTTCAAAAGGTGTGAAATACATGAGGAGCATGAAACGGTCTGAAAAATACGAGGAGCATGAAGCGGTGTGCAAAAACATGAAGAGCCTGAAAAGGTGTGAATAATAAGAAGATCTTCAAAAGGTGTCAAAAATATGAGGAGCATAAAACGGTCTGAAAAATAGGAGGAGCATGAAGCGGTGTGCAAAAACTTGAAGAGCCTGAAAATTTGTGAAAAATATGAAAAGCCTCAAAAGGTGTCAAAAATATGAGGAGCATGAAACGGTCTGAAAAATAGGAGGAGCAAGAAACGGTATTCAAATACATGAAGAGCCTGAAAATTTGTGAAAAATATGAAAAGCCTCAAAACGTGTCAAAAATATGAGGAGCATGAAACGGTCTGAAATATAGGAGAAGCATGAAGTGTTCTTCAAAACCATGAAGAGCCTGAAAAAGTGTGAAAAATATGAAGAGCTTCAAAAGGTATCAAATATATGAGGAGCATGAAACGGTCTGAAAAATAGAAGGAGCATGAAGCGGTGTTCAAAATCATGAAGAGCCTGAAAAGGTGTAAGAAATATGAAGAGCTTGAAAAGGTGTCAAAAATATGAGGAGTATGATTTGGTATGAAAAATAGGAGCAGCATGAAACGGTGTTCAAAAAAATGAAGAGCCTGAAAAGGTGTGAAAAATATGAAGAACTTCAAAAGGTGTCAAATATATGAGGACCATGAAACAGTCTGAAAAATAGGAGGAGCATGACATGGTGTTGAAAAACTTGAAGAGCATGAAGAGGTGTGAAAAATATGAAGAGCTTCAAAAGGTGTCAAAAATATGAGGAGCATGAAACGGTCTGAAAAATAGGAGGAGCATGAAGCGGTGTTGAAAAACATGAAGAGCCTGAAAAGGTGTGAAATATATGAAGACCTTCAAAAGGTGTCAAAAATATGAGGAGCATGAAACGGTGTTAAAATCATGAAAAGCCTGAAAAATTGCGATAAATGTATAGAGCTTCAAAAGGTGTGAAAAATATGAGGAGCAATAAACGGTCTGAAAAATAGGAGGAGAATGACGTGGTGTTGAAAAACATGAAGAGCCTGAAATGGTGTGAAAAATATGAAGAGCTTCAAAAGGTGTCAAAAATATGAGCAGCATGAAACGGTCTGAAAAATAGGAGGAGCATGAAACAGTGTTGAAAAACATGAAGAGTACGAAAAGGTGTGAAAAATACGAAAAGCAACAAAAGGTGTCAAAAATATTAGGAGCATGAAACGGTCTGAAAAATAGGAGGAGCATGAAGCGGTGTTGAAAAACATGAACAGCCTGAAAAGGTGTGAAATATATGAAGAGCTTCAAAAGGTGTCAAAAATATGAAGAGCATAAAACAGTGTTCAAAAACATGAAAAGCCTGAAAAACTGTGAAGAATTTAAAGAGCTTCAAAAGGTGTGAAACAGATGAGGAGCATGAAATGGTCGGAAATATAGGAGGAGCATGAAGCGGTGTTCAAAAACATGAAGAGCCTGAAAAGGTGTGATATATAAGAAGCGCTTCAAAAGGTGTGAAAAAAATTAGTCGCATGAACGGTCTGAAAAATAGGAGGAGCATGAAACAGTGTTGAAAAACATGAAGAGTACGAAAAGGTGTGAAAAATACGAAAAGCAACAAAAGGTGTCAAAAATATTAGGAGCATGAAACGGTCTGAAAAACAGGAGGAGCATGAAACAATGTTGAAAAACATGAAGAGCCTTAAAAGGTGTGAAAAATATGAAGAGCTTCAAATGGTGTGAAATACATGAGGAGGATGAAACGGTCAGAAAAATACGAGGTGCATGAAGCGATGTTCAAAAATATGAAGAGCCTGAAAAGATGTGAAAAACATGAAGAGCTTCAAAAGGTGTCAAAAATATGATGAGCATGAAATGGTATGAAAAAGAGGAGGAGCATGAAGCGGTGTTCAAAACATGAAGAGCCTGAAAAGGTGTGAAAAATATGAAGAGCTTCAAAAGGTGTCAAAAATATGAGGAGCATGTAACGTTCTGAAAAATATGATGAGCATGAAAAGGTTTTGCAAATCATGAAGAGCCTGAAAAAGTGTGAAAAATATGAAGAGCTTCAAAAGGTGTGAAAAATATGAAGAGCTTCAAAAGGTGTCATAAATGAGATGAGCATGAAACGGTCTGAAAAATAGGAGGAGCATGAAGCGGTGTTCAAAAACATGAAGAGCCTGAAAAGGTGTGAAATATATGAAGAGCTTCAAAAGGTGTCAAAAAAATGAGGAGCATGAAATGGTCTGTTAAATAGGAGGAGCATGAAGCGGTGTGCAAAAACATGAAGAGCCTGAAAATTTGTGAAAAATATGTAAAGCCTCAAAAGGTGTCAAAAATATGAGGAGCATGAAACGGTCTGAAAAATAGGAGGAGCATGAAACGGTATTCAAAAACATGTAGAGTCTGAAAATTTGTGAAAAATATGAAAAGCCTCAAAACGTGTCAAAAATATGAGGAGCATTAAACGGTCTGAAAAATAGGAGAAGCATGAAGTGTTCTTCAAAACCATGAAGAGCCTGAAAAGGTGTGAAAAATATGAAGAGCTTCAAAAGGTGTCAAATATATGAGGAGCATGAAACGGTCTGAAAAATAGAAGGAGCATGAAGCGGTGTTCAAAATCATGAAGAGCCTGAAAAGGTGTAAGAAATATGAAGAGCTTCAAAAGGTGTCAAAAATATGAGGAGTATGAAATGGTATGAAAAATAGGAGCAGCATGAAACGGTGTTCAAAAACATGAAGAGCCTGAAAAGGTGTGAAAAATATGAAGAGCTTCAAATGCTGTCAAAAATATGAGGAGGTTGAAACGGTCTGAAAAATAGGAGGAGCATAAAGCGGTGTTGAAAAATATAAAGAGCCTGTAAAGGTGTGAAAAATATGAAGAGCTTCAAAAGGTGTCAAAAATATGAGGAGCATGAAACGGTCTGAAAAACAGGAGGAGCATGAAGTGGTGTTGAAAAACATGAAGAGCCTAAAAAGGTGTGAAAAATATGAAGAGCTTCAAATGTGAGAAAAATATGAGGAGAATGAAACGGTCTGAAATTTAGGAGGAGCATGAAGCGATGTTGAAAAACATGAAGAGCCTGACAACGTGTGAAAAATATGAAGAGCTTCAAAAGGTGTGAAAAATATGAAGAGCTTCCAAAGGTGTCGAAAATAAGATGAGATGAAACGGTGTGAAAAATAGGAGGAGCATGAGGTGGTGTTGGAAAACATGAAGTGTTTGAAAACTTGTGAAATATATCAACAGCTTCAAAAGGTGTGAAAAATATGAGCAGCTTCAAAAAGTGTCAATAATATGAGGAGATTGAAACGGTCTGAAAAACAGGAGGAGCATGAAACAATGTTGAAAAACATGAAGAGCCTTAAAAGGTGTGAAAAATATGAAGAGCTTCAAATGCTGTCAAAAATATGAGGAGGTTGAAACGGTCTGGAAAACAGGAGGAGCATGAAGTGGTGTTGAAAAACATGAAGAGCCTGAAAAGGTGTGAAAAATATGAAGAGCTTCAAAATGTGTCAAAAATATGAGGAGCATGAAACGGTCTGAAAAACAGGAGGAGCATGAAGTGGTGTTGAAAAACATGAAGAGCCTAAAAAGGTGTGAAAAATATGAAAAGCTTCAAAAGGTGTGAAATACACGAGGAGCATGAAACGGTCTGAAAATAGTAGGAGCATGAAGTGGTGTTCAAAAACATGAAGAGCCTGAAAAGTTGTGAAAAATATGAAGAGCTTCAAAAGGTGTGAAATACATGAGGAGCATGAAACGGTCTGAAAAATACGAGGAGCATGAAGCGGTGTGCAAAAACATGAAGAGCCTGAAAAGGTGTGAATAATAAGAAGATCTTCAAAAGGTGTCAAAAATATGAGGAGCATAAAACGGTCTGAAAAATAGGAGGAGCATGAAGCGGTGTGCAAAAACATGAAGAGCCTGAAAATTTGTGAAAAATATGAAAAGCCTCAAAAGGTGTCAAAAATATGAGGAGCATGAAACGGTCTGAAAAATAGGAGGAGCAAGAAACGGTATTCAAATACATGAAGAGCCTGAAAATTTGTGAAAAATATGAAAAGCCTCAAAACGTGTCAAAAATATGAGGAGCATGAAACGGTCTGAAATATAGGAGAAGCATGAAGTGTTCTTCAAAACCATGAAGAGCCTGAAAAAGTGTGAAAAATATGAAGAGCTTCAAAAGGTATCAAATATATGAGGAGCATGAAACGGTCTGAAAAATAGAAGGAGCATGAAGCGGTGTTCAAAATCATGAAGAGCCTGAAAAGGTGTAAGAAATATGAAGAGCTTGAAAAGGTGTCAAAAATATGAGGAGTATGATTTGGTATGAAAAATAGGAGCAGCATGAAACGGTGTTCAAAAAAATGAAGAGCCTGAAAAGGTGTGAAAAATATGAAGAACTTCAAAAGGTGTCAAATATATGAGGACCATGAAACAGTCTGAAAAATAGGAGGAGCATGACATGGTGTTGAAAAACTTGAAGAGCATGAAGAGGTGTGAAAAATATGAAGAGCTTCAAAAGGTGTCAAAAATATGAGGAGCATGAAACGGTGTGAAAAATAGGAGGAGCATGAAGCGGTGTTGAAAAACATGAAGAGCCTGAAAAGGTGTGAAATATATGAAGACCTTCAAAAGGTGTCAAAAATATGAGGAGCATGAAACGGTGTTAAAATCATGAAAAGCCTGAAAAATTGCGATAAATGTATAGAGCTTCAAAAGGTGTGAAAAATATGAGGAGCAATAAACGGTCTGAAAAATAGGAGGAGAATGACGTGGTGTTGAAAAACATGAAGAGCCTGAAATGGTGTGAAAAATATGAAGAGCTTCAAAAGGTGTCAAAAATATGAGCAGCATGAAACGGTCTGAAAAATAGGAGGAGCATGAAACAGTGTTGAAAAACATGAAGAGTACGAAAAGGTGTGAAAAATACGAAAAGCAACAAAAGGTGTCAAAAATATTAGGAGCATGAAACGGTCTGAAAAATAGGAGGAGCATGAAGCGGTGTTGAAAAACATGAACAGCCTGAAAAGGTGTGAAATATATGAAGAGCTTCAAAAGGTGTCAAAAATATGAAGAGCATAAAACAGTGTTCAAAAACATGAAAAGCCTGAAAAACTGTGAAGAATTTAAAGAGCTTCAAAAGGTGTGAAACAGATGAGGAGCATGAAATGGTCGGAAATATAGGAGGAGCATGAAGCGGTGTTCAAAAACATGAAGAGCCTGAAAAGGTGTGATATATAAGAAGCGCTTCAAAAGGTGTGAAAAAAATTAGTCGCATGAACGGTCTGAAAAATAGGAGGAGCATGAAACAGTGTTGAAAAACATGAAGAGTACGAAAAGGTGTGAAAAATACGAAAAGCAACAAAAGGTGTCAAAAATATTAGGAGCATGAAACGGTCTGAAAAACAGGAGGAGCATGAAACAATGTTGAAAAACATGAAGAGCCTTAAAAGGTGTGAAAAATATGAAGAGCTTCAAATGGTGTGAAATACATGAGGAGGATGAAACGGTCAGAAAAATACGAGGAGCATGAAGCGATGTTCAAAAACATGAAGAGCCTGAAAAGATGTGAAAAACATGAAGAGCTTCAAAAGGTGTCAAAAATATGATGAGCATGAAATGGTATGAAAAAGAGGAGGAGCATGAAGCGGTGTTCAAAACATGAAGAGCCTGAAAAGGTGTGAAAAATATGAAGAGCTTCAAAAGGTGTCAAAAATATGAGGAGCATGTAACGTTCTGAAAAATATGATGAGCATGAAAAGGTTTTGCAAATCATGAAGAGCCTGAAAAAGTGTGAAAAATATGAAGAGCTTCAAAAGGTGTGAAAAATATGAAGAGCTTCAAAAGGTGTCATAAATGAGATGAGCATGAAACGGTCTGAAAAATAGGAGGAGCATGAAGCGGTGTTCAAAAACATGAAGAGCCTGAAAAGGTGTGAAATATATGAAGAGCTTCAAAAGGTGTCAAAAAAATGAGGAGCATGAAATGGTCTGTTAAATAGGAGGAGCATGAAGCGGTGTGCAAAAACATGAAGAGCCTGAAAATTTGTGAAAAATATGTAAAGCCTCAAAAGGTGTCAAAAATATGAGGAGCATGAAACGGTCTGAAAAATAGGAGGAGCATGAAACGGTATTCAAAAACATGTAGAGTCTGAAAATTTGTGAAAAATATGAAAAGCCGCAAAACGTGTCAAAAATATGAGGAGCATTAAACGGTCTGAAAAATAGGAGAAGCATGAAGTGTTCTTCAAAACCATGAAGAGCCTGAAAAGGTGTGAAAAATATGAAGAGCTTCAAAAGGTGTCAAATATATGAGGAGCATGAAACGGTCTGAAAAATAGAAGGAGCATGAAGCGGTGTTCAAAATCATGAAGAGCCTGAAAAGGTGTAAGAAATATGAAGAGCTTCAAAAGGTGTCAAAAATATGAGGAGTATGAAATGGTATGAAAAATAGGAGCAGCATGAAACGGTGTTCAAAAACATGAAGAGCCTGAAAAGGTGTGAAAAATATGAAGAGCTTCAAATGCTGTCAAAAATATGAGGAGGTTGAAACGGTCTGAAAAATAGGAGGAGCATAAAGCGGTGTTGAAAAATATAAAGAGCCTGTAAAGGTGTGAAAAATATGAAGAGCTTCAAAAGGTGTCAAAAATATGAGGAGCATGAAACGGTCTGAAAAACAGGAGGAGCATGAAGTGGTGTTGAAAAACATGAAGAGCCTAAAAAGGTGTGAAAAATATGAAGAGCTTCAAATGTGAGAAAAATATGAGGAGAATGAAACGGTCTGAAATTTAGGAGGAGCATGAAGCGATGTTGAAAAACATGAAGAGCCTGACAACGTGTGAAAAATATGAAGAGCTTCAGAAGGTGTGAAAAATATGAAGAGCTTCCAAAGGTGTCGAAAATAAGATGAGATGAAACGGTGTGAAAAATAGGAGGAGCATGAGGTGGTGTTGGAAAACATGAAGTGTTTGAAAAGTTGTGAAATATATCAACAGCTTCAAAAGGTGTGAAAAATATGAGCAGCTTCAAAAAGTGTCAATAATATGAGGAGATTGAAACGGTCTGAAAAACAGGAGGAGCATGAAACAATGTTGAAAAACATGAAGAGCCTTAAAAGGTGTGAAAAATATGAAGAGCTTCAAATGCTGTCAAAAATATGAGGAGGTTGAAACGGTCTGGAAAACAGGAGGAGCATGAAGTGGTGTTGAAAAACATGAAGAGCCTGAAAAGGTGTGAAAAATATGAAGAGCTTCAAAATGTGTCAAAAATATGAGGAGCATGAAACGGTCTGAAAAACAGGAGGAGCATGAAGTGGTGTTGAAAAACATGAAGAGCCTAAAAAGGTGTGAAAAATATGAAGAGCTTCAAAAGGTGTGAAATACACGAGGAGCATGAAACGGTCTGAAAATAGTAGGAGCATGAAGTGGTGTTCAAAAACATGAAGAGCCTGAAAAGTTGTGAAAAATATGAAGAGCTTCAAAAGGTGTGAAATACATGAGGAGCATGAAACGGTCTGAAAAATACGAGGAGCATGAAGCGGTGTGCAAAAACATGAAGAGCCTGAAAAGGTGTGAATAATAAGAAGATCTTCAAAAGGTGTCAAAAATATGAGGAGCATAAAACGGTCTGAAAAATAGGAGGAGCATGAAGCGGTGTGCAAAAACATGAAGAGCCTGAAAATTTGTGAAAAATATGAAAAGCCTCAAAATGTGTCAAAAATATGAGGAGCATGAAACGGTCTGAAAAATAGGAGGAGCAAGAAACGGTATTCAAATACATGAAGAGCCTGAAAATTTGTGAAAAATATGAAAAGCCTCAAAACGTGTCAAAAATATGAGGAGCATGAAACGGTCTGAAATATAGGAGAAGCATGAAGTGTTCTTCAAAACCATGAAGAGCCTGAAAAAGTGTGAAAAATATGAAGAGCTTCAAAAGGTATCAAATATATGAGGAGCATGAAACGGTCTGAAAAATAGAAGGAGCATGAAGCGGTGTTCAAAATCATGAAGAGCCTGAAAAGGTGTAAGAAATATGAAGAGCTTGAAAAGGTGTCAAAAATATGAGGAGTATGATTTGGTATGAAAAATAGGAGCAGCATGAAACGGTGTTCAAAAAAATGAAGAGCCTGAAAAGGTGTGAAAAATATGAAGAACTTCAAAAGTTGTCAAATATATGAGGAGCATGAAACGGTCTGAAAAATAGGAGGAGCACCAAGTGGTGTTGAAAAACATGAAGAGCATGAAAAGGTGTGAAAAGTATGATCGCTTCAAAAGGTCACAAAAATATGAGGAGCATGAAACGGTGTTCAAAAACATGAAGAGCCTGATAAGGTGTGAAAAATATGAAGAGCTTCAAATGCTGTCAAAAATATGAGGAGGTTGAAACGGTCTGAAATATAGGAGGAGCATAAAGAGGTGTTGAAAAAGATGAAGAGCCTGTAAAGGTGTGAAAAATATGAAGAGCTTCAAAAGGTGTCAAATATATGAGGAGCATGAAACGGTCTGAAAAACAGGAGGAGCATGAAGTGTTGTTGAAAAACATGAAGAGCCTGAAAAGGTGTGAAAAAAATGAAGAGCTTCAAAAGGTGTCAAAAATATGAGGAGCATGAAACGGTCTGAAAAACAGGAGGAGCATGAAGTGGTGTTGAAAAACATGAAGAGCCTAAAAAGGTGTGAAAAATATGAAGAGCTTCAAAAGTGAGAAAAATATGAGGAGAATGAAACGGTCTGAAATTTAGGAGGAGCATGAAGCGGTGTTGAAAAACATGAAAAGCCTGAAAACGTGTGAAAAATATGAAGAGATCAAAAGGTGTGAAAAATATGAAGAGCTTCCAAAGGTGTCGAAAATAAGATGAGATGAAACGGTCTGAAAAATAGGAGGAGCATGAGGTGGTGTTGAAAAACTTGAAGTGTTTGAAAAGGTGTGAAATATATGAACAGCTTCAAAAGGTGTGAAAAATATGAGCAGCTTCGAAGGTGTCAATAATATGAGGAGTTGAAACGGTCTGAAAAACAGGAGGAGCATGAAACAATGTTGAAAAACATGAAGAGCCTTAAAAGGTGTGAAAAATATGAAGAGCTTCAAATGGTGTGAAATACATGAGGAGGATGAAACGGTCAGAAAAATACGAGGAGCATGAAGCGATGTTCAAAAACATGAAGAGCCTGAAAAGATGTGAAAAACATGAAGAGCTTCAAAAGGTGTCAAAAATATGATGAGCATGAAATGGTATGAAAAAGAGGAGGAGCATGAAGCGGTGTTCAAAACATGAAGAGTTTGAAAAGGTGTGAAAAATATGAAGAGCTTCAAAAGGTGTCAAAAATATGAGGAGCATGTAACATTCTGAAAAATATGATGAGCATGAAAAGGTTTTGCAAATCATGAAGAGCCTGAAAAAGTGTGAAAAATATGAAGAGCTTCAAAAGGTGTGAAAAATATGAAGAGCTTCAAAAGGTGTCATAAATGAGATGAGCATGAAACGGTCTGAAAAATAGGAGGAGCATGAAGCGGTGTTGAAAAACATGAAGAGCCTGAAAAGGTGTGAAATATATGAAGAGCTTCAAAAGGTGTCAAAAAAATGAGGAGCATGAAATGGTCTGTTAAATAGGAGGAGCATGAAGCGGTGTGCAAAAACATGAAGAGCCTGAAAATTTGTGAAAAATATGTAAAGCCTCAAAAGGTGTCAAAAATATGAGGAGCATGAAACGGTCTGAAAAATAGGAGGAGCATGAAACGGTATTCAAAAACATGAAGAGTCTGAAAATTTGTGAAAAATATGAAAAGCCTCAAAACGTGTCAAAAATATGAGGAGCATTAAGCGGTCTGAAAAATAGGAGAAGCATGAAGTGTTCTTCAAAACCATGAAGAGCCTGAAAAGGTGTGAAAAATATGAAGAGCTTCAAAAGGTGTCAAATATATGAGGAGCATGAAACGGTCTGAAAAATAGAAGGAGCATGAAGCGGTGTTCAAAATCATGAAGAGCCTGAAAAGGTGTAAGAAATATGAAGAGCTTCAAAAGGTGTCAAAAATATGAGGAGTATGAAATGGTATGAAAAATAGGAGCAGCATGAAACGGTGTTCAAAAACATGAAGTGCCTGAAAAGGTGTGAAAAATATGAAGAGCTTCAAATGCTGTCAAAAATATGAGGAGGTTGAAACGTTCTGAAATATAGGAGGAGCATAAAGAGGTGTTGAAAAATATAAAGAGCCTGTAAAGGTGTGAAAAATATGAAGAGCTTCAAAAGGTGTCAAAAATATGAGGAGCATGAAACGGTCTGAAAAACAGGAGGAGCATGAAGTGGTGTTGAAAAACATGAAGAGCCTAAAAAGGTGTGAAAAATATGAAGAGCTTCAAATGTGAGAAAAATATGAGGAGAATGAAACGGTCTGAAATTTAGGAGGAGCATGAAGCGATGTTGAAAAACATGAAGAGCCTGACAACGTGTGAAAAATATGAAGAGTTTCAAAAGGTGTGAAAAATATGAAGAGCTTCCAAAGGTGTCGAAAATAAGATGAGATGAAACGGTGTGAAAAATAGGAGGAGCATGAGGTGGTGTTGGAAAACATGAAGTGTTTGAAAAGTTGTGAAATATATGAACAGCTTCAAAAGGTGTGAAAAATATGAGCAGCTTCAAAAAGTGTCAATAATATGAGGAGATTGAAACGGTCTGAAAATCAGGAGGAGCATGAAACAATGTTGAAAAACATGAAGAGCCTTAAAAGGTGTGAAAAATATGAAGAGCTTCAAATGCTGTCAAAAATATGAGGAGGTTGAAACGGTCTGGAAAACAGGAGGAGCATGAAGTGGTGTTGAAAAACATGAAGAGCCTGAAAAGGTGTGAAAAATATGAAGAGCTTCAAAATGTGTCAAAAATATGAGGAGCATGAAACGGTCTGAAAAACAGGAGGAGCATGAAGTGGTGTTGAAAAACATGAAGAGCCTAAAAAGGTGTGAAAAATATGAAGAGCTTCAAAAGGTGTGAAATACACGAGGAGCATGAAACGGTCTGAAAATAGTAGGAGCATGAAGTGGTGTTCAAAATCATGAAGAGCCTGAAAAGTTGTGAAAAATATGAAGAGCTTCAAAAGGTGTGAAATACATGAGGAGCATGAAACGGTCTGAAAAATACGAGGAGCATGAAGCGGTGTGCAAAAACATGAAGAGCCTGAAAAGGTGTGAATAATAAGAAGATCTTCAAAAGGTGTCAAAAATATGAGGAGCATAAAACGGTCTGAAAAATAGGAGGAGCATGAAGCGGTGTGCAAAAACATGAAGAGCCTGAAAATTTGTGAAAAATATGAAAAGCCTCAAAAGGTGTCAAAAATATGAGGAGCATGAAACGGTCTGAAAAATAGGAGGAGCAAGAAACGGTATTCAAATACATGAAGAGCCTGAAAATTTGTGAAAAATATGAAAAGCCTCAAAACGTGTCAAAAATATGAGGAGCATGAAACGGTCTGAAATATAGGAGAAGCATGAAGTGTTCTTCAAAACCATGAAGAGCCTGAAAAAGTGTGAAAAATATGAAGAGCTTCAAAAGGTATCAAATATATGAGGAGCATGAAACGGTCTGAAAAATAGAAGGAGCATGAAGCGGTGTTCAAAATCATGAAGAGCCTGAAAAGGTGTAAGAAATATGAAGAGCTTGAAAAGGTGTCAAAAATATGAGGAGTATGATTTGGTATGAAAAATAGGAGCAGCATGAAACGGTGTTCAAAAAAATGAAGAGCCTGAAAAGGTGTGAAAAATATGAAGAACTTCAAAAGGTGTCAAATATATGAGGAGCATGAAACGGTCTGAAAAATAGGAGGAGCACCAAGTGGTGTTGAAAAACATGAAGAGCATGAAAAGGTGTGAAAAGTATGATCGCTTCAAAAGGTCACAAAAATATGAGGAGCATGAAACCGTGTTCAAAAACATGAAGAGCCTGATAAGGTGTGAAAAATATGAAGAGCTTCAAATGCTGTCAAAAATATGAGGAGGTTGAAACGGTCTGAAATATAGGAGGAGCATAAAGAGGTGTTGAAAAAGATGAAGAGCCTGTAAAGGTGTGAAAATATGAAGAGCTTCAAAAGGTGTCAAATATATGAGGAGCATGAAACGGTCTGAAAAACAGGAGGAGCATGAAGTGGTGTTGAAAAACATGAAGAGCCTAAAAAGGTGTGAAAAATATGAAGAGCTTCAAATGTGAGAAAAATATGAGGAGAATGAAACGGTCTGAAATTTAGGAGGAGCATGAAGCGGTGTTGAAAAACATGAAAAGCCTGAAAACGTGTGAAAAATATGAAGAGCTTCAAAAGGTGTGAAAAATATGAAGAGCTTCCAAAGGTGTCGAAAATAAGATGAGATGAAACGGTCTGAAAAATAGGAGGAGCATGAGGTGGTGTTGAAAAACTTGAAGTGTTTGAAAAGGTGTGAAATATATGAACAGCTTCAAAAGGTGTGAAAAATATGAGCAGCTTCGAAGGTGTCAATAATATGAGGAGATTGAAACGGTCTGAAAAACAGGAGGAGCATGAAACAATGTTGAAAAACATGAAGAGCCTTAAAAGGTGTGAAAAATATGAAGAGCTTCAAATGGTGTGAAATACATGAGGAGGATGAAACGGTCAGAAAAATACGAGGAGCATGAAGCGATGTTCAAAAACATGAAGAGCCTGAAAAGATGTGAAAAACATGAAGAGCTTCAAAAGGTGTCAAAAATATGATGAGCATGAAATGGTATGAAAAAGAGGAGGAGCATGAAGCGGTGTTCAAAACATGAAGAGCCTGAAAAGGTGTGAAAAATATGAAGAGCTTCAAAAGGTGTCAAAAATATGAGGAGCATGTAACGTTCTGAAAAATATGATGAGCATGAAAAGGTTTTGCAAATCATGAAGAGCCTGAAAAAGTGTGAAAAATATGAAGAGCTTCAAAAGGTGTGAAAAATATGAAGAGCTTCAAAAGGTGTCATAAATGAGATGAGCATGAAACGGTCTGAAAAATAGGAGGAGCATGAAGCGGTGTTCAAAAACATGAAGAGCCTGAAAAGGTGTGAAATATATGAAGAGCTTCAAAAGGTGTCAAAAAAATGAGGAGCATGAAATGGTCTGTTAAATAGGAGGAGCATGAAGCGGTGTGCAAAAACATGAAGAGCCTGAAAATTTGTGAAAAATATGTAAAGCCTCAAAAGGTGTCAAAAATATGAGGAGCATGAAACGGTCTGAAAAATAGGAGGAGCATGAAACGGTATTCAAAAACATGTAGAGTCTGAAAATTTGTGAAAAATATGAAAAGCCGCAAAACGTGTCAAAAATATGAGGAGCATTAAACGGTCTGAAAAATAGGAGAAGCATGAAGTGTTCTTCAAAACCATGAAGAGCCTGAAAAGGTGTGAAAAATATGAAGAGCTTCAAAAGGTGTCAAATATATGAGGAGCATGAAACGGTCTGAAAAATAGAAGGAGCATGAAGCGGTGTTCAAAATCATGAAGAGCCTGAAAAGGTGTAAGAAATATGAAGAGCTTCAAAAGGTGTCAAAAATATGAGGAGTATGAAATGGTATGAAAAATAGGAGCAGCATGAAACGGTGTTCAAAAACATGAAGAGCCTGAAAAGGTGTGAAAAATATGAAGAGCTTCAAATGCTGTCAAAAATATGAGGAGGTTGAAACGGTCTGAAAAATAGGAGGAGCATAAAGCGGTGTTGAAAAATATAAAGAGCCTGTAAAGGTGTGAAAAATATGAAGAGCTTCAAAAGGTGTCAAAAATATGAGGAGCATGAAACGGTCTGAAAAACAGGAGGAGCATGAAGTGGTGTTGAAAAACATGAAGAGCCTAAAAAGGTGTGAAAAATATGAAGAGCTTCAAATGTGAGAAAAATATGAGGAGAATGAAACGGTCTGAAATTTAGGAGGAGCATGAAGCGATGTTGAAAAACATGAAGAGCCTGACAACGTGTGAAAAATATGAAGAGCTTCAGAAGGTGTGAAAAATATGAAGAGCTTCCAAAGGTGTCGAAAATAAGATGAGATGAAACGGTGTGAAAAATAGGAGGAGCATGAGGTGGTGTTGGAAAACATGAAGTGTTTGAAAAGTTGTGAAATATATGAACAGCTTCAAAAGGTGTGAAAAATATGAGCAGCTTCAAAAAGTGTCAATAATATGAGGAGATTGAAACGGTCTGAAAAACAGGAGGAGCATGAAACAATGTTGAAAAACATGAAGAGCCTTAAAAGGTGTGAAAAATATGAAGAGCTTCAAATGCTGTCAAAAATATGAGGAGGTTGAAACGGTCTGGAAAACAGGAGGAGCATGAAGTGGTGTTGAAAAACATGAAGAGCCTGAAAAGGTGTGAAAAATATGAAGAGCTTCAAAATGTGTCAAAAATATGAGGAGCATGAAACGGTCTGAAAAACAGGAGGAGCATGAAGTGGTGTTGAAAAACATGAAGAGCCTAAAAAGGTGTGAAAAATATGAAGAGCTTCAAAAGGTGTGAAATACACGAGGAGCATGAAACGGTCTGAAAATAGTAGGAGCATGAAGTGGTGTTCAAAAACATGAAGAGCCTGAAAAGTTGTGAAAAATATGAAGAGCTTCAAAAGGTGTGAAATACATGAGGAGCATGAAACGGTCTGAAAAATACGAGGAGCATGAAGCGGTGTGCAAAAACATGAAGAGCCTGAAAAGGTGTGAATAATAAGAAGATCTTCAAAAGGTGTCAAAAATATGAGGAGCATAAAACGGTCTGAAAAATAGGAGGAGCATGAAGCGGTGTGCAAAAACATGAAGAGCCTGAAAATTTGTGAAAAATATGAAAAGCCTCAAAATGTGTCAAAAATATGAGGAGCATGAAACGGTCTGAAAAATAGGAGGAGCAAGAAACGGTATTCAAATACATGAAGAGCCTGAAAATTTGTGAAAAATATGAAAAGCCTCAAAACGTGTCAAAAATATGAGGAGCATGAAACGGTCTGAAATATAGGAGAAGCATGAAGTGTTCTTCAAAACCATGAAGAGCCTGAAAAAGTGTGAAAAATATGAAGAGCTTCAAAAGGTATCAAATATATGAGGAGCATGAAACGGTCTGAAAAATAGAAGGAGCATGAAGCGGTGTTCAAAATCATGAAGAGCCTGAAAAGGTGTAAGAAATATGAAGAGCTTGAAAAGGTGTCAAAAATATGAGGAGTATGATTTGGTATGAAAAATAGGAGCAGCATGAAACGGTGTTCAAAAAAATGAAGAGCCTGAAAAGGTGTGAAAAATATGAAGAACTTCAAAAGTTGTCAAATATATGAGGAGCATGAAACGGTCTGAAAAATAGGAGGAGCACCAAGTGGTGTTGAAAAACATGAAGAGCATGAAAAGGTGTGAAAAGTATGATCGCTTCAAAAGGTCACAAAAATATGAGGAGCATGAAACGGTGTTCAAAAACATGAAGAGCCTGATAAGGTGTGAAAAATATGAAGAGCTTCAAATGCTGTCAAAAATATGAGGAGGTTGAAACGGTCTGAAATATAGGAGGAGCATAAAGAGGTGTTGAAAAAGATGAAGAGCCTGTAAAGGTGTGAAAAATATGAAGAGCTTCAAAAGGTGTCAAATATATGAGGAGCATGAAACGGTCTGAAAAACAGGAGGAGCATGAAGTGTTGTTGAAAAACATGAAGAGCCTGAAAAGGTGTGAAAAAAATGAAGAGCTTCAAAAGGTGTCAAAAATATGAGGAGCATGAAACGGTCTGAAAAACAGGAGGAGCATGAAGTGGTGTTGAAAAACATGAAGAGCCTAAAAAGGTGTGAAAAATATGAAGAGCTTCAAAAGTGAGAAAAATATGAGGAGAATGAAACGGTCTGAAATTTAGGAGGAGCATGAAGCGGTGTTGAAAAACATGAAAAGCCTGAAAACGTGTGAAAAATATGAAGAGATCAAAAGGTGTGAAAAATATGAAGAGCTTCCAAAGGTGTCGAAAATAAGATGAGATGAAACGGTCTGAAAAATAGGAGGAGCATGAGGTGGTGTTGAAAAACTTGAAGTGTTTGAAAAGGTGTGAAATATATGAACAGCTTCAAAAGGTGTGAAAAATATGAGCAGCTTCGAAGGTGTCAATAATATGAGGAGTTGAAACGGTCTGAAAAACAGGAGGAGCATGAAACAATGTTGAAAAACATGAAGAGCCTTAAAAGGTGTGAAAAATATGAAGAGCTTCAAATGGTGTGAAATACATGAGGAGGATGAAACGGTCAGAAAAATACGAGGAGCATGAAGCGATGTTCAAAAACATGAAGAGCCTGAAAAGATGTGAAAAACATGAAGAGCTTCAAAAGGTGTCAAAAATATGATGAGCATGAAATGGTATGAAAAAGAGGAGGAGCATGAAGCGGTGTTCAAAACATGAAGAGTTTGAAAAGGTGTGAAAAATATGAAGAGCTTCAAAAGGTGTCAAAAATATGAGGAGCATGTAACATTCTGAAAAATATGATGAGCATGAAAAGGTTTTGCAAATCATGAAGAGCCTGAAAAAGTGTGAAAAATATGAAGAGCTTCAAAAGGTGTGAAAAATATGAAGAGCTTCAAAAGGTGTCATAAATGAGATGAGCATGAAACGGTCTGAAAAATAGGAGGAGCATGAAGCGGTGTTGAAAAACATGAAGAGCCTGAAAAGGTGTGAAATATATGAAGAGCTTCAAAAGGTGTCAAAAAAATGAGGAGCATGAAATGGTCTGTTAAATAGGAGGAGCATGAAGCGGTGTGCAAAAACATGAAGAGCCTGAAAATTTGTGAAAAATATGTAAAGCCTCAAAAGGTGTCAAAAATATGAGGAGCATGAAACGGTCTGAAAAATAGGAGGAGCATGAAACGGTATTCAAAAACATGAAGAGTCTGAAAATTTGTGAAAAATATGAAAAGCCTCAAAACGTGTCAAAAATATGAGGAGCATTAAGCGGTCTGAAAAATAGGAGAAGCATGAAGTGTTCTTCAAAACCATGAAGAGCCTGAAAAGGTGTGAAAAATATGAAGAGCTTCAAAAGGTGTCAAATATATGAGGAGCATGAAACGGTCTGAAAAATAGAAGGAGCATGAAGCGGTGTTCAAAATCATGAAGAGCCTGAAAAGGTGTAAGAAATATGAAGAGCTTCAAAAGGTGTCAAAAATATGAGGAGTATGAAATGGTATGAAAAATAGGAGCAGCATGAAACGGTGTTCAAAAACATGAAGTGCCTGAAAAGGTGTGAAAAATATGAAGAGCTTCAAATGCTGTCAAAAATATGAGGAGGTTGAAACGTTCTGAAATATAGGAGGAGCATAAAGAGGTGTTGAAAAATATAAAGAGCCTGTAAAGGTGTGAAAAATATGAAGAGCTTCAAAAGGTGTCAAAAATATGAGGAGCATGAAACGGTCTGAAAAACAGGAGGAGCATGAAGTGGTGTTGAAAAACATGAAGAGCCTAAAAAGGTGTGAAAAATATGAAGAGCTTCAAATGTGAGAAAAATATGAGGAGAATGAAACGGTCTGAAATTTAGGAGGAGCATGAAGCGATGTTGAAAAACATGAAGAGCCTGACAACGTGTGAAAAATATGAAGAGTTTCAAAAGGTGTGAAAAATATGAAGAGCTTCCAAAGGTGTCGAAAATAAGATGAGATGAAACGGTGTGAAAAATAGGAGGAGCATGAGGTGGTGTTGGAAAACATGAAGTGTTTGAAAAGTTGTGAAATATATGAACAGCTTCAAAAGGTGTGAAAAATATGAGCAGCTTCAAAAAGTGTCAATAATATGAGGAGATTGAAACGGTCTGAAAATCAGGAGGAGCATGAAACAATGTTGAAAAACATGAAGAGCCTTAAAAGGTGTGAAAAATATGAAGAGCTTCAAATGCTGTCAAAAATATGAGGAGGTTGAAACGGTCTGGAAAACAGGAGGAGCATGAAGTGGTGTTGAAAAACATGAAGAGCCTGAAAAGGTGTGAAAAATATGAAGAGCTTCAAAATGTGTCAAAAATATGAGGAGCATGAAACGGTCTGAAAAACAGGAGGAGCATGAAGTGGTGTTGAAAAACATGAAGAGCCTAAAAAGGTGTGAAAAATATGAAGAGCTTCAAAAGGTGTGAAATACACGAGGAGCATGAAACGGTCTGAAAATAGTAGGAGCATGAAGTGGTGTTCAAAATCATGAAGAGCCTGAAAAGTTGTGAAAAATATGAAGAGCTTCAAAAGGTGTGAAATACATGAGGAGCATGAAACGGTCTGAAAAATACGAGGAGCATGAAGCGGTGTGCAAAAACATGAAGAGCCTGAAAAGGTGTGAATAATAAGAAGATCTTCAAAAGGTGTCAAAAATATGAGGAGCATAAAACGGTCTGAAAAATAGGAGGAGCATGAAGCGGTGTGCAAAAACATGAAGAGCCTGAAAATTTGTGAAAAATATGAAAAGCCTCAAAAGGTGTCAAAAATATGAGGAGCATGAAACGGTCTGAAAAATAGGAGGAGCAAGAAACGGTATTCAAATACATGAAGAGCCTGAAAATTTGTGAAAAATATGAAAAGCCTCAAAACGTGTCAAAAATATGAGGAGCATGAAACGGTCTGAAATATAGGAGAAGCATGAAGTGTTCTTCAAAACCATGAAGAGCCTGAAAAAGTGTGAAAAATATGAAGAGCTTCAAAAGGTATCAAATATATGAGGAGCATGAAACGGTCTGAAAAATAGAAGGAGCATGAAGCGGTGTTCAAAATCATGAAGAGCCTGAAAAGGTGTAAGAAATATGAAGAGCTTGAAAAGGTGTCAAAAATATGAGGAGTATGATTTGGTATGAAAAATAGGAGCAGCATGAAACGGTGTTCAAAAAAATGAAGAGCCTGAAAAGGTGTGAAAAATATGAAGAACTTCAAAAGGTGTCAAATATATGAGGAGCATGAAACGGTCTGAAAAATAGGAGGAGCACCAAGTGGTGTTGAAAAACATGAAGAGCATGAAAAGGTGTGAAAAGTATGATCGCTTCAAAAGGTCACAAAAATATGAGGAGCATGAAACCGTGTTCAAAAACATGAAGAGCCTGATAAGGTGTGAAAAATATGAAGAGCTTCAAATGCTGTCAAAAATATGAGGAGGTTGAAACGGTCTGAAATATAGGAGGAGCATAAAGAGGTGTTGAAAAAGATGAAGAGCCTGTAAAGGTGTGAAAATATGAAGAGCTTCAAAAGGTGTCAAATATATGAGGAGCATGAAACGGTCTGAAAAACAGGAGGAGCATGAAGTGGTGTTGAAAAACATGAAGAGCCTAAAAAGGTGTGAAAAATATGAAGAGCTTCAAATGTGAGAAAAATATGAGGAGAATGAAACGGTCTGAAATTTAGGAGGAGCATGAAGCGGTGTTGAAAAACATGAAAAGCCTGAAAACGTGTGAAAAATATGAAGAGCTTCAAAAGGTGTGAAAAATATGAAGAGCTTCCAAAGGTGTCGAAAATAAGATGAGATGAAACGGTCTGAAAAATAGGAGGAGCATGAGGTGGTGTTGAAAAACTTGAAGTGTTTGAAAAGGTGTGAAATATATGAACAGCTTCAAAAGGTGTGAAAAATATGAGCAGCTTCGAAGGTGTCAATAATATGAGGAGATTGAAACGGTCTGAAAAACAGGAGGAGCATGAAACAATGTTGAAAAACATGAAGAGCCTTAAAAGGTGTGAAAAATATGAAGAGCTTCAAATGGTGTGAAATACATGAGGAGGATGAAACGGTCTGAAAAATACGAGGAGCATGAAGCGATGTTCAAAAACATGAAGAGCCTGAAAAGATGTGAAAAACATGAAGAGCTTCAAAAGGTGTCAAAAATATGAGGAGCATCAAATGGTATGAAAAATAGGAGGAGCATGAAGCGGTGTTCAAAACAGGAAGAGACTGAAAAGGTGTGAAAAATACGAAGAGCTTCAAAAGGTGTCAAAAATATGAGGAGCATGAAACGTTCTGAAAAATATGATGAGCATGAAAAGGTTTTGCAAATCATGAAGAGCCTGAAAAAGTGTGAAAAATATGAAGAGCTTCAAAAGGTGTGAAAAATATGAAGAGCTTCAAAAGGTGTCATAAATGAGATGAGCATGAAACGGTCTGAAAAATAGGAGGAGGATGAAGCGGTGTTCAAAAACATGAAGAGCCTGAAAAGGTGTGAAATATATGAAGAGCTTCAAAAGGTGTCAAAAAAATGAGGAGCATGAAATGGTCTGCTAAATAGGAGGAGCATGAAGCGGTGTGCAAAAACATGAAGAGCCTGAAAATTTGTGAAAAATATGAAAAGCCTCAAAAGGTGTCAAAAATATGAGGAGCATGAAAGGGTCTGAAAAATAGGCGGAGCATGAAACGATATTCAAAAACATGAAGAGTCTGAAAATTTGTGAAAAATATGAAAAGCCTCAAAACGTGTCAAAAATATGAGGAGCATTAAACGGTCTGAAAAATAGGAGAAGCATGAAGTGTTCTTCAAAACCCTGAAGAGCCTGAAAAGGTGTGAAAAATATGAAGAGCTTCAAAAGGTGTCAAATATATGAGGAGCATGAAACGGTCTGAAAAATAGAAGGAGCATGAAGCGGTGTTAAAAATCATGAAGAGCCTGAAAAGGTGTAAGAAATATGAAGAGCTTCAAAAGGTGTCAAAAATATGAGGAGTATGAAATGGTATGAAAAATAGGAGCAGCATGAAACGGTGTTCAAAAACATGAAGAGCCTGAAAAGGTGTGAAAAATATGAAGAGGTTCAAATGCTGTCAAAAATATGAGGAGGTTGAAACGGTCTGAAAAATAGGAGGAGCATAAAGAGGTGTTGAAAAACATAAAGAGCCTGTAAAGGTGTGAAAAATATGAAGAGCTTCAAAAGGTGTGAAAAATATGAAGAGCTTCCAAAGGTGTCGAAAATAAGATGAGATGAAACGGTGTGAAAAATAGGAGGAGCATGAGGTGGTGTTGAAAAACATGAAGTGTTTGAAAAGGTGTGAAATATATGAACAGCTTCTAAAGGTGTGAAAAATATGAGCAGGTTCAAAAAGTGTCAATAATATGAGGAGATTGAAACGGTCTGAAAAACAGGAGGAGCATGAAACAATGTTGAAAAACATGAAGAGCCTTAAAAGGTGTGAAAAATATGAAGAGCTTCAAAAGGTGTCAAAAATATGAGGAGGTTGAAACGGTCTGAAAAACAGGAGGAGCATGAAGTGGTGTTGAAAAACATGAAGAGCCTGAAAAGGTGTGAAAAATATGAAGAGCTTCAAAAGGTGTCAAAAATATGAGGAGCATGAAACGGTCTGAAAAACAGGAGGAGCATGAAGTGGTGTTGAAAAACATGAAGAGCCTAAAAAGGTGTGAAAAATATGAAGAGCTTCAAAAGGTGTGAAATACACGAGGAGCATGAAACGGTCTGAAAATAGTAGGAGCATGAAGTGGTGTTCAAAATCATGAAGAGCCTGAAAAGTTGTGAAAAATATGAAGAGCTTCAAAAGGTGTGAAATACATGAGGAGCATGAAACGGTCTGAAAAATACGAGGAGCATGAAGCGGTGTGCAAAAACATGAAGAGCCTGAAAAGGTGTGAATAATAATAAGATCTTCAAAAGGTGTCAAAAATATGAGGAGCATAAAACGGTCTGAAAAATAGGAGGAGCATGAAGCGGTGTGCAAAAACATGAAGAGCCTGAAAATTTGTGAAAAATATGAAAAGCCTCAAAAGGTGTCAAAAATATGAGGAGCATGAAACGGTCTGAAAAATAGGAGGAGCAAGAAACGGTATTCAAATACATGAAGAGCCTGAAAATTTGTGAAAAATATGAAAAGCCTCAAAACGTGTCAAAAATATGAGGAGCATGAAACGGTCTGAAATATAGGAGAAGCATGAAGTGTTCTTCAAAACCATGAAGAGCCTGAAAAAGTGTGAAAAATATGAAGAGCTTCAAAAGGTATCAAATATATGAGGAGCATGAAACGGTCTGAAAAATAGAAGGAGCATGAAGCGGTGTTCAAAATCATGAAGAGCCTGAAAAGGTGTAAGAAATATGAAGAGCTTGAAAAGGTGTCAAAAATATGAGGAGTATGATTTGGTATGAAAAATAGGAGCAGCATGAAACGGTGTTCAAAAAAATGAAGAGCCTGAAAAGGTGTGAAAAATATGAAGAACTTCAAAAGGTGTCAAATATATGAGGAGCATGAAACGGTCTGAAAAATAGGAGGAGCACCAAGTGGTGTTGAAAAACATGAAGAGCATGAAAAGGTGTGAAAAGTATGATCGCTTCAAAAGGTCACAAAAATATGAGGAGCATGAAACCGTGTTCAAAAACATGAAGAGCCTGATAAGGTGTGAAAAATATGAAGAGCTTCAAATGCTGTCAAAAATATGAGGAGGTTGAAACGGTCTGAAATATAGGAGGAGCATAAAGAGGTGTTGAAAAATATGAAGAGCCTGTAAAGGTGTGAAAATATGAAGAGCTTCAAAAGGTGTCAAATATATGAGGAGCATGAAACGGTCTGAAAAACAGGAGGAGCATGAAGTGGTGTTGAAAAACATGAAGAGCCTAAAAAGGTGTGAAAAATATGAAGAGCTTCAAATGTGAGAAAAATATGAGGAGAATGAAACGGTCTGAAATTTAGGAGGAGCATGAAGCGGTGTTGAAAAACATGAAAAGCCTGAAAACGTGTGAAAAATATGAAGAGCTTCAAAAGGTGTGAAAAATATGAAGAGCTTCCAAAGGTGTCGAAAATAAGATGAGATGAAACGGTCTGAAAAATAGGAGGAGCATGAGGTGGTGTTGAAAAACTTGAAGTGTTTGAAAAGGTGTGAAATATATGAACAGCTTCAAAAGGTGTGAAAAATATGAGCAGCTTCGAAGGTGTCAATAATATGAGGAGATTGAAACGGTCTGAAAAACAGGAGGAGCATGAAACAATGTTGAAAAACATGAAAAGCCTTAAAAGGTGTGAAAAATATGAAGAGCTTCAAATGGTGTGAAATACATGAGGAGGATGAAACGGTCTGAAAAATACGAGGAGCATGAAGCGATGTTCAAAAACATGAAGAGCCTGAAAAGATGTGAAAAACATGAAGAGCTTCAAAAGGTGTCAAAAATATGAGGAGCATGAAATGGTATGAAAAATAGGAGGAGCATGAAGCGGTGTTCAAAACAGGAAGAGACTGAAAAGGTGTGAAAAATACGAAGAGCTTCAAAAGGTGTCAAAAATATGAGGAGCATGAAACGTTCTGAAAAATATGATGAGCATGAAAAGGTTTTGCAAATCATGAAGAGCCTGAAAAAGTGTGAAAAATATGAAGAGCTTCAAAAGGTGTGAAAAATATGAAGAGCTTCAAAAGGTGTCATAAATGAGATGAGCATGAAACGGTCTGAAAAATAGGAGGAGGATGAAGCGGTGTTCAAAAACATGAAGAGCCTGAAAAGGTGTGAAATATATGAAGAGCTTCAAAAGGTGTCAAAAAAATGAGGAGCATGAAATGGTCTGCTAAATAGGAGGAGCATGAAGCGGTGTGCAAAAACATGAAGAGCCTGAAAATTTGTGAAAAATATGAAAAGCCTCAAAAGGTGTCAAAAATATGAGGAGCATGAAAGGGTCTGAAAAATAGGAGGAGCATGAAACGATATTCAAAAACATGAAGAGTCTGAAAATTTGTGAAAAATATGAAAAGCCTCAAAACGTGTCAAAAATATGAGGAGCATTAAACGGTCTGAAAAATAGGAGAAGCATGAAGTGTTCTTCAAAACCCTGAAGAGCCTGAAAAGGTGTGAAAAATATGAAGAGCTTCAAAAGGTGTCAAATATATGAGGAGCATGAAACGGTCTGAAAAATAGAAGGAGCATGAAGCGGTGTTAAAAATCATGAAGAGCCTGAAAAGGTGTAAGAAATATGAAGAGCTTCAAAAGGTGTCAAAAATATGAGGAGTATGAAATGGTATGAAAAATAGGAGCAGCATGAAACGGTGTTCAAAAACATGAAGAGCCTGAAAAGGTGTGAAAAATATGAAGAGGTTCAAATGCTGTCAAAAATATGAGGAGGTTGAAACGGTCTGAAAAATAGGAGGAGCATAAAGAGGTGTTGAAAAACATAAAGAGCCTGTAAAGGTGTGAAAAATATGAAGAGCTTCAAAAGGTGTGAAAAATATGAAGAGCTTCCAAAGGTGTCGAAAATAAGATGAGATGAAACGGTGTGAAAAATAGGAGGAGCATGAGGTGGTGTTGAAAAACATGAAGTGTTTGAAAAGGTGTGAAATATATGAACAGCTTCTAAAGGTGTGAAAAATATGAGCAGGTTCAAAAAGTGTCAATAATATGAGGAGATTGAAACGGTCTGAAAAACAGGAGGAGCATGAAACAATGTTGAAAAACATGAAGAGCCTTAAAAGGTGTGAAAAATATGAAGAGCTTCAAAAGGTGTCAAAAATATGAGGAGGTTGAAACGGTCTGAAAAACAGGAGGAGCATGAAGTGGTGTTGAAAAACATAAAGAGCCTGAAAAGGTGTGAAAAATATGAAGAGCTTCAAAAGGTGTCAAAAATATGAGGAGCATGAAACGGTCTGAAAAACAGGAGGAGCATGAAGTGGTGTTGAAAAACATGAAGAGCCTAAAAAGGTGTGAAAAATATGAAGAGCTTCAAATGTGAGAAAAATATGAGGAGAATGAAACGGTCTGAAATTTAGGAGGAGCATGAAGCGGTGTTGAAAAACATGAAGAGCCTGAAAACGTGTGAAAAATACGAAGAGCTTCAAAAGGTGTGAAAAATATGAAGAGCTTCCAAAGGTGTCGAAATTAAGATGAGATGAAACGGTCTGAAAAATAGGAGGAGCATGAGGTGGTGTTGAAAAACATGGAGTGTTTGAAAAGGTGTGAAATATATGAACAGCTTCAAAAGGTGTGAAAAATATGAGCAGCTTCAAAAAGTGTCAATAATATGAGGAGATTGAAACGGTCTGAAAAACAGGAGGAGCATGAAACAATGTTGAAAAACATGAAGAGCCTTAAAAGGTGTGAAAAATATGAAGAGCTTCAAATGGTGTGAAATACATGAGGAGGATGAAACGGTCTGAAAAATACGAGGAGCATGAAGCGATGTTCAAAAACATGAAGAGCCTGAAAAGGTGTGAAAAATATGAAGAGCTTCAAAAGGTGTCAAAAATATGAGGAGCATGAAACGTTCTGAAAAATATGATGAGCATGAAAAGGTTTTGCAAATCATGAAGAGCCTGAAAAAGTGTGAAAAATATGAAGAGCTTCAAAAGGTGTGAAAAATATGAAGAGCTTCAAAAGGTGTCAAAAATATGAGGAGCATTAAACAGTCCGAAAAATACGATGAGAATGAATCGGTTTTGAAAAAGCTGAAGAGCATGAAAAGGTGTGAAAAATATGAAGAGCTTCGAAAGGTGTCAAAAATATGAAGAGCTTCAAAAGCAGTCAAAAATATGAGAAGCATGAAACGACAGAAAAATATGAGGAGCTTGAAGTCGTGTTGAAAAACATGAAGAGCATGGAAAGGTGTGAAATATATGAAGAGCTTCAAAAGTTGTCAAAAATATGAGGAGCAAGAAACGGTCTGAAAAATAGGAGGAGCATGAAGCAGTCGTCAAAAACATGAAGATCATGAAAAGATGTGAAAAATATGAACAGCTTCAAAAGGTCTCAAGGATATGAGGAGCATGAAACAGTCGGAAAAATAGGAGGAGCATGAAACGGTGTTCAAAAACCTGAAGAGCCTGAAAAGGTGTGAAAAATATGAAGAGCTTCAAAAGGTGTCAAAAATATGAGAAGCATGTAACGACTGAAAAATAGGAGGAGCATGAAGAGGTGTTGAAAAACATGAAGAGCCTGAAAAGGTGTGAAATATATGAAGAGCTTTAAAAACCTGTCCAAAATATGAGGAGCATGAAACGGTCTGAAAAATAGGAGGAGCATGAAGCGGTGTTTAAAAACATGAAGAGCATGAAAAGGTGTGAAAAATATGAAGAATTTCAAAGGGTGTCAAAAATATGAGAAGCATGAAACGGTCTCAAAAATAGGAGGAGCATGAACCGGTTTTTAAAAACATGAAGAGCCTGAAAAAGTGTGAAATAAATGAAGAGCTTCAAAAGATGTCAAAAATATGAGGAGCATGAAACGGTCTGAAAAATAGTAGGAGCATGAAGCGGTGTTAAAAAACATGAAGAGCCTGAAAAGCTGTGAAAAATATGAAAAGCTTCTAAAGATCTCAAAAATATGTGGAGCATGAAACGGTCTGAAAAACAGGAGGAGCACGAAGCGGTGGTCAAAAACATGAAGAGCCTGAAAAGGTGTGAAAAACCTGAAGAGCTTCTAAAGGTGTTAAAAATATGAGAAGCATGAAACGACTGAAAAATAGGAGAAGCATGAAGCGGTGTTGAAAAACATGCAGAGCATGAAAAGGGGTGAAAAATATGAAGAGCTTCAAAAGGTGTCAAAAATATGAGGAGCATGAAACAGCCTGAAAAATAGGATGACCATGCAACGATTTTGAAAAAAATGAAAAGCAGGAAAATGTGTGAAAAATATGAAGAGCTTCAAAATGTGTCAAAAATATGAGGAGCATGAAACGATCTGAAAAATACGAGGAGCATGAAGCGGTGGTTAAAAACATGAAGAGCCTGAAAAGATGTGAAAAACATGAAGAGCTTCAAAAGGTGTCAAAAATATGAGGAGCATGAAATGGTATGAAAAATAGGAGGAGCATGAAGCGGTGTTCAAAACATGAAGAGCCTGAAAAGGTGTGAAAAATATGAAGAGCTTCAAAAGGTGTCAAAAATATGAGGAGCATGAAACGTTCTGAAAAATATGATGAGCATGAAAAGGTTTTGCAAATCATGAAGAGCCTGAAAAAGTGTGAAAAATATGAAGAGCTTCAAAAGGTGTGAAAAATATGAAGAGCTTCAAAAGGTGTCATAAATGAGATGAGCATGAAACGGTCTGAAAAATAGGAGGAGGATGAAGCGGTGTTCAAAAACATGAAGAGCCTGAAAAGGTGTGAAATATATGAAGAGCTTCAAAAGGTGTCAAAAAAATGAGGAGCATGAAATGGTCTGCTAAATAGGAGGAGCATGAAGCGGTGTGCAAAAACATGAAGAGCCTGAAAATTTGTGAAAAATATGAAAAGCCTCAAAAGGTGTCAAAAATATGAAGAGCATGAAACGGTCTGAAAAATAGGAGGAACATGAAACGATATTCAAAAACATGAAGAGTCTGAAAATTTGTGAAAAATATGAAAAGCCTCAAAACGTGGTAAAAATATGAGGAGCATTAAACGGTCTGAAAAATAGGAGAAGCATGAAGTGTTCTTCAAAACCATGAAGAGCCTGAAAAGGTGTGAAAAATATGAAGAGCTTCAAAAGGTGTCAAATATATGAGGAGCCTGAAACGGTCTGAAAAATAGAAGGAGCATGAAGCGGTGTTCAAAATCATGAAGAGCCTGAAAAGGTGTAAGAAATATGAAGAGCTTCAAAAGGTGTCAAAAATATGAGGAGTATGAAATGGTATGAAAAATAGGAGCAGCATGAAACGGTGTTCAAAAACATGAAGAGCATGAAAAGGTGTGAAAAATATGAAGAGCTTCAAATGCTGTCAAAAATATGAGGAGGTTGAAACGGTCTGAAAAATAGGAGGAGCATAAAGAGGTTTTGAAAAACATAAAGAGCCTGTAAAGGTGTGAAAAATATGAAGAGCTTCAAAAGGTGTGAAAAATATGAAGAGCTTCCAAAGGTGTCGAAAATAAGATGAGATGAAACGGTGTGAAAAATAGGAGGAGCATGAGGTGGTGTTGAAAAACATGAAGTGTTTGAAAAGGTGTGAAATATATGAACAGCTTCTAAAGGTGTGAAAAATATGAGCAGGTTCAAAAAGTGTCAATAATATGAGGAGATTGAAACGGTCTGAAAAACAGGAGGAGCATGAAACAATGTTGAAAAACATGAAGAGCCTTAAAAGGTGTGAAAAATATGAAGAGCTTCAAATGCTGTCAAAAATATGAGGAGGTTGAAACGGTCTGAAAAACAGGAGGAGCATGAAGTGGTGTTGAAAAACATGAAGTGCCTGAAAAGGTGTGAAAAATATGAAGAGCTTCAAAAGGTGTCAAAAATATGAGGAGCATGAAACGGTCTGAAAAACAGGAGGAGCATGAAGTGTTGTTGAAAAACATGAAGAGCCTAAAAAGGTGTGAAAAATATGAAGAGCTTCAAATGTGAGAAAAATATGAGGAGAATGAAACGGTCTGAAATTTAGGAGGAGCATGAAGCGGTGTTGAAAAACATGAAGAGCCTCAAAACGGGTGAAAAATATGAAGAGCTTCAAAAGGTGTGAAAAATATGAAGAGCTTCCAAAGGTGTCGAAAATAAGATGAGATGAAACGGTCTGAAAAATAGGAGGAGCATGAGGTGCTGTTGAAAAACATGAAGTGTTTGAAAAGGTGTGAAATATATGAACAGCTTCAAAAGGTGTGAAAAATATGAGCAGCTTCAAAAAGTGTCAATAATATGAGGAGATTGAAACGGTCTGAAAAACAGGAGGAGCATGAAACAATGTTGAAAAACATGAAGAGCCTTAAAAGGTGTGAAAAATATGAAGAGCTTCAAATGGTGTGAAATACATGAGGAGGATGAAACGGTCTGAAAAATACGAGGAGCATGAAGCGATGTTCAAAAACATGAAGAGCCTGAAAAGGTGTGAAAAACATGAAGAGCTTCAAAAGGTGTCAAAAATATGAGGAGCATGATATGGTCTGAAAAATAGGAGGAGCATGAAGCGGTGTTCAAAACATGAAGAGCCTGAAAAGGTGTGAAAAATATGAAGAGCTTCAAAAGGTGTCAAAAATATGAGGAGCATGAACCGTTCTGAAAAATATGATGAGCATGAAAAGGTTTTGCAAATCATGAAGAGCCTGAAAAAGTGTGAAAAATATGAAGAGCTTCAAAAGGTGTGAAAAATATGAAGAGCTTCAAAAGGTGTCAAAAATATGAGGAGCATTAAACAGTCCGAAAAATACGATGAGAATGAATCGGATTTGAAAACGATGAAGAGCATGAAAAGGTGTGAAAAATATGAAGAGCTTCAAAAGGTGTCAAAAATATGAAGAGCTTCAAAAGGAGTCAAAAATATGAGAAGCATGAAACGACAGAAAAATAGGAGGAGCTTGAAGTGGTGTTGAAAAACATGAAGAGCATGGAAAGGTGTGAAATATATGAAGAGCTTCAAAAGTTGTCAAAAATATGAGGAGCAAGAAACGGTCTGAAAAATAGGAGGAGCATGAAGCAGTCGTCAAAAACATGAAGATCATGAAAAGATGTGAAAAATATGAACAGCTTCAAAAGGTCTCAAGGATATGAGGAGCATGAAACAGTCGGAAAAATAGGAGGAGCATGAAACGGTGTTCAAAAACCTGAAGAGCCTGAAAAGGTGTGAAAAATATGAAGAGCTTCAAAAGGTGTCAAAAATATGGAAGCATGTAACGACTGAAAAATAGGAGGAGAATGAAGAGGTGTTGAAAAACATGAAGAGCCTGAAAAGGTGTGAAATATATGAAGAGCTTTAAAAACGTGTCCAAAATATGAGGAGCATGAAACGGTCTGAAAAATAGGAGGAGCATGAAGCGGTGTTTAAAAACATGAAGAGCATGAAAAGGTGTGAAAAATATGAAGAATTTCAAAGGGTGTCAAAAATATGAGAAGCATGAAACGGTCTCAAAAATAGGAGGAGCATGAACCGGTTTTTAAAAACATGAAGAGCCTGAAAAAGTGTGAAATAAATGAAGAGCTTCAAAAGATGTCAAAAATATGAGGAGCATGAAACGGTCTGAAAAATAGTAGGAGCATGAAGCGGTGTTAAAAAACATGAAGAGCCTGAAAAGCTGTGAAAAATATGAAAAGCTTCTAAAGATCTCAAAAATATGTGGAGCATGAAACGGTCTGAAAAATAGGAGGAGCACGAAGCGGTGGTCAAAAACATGAAGAGCCTGAAAAGGTGTGAAAAACCTGAAGAGCTTCTAAAGGTGTTAAAAATATGAGAAGCATGAAACGACTGAAAAATAGGAGAAGCATGAAGCGGTGTTGAAAAACATGCAGAGCATGAAAAGGGGTGAAAAATATGAAGAGCTTCAAAAGGTGTCAAAAATATGAGGAGCATGAAACAGCCTGAAAAATAGGATGACCATGAAACGATTTTGAAAAAAATGAAAAGCAGGAAAATGTGTGAAAAATATGAAGAGCTTCAAAATGTGTCAAAAATATGAGGAGCAATAAACGGTCTGAAAAATAGGAGAAGCATGAAGTGTTCTTCAAAACCATGAAGAGCCTGAAAAGGTGTGAAAAATATGAAGAGCTTCAAAAGGTGTCAAATATATGAGGAGCCTGAAACGGTCTGAAAAATAGAAGGAGCATGAAGCGGTGTTCAAAATCATGAAGAGCCTGAAAAGGTGTAAGAAATATGAAGAGCTTCAAAAGGTGTCAAAAATATGAGGAGTATGAAATGGTATGAAAAATAGGAGCAGCATGAAACGGTGTTCAAAAACATGAAGAGCATGAAAAGGTGTGAAAAATATGAAGAGCTTCAAATGCTGTCAAAAATATGAGGAGGTTGAAACGGTCTGAAAAATAGGAGGAGCATAAAGAGGTTTTGAAAAACATAAAGAGCCTGTAAAGGTGTGAAAAATATGAAGAGCTTCAAAAGGTGTGAAAAATATGAAGAGCTTCCAAAGGTGTCGAAAATAAGATGAGATGAAACGGTGTGAAAAATAGGAGGAGCATGAGGTGGTGTTGAAAAACATGAAGTGTTTGAAAAGGTGTGAAATATATGAACAGCTTCTAAAGGTGTGAAAAATATGAGCAGGTTCAAAAAGTGTCAATAATATGAGGAGATTGAAACGGTCTGAAAAACAGGAGGAGCATGAAACAATGTTGAAAAACATGAAGAGCCTTAAAAGGTGTGAAAAATATGAAGAGCTTCAAATGCTGTCAAAAATATGAGGAGGTTGAAACGGTCTGAAAAACAGGAGGAGCATGAAGTGGTGTTGAAAAACATGAAGTGCCTGAAAAGGTGTGAAAAATATGAAGAGCTTCAAAAGGTGTCAAAAATATGAGGAGCATGAAACGGTCTGAAAAACAGGAGGAGCATGAAGTGTTGTTGAAAAACATGAAGAGCCTAAAAAGGTGTGAAAAATATGAAGAGCTTCAAATGTGAGAAAAATATGAGGAGAATGAAACGGTCTGAAATTTAGGAGGAGCATGAAGCGGTGTTGAAAAACATGAAGAGCCTCAAAACGGGTGAAAAATATGAAGAGCTTCAAAAGGTGTGAAAAATATGAAGAGCTTCCAAAGGTGTCGAAAATAAGATGAGATGAAACGGTCTGAAAAATAGGAGGAGCATGAGGTGCTGTTGAAAAACATGAAGTGTTTGAAAAGGTGTGAAATATATGAACAGCTTCAAAAGGTGTGAAAAATATGAGCAGCTTCAAAAAGTGTCAATAATATGAGGAGATTGAAACGGTCTGAAAAACAGGAGGAGCATGAAACAATGTTGAAAAACATGAAGAGCCTTAAAAGGTGTGAAAAATATGAAGAGCTTCAAATGGTGTGAAATACATGAGGAGGATGAAACGGTCTGAAAAATACGAGGAGCATGAAGCGATGTTCAAAAACATGAAGAGCCTGAAAAGATGTGAAAAACATGAAGGGCTTCAAAAGGTGTCAAAAATATGAGGAGCATGATATGGTCTGAAAAATAGGAGGAGCATGAAGCGGTGTTCAAAACATGAAGAGCCTGAAAAGGTGTGAAAAATATGAAGAGCTTCAAAAGGTGTCAAAAATATGAGGAGCATGAACCGTTCTGAAAAATATGATGAGCATGAAAAGGTTTTGCAAATCATGAAGAGCCTGAAAAAGTGTGAAAAATATGAAGAGCTTCAAAAGGTGTGAAAAATATGAAGAGCTTCAAAAGGTGTCAAAAATATGAGGAGCATTAAACAGTCCGAAAAATACGATGAGAATGAATCGGATTTGAAAACGATGAAGAGCATGAAAAGGTGTGAAAAATATGAAGAGCTTCAAAAGGTGTCAAAAATATGAAGAGCTTCAAAAGGAGTCAAAAATATGAGAAGCATGAAACGACAGAAAAATAGGAGGAGCTTGAAGTGGTGTTGAAAAACATGAAGAGCATGGAAAGGTGTGAAATATATGAAGAGCTTCAAAAGTTGTCAAAAATATGAGGAGCAAGAAACGGTCTGAAAAATAGGAGGAGCATGAAGCAGTCGTCAAAAACATGAAGATCATGAAAAGATGTGAAAAATATGAACAGCTTCAAAAGGTCTCAAGGATATGAGGAGCATGAAACAGTCGGAAAAATAGGAGGAGCATGAAACGGTGTTCAAAAACCTGAAGAGCCTGAAAAGGTGTGAAAAATATGAAGAGCTTCAAAAGGTGTCAAAAATATGAGGAGCATGAAACAGCCTGAAAAATAGGAGGAGCATGAAACGGTCTGAAAAATAGGAGGAGCATGAAACAGTGGAGAAATATATGAAGAGCTTCAAAAGGTGTCAAAAATATGAGGAGCATGAAACGGTCTGAAAAATAGGAGGAGCATGAAGCTGTAATGAAAAACATGAAGAGCCTGAAAAGGTGTGAAAATATGAAGAGCTTCAAAAGGTGTCAAAAATATGAGGAGCATGAAACGGTCTGAAAAATAGGAGAAACATGAAGCGGTGTGAAAAACATGAAGAGCCTGAAAAGGTGTGAAAAATATGAAGAGCTTCAAAAAGTGTCAAAAATATGAGGAGCAAGAAACGGTCTGAAAAATAGGAGGAGCCTGAAGCGATGTGAAAAAGATGAAGAGCCTGAAAAGCTGTGAAATATAAGAAGAGCTTCAAAAGGTGTCAAAAATATGAGGAGCATGAAACGGTCTGAAAAATAGGAGGAGCCTGAAGCATTGCTGAAAAACAAGAAGAGCCTGAAAAGATGTGAAAAACATGAACAGCTTCAAAAGGTGTCAAAATTATGAGGAGCTTGAAAAGGTCTGAAAAATATGAAGGAGCATGAAACGGTTTGAAAAATAGGAGGAGCATGAAACGTGGTGAAAAACATGAAGAGCTTCAAAAGTTGTCAAAAATAGGGAGAGCACGATACTGTCTGAAAAATTAGAGGAGCATGAAACAGTCTGAAAAATAGGAGGAGCATGATACTGTCTGAAAAATAAGAGGAGCACAAAACGATCTGAAAAATAGGAGGAGCACGAAACTGTTTGAAAAATAGGAGGAGCATGAAACGTTGTTGAAAAACATAAAGAGCATGAAAAGGTGTGAAGAATATGAAGAGCTTCAAAAGGTGTCAAAAATATGAGGAAAAAGAAATGGTCAAAAAAATAGGAGGAGCATGAAAAGGTGTTGAGAACATAAAAAGCCTGAAAAGGTGTGAATAATATGAAGAGCTTCAAAAGGTGTCAAAAATATGAGGAGGATGAAACGGTTTTAAATATAGGAGGAGCATGAAATGGTCTGAAAAATAGGAGGAGCATGAAACAGTCTGAAAAATAGGAGGAGCATGAAATTGTGTTGAAAAACATGAAGGGCCTAAGAGGTGTGTAAAATATGAAGAGCTTCAAAAGGATTCAATTATACGAGGAGCATGAAACGGTCTGAAAAATATGAGGAGCACGAAACTGTCTGAAAAATAGGAGGAGCATGAAACAGTCTGAAAAATAGGAGGAGCATGAAACAGTGGAGAAATATATGAAGAGCTTCAAAAGGTGTCAAAAATATGTGGAGCATGAAACGGTCTGAAAAATCGGAGGAGCATGAAACTATGTTGAAAAACATGAAGAGACTGAAAAGCTGTGAAAAATATGAAGAGCTTCAAAAAGTGTCCAAAATATGAGGTGCATGAAACTGTCTGATAATAGGAGGAGCATGAAACGGTCTGGTAAATAGGCGGAGCATTAAACGGTTTTGAAAAACATGAAGAGCTTCAAAAGGTGTCAAAAATTTGAGGAGGATGAAACGGTCTGAAAAATATGAGGAGCTTGAAACGGTCTGCAAAATAGTAGTAGCATGAAACGGTGTTCAAAAACATGAAGAGCTTCAAAAGTTGTCAAAAATATGAGGAGCATGAAACGGTCTGTAAAATAGGAGGAGCATGAAACGGTGTTGAAAAACCTGAAGAGCATGAAAAGGTGTGAAAAATATGAAGAGCTTCAAATGGTGTCAAAAATATGAGGAGCATTAAACCTTCTGAAAAATAGGAGGAGCATGAACGGTGTTCAAAAACATGAAGAGCATGAAAAGGTTTGAAAAATTTGAAAAGCTACAAAGCGTGTCAAAAAAATTAGGAGGATGAAACGGTCTGATAAATTGGAGGAGCATGAAGCGGTGTTGAAAAACATGAAGAGCCTGAAAAGGTGTGAAAAATATGAAGAGCTTCAAAAGGTTTTCAAAAATATGAGGAGCATGAAACAGTCTGTAAAATAGGAGGAACATGAAACAGTTTGGAAAACAGGAGGAGCATGAAACGGTATTGAAAAACATGAAGAGCCTGAATATGTGTGAAAAATATGAATAGCTTCAAAACGAGTAAAAAAATTAGGAGCATGAAACAGTCTGAAAAATAGGAGGAGCATGAATCGGTCTGAAAAATAGGAGGAGCCTGAAACGGTGTGAAAAATAAGGGGAGCATGAAACGGTGTTGAAAAATATGAAGAGCATGAAAAGGAGTGAAAAATATGAAGAGCTTCAAAAGGTGTTAAAAATATGAGGAGTATGAAACGGTCTGAAAAATATGAAGAGCATGAAATGGTCTGCAAAATAGGAGGAGCATGTACGGTGTTGAAAATCGTGAAGAGCTTCAAAAGGTGTCAAAAATATGAGGAGCATGAAATGGTCAGAAAAATATGAGGAGCACGAAACTGTCTGAAAAATAGGAGGAGCATGAAACGTTGTTGAAAAAGATGAAGAGCATTAAAAGATGTGAAAAATATGAAGAGCTTCAAAAAGTGTTAAAAATATGATGAGCATGAAACGGTCTGAAAATGTGAGGAGCACGAAACGTTCTGAAAAATAGGAGGACCATGAAACGGTGTTGAAAAACATGAAGAGCATGAAAAGGTGAGAAAAATATGTAGAGCTTCAAAAGGTGTCAAAAATATGAGGAAGACGAAATGGTCTGAAAAATAGGACGAGCATGAAGCGGTGTTGAAAAACATGAAGAGCCTGACATGGTGAGAAAAATATGAAGAGCTTCAAAAGGTTTCAAAAATATGAGGAGCATGAAACCGTCTAAAAATATGACGAGCATGAAATGGTGTTGAAAAACATGAAGAGCCTCAAAAGGTGTGAAAAATATGAAGAGCTTCAAAAGGTGTCAAAAAAATGAGGAGCATGAAACGGTCTGAAAAATAGGAGGAGCATGACACGATGTTGAAAAACATGAAGACATGATAAGGTGTGAAAAATATGAAGAGCTTCCAAAGGTGTCAAAAATATGAGGAGCATGAAACGGTCTGAAAAATAGGAGGAGCATGAAGCGGTGTTGAAAAACATGAAGAGATTCAAAATGTGTCAGAAATATGAGGAGCATGAAACGGTCTGAAAAATAGGAGGAGCATGAAACGGTGTTGAAAAACATGAAGAGATTCAAAATGTGTCAGAAATATGAGGAGCATGAAACGGTCTGAAAAATAGGAGGAGCATGAAACGGTGTTGAGAAACATGAAGAGCATGAAGAGGTGTGGAGAATATGAAGAGCTTCAAAAGGTGGCCAAAATTTGAGGAGCATGAAACGGTCTGATACATATGAGGAGCATGAAACGGTCTGCCATATAGGAGGAGCATGAAACGGTGTTGAAAAACATGAAGAGCCTGAAAATTGTGAAAAATATGAAGAGCGTCAAAAGCTGCCAAAAATAGGAGGAGCATGAAACGGTCTGAAAAATATGAAGGAGCATGTAACGGTGTTGAAAAACATGAAGAGCTTCAAAAGGTGTCAAAATTATGAGGAGCATGAAACGGTCTGAAAAATATGAAAGAGCATGAAACGGTTTGACAAATAGGAGGAGCATGAAACGTGGTGAAAAACATGAAGAGCTTCAAAAGGTGTCAAAAATAGGAGGAGCACGATACTGTCTGAAAAATAAGAGGAGCATGAAACAGTCTGAAAAATAGGAGGAGCATGATACTGTCTGAAAAATAAGAGGAGCAGGAAACTGTCTGAAAAATAGGAGGAGCATGAAACGGTCTGAAAAATAGGAGGAGCATGAAACAGTGGAGAAATATATGAAGAGCTTCAAAAGGTGTCAAAAATATGAGGAGCATGAAACGATCTGAAAAATAAGAGGAGCATGAAGCTGTAATGAAAAACATGAAGAGCCTGAAAAGGTGTGAAAATATGAAGAGCTTCAAAAGGTGTCAAAAATATGAGGAGCATGAAACGGTCTGAAAAATAGGAGAAACATGAAGCGGTGTGAAAAACATGAAGAGCCTGAAAAGGTGTGAAAAATATGAAGAGCTTCAAAAAGTGTCAAAAATATGAGGAGCATGAAACGGTCTGAAAAATAGGAGGAGCCTGAAGCATTGCTGAAAAAAAAGAAGAGCCTGAAAAGATGTGAAAAACATGAAAAGCTTCAAAAGGTGTCAAAATTATGAGGAGCTTGAAACGGTCTGAAAAATATGAAGGAGCATGAAACGGTTTGAAAAATAGGAGGAGCATGAAACGTTGTGAAAAACATGAAGAGCTTCAAAAGTTGTCAAAAATAGGAAGAGCACGATACTGTCTGAAAAATAAGAGGAGCATGAAACAGTCTAAAAAATGGGAGGAGCATGATACTGTCTGAAAAATAAGAGGAGCACAAAATGGTCTGAAAAATAGGGGGAGCACGAAACTGTTTGAAAAATAGGAGGAGCATGAAACGGTGTTGAAAAACATAAAGAGCATGAAAAGGTGTGAAGAATATGAAGAGCTTCAAAGAATGTCAAACCTGAGGAACATGAAACGGTCTGATAAATAGAGGAGCATGAAATGGTCTGAAAAATAGGAGGAGCATGAAACACTCTGAAAAATAGGAGGAGCATGAAACGCTCTGAAAAATAGGAGGAGCATGAAACGGTGTTGAAAAAGGTGAAGAGCTTCAAAAGGTTTCAAAAATATGAGGAGCATGAAACGTTCTGAAAAATATGAGGAGAATGAAACAGTCTGCAAAATAGGAGGAGCATGAAATGGTGTTGAAAAATATGAAGAGCTTCAAAAGGTGTCAAAAAATGAGAAGCATGAAACGGTCTGAAAAATAGGAGGACCATGAAACGATGTTGAAAAACATTAAGAGCTTCAAAAGGTGTCAAAAATATGAGGAGCATGAAACGGTCGGAAAAATAGGAGGAGCATGAAACGGTCTGCAAAATAGGAGTAGCATGAAAAGGTGTGAAAAATATGAAGAGCTTCAAAAGGTGTCAAAAATATGAGGAGCATGAAAAGGTCTGAAAAATGGGAGGAGCAGGAAACGGTGTTGAAAAACATGAAGAGCCTGAAAATGTGTAAAAAAAAATGAAGAGCTTCAAAAGGTGTAAAGAATATGAGGAGCATGAAACGGTCTGAAATATAGAGGAGCATGAAACGGTGTGAAAAAACATTAAGAGCATGAAAAGTTGTGAAAAATACGAGGAGCATGAAAAGGTGTGAAAAATATAAGGAGCATGAAAAGGTGTGAAAAATACGAGGAGCATGAAAAGGTGTGAAAAATAAGAGGAGCATGAAAAGTTGTGAAAAACACGAGGAGCATGAATAGGTGTGAAAAACATGAAAAGCATGAAACAGTGTGAAAAATACAGGAGCATGAAAAGGTACGAAAAATACGAGGAGCATGGAAAGGTGTGAAAAATTTGAGGAGCATGAAACGGTCTGAAAAATATGAAGAGCATGAAATGGTGTGAAAAACACGAGCAGCATGAAAAGTTGTGGAAAACACGAAGTGCATATAAATGTGTGAAAAATTCGAAGAGCATGAAAAGGTTTGCAAAATACGAAGAGCATGTAAAGGTGTGAAAAATACGAGGAGCATTAAAGGTGTGAAAATTACGAGGAGCATGAAAAGGTGTGAAAAATAGTAGGAGCATGAAAAGGTCTGAAAAATACGAGGACCATGAAAAGTTGTGAAAAATACGTAGAGCATTAAAAGGTGTGAGAAAAACAAGGAGCATGAAAAGCTCTGTAAAATACGAGGAGCATGAAAAGGTGTGAAAAATACGAGGAGCATATAAAGGTCTAAAAATATGAGGAGTGTGAAACGGTCTAAAAAATGTGAGGAGCATGAAACTGCGTGAAAATAGAAAGAGCATGAAACGGTGTGAAAAACATGAAGACCTTTAAAACGTGTCAGAAATATGAGGACCATGAAAAGATGTGAAAAATATGAGGAGCATGAAAAGGTATGAAAAATAGGAGGAGCATGAAAATGTGTCAAAAATATGAAGAGCATGAAAAGTTGTGAAATATATGAGGAGCATGAAAAGGTGTGAAAAATACGAGGAGCACAAAAAGGTCTGAAAGTACGAGGACCATGAAAAGGTCTGAAAAATACGAGGAGCATGAAAAGGTCTATAAAATATGAGGATCATGTAAAGGTCAGAAAAATACGAGGAGCATGAAAAGGTGTGAAAAATATGAGGAGCATGAAAAGGTGTGAAATATATGAGGAGCATGAAAAATTGTAAAAAACACGAAGAGCATGAAAATGTGTGAAAAACACGAAGAGCATGAAAATGTATAAAAATTCGAAGAGCATGAAAAGGTTTGAAAATCACGAAGAGCATGAAAAGGTGGGAACAATACAAGGAGCATGAAAAGGTTTGTAAAATACGAGGAGCATGAAAAGATGTGAAAAATCCGAGGAGCACGAAAAGGTCTGAAATATACGAGGACCATGAAAAGTTCTAAAAAATACGACTGGCATGACAAGGTGGGAAAAATATGAAGAGCATGAAAAGGTGTGAAAAATATGAGGAGCATGAAAAGGTGTGAAAAATACGAAGAGCATGAAAAGGTGTGAAAAATACAAGGAGCATGAAAAGGTGTGAACAATAGTAGGAGCATGAAAAGGTCTGAAAAATACGAGGAGCATGAAAAGGTGTGAAAAAAACAGGAGCATGAAAAGGTCTAAAAAATTCGAGGAGGATGAAATGGTGTGAAAATATGAAGATCATGAAACAGTGTGAAAAATATGAAGACCTTTTAAACGTGTCAAATATATGAGGAGCATGAAAAGATGTGAAAAATATGAGGAGCATTAAAATATGTCAATTATATGAAGAGCATGAAAAGTTGTGAAATATATGAGGAGCATGAAAAGGTGTGAAAAACACGAGGAGTACGAAAAGGTCTGCAAATAAGAGGAGTACGAAAAGGTCTGAAAAAATATGAGGAGCATGAAAAGGTGTGAAAACTACAAAGTGCATGAAAATGTGTGAAAAATTCGAAGAGCAGGAAAAGGTTTGAAAAATACGAAGAGCATGTAAAGGTGTGAAAAATACGAAGAGCATGTAAAGGTGTGAAAAATACGGAGAATTAAAGGTGTGAAAAATACGAGGAGCATGAAAAGGTGTGAAAATTCAATGAGAAAGAAAATGTGCTAAAAATACGAGGAGCATGAAAAGGTGGGAAAAATAGTAGGAGCATGAAAAGGTCTGAAAAATATGAGGAACATGAAAAGGTGTGAAAACTACAAAGAGCATGAAAAGGTGTGAAAAATTCGAAGAGCAGGAAAAGGTTTGAAAAATACGAAGAGCATGTAAAGGTTTGAAAAATACGAAGAGCATGTAAAGATGTGAAAAATACGGAGAATTAAAGGTGTGAAAAATACGAGGAGCATGAAAAGGTGTGAAAAATGCAATGAGAAAGAAAATGTGCTAAAAATACGAGGAGCATGAAAAGGTGGGAAAAATAGTAGGAGCATGAAAAGGTGTGAAAAATATGAGGAACATGAAAAGGTGTGAAAACTACAAAGAGCATGAAAAGGTGTGAAAAATACGAGGTGCATGAAAAGATCTGAAAAATATGAGAAGCATGAAAAGGTGTGAAAAATATGAGGAGCATGAAACGGTGTGAAATTATGAAGAGCATGAAACGGTGTTAAAAATATGAAGAGCATGAAACGGTGTGAAAAACACGAGCAGCAAGAAAAAATGTGGAAAACACGAAGTGCATGATAATGTGTGAAAAATTCGAAGAGCATGAAAAGGTTTGAAAAATACGGAGAATTAAAGGTGTGAAAAATACGAGGAGCATGAAAAGGTGTGAAAAATACGATGAGAAAGAAAATGTGCTAAAAATACGAGGAGCATGAAAAGGTGGGAAAAATAGTAGGAGCATGAAAAGGTCTGAAAAATACGAGGAACATGAAACAGTGTGAAAATATAAAGAGCATGAAACGGTGTGAAAAATATGAAGACCTTTAAAAGGTGTCAAAAATATGAGGAGTATGAAAAGATGTGAAAAACATGAGGATCATGAAATGGTATGAAAAATATGAGAAGCATGAAATATGTAAAAAATATGAAGAGCATGAAAAGTTGTGAAAAATATGAAGAGCATGAAATGGTTTGAAAAGTATAAAGAGCATGAAAAGTTGTGCAAAATACAAAGAGCATGAGTGGTGTGAAATATACGAAGACAATGAAAAGATGTGAAAAATTATGAAAAGCATGAAAGGTTGTGAAAAATACAAAGAGCATGAAAAGGTTTGAAAAATACAAAGTGCATGAAAAGGTGTGAAAAATACGAGGAGCATGAAACGGTGTGAAAAATACGAGGAGCATGAAAAGTTCTGAAAAACACGAGGAGCATGAAAAGGTCTGAAAAATACGAGGAGCATGAAAAGTTCTGAAAAACACGAGGAGCATGAAAAGGTCTGAAAAGTACGTGGAGCATGAAAAGGTGTGAACAATATGAAGAGCATGAAACGATGTTAAAAATATGAAGAGCATGAAACGGTGTGAAAAACATGAGCAGCATGAAACAATGTGGAAAACACGAAGTGCATGCAAATGTGTGAAAAATTCGAAGAGCATTAAAGGTGTGAAAAATACGAGGAGCATGAAAAGGTGTGAAAAATACGATGAGAAAGAAAATGTGCTAAAAATACAAGGAGCATGAAAAGGTGGGAAAAATAGTAGGAGCATTTAAAGGTGTGAAAAATACGAGGAAAATGAAACGGTGTGAAAATATAAAGAGCATGAAACGGTGTGAAAAATATGAAGACCTTTAAAAGGTGTCAAAAATATGAGGAGCATGAAAAGATGTGAAAAATATGAGGAGCATGAAATGGTATGAAAAATATGAGGAGCATGAAATATGTAAAAAATATGAAGAGCATGAAAAGTTGTGAAAAATATGAAGAGGATGAAAAGATGTGAAAAATATGAAGAGCATGAAATGGTTTGAAAAGTATGAAAAGCTTGAAAAGCTGTGAAAAATACAAAGAGCATGATGGGTGTGAAATATACGAAGACAATGAAAAGGTGTGAAAAATTATGAAAAGCATGAAAAGTTGTGAAAAATACAAAGAGCATGAAAAGGTTTGAAAAATACAAAGTGCATGAAAAGGTGTGAAAAATACGAGGAGCATGAAACGGTGTGAAAAATGCGAAAGCATGAAATGCTGTGAAAAATACGAGGAGCAGGAAAAGGTCTGAAAAATACGAGGAGCATGAAAAGGTGTGAAAAATACGAGGAGCATGAAAAGGTGTGAAAGATACGAGGAGCATGAAAAGGTGTGAACAATACTAGGAGCATGAAAATGTCTGAAAAATACGATGAGCATGAAAAGGTGTGAAAAATATGCGGAGTATGAAACGGTGTGATAAATATGAGGAGCATGAAACGGTTTCAAAAATATGAGGAACATGAAAAGGTGTGAAAAATACGAAGAGCATGAAAAGGTGTGAAATATACGAAGAGCATAAAAAGGTGTGAAAAATTACCAAGAGAATGAAAATGTCTGAAAAATACAAAGAGCATGAAAATGTGTGAAAAATACGAAGAGCATGAAACGGTGTGAAAAATATGAGGAGCATGAAACGGTGTAAAAATGAAGCCCATGAAACGGTGTGAAAAATATGGAGCACATGAAGAGATGTGAAAAATATTTAGAGCATGAAAAGGTGTGAAAAATATGAAGAGGTTCAAAAGGTGTAAAAAATATGAGGAGCATGAAACGTTCTGAAAAATATGAGAAGCATGAAACGGTGTTGAAAAACATGAAGAGCTTCAAAAGGTGTCAAAAATATGAGGAGCAAGAAACGGTCTGAAAGATAGGAGGAGCATGAAACGGTGTTGAAAAACATGAAGAGCATGAAAAGGTGTGAAATATATGTAGAGCTTCAAAAGATGTCAAAAATATGAGAAGCATGAAACGGTCTGAAATATAGGAGTAGCATGAAATGGTGATGAAAAACATGAAGAGCCTGAAAAGGTGTGAAAAATATCAAGAGCTTCAAAAGGTGTCAAAAATATAAGGGGCATGAAACGGTCTGAAAAATAGGAGGAGCATGAAACCGTCTGTTAAATAGGAGGAGCATGAAACTGTGTTGAAAAACATTTAGAGCTTCAAAATGTGTCAAAAATATGAGGAGCATGTAACGGTCTGAAAAATATGAGGAGCATGAAACGGTCTGAAAAATAAGAGGAGCATGAAACGATGTTGAGAACATGAAGAGCCTGAAAAGGTGTGAATAATATGAAAAGCTTCAAAAGTTGTCAAAAATATGAGGAGCATGAAACGGTCTCAAAAAAAAGAGGAGCATGAAATGGTCTGAAAATATAAGGAGCATGAAATTGTGTTGAAAAACATTCAGGGCCTAAAAGGTGTGAAAAATATGAAGAGCTCCAAACCTGTGAAATATTTGAGGAGCATGAAACGGTCTGAAAAATAGGAGGAGCATGAAGTGGTGTTTAAAAACATGAAGAGCCTGAAAAGGTGTGAAATACATGAAGAGCTTCAAAAGCTGTCAAAAATAGGAGGAGCATGAAACGGTCTGAAAAATATGAAGGAGCATGTCACGGTGTTGAAAAACATGAAGAGCTTCAAAAGGTGTCAAAAAATGAGAAGCATGAAACGGTCTGAAAAATAGGAGGAGCATGAAACGATGTTGAAAAACATTAAGAGCTTCAAAAGGTGTCAAAAATATGAGGAGCATGAAAAGGTGTGAAAAATAGGAGGAGCATGAAACGGTCTGCAAAATAGGAGGAATATGAAAAGGTGTGAAAAATATGAAGAGCTTCAAAAGGTATCAAAAATATGAGGAGCATGAAACGGTCTGAAAAATAGGAGGAGCAGGAAACGGTGTGGAAAAACATAAAGTGCATGAAAAGGTGTGAAAAATACGAGGAGCATGAAAAGGTGTGAAAAATATAAGGAGCATGAAAAGGTGTGAAAAATACGAGGAGCATGAAAATATGTGAAAAATAAAAGGAGCATGAAAAGCTGTGAAAAACACGAGGAGCATGAATAGGTGTGAAAAACATGAAAAGCATGAAACAGTGTGAAAAATACAGGAGCATGAAAAGGTACGAAAAATACGAGGAGCATGGAAAGGTGTGAAAAATTTGAGGAGCATGAAACGGTCTGAAAAATATGAAGAGCATGAAATGGTGTGAAAAACATGAGCAGCATGAAAAGTTGTGGAAAACACGAAGTGCATGTAAATGTGTGAAAAATTCGAAGAGCATGAAAAGGTTTGCAAAATACGAAGAGCATGTAAAGGTGTGAAATATACGAGGAGCATTAAAGGTGTGAAAAATACGAGGAGCATGAAAAGGTGTGAAAAATAGTAGGAGCATGAAAAGGTCTGAAAAATATGAGGACCATGAAAAGTTGTGAAAAATACGTAGAGCATTAAAAGGTGTGAGAAAAACAAGGAGCATGAAAAGCTCTGTAAAATACGAGGAGCATGAATAGGTGTGAAAAATACGAGGAGCATATAAAGGTCTGAAAAATATGAGGAGCATGAAACGGTCTAAAAAATGTGAGGAGCGTGAAACGGTGTGAAAATATAAAGAGCATGAAACGGTGTGAAAAACATGAAGACCTTAAAAACGTGTCAGAAATATGAGGACCATGAAAAGATGTGAAAAATATAAGGAGCATGAAACGGTATGAAAAATAGGAGGAGCATGAAAAGGTGTGAAAAATACGAGGAGCATGAAAAGGTGTGAAATATATGAGGAGCATGAAAATTGTAAAAAACACGAAGAGCATGAAAATGTGTGAAAAACACGAAGAGCATGAAAATGTATAAAAATTCGAAGAGCATGAAAAGGTTTGAAAAACACGAAGAGCATGAAAAGGTGGGAACAATACAAGGAGCATGAAAAGGTCTGTAAAATACGAGGAGCATGAAAAGATGTGAAAAATCCGAGGAGCATGAAAAGGTCTGAAATATACGAGGACCATGAAAAGTTCTAAAAAATATGACTGGCATGACAAGGTGGGAAAATTACGAAGAGCATGAAAAGGTGTGAAAAGTACGAAGAGCATGAAAAGGTGTGAAAAATACAAGGAGCATGAAAAGGTGTGAAAAATACGATGAGAAAGAAAATGTGCGAAAAATACGAGAAGCATGAAAATGTGTGAACAATATTAGGAGCATGAAAAGGTCTGAAAAATACGAGGAGCATGAAAAGGTGTGAAAAATGCGAGGAGCATGAAAAGGTGTGAAAAAAACAGGAGCATGAAAAGGTCTAAAAAATTTGAAGAGCATGAAACGGTGTGAAAATATGAAGATCATGAAACAGTGTGAAAAATATGAAGACCTTTTAAACGTGTCAAAAATATGAGGAGCATGAAAAGATGGGAAAAATATGAGGAGCATTAAAATATGTCAATAATATGAAGAGCATGAAAAGTTGTGAAATATATGAGGAGCATGAAATGGTGTGAAAAACACGAGGAGTACGAAAATGTCTGCAAATATGAGGAGTATGAAAAGGTCTGAAAATATGAGGAGAATGAAAAGGTGTGAAAAAAACGAAGTGCATGAAAATGTGTGAAAAATATGAAGAGCATGAAAAGGTTTGAAAAATACGAAGAGCATTTAAAGGTGTGAAAAATACGAGGAGAATTAAAGGTGTGAAAAATACGAGGAGCATGAAAATGTGTGAAAAATACGATGAGAAAGAAAATGTGCTAAAAATACGAGGCGCATGAAAAGGTGGGAAAAATAGTAGGAGCATGAAAAGGTCTGAAAAATACGAGGAACATGAAACGGTGTGAAAAATATGAAGACCTTTAAAAGGTGTCAAAAATATGAGGAGCATGAAAAGATGTGAAAAATATGAGGAGCATGAAATGGTATGAAAAATATGAGAAGCATGAAATATGTAAAAAATATGAAGAGCATGAAAAGTTGTGAAAAATATGAAGAGCATGAAACGGTGTGTAAAATATGAAGAGCATGAAAAGATGTGAAAATATGAAGAGCATGAAATGGTTTGAAAAGTATGAAGAGCGTGAAAAGTTGTGAAAAATACAAAGAGCATGAAAAGGTTGGAAAAATACAAAGTGCATGAAAAGGTGTGAAAAATACGAGGAGCATGAAACGGTGTGAAAAATACGAGGAGCATGAAAAGTTCTGAAAAACACGAGGAGCATGAAAAGGTCTAAAAAATACGAGGAGCATGAAAAGGTCTGAAAAATATGAGGAGCATGAAAAGTTCTGAAAAACACGAGGAGCATGAAAAGGTCTAAAAAATACGAGGAGCATGAAAAGGTCTGAAAAATACGAGGAGCATGAAAAGTTCTCAAAAATATGAGGAGCCTGAAAAGGTGGGAAAAATACGAGGATCCTGAAAAGGTGTGAAAAATACGAGGAGTATGAAAAGGTGTGAAAAATATAAGGAGCATGAAAAGCTGTGAAAAATAGGAGGAGCATGAAAAGGTGTGAAAAATATAAGGAGCATAAAAAGGTCTGGAAAACACGAGGAGCATGTAAAGTTGTGAAAAATACAAAGAGAATGAAAAGGTTTGAAAAATACAAAGTGCATGAAAAGGTGTGAAAAATATGAGGAGCATGAAACGGTGTGAAAAATGCGAAAGCATGAAATGCTGTGAAAAATACAAAGAGCATGAAAAGGTCTGAAAAATACGAGGAGCATGAAAAGGTGTCAAAAATACGAGGAGCAGGAAAAGGTCTGAAAAATACGAGGAGCATGAAAAGGTCTGGAAAACAGGAGGAGCATAAAAAGATGTGAAAAATACGAAGAGCATGAAAAGGTCTCAAAAATATAAGGAGCCTGAAAAGGTGTGAAAAATATAAGGAGCATGAAAAGGTGTGAAAAATATAAGGAGCATGAAAAGGTGTGAAAAATACGAGGAGCATGAAAAGATGTGAAAAAAAAGAGGAGCATGAAAAGCTGTGAAAAACACGAGGAGCATGAATAGGTGTGAAAAACATGAAGAGCAGGAAACAGTGTGAAAAATACAGGAGCATGAAAAAGTTTGAAAAATACGAGAAGCATGGAAAGGTGTGAAAAATTTGAGGAGCATGAAACGGTCTGAAAAATATGAAGAGCATGAAATGGTGTGAAAAACACGAGCAGCATGAAAAGTTGTGGAAAACACGAAGTGCATGTAAATGTGTGAAAAATTTGAAGAGCATGAAAAGGTTTGCAAAATACGAAGAGCATGTAAAGGTGTGAAATATACGAGGAGCATTAAAGGTGTGAAAAATACGAGGAGCATGAAAAGGTGTGAAAAATAGTAGGAGCATGAAAAGGTCTGAAAAATACGAGGACCATGAAAAGTTGTGAAAAATACGTAGAGCATTAAAAGGTGTGAGAAAAACAAGGAGCATGAAAAGCTCTGTAAAATACGAGGAGCATGAAAAGGTGTGAAAAATACGATGAGAAAGAAAATGTGCGAAAATACGAGGAGCATGAAAAGGTTTGAAAAATAATAGGAGCATGAAAAGGTGTGAAAAACACGAGAGCATGAAAAGGTGTGAAAAATACGAGGAGCATATAAAGGTCTGAAAAACACAAGGAGCATGAAAGGGTGTGAAAAATAAGAGGAGCATGAAAAGGTGTGACAAATACGAGGAGCATGAAACGGTGTGAAAATATGAAGAGCATGAAACGGTGTTAAAAATATGAGGAGCATGAAACGGTGTGAAAAACACGAGCAGCATGAAAAAATGTGGAAAACACGAAGTGAATGAAAATGTGTGAAAAATTCGAAGAGCATTAAAAGGTTTGAAAAACACGAAGAGCATGTAAAGGTGTGAAAAATACGAGGAGCATTAAAGGTGTGAAAAATACGAGGAGCATGAAAAGGTGTGAAAAATACGATGAGAAAGGAAATGTGAGAAAAATACGAGGAGCATGAAAAGGTAGGAAAAATAGTAGGAGCATGAAAAGGTCTGAAAAATACGAGCAACATGAAACGGTGTGAAAATATAAAGAGCATGAAACGGTGTGAAAAATATGAAGACCTTTAAAAGGTGTCAAAAATATGAGGAGCGTGAAAAGATGTGAAAAATATGAGGATCATGAAATGGTATGAAAAATATGAGGAGCATGAAATATGTAAAAAATATGAAGAGCATGAAAAGTTGTGAAAAATATGAAGAGGATGAAAAGATGTGAAAAATATGAAGCGCATGAAGAGATGTGAAAAATATTTAGAGCATGAAAATATGTGAAAAATATGAAGAGCAAGAAACGGTTTGAAAAGTACGAAGAGCTTGAAAAGGTGTGAAAAATACGAAGAGCATGACTGGTGTGAAATCTACGAAGACCATGAAAAGGTCTGAAAAATTATGAAATGCATGAAAAGTTGTGAAAAATACAAAGAGAATGAAAAGGTTTGAAAAATACGAAGTGCATGAAAAGGTGTGAAAAATACGAGGAGCATGCAATGGTGTGAAAAATGTGAAAGCATGAAATGCTGTGAAAAATACGAAGAGCATGAAAAGGTCTGAAAAACACAAGGAGCATGAAAGGGTGTGAAAAATAAGAGGAGCATGAAAAGGTGTGAAAAATACGAGGAGCATGAAACGGTGTGAAAATATGAAGAGCATGAAACGGTGTTAAAAATATGAGGAGCATGAAACGGTGTGAAAAACACGAGCAGCATGAAAAAATGTGGAAAACACGAAGTGAATGAAAATGTGTGAAAAATTCGAAGAGCATTAAAAGGTTTGAAAAACACGAAGAGCATGTAAAGGTGTGAAAAATACGAGGAGCATTAAAGGTGTGAAAAATACGAGGAGCATGAAAAGGTGTGAAAAATAGTAGGAGCATGAAAAGGTCTGAAAAATACGAGCAACATGAAACGGTGTGAAAATATAAAGAGCATGAAACGGTGTGAAAAATATGAAGACCTTTAAAAGGTGTCAAAAATATGAGGAGCATGAAAAGATGTGAAAAATATGAGTAGCATGAAATGGTATGAAAAATATGAGGAGCAAAAAAGGTCTGAAAATAGGAGGGGAATGAAAAGGTCTGAAAAATACGAGGAGCATGAAAAGGTCTGAAAAATACCAGGAACATGAAAAGTTCTGAAAAATATGAGGAGCATGAATAGGTGTCAAAAATACGAGGAGCATGAAAAGGTCTGAAAAATACGAGGAGCATGAAAAGGTCTGCAAAACACGAGGAGCATGAAAAGGTCTGAAAAATATGAGGAGCATGAAAAGGTCTGAAAAATACGAGGAGAATGAAAAGTTCTGAAAAATACGAGAAGCATGAAAAGTTCTGAAAAACGCGAGGAGCATGAGAAGGTCTAAAAAATACGTGGAGCATGAAAAGGTGTGAACAATATGAAGAGCATGAAAAAGTGTGAAAAATACAAAGAGCTTGAAAAGGTGTGAAAACACGAAGAACATGAAAAGGTCTCAAAAATATGAGGAGCGTGAAAAATATAGGGATCATGAAAAGGTGTTAAAAACATAAGGAGCATGAATAGGTGTGAAAAACACGAAGAGCATGAAAATGTGTGAAAAATACAAGGAGCATGAAAAGGTCTGAAAAATACGAGGAGAATGAAAAGCTGTGAAAAATACGAGGAGCATGAAAAGGTCTGAAAAATACGAGAAGCATAAAAGTTCTGAAAAACACGAGGAAAATGAAAAGGTCTAAAAAATACTTGGAGCATGAAAAGATGTGAACAATATGAAGAGCACGAAAAAGTGTGAAAAATACAAAGAGCTTGAAAAGGTGTGAAAACACGAACAGCATGATAAGGTCTCAAAAATATGAGGAACCTGAAAAGGTGTGAATAATCCGAGAAGAACGAAAAGGTCTGAAATATACGAGGACCATGTAAAGGTCTGAAAAATACGAGAGGCATGAAAAGATCTGAAAAAAACGAGGAGCATGAAAAGGTCTGAAAAATACGAGGAGCATGAAAAGGTCTGGAAAACAGGAGGAGTATAAAAAGGTGTGAAAAATACGAAGAGCATGAAAAGTTCTCAAAAATATGAGGAGCCTGAAAAGGTGTGAAAAATACGAGGATCCTGAAAAGGTGTGAAAAATACGAGGAGTATGAAAAGGTGTGAAAAATATAAGGAGCATGAAAAGGTGTGAAAAATAGGAGGAGCATGAAAAGGTGTGAAAAATATAAGGAGCATAAAAAGGTCTGGAAAACACGAGGAGCATGAAAAGTTGTGAAAAATACAAAGAGCATGAAAAGGTTTGAAAAATACAAAGTGCATGAAAAGGTGTGAAAAATATGAGGAGCATGAAACGGTGTGAAAAATGCGAAAGCATGAAATGCTGTGAAAAATACAAAGAGCATGAAAAGGTCTGAAAAATACGAGGAGCATGAAAAGGTGTCAAAAATACGAGGAGCAGGAAAAGGTCTGAAAAATACGAGGAGCATGAAAAGGTCTGGAAAACAGGAGGAGCATAAAAAGATGTGAAAAATACGAAGAGCATGAAAAGGTCTCAAAAATATAAGGAGCCTGAAAAGGTGTGAAAAATATAAGGAGCATGAAAAGGTGTGAAAAATACGAGGAGCATGAAAAGATGTGAAAAAAAAGAGGAGCATGAAAAGCTGTGAAAAACACGAGGAGCATGAATAGGTGTGAAAAACATGAAGAGCAGGAAACAGTGTGAAAAATACAGGAGCATGAAAAAGTTTGAAAAATACGAGAAGCATGGAAAGGTGTGAAAAATTTGAGGAGCATGAAACGGTCTGAAAAATATGAAGAGCATGAAATGGTGTGAAAAACACGAGCAGCATGAAAAGTTGTGGAAAACACGAAGTGCATGTAAATGTGTGAAAAATTTGAAGAGCATGAAAAGGTTTGCAAAATACGAAGAGCATGTAAAGGTGTGAAATATACGAGGAGCATTAAAGGTGTGAAAAATACGAGGAGCATGAAAAGGTGTGAAAAATAGTAGGAGCATGAAAAGGTCTGAAAAATACGAGGACCATGAAAAGTTGTGAAAAATACGTAGAGCATTAAAAGGTGTGAGAAAAACAAGGAGCATGAAAAGCTCTGTAAAATACGAGGAGCATGAAAAGGTGTGAAAAATACGATGAGAAAGAAAATGTGCGAAAATACGAGGAGCATGAAAAGGTGTGAAAAATAATAGGAGCATGAAAAGGTGTGAAAAACACGAGAGCATGAAAAGGTGTGAAAAATACGAGGAGCATATAAAGGTCTGAAAAACACAAGGAGCATGAAAGGGTGTGAAAAATAAGAGGAGCATGAAAAGGTGTGACAAATACGAGGAGCATGAAACGGTGTGAAAATATGAAGAGCATGAAACGGTGTTAAAAATATGAGGAGCATGAAACGGTGTGAAAAACACGAGCAGCATGAAAAAATGTGGAAAACACGAAGTGAATGAAAATGTGTGAAAAATTCGAAGAGCATTAAAAGGTTTGAAAAACACGAAGAGCATGTAAAGGTGTGAAAAATACGAGGAGCATTAAAGGTGTGAAAAATACGAGGAGCATGAAAAGGTGTGAAAAATACGATGAGAAAGGAAATGTGAGAAAAATACGAGGAGCATGAAAAGGTAGGAAAAATAGTAGGAGCATGAAAAGGTCTGAAAAATACGAGCAACATGAAACGGTGTGAAAATATAAAGAGCATGAAACGGTGTGAAAAATATGACGACCTTTAAAAGGTGTCAAAAATATGAGGAGCATGAAAAGATGTGAAAAATATGAGGATCATGAAATGGTATGAAAAATATGAAGCGCATGAAGAGATGTGAAAAATATTTAGAGCATGAAAATATGTGAAAAATATGAAGAGCAAGAAACGGTTTGAAAAGTACGAAGAGCTTGAAAAGGTGTGAAAAATACGAAGAGCATGACTGGTGTGAAATCTACGAAGACCATGAAAAGGTCTGAAAAATTATGAAATGCATGAAAAGTTGTGAAAAATACAAAGAGAATGAAAAGGTTTGAAAAATACGAAGTGCATGAAAAGGTGTGAAAAATACGAGGAGCATGCAATGGTGTGAAAAATGTGAAAGCATGAAATGCTGTGAAAAATACGAAGAGCATGAAAAGGTCTGAAAAACACAAGGAGCATGAAAGGGTGTGAAAAATAAGAGGAGCATGAAAAGGTGTGAAAAATACGAGGAGCATGAAACGGTGTGAAAATATGAAGAGCATGAAACGGTGTTAAAAATATGAGGAGCATGAAACGGTGTGAAAAACACGAGCAGCATGAAAAAATGTGGAAAACACGAAGTGAATGAAAATGTGTGAAAAATTCGAAGAGCATTAAAAGGTTTGAAAAACACGAAGAGCATGTAAAGGTGTGAAAAATACGAGGAGCATTAAAGGTGTGAAAAATACGAGGAGCATGAAAAGGTGTGAAAAATAGTAGGAGCATGAAAAGGTCTGAAAAATACGAGCAACATGAAACGGTGTGAAAATATAAAGAGCATGAAACGGTGTGAAAAATATGAAGACCTTTAAAAGGTGTCAAAAATATGAGGAGCATGAAAAGATGTGAAAAATATGAGTAGCATGAAATGGTATGAAAAATATGAGGAGCAAAAAAGGTCTGAAAATAGGAGGGGAATGAAAAGGTCTGAAAAATACGAGGAGCATGAAAAGGTCTGAAAAATACCAGGAGCATGAAAAGTTCTGAAAAATATGAGGAGCATGAATTGGTGTCAAAAATACGAGGAGCATGAAAAGGTCTGAAAAATACGAGGAGCATGAAAAGGTCTGCAAAACACGAGGAGCATGAAAAGGTCTGAAAAATATGAGGAGCATGAAAAGGTCTGAAAAATACGAGGAGAATGAAAAGTTCTGAAAAATACGAGAAGCATGAAAAGTTCTGAAAAACGCGAGGAGCATGAGAAGGTCTAAAAAATACGTGGAGCATGAAAAGGTGTGAACAATATGAAGAGCATGAAAAAGTGTGAAAAATACAAAGAGCTTGAAAAGGTGTGAAAACACGAAGAACATGAAAAGGTCTCAAAAATATGAGGAGCGTGAAAAATATAGGGAGCATGAAAAGGTGTTAAAAACATAAGGAGCATGAATAGGTGTGAAAAACACGAAGAGCATGAAAATGTGTGAAAAATACAAGGAGCATGAAAAGGTCTGAAAAATACGAGGAGAATGAAAAGCTGTGAAAAATACGAGGAGCATGAAAAGGTCTGAAAAATACGAGAAGCATAAAAGTTCTGAAAAACACGAGGAAAATGAAAAGGTCTAAAAAATACTTGGAGCATGAAAAGATGTGAACAATATGAAGAGCACGAAAAAGTGTGAAAAATACAAAGAGCTTGAAAAGGTGTGAAAACACAAACAGCATGAAAAGGTCTCAAAAATATGAGGAACCTGAAAAGGTGTGAATAATCCGAGAAGAACGAAAAGGTCTGAAATATACGAGGACCATGTAAAGGTCTGAAAAATACGAGAGGCATGAAAAGATCTGAAAAAAACGAGGAGCATGAAAAGGTCTGAAAAATACGAGGAGCATGAAAAGGTCTGGAAAACAGGAGGAGTATAAAAAGGTGTGAAAAATACGAAGAGCATGAAAAGTTCTCAAAAATATGAGGAGCCTGAAAAGGTGTGAAAAATACGAGGATCCTGAAAAGGTGTGAAAAATACGAGGAGTATGAAAAGGTGTGAAAAATATAAGGAGCATGAAAAGGTGTGAAAAATAGGAGGAGCATGAAAAGGTGTGAAAAATATAAGGAGCATAAAAAGGTCTGGAAAACACGAGGAGCATGAAAAGTTGTGAAAAATACAAAGAGCATGAAAAGGTTTGAAAAATACAAAGTGCATGAAAAGGTGTGAAAAATATGAGGAGCATGAAACGGTGTGAAAAATGCGAAAGCATGAAATGCTGTGAAAAATACAAAGAGCATGAAAAGGTCTGAAAAATACGAGGAGCATGAAAAGGTGTCAAAAATACGAGGAGCAGGAAAAGGTCTGAAAAATACGAGGAGCATGAAAAGGTCTGGAAAACAGGAGGAGCATAAAAAGATGTGAAAAATACGAAGAGCATGAAAAGGTCTCAAAAATATAAGGAGCCTGAAAAGGTGTGAAAAATATAAGGAGCATGAAAAGGTGTGAAAAATACGAGGAGCATGAAAAGATGTGAAAAAAAAAGAGGAGCATGAAAAGCTGTGAAAAACACGAGGAGCATGAATAGGTGTGAAAAACATGAAGAGCAGGAAACAGTGTGAAAAATACAGGAGCATGAAAAAGTTTGAAAAATACGAGAAGCATGGAAAGGTGTGAAAAATTTGAGGAGCATGAAACGGTCTGAAAAATATGAAGAGCATGAAATGGTGTGAAAAACACGAGCAGCATGAAAAGTTGTGGAAAACACGAAGTGCATGTAAATGTGTGAAAAATTTGAAGAGCATGAAAAGGTTTGCAAAATACGAAGAGCATGTAAAGGTGTGAAATATACGAGGAGCATTAAAGGTGTGAAAAATACGAGGAGCATGAAAAGGTGTGAAAAATAGTAGGAGCATGAAAAGGTCTGAAAAATACGAGGACCATGAAAAGTTGTGAAAAATACGTAGAGCATTAAAAGGTGTGAGAAAAACAAGGAGCATGAAAAGCTCTGTAAAATACGAGGAGCATGAAAAGGTGTGAAAAATACGATGAGAAAGAAAATGTGCGAAAATACGAGGAGCATGAAAAGGTGTGAAAAATAATAGGAGCATGAAAAGGTGTGAAAAACACGAGAGCATGAAAAGGTGTGAAAAATACGAGGAGCATATAAAGGTCTGAAAAACACAAGGAGCATGAAAGGGTGTGAAAAATAAGAGGAGCATGAAAAGGTGTGACAAATACGAGGAGCATGAAACGGTGTGAAAATATGAAGAGCATGAAACGGTGTTAAAAATATGAGGAGCATGAAACGGTGTGAAAAACACGAGCAGCATGAAAAAATGTGGAAAACACGAAGTGAATGAAAATGTGTGAAAAATTCGAAGAGCATTAAAAGGTTTGAAAAACACGAAGAGCATGTAAAGGTGTGAAAAATACGAGGAGCATTAAAGGTGTGAAAAATACGAGGAGCATGAAAAGGTGTGAAAAATACGATGAGAAAGGAAATGTGAGAAAAATACGAGGAGCATGAAAAGGTAGGAAAAATAGTAGGAGCATGAAAAGGTCTGAAAAATACGAGCAACATGAAACGGTGTGAAAATATAAAGAGCATGAAACGGTGTGAAAAATATGACGACCTTTAAAAGGTGTCAAAAATATGAGGAGCATGAAAAGATGTGAAAAATATGAGGATCATGAAATGGTATGAAAAATATGAAGCGCATGAAGAGATGTGAAAAATATTTAGAGCATGAAAATATGTGAAAAATATGAAGAGCAAGAAACGGTTTGAAAAGTACGAAGAGCTTGAAAAGGTGTGAAAAATACGAAGAGCATGACTGGTGTGAAATCTACGAAGACCATGAAAAGGTCTGAAAAATTATGAAATGCATGAAAAGTTGTGAAAAATACAAAGAGAATGAAAAGGTTTGAAAAATACGAAGTGCATGAAAAGGTGTGAAAAATACGAGGAGCATGCAATGGTGTGAAAAATGTGAAAGCATGAAATGCTGTGAAAAATACGAAGAGCATGAAAAGGTCTGAAAAACACAAGGAGCATGAAAGGGTGTGAAAAATAAGAGGAGCATGAAAAGGTGTGAAAAATACGAGGAGCATGAAACGGTGTGAAAATATGAAGAGCATGAAACGGTGTTAAAAATATGAGGAGCATGAAACGGTGTGAAAAACACGAGCAGCATGAAAAAATGTGGAAAACACGAAGTGAATGAAAATGTGTGAAAAATTCGAAGAGCATTAAAAGGTTTGAAAAACACGAAGAGCATGTAAAGGTGTGAAAAATATGAGGAGCATTAAAGGTGTGAAAAATACGAGGAGCATGAAAAGGTGTGAAAAATAGTAGGAGCATGAAAAGGTCTGAAAAATACGAGCAACATGAAACGGTGTGAAAATATAAAGAGCATGAAACGGTGTGAAAAATATGAAGACCTTTAAAAGGTGTCAAAAATATGAGGAGCATGAAAAGATGTGAAAAATATGAGTAGCATGAAATGGTATGAAAAATATGAGGAGCAAAAAAGGTCTGAAAATAGGAGGGGAATGAAAAGGTCTGAAAAATACGAGGAGCATGAAAAGGTCTGAAAAATACCAGGAGCATGAAAAGTTCTGAAAAATATGAGGAGCATGAATTGGTGTCAAAAATACGAGGAGCATGAAAAGGTCTGAAAAATACGAGGAGCATGAAAAGGTCTGCAAAACACGAGGAGCATGAAAAGGTCTGAAAAATATGAGGAGCATGAAAAGGTCTGAAAAATACGAGGAGAATGAAAAGTTCTGAAAAATACGAGAAGCATGAAAAGTTCTGAAAAACGCGAGGAGCATGAGAAGGTCTAAAAAATACGTGGAGCATGAAAAGGTGTGAACAATATGAAGAGCATGAAAAAGTGTGAAAAATACAAAGAGCTTGAAAAGGTGTGAAAACACGAAGAACATGAAAAGGTCTCAAAAATATGAGGAGCGTGAAAAATATAGGGAGCATGAAAAGGTGTTAAAAACATAAGGAGCATGAATAGGTGTGAAAAACACGAAGAGCATGAAAATGTGTGAAAAATACAAGGAGCATGAAAAGGTCTGAAAAATACGAGGAGAATGAAAAGCTGTGAAAAATACGAGGAGCATGAAAAGGTCTGAAAAATACGAGAAGCATAAAAGTTCTGAAAAACACGAGGAAAATGAAAAGGTCTAAAAAATACTTGGAGCATGAAAAGATGTGAACAATATGAAGAGCACGAAAAAGTGTGAAAAATACAAAGAGCTTGAAAAGGTGTGAAAACACGAACAGCATGAAAAGGTCTCAAAAATATGAGGAACCTGAAAAGGTGTGAATAATCCGAGAAGAACGAAAAGGTCTGAAATATACGAGGACCATGTAAAGGTCTGAAAAATACGAGAGGCATGAAAAGATCTGAAAAAAACGAGGAGCATGAAAAGGTCTGAAAAATACGAGGAGCATGAAAAGGTCTGGAAAACAGGAGGAGTATAAAAAGGTGTGAAAAATACGAAGAGCATGAAAAGTTCTCAAAAATATGAGGAGCCTGAAAAGGTGTGAAAAATACGAGGATCCTGAAAAGGTGTGAAAAATACGAGGAGTATGAAAAGGTGTGAAAAATATAAGGAGCATGAAAAGGTGTGAAAAATAGGAGGAGCATGAAAAGGTGTGAAAAATATAAGGAGCATAAAAAGGTCTGGAAAACACGAGGAGCATGAAAAGTTGTGAAAAATACAAAGAGCATGAAAAGGTTTGAAAAATACAAAGTGCATGAAAAGGTGTGAAAAATATGAGGAGCATGAAACGGTGTGAAAAATGCGAAAGCATGAAATGCTGTGAAAAATACAAAGAGCATGAAAAGGTCTGAAAAATACGAGGAGCATGAAAAGGTGTCAAAAATACGAGGAGCAGGAAAAGGTCTGAAAAATACGAGGAGCATGAAAAGGTCTGGAAAACAGGAGGAGCATAAAAAGATGTGAAAAATACGAAGAGCATGAAAAGGTCTCAAAAATATAAGGAGCCTGAAAAGGTGTGAAAAATATAAGGAGCATGAAAAGGTGTGAAAAATACGAGGAGCATGAAAAGATGTGAAAAAAAAAGAGGAGCATGAAAAGCTGTGAAAAACACGAGGAGCATGAATAGGTGTGAAAAACATGAAGAGCAGGAAACAGTGTGAAAAATACAGGAGCATGAAAAAGTTTGAAAAATACGAGAAGCATGGAAAGGTGTGAAAAATTTGAGGAGCATGAAACGGTCTGAAAAATATGAAGAGCATGAAATGGTGTGAAAAACACGAGCAGCATGAAAAGTTGTGGAAAACACGAAGTGCATGTAAATGTGTGAAAAATTTGAAGAGCATGAAAAGGTTTGCAAAATACGAAGAGCATGTAAAGGTGTGAAATATACGAGGAGCATTAAAGGTGTGAAAAATACGAGGAGCATGAAAATGTGTGAAAAATAGTAGGAGCATGAAAAGGTCTGAAAAATACGAGGACCATGAAAAGTTGTGAAAAATACGTAGAGCATTAAAAGGTGTGAGAAAAACAAGGAGCATGAAAAGCTCTGTAAAATACGAGGAGCATGAAAAGGTGTGAAAAATACGATGAGAAAGAAAATGTGCGAAAATACGAGGAGCATGAAAAGGTGTGAAAAATAATAGGAGCATGAAAAGGTGTGAAAAACACGAGAGCATGAAAAGGTGTGAAAAATACGAGGAGCATATAAAGGTCTGAAAAACACAAGGAGCATGAAAGGGTGTGAAAAATAAGAGGAGCATGAAAAGGTGTGACAAATACGAGGAGCATGAAACGGTGTGAAAATATGAAGAGCATGAAACGGTGTTAAAAATATGAGGAGCATGAAACGGTGTGAAAAACACGAGCAGCATGAAAAAATGTGGAAAACACGAAGTGAATGAAAATGTGTGAAAAATTCGAAGAGCATTAAAAGGTTTGAAAAACACGAAGAGCATGTAAAGGTGTGAAAAATACGAGGAGCATTAAAGGTGTGAAAAATACGAGGAGCATGAAAAGGTGTGAAAAATACGATGAGAAAGGAAATGTGAGAAAAATACGAGGAGCATGAAAAGGTAGGAAAAATAGTAGGAGCATGAAAAGGTCTGAAAAATACGAGCAACATGAAACGGTGTGAAAATATAAAGAGCATGAAACGGTGTGAAAAATATGACGACCTTTAAAAGGTGTCAAAAATATGAGGAGCATGAAAAGATGTGAAAAATATGAGGATCATGAAATGGTATGAAAAATATGAAGCGCATGAAGAGATGTGAAAAATATTTAGAGCATGAAAATATGTGAAAAATATGAAGAGCAAGAAACGGTTTGAAAAGTACGAAGAGCTTGAAAAGGTGTGAAAAATACGAAGAGCATGACTGGTGTGAAATCTACGAAGACCATGAAAAGGTCTGAAAAATTATGAAATGCATGAAAAGTTGTGAAAAATACAAAGAGAATGAAAAGGTTTGAAAAATACGAAGTGCATGAAAAGGTGTGAAAAATACGAGGAGCATGCAATGGTGTGAAAAATGTGAAAGCATGAAATGCTGTGAAAAATACGAAGAGCATGAAAAGGTCTGAAAAACACAAGGAGCATGAAAGGGTGTGAAAAATAAGAGGAGCATGAAAAGGTGTGAAAAATACGAGGAGCATGAAACGGTGTGAAAATATGAAGAGCATGAAACGGTGTTAAAAATATGAGGAGCATGAAACGGTGTGAAAAACACGAGCAGCATGAAAAAATGTGGAAAACACGAAGTGAATGAAAATGTGTGAAAAATTCGAAGAGCATTAAAAGGTTTGAAAAACACGAAGAGCATGTAAAGGTGTGAAAAATACGAGGAGCATTAAAGGTGTGAAAAATACGAGGAGCATGAAAAGGTGTGAAAAATAGTAGGAGCATGAAAAGGTCTGAAAAATACGAGCAACATGAAACGGTGTGAAAATATAAAGAGCATGAAACGGTGTGAAAAATATGAAGACCTTTAAAAGGTGTCAAAAATATGAGGAGCATGAAAAGATGTGAAAAATATGAGTAGCATGAAATGGTATGAAAAATATGAGGAGCAAAAAAGGTCTGAAAATAGGAGGGGAATGAAAAGGTCTGAAAAATACGAGGAGCATGAAAAGGTCTGAAAAATACCAGGAGCATGAAAAGTTCTGAAAAATATGAGGAGCATGAATAGGTGTCAAAAATACGAGGAGCATGAAAAGGTCTGAAAAATACGAGGAGCATGAAAAGGTCTGCAAAACACGAGGAGCATGAAAAGGTCTGAAAAATATGAGGAGCATGAAAAGGTCTGAAAAATACGAGGAGAATGAAAAGTTCTGAAAAATACGAGAAGCATGAAAAGTTCTGAAAAACGCGAGGAGCATGAGAAGGTCTAAAAAATACGTGGAGCATGAAAAGGTGTGAACAATATGAAGAGCATGAAAAAGTGTGAAAAATACAAAGAGCTTGAAAAGGTGTGAAAACACGAAGAACATGAAAAGGTCTCAAAAATATGAGGAGCGTGAAAAATATAGGGAGCATGAAAAGGTGTTAAAAACATAAGGAGCATGAATAGGTGTGAAAAACACGAAGAGCATGAAAATGTGTGAAAAATACAAGGAGCATGAAAAGGTCTGAAAAATACGAGGAGAATGAAAAGCTGTGAAAAATACGAGGAGCATGAAAAGGTCTGAAAAATACGAGAAGCATAAAAGTTCTGAAAAACACGAGGAAAATGAAAAGGTCTAAAAAATACTTGGAGCATGAAAAGATGTGAACAATATGAAGAGCACGAAAAAGTGTGAAAAATACAAAGAGCTTGAAAAGGTGTGAAAACACGAACAGCATGAAAAGGTCTCAAAAATATGAGGAACCTGAAAAGGTGTGAATAATCCGAGAAGAACGAAAAGGTCTGAAATATACGAGGACCATGTAAAGGTCTGAAAAATACGAGAGGCATGAAAAGATCTGAAAAAAACGAGGAGCATGAAAAGGTCTGAAAAATACGAGGAGCATGAAAAGGTCTGGAAAACAGGAGGAGTATAAAAAGGTGTGAAAAATACGAAGAGCATGAAAAGTTCTCAAAAATATGAGGAGCCTGAAAAGGTGTGAAAAATACGAGGATCCTGAAAAGGTGTGAAAAATACGAGGAGTATGAAAAGGTGTGAAAAATATAAGGAGCATGAAAAGGTGTGAAAAATAGGAGGAGCATGAAAAGGTGTGAAAAATATAAGGAGCATAAAAAGGTCTGGAAAACACGAGGAGCATGAAAAGTTGTGAAAAATACAAAGAGCATGAAAAGGTTTGAAAAATACAAAGTGCATGAAAAGGTGTGAAAAATATGAGGAGCATGAAACGGTGTGAAAAATGCGAAAGCATGAAATGCTGTGAAAAATACAAAGAGCATGAAAAGGTCTGAAAAATACGAGGAGCATGAAAAGGTGTCAAAAATACGAGGAGCAGGAAAAGGTCTGAAAAATACGAGGAGCATGAAAAGGTCTGGAAAACAGGAGGAGCATAAAAAGATGTGAAAAATACGAAGAGCATGAAAAGGTCTCAAAAATATAAGGAGCCTGAAAAGGTGTGAAAAATATAAGGAGCATGAAAAGGTGTGAAAAATACGAGGAGCATGAAAAGATGTGAAAAAAAAGAGGAGCATGAAAAGCTGTGAAAAACACGAGGAGCATGAATAGGTGTGAAAAACATGAAGAGCAGGAAACAGTGTGAAAAATACAGGAGCATGAAAAAGTTTGAAAAATACGAGAAGCATGGAAAGGTGTGAAAAATTTGAGGAGCATGAAACGGTCTGAAAAATATGAAGAGCATGAAATGGTGTGAAAAACACGAGCAGCATGAAAAGTTGTGGAAAACACGAAGTGCATGTAAATGTGTGAAAAATTTGAAGAGCATGAAAAGGTTTGCAAAATACGAAGAGCATGTAAAGGTGTGAAATATACGAGGAGCATTAAAGGTGTGAAAAATACGAGGAGCATGAAAAGGTGTGAAAAATAGTAGGAGCATGAAAAGGTCTGAAAAATACGAGGACCATGAAAAGTTGTGAAAAATACGTAGAGCATTAAAAGGTGTGAGAAAAACAAGGAGCATGAAAAGCTCTGTAAAATACGAGGAGCATGAAAAGGTGGGAAAAATACGATGAGAAAGAAAATGTGCGAAAATACGAGGAGCATGAAAAGGTGTGAAAAATAATAGGAGCATGAAAAGGTGTGAAAAACACGAGAGCATGAAAAGGTGTGAAAAATACGAGGAGCATATAAAGGTCTGAAAAACACAAGGAGCATGAAAGGGTGTGAAAAATAAGAGGAGCATGAAAAGGTGTGACAAATACGAGGAGCATGAAACGGTGTGAAAATATGAAGAGCATGAAACGGTGTTAAAAATATGAGGAGCATGAAACGGTGTGAAAAACACGAGCAGCATGAAAAAATGTGGAAAACACGAAGTGAATGAAAATGTGTGAAAAATTCGAAGAGCATTAAAAGGTTTGAAAAACACGAAGAGCATGTAAAGGTGTGAAAAATACGAGGAGCATTAAAGGTGTGAAAAATACGAGGAGCATGAAAAGGTGTGAAAAATACGATGAGAAAGGAAATGTGAGAAAAATACGAGGAGCATGAAAAGGTAGGAAAAATAGTAGGAGCATGAAAAGGTCTGAAAAATACGAGCAACATGAAACGGTGTGAAAATATAAAGAGCATGAAACGGTGTGAAAAATATGAAGACCTTTAAAAGGTGTCAAAAATATGAGGAGCATGAAAAGATGTGAAAAATATGAGTAGCATGAAATGGTATGAAAAATATGAGGAGCAAAAAAGGTCTGAAAATAGGAGGGGAATGAAAAGGTCTGAAAAATACGAGGAGCATGAAAAGGTCTGAAAAATACCAGGAGCATGAAAAGTTCTGAAAAATATGAGGAGCATGAATAGGTGTCAAAAATACGAGGAGCATGAAAAGGTCTGAAAAATACGAGGAGCATGAAAAGGTCTGCAAAACACGAGGAGCATGAAAAGGTCTGAAAAATATGAGGAGCATGAAAAGGTCTGAAAAATACGAGGAGAATGAAAAGTTCTGAAAAATACGAGAAGCATGAAAAGTTCTGAAAAACGCGAGGAGCATGAGAAGGTCTAAAAAATACGTGGAGCATGAAAAGGTGTGAACAATATGAAGAGCATGAAAAAGTGTGAAAAATACAAAGAGCTTGAAAAGGTGTGAAAACACGAAGAACATGAAAAGGTCTCAAAAATATGAGGAGCGTGAAAAATATAGGGAGCATGAAAAGGTGTTAAAAACATAAGGAGCATGAATAGGTGTGAAAAACACGAAGAGCATGAAAATGTGTGAAAAATACAAGGAGCATGAAAAGGTCTGAAAAATACGAGGAGAATGAAAAGCTGTGAAAAATACGAGGAGCATGAAAAGGTCTGAAAAATACGAGAAGCATAAAAGTTCTGAAAAACACGAGGAAAATGAAAAGGTTTAAAAAATACTTGGAGCATGAAAAGATGTGAACAATATGAAGAGCACGAAAAAGTGTGAAAAATACAAAGAGCTTGAAAAGGTGTGAAAACACGAACAGCATGAAAAGGTCTCAAAAATATGAGGAACCTGAAAAGGTGTGAATAATCCGAGAAGAACGAAAAGGTCTGAAATATACGAGGACCATGTAAAGGTCTGAAAAATACGAGAGGCATGAAAAGATCTGAAAAAAACGAGGAGCATGAAAAGGTCTGAAAAATACGAGGAGCATGAAAAGGTCTGGAAAACAGGAGGAGTATAAAAAGGTGTGAAAAATACGAAGAGCATGAAAAGTTCTCAAAAATATGAGGAGCCTGAAAAGGTGTGAAAAATACGAGGATCCTGAAAAGGTGTGAAAAATACGAGGAGTATGAAAAGGTGTGAAAAATATAAGGAGCATGAAAAGGTGTGAAAAATAGGAGGAGCATGAAAAGGTGTGAAAAATATAAGGAGCATAAAAAGGTCTGGAAAACACGAGGAGCATGAAAAGTTGTGAAAAATACAAAGAGCATGAAAAGGTTTGAAAAATACAAAGTGCATGAAAAGGTGTGAAAAATATGAGGAGCATGAAACGGTGTGAAAAATGCGAAAGCATGAAATGCTGTGAAAAATACAAAGAGCATGAAAAGGTCTGAAAAATACGAGGAGCATGAAAAGGTGTCAAAAATACGAGGAGCAGGAAAAGGTCTGAAAAATACGAGGAGCATGAAAAGGTCTGGAAAACAGGAGGAGCATAAAAAGATGTGAAAAATACGAAGAGCATGAAAAGGTCTCAAAAATATAAGGAGCCTGAAAAGGTGTGAAAAATATAAGGAGCATGAAAAGGTGTGAAAAATACGAGGAGCATGAAAAGATGTGAAAAAAAAGAGGAGCATGAAAAGCTGTGAAAAACACGAGGAGCATGAATAGGTGTGAAAAACATGAAGAGCAGGAAACAGTGTGAAAAATACAGGAGCATGAAAAAGTTTGAAAAATACGAGAAGCATGGAAAGGTGTGAAAAATTTGAGGAGCATGAAACGGTCTGAAAAATATGAAGAGCATGAAATGGTGTGAAAAACACGAGCAGCATGAAAAGTTGTGGAAAACACGAAGTGCATGTAAATGTGTGAAAAATTTGAAGAGCATGAAAAGGTTTGCAAAATACGAAGAGCATGTAAAGGTGTGAAATATACGAGGAGCATTAAAGGTGTGAAAAATACGAGGAGCATGAAAAGGTGTGAAAAATAGTAGGAGCATGAAAAGGTCTGAAAAATACGAGGACCATGAAAAGTTGTGAAAAATACGTAGAGCATTAAAAGGTGTGAGAAAAACAAGGAGCATGAAAAGCTCTGTAAAATACGAGGAGCATGAAAAGGTGGGAAAAATACGATGAGAAAGAAAATGTGCGAAAATACGAGGAGCATGAAAAGGTGTGAAAAATAATAGGAGCATGAAAAGGTGTGAAAAACACGAGAGCATGAAAAGGTGTGAAAAATACGAGGAGCATATAAAGGTCTGAAAAACACAAGGAGCATGAAAGGGTGTGAAAAATAAGAGGAGCATGAAAAGGTGTGACAAATACGAGGAGCATGAAACGGTGTGAAAATATGAAGAGCATGAAACGGTGTTAAAAATATGAGGAGCATGAAACGGTGTGAAAAACACGAGCAGCATGAAAAAATGTGGAAAACACGAAGTGAATGAAAATGTGTGAAAAATTCGAAGAGCATTAAAAGGTTTGAAAAACACGAAGAGCATGTAAAGGTGTGAAAAATACGAGGAGCATTAAAGGTGTGAAAAATACGAGGAGCATGAAAAGGTGTGAAAAATACGATGAGAAAGGAAATGTGAGAAAAATACGAGGAGCATGAAAAGGTAGGAAAAATAGTAGGAGCATGAAAAGGTCTGAAAAATACGAGCAACATGAAACGGTGTGAAAATATAAAGAGCATGAAACGGTGTGAAAAATATGAAGACCTTTAAAAGGTGTCAAAAATATGAGGAGCATGAAAAGATGTGAAAAATATGAGGATCATGAAATGGTATGAAAAATATGAGGAGCATGAAATATGTAAAAAATATGAAAAGCATGAAAAGTTGTGAAAAATATGAAGAGGATGAAAAGATGTGAAAAATATGAAGCGCATGAAGAGATGTGAAAAATATTTAGAGCATGAAAATATGTGAAAAATATGAAGAGCAAGAAACGGTTTGAAAAGTACGAAGAGCTTGAAAAGGTGTGAAAAATACGAAGAGCATGACTGGTGTGAAATCTACGAAGACCATGAAAAGGTCTGAAAAATTATGAAATGCATGAAAAGTTGTGAAAAATACAAAGAGAATGAAAAGGTTTGAAAAATACGAAGTGCATGAAAAGGTGTGAAAAATACGAGGAGCATGCAATGGTGTGAAAAATGTGAAAGCATGAAATGCTGTGAAAAATACGAAGAGCATGAAAAGGTCTGAAAAACACAAGGAGCATGAAAGGGTGTGAAAAATAAGAGGAGCATGAAAAGGTGTGAAAAATACGAGGAGCATGAAACGGTGTGAAAATATGAAGAGCATGAAACGGTGTTAAAAATATGAGGAGCATGAAACGGTGTGAAAAACACGAGCAGCATGAAAAAATGTGGAAAACACGAAGTGAATGAAAATGTGTGAAAAATTCGAAGAGCATTAAAAGGTTTGAAAAACACGAAGAGCATGTAAAGGTGTGAAAAATATGAGGAGCATTAAAGGTGTGAAAAATACGAGGAGCATGAAAAGGTGTGAAAAATAGTAGGAGCATGAAAAGGTCTGAAAAATACGAGCAACATGAAACGGTGTGAAAATATAAAGAGCATGAAACGGTGTGAAAAATATGAAGACCTTTAAAAGGTGTCAAAAATATGAGGAGCATGAAAAGATGTGAAAAATATGAGTAGCATGAAATGGTATGAAAAATATGAGGAGCAAAAAAGGTCTGAAAATAGGAGGGGAATGAAAAGGTCTGAAAAATACGAGGAGCATGAAAAGGTCTGAAAAGTACCAGGAGCATGAAAAGTTCTGAAAAATATGAGGAGCATGAATAGGTGTCAAAAATACGAGGAGCATGAAAAGGTCTGAAAAATACGAGGAGCATGAAAAGGTCTGCAAAACACGAGGAGCATGAAAAGGTCTGAAAAATATGAGGAGCATGAAAAGGTCTGAAAAATACGAGGAGAATGAAAAGTTCTGAAAAATACGAGAAGCATGAAAAGTTCTGAAAAACGCGAGGAGCATGAGAAGGTCTAAAAAATACGTGGAGCATGAAAAGGTGTGAACAATATGAAGAGCATGAAAAAGTGTGAAAAATACAAAGAGCTTGAAAAGGTGTGAAAACACGAAGAACATGAAAAGGTCTCAAAAATATGAGGAGCCTGAAAAGGTGTGAAAAATATAGGGATCATGAAAAGGTGTTAAAAACATAAGGAGCATGAATAGGTGTGAAAAACACGAAGAGCATGAAAATGTGTGAAAAATACAAGGAGCATGAAAAGGTCTGAAAAATACAAGGAGAATGAAAAGCTGTGAAAAATACGAGGAGCATGAAAAGTTCTGAAAAATACGAGAAGCATAAAAGTTCTGAAAAACACGAGGAAAATGAAAAGGTCTAAAAAATACTTGGAGCATGAAAAGATGTGAACAATATGAAGAGCACGAAAAAGTGTGAAAAATACAAAGAGCTTGAAAAGGTGTGAAAACACGAACAGCATGAAAAGGTCTCAAAAATATGAGGAACCTGAAAAGGTGTGAATAATCCGAGAAGAACGAAAAGGTCTGAAATATACGAGGACCATGTAAAGGTCTGAAAAATACGAGAGGCATGAAAAGATCTGAAAAAAACGAGGAGCATGAAAAGGTCTGAAAAATACGAGGAGCATGAAAAGGTCTGGAAAACAGGAGGAGTATAAAAAGGTGTGAAAAATACGAAGAGCATGAAAAGTTCTCAAAAATATGAGGAGCCTGAAAAGGTGTGAAAAATACGAGGATCCTGAAAAGGTGTGAAAAATACGAGGAGTATGAAAAGGTGTGAAAAATATAAGGAGCATGAAAAGGTGTGAAAAATAGGAGGAGCATGAAAAGGTGTGAAAAATATAAGGAGCATAAAAAGGTCTGGAAAACACGAGGAGCATGAAAAGTTGTGAAAAATACAAAGAGTATGAAAAGGTTTGAAAAATACAAAGTGCATGAAAAGGTGTGAAAAATATGAGGAGCATGAAACGGTGTGAAAAATGCGAAAGCATGAAATGCTGTGAAAAATACAAAGAGCATGAAAAGGTCTGAAAAATACGAGGAGCATGAAAAGGTGTCAAAAATACGAGGAGCAGGAAAAGGTCTGAAAAATACGAGGAGCATGAAAAGGTCTGGAAAACAGGAGGAGCATAAAAAGATGTGAAAAATACGAAGAGCATGAAAAGGTCTCAAAAATATAAGGAGCCTGAAAAGGTGTGAAAAATATAAGGAGCATGAAAAGGTGTGAAAAATATAAGGAGCATGAAAAGGTGTGAAAAATACGAGGAGCATGAAAAGATGTGAAAAAAAAGAGGAGCATGAAAAGCTGTGAAAAACACGAGGAGCATGAATAGGTGTGAAAAACATGAAGAGCAGGAAACAGTGTGAAAAATACAGGAGCATGAAAAAGTTTGAAAAATACAAGAAGCATGGAAAGGTGTGAAAAATTTGAGGAGCATGAAACGGTCTGAAAAATATGAAGAGCATGAAATGGTGTGAAAAACACGAGCAGCATGAAAAGTTGTGGAAAACACGAAGTGCATGTAAATGTGTGAAAAATTTGAAGAGCATGAAAAGGTTTGCAAAATACGAAGAGCATGTAAAGGTGTGAAATATACGATGAGAAAGGAAATGTGAGAAAAATACGAGGAGCATGAAAAGGTGTGAAAAATAGTAGGAGCATGAAAAGGTCTGAAAAATACGAGGACCATGAAAAGTTGTGAAAAATACGTAGAGCATTAAAAGGTGTGAGAAAAACAAGGAGCATGAAAAGCTCTGTAAAATACGAGGACCATGAAAAGTTCTAAAAAATACGAGTAGCATGACAAGGTGTGAAAAATACGAGAAGCATGAAAACGTCGGAAAAATATGAGGAGCATGAAAAGGTGTGAAAAATACGAAGAGATGAAGAGGTGTGAAAAATACAAGGAGCATGAAAAGGTGTGAAAAATACGATGAGAAAGAAAATGTGCGAAAAATACGAAGAGCATGAAAAGGTGGGAACAATAGTAGGAGCATGAAAAGGTCTGAAAAATACGAGGAGCATGAAAAGTTGTGAAAATACGAGGAGCATGAAAAGGTGAGAAAAAAACAGGAGCATGAAAAGGTCTGTAAAATACAACGAGCATGAAAAGGTGTGAAAAATACAATGAGAAAGAAAATGTGCGAAAAATACGAGGAGCATGAAAAGGTGTGAAAAATACGAGGAGCATATAAAGGTCTGAAAAATATGAGGAGCATGAAAAGGTCTAAAAAATTTGAGGAGCATGAAACGGTGTGAAAATATGAAGATCATGAAACGGTGTGAAAAATATGAAGACCTTTTAAACGTGTCAAAAATATGAGGAGCATGAAAAGTTGTGAAAAATATGAGAATATGAAAAGGTGTGAAAAATATGAGGAGCATGAAAAGGTGTGAAAATATGAAGAGCATGAAACGGTGTTAAAAATATGAAGAGCAAGAAACGGTGTGAAAAACACGAGCAGCATGAAAAAATGTGGAAAACATGAAGTGCATGAAAATGTGTGAAAAATTCGAAGAGCATGAAAAGGTTTGAAAAATACGAAGAGCATGTAAAGGTGTGAAAAATACGAGGAGCATTAAAGGTGTGAAAAATACGAGGAGCATGAAAAGGTGTGAAAAATACGATGAGAAAGAAAATCTGCTAAAAACACAAGGAGCATGAAAAGGTGGGAAAACTAGTAGGAGCATGAAAAGGTCTGAAAAATACGAGGAACATGAAACGGTGTGAAAATATAAAGAGCATGAAAGGGTGTGAAAAATATGAAGACCTTTAAAAGGTGTCAAAAATATGAGGAGCATGAAAAGATGTGAAAAATAAGAGGAGCATGAAATGGTATGAAAAATATGAGGAGAATGAAATATGTAAAAAATATGAAGAGCATGAAAAGTTGTGAAAAATATGAAGAGCATGAAATGGTTTGAAAAGTATGAAGCGCTTGAAAAGGTGTGAAAAATACAAAGAGCATGACTGGTGTGAAATATACGAAGACAATGAAAAGGTGTGAAAAATTATGAAAAGCATGAAAAGTTGTGAAAAATACAAAGAGCATGAAAAGGTTTGAAAAATACAAAGTGCATGAAAACATGTGAAAAATACGAGGAGCATGAAACGGTGTGAAATATGTGAAAGCATGAAATGCTGTGAAAAATACGAAGAGCATGAAAAGGTCTGAAAAATACAAGGAGCATTAATAGGTGTGAAAAATACGAGGAGCATGAAAAGGTGTGAACAATACTAGGAGCATGAAAATGTCTGAAAAAAACGAGGAGCATGAAAAGGTTTGAAAAATACGAGGAGCATGAAAAGGTGTGAAAAATATGAGGAGTATGAAACGGTGTGATAAATACGAGGAGCATGAAAAGGTGTGAAAAATACGAGGAGCACGAAAAGGTGTGAAAAATATGAGGAGCACGAAAAGGTGTGAACAATAGTAGGAGCATGAAAAGGTGTGAAAAATCCGAGAAGCACGAAAAGGTCTGAAATATACGACGACCATGAAAAGTTCTAAAAAATACGAGTAGCGTGACAAGGTGTGAAAAATACGAGAAGCATGAAAAGGTCTGAAAAATACGAGGAGCATGAAAAGGTGTGAAAAATACGAAGAGCATGAAAAGGTGTGAAAAATACAAGGAGCATGAAAAGGTGTGAAAAATACGATGAGAAAGAAAATGTGTGAAAAATACGAAGAGCATGAAAAGGTGTGAACAATAGTAGGAGCATGAAAAGGGCTGAAAAATACGAGGAGCATGAAAAGGTGTGAAAAACACGAGGAGCATGAAAATGTGTGAAAAAAACAGGAGCATGAAAAGGTCTGAAAAAAATACGAGGAGCATGAAAAGGTGTGAAAAACACGAGGAGCATGAAAAGGTGTGAAAAATACGAGGAGCATATAAAGGTCTGAAAAATATGAGGAGCATGAAAAAGTCTAAAAAATTTGAGGAGCATGAAATGGTGTGAAAATATGAAGATCATGAAACGGTGTGAAAAATATGAAGACCTTTTAAACGTGTCAAAAATATGAGGAGCATGAAAAGATGTGAAAAATATGAGGAGCATTAAAATATGTCAATAATATGAAGAGCATGAAAAGTTGTGAAATATATGATGAGCATGAAAAGGTGTGAAAAATATGAGGAGTACGAAAAGGTCTGCAAATATGAGGAGCACGAAAAGGTCTGAAAAATATGAGGAGCATGAAAAGGTGTGAAAACTACGAGGTGCATGAAAACGTGTGAAAAATACTAGGAGCATGAAAATGTCTGAAAAATACGAGAAGCATGAAAAGATCTTAAAAATATGAGAAGCATGAAAAGGTGTGAAAAATATGAGGAGCATGAAACGGTGTGAAAATATGAAGAGCATGAAACGGTGTTAAAAATATGAAGAGCATGAAACGGTGTGAAAAACACGAGCAGCAAGAAAATATGTGGAAAACACGAAGTGCATGAAAATGTGTGAAAAATTCGAAGAGCATGAAAAGGTTTGAAAAATACGAACAGCATGTAAAGGTGTGAAAAATACGAGGAGCATTAAAGGTGTGAAAAATACGAGGAGCATGAAAAGGTGTGAAAAATACGATGAGAAAGAAAATGTGCTAAAAATACAAGGAGCATGAACAGGTGGGAAAAATAGTAGGAGCATGAAAAGGTCTGAAAAATACGAGGAACATGAAACGGTGTGAAAATATAAAGAGCATGAAACGGTGTGAAATATATGAAGACTTCAAAAGGTGTCAAAAATATGAGGAGCATGAAAAGATGTGAAAAATATGAGGAGCATGAAATGGTATGAAAAATATGAGAAGCAAGAAATATGTAAAAAATATGAAGAGCATGAAAAGTTGTGAAAAATATGAAGAGCATGAAATGGTTTTAAAAGTATGAAGAGCTTGAAAAGGTGTGAAAAATACAAAGAGCATGACTGGTGTGAAATATACGAAGACAATGAAAAGGTGTGAAAAATTATGAAAAGCATGAAAAGTTGTGAAAAATACAAAGAGCATGAAAAGGTTTGAAAAATACAAAGTGCATGACAAGGTGTGAAAAATACGAGGAGCTTGAAACGGTGTTAAAAATGCGAAAGCATGCAATGCTGTGAAAAATATGAAGAGCATGAAAAGGTCTGAAAAATACAAGGAGCATGAATAGGTGTGAAAAATACGAGGAATATGAAAAGGTGTGAAAAAACGAGGAGCATGAAAAGGTGTGAACAATACTAGGAGCATGAAAATGTCTGAAAAATATGAGGAGCATGAAAAGGTTTGAAAAATACGAGGAACATGAAAAGGTGTGAAAAATATGAGGAGTATGAAAAGGTGTGATAAATATGAGGAACATGAAAAGGTTTCAAAAATATGAGGAGTATGAAAAGGTGTGAAAAATAAGAAGAGCATGAAAAGGTCTGAAAAATACAAGGAGCATGAATGGGTGTGAAAAATACGAGGAGCATGAAAAGGTGTGAAAAATATGAGGAGCATGAAAAGCTGTGAAAAATACGATGTGAAAGGAAATGTGAGAAAAATACGAGGAGCATGAAAAGGTAGGGAAAAGAGTAGGAGCATGAAAAGGTCTGAAAAATACAAGCAACATGAAATGGTGTGAAAATATAAAGAGCATGAAACGGTGTGAAAAATATGAAGACCTTTAAAAGGTGTCAAAAATATGAGGAGCATGAAAAGGTGTGAAAAATACGAAGAGCATGAAAAGGTCTGAAAAATACAAGGAGCATGAATGGGTGTGAAAAATACGAGGAGCATGAAAAGGTGTGAAAAATATGAAGAGCATGAAAAGCTGTGAAAAATACGATGTGAAAGGAAATGTGAGAAAAATACGAGGAGCATGAAAAGGTAGGAAAAAGAGTAGGAGCATGAAAAGGTCTGAAAAATACAAGCAACATGAAACGGTGTGAAAATATAAAGAGCATGAAACGGTGTGAAAAATATGAAGACCTTTAAAAGGTGTCAAAAATATGAGGAGCATGAAAAGATGTGAAAAATATGAGTAGCATGAAATGGTATGAAAAATATGAGGAGCAAAAAAGGTCTGAAAATAGGAGGGGAATGAAAAGGTCTGAAAAATACGAGGAGCATGAAAAGGTCTGAAAAGTACCAGGAGCATGAAAAGTTCTGAAAAATATGAGGAGCATGAATAGGTGTCAAAAATACGAGGAGCATGAAAAGGTCTGAAAAATACGAGGAGCATGAAAAGGTCTGCAAAACACGAGGAGCATGAAAAGGTCTGAAAAATATGAGGAGCATGAAAAGGTCTGAAAAATACGAGAAGCATGAAAAGTTCTGAAAAACGCAAGGAGCATGAGAAGGTCTAAAATATACGTGGAGCATGAAAAGGTGTGAACAATATGAAGAGCACGAAAAAGTGTGAAAAATACAAAGAGCTTGAAAAGGTGTGAAAACACGAAGAACATGAAAAGGTCTCAAAAATATGAGGAGCATGAAAAGGTCTGAAAAATACGAGGAGAATGAAAAGCTGTGAAAAATACGAGGAGCATGAAAAGGTCTGAAAAATACGAGGAGAATGAAAAGCTGTGAAAAATACGAGGAGCATGAAAAGGTCTGAAAAATACGAGAAGCATGAAAAGTTCTGAAAAACACGAGGAGCATGAAAAGGTCTAAGAAATACTTGGAGCATGAAAAGATGTGAAAAATATGAAGAGCACGAAAAAGTGTCAAAAATACAAAGAGCTTGAAAAGGTGTGAAAACACGAACAGGATGAAAAGGTCTTAAAAATATGAGGAGCCTGAAAAGGTGTGAATAATCCGTGAAGAACGAAAAGGTCTGAAATATACGAGGACCATGTAAAGGTCTGAAAAATACGAGAGGCATGAAAAGATCTGAAAAATACTAGGAGTATGAAAAGGTCTGAAAAATACGAGGAGCATGACAAGGTCTGAAAAAAACGAGGAGCATGAAAAGGTCTGAAAAATACGAGGAGCATGAAAAGGTCTGGAAAACAGGAGGAGTATAAAAAGGTGTGAAAAATATGAAGAGCATGAAAAGTTCTCAAAAATATGAGGAGCCTGAAAAGGTGTGAAAAATACGAGGAGCCTGAAAAGGTGTGAAAAATATAAGAAGCATGAAAAGGTGTGAAAAATACGAGGAGTATGAAAAGGTGTGAAAAATATAAGGAGCATGAAGAGGTGTGAAAAATAGGAGGAGCATGAAAAGGTGTGAAAAATATAAGGAGCATAAAAAGGTCTGGAAAACACGAGGAGCATGAAGTTGTGAAAAATACAAAGAGCATGAAAAGGTTTGAAAAATACAAAGTGCATGAAAAGGTGTGAAAAATATGAGGAGCATGAAACGGTGTGAAAAATGCGAAAGCATGAAATGCTGTGAAAAATACAAAGAGCATGAAAAGGTCTGAAAAATACGAGGAGCATGAAAAGGTGTCAAAAATACGAGGAGCAGGAAAAGGTCTGAAAAATACGAGGAGCATGAAAAGGTCTGGAAAACAGGAGGAGCATAAAAAGATGTGAAAAATACGAAGAGCATGAAAAGGTCTCAAAAATATAAGGAGCCTGAAAAGGTGTGAAAAATATAAGGAGCATGAAAAGGTGTGAAAAATATAAGGAGCATGAAAAGGTGTGAAAAATACGAGGAGCATGAAAAGATGTGAAAAAAAAGAGGAGCATGAAAAGCTGTGAAAAACACGAGGAGCATGAATAGGTGTGAAAAACATGAAGAGCAGGAAACAGTGTGAAAAATACAGGAGCATGAAAAAGTTTGAAAAATACGAGGAGCATGGAAAGGTGTGAAAAATTTGAGGAGCATGAAACGGTCTGAAAAATATGAAGAGCATGAAATGGTGTGAAAAACACGAGCAGCATGAAAAGTTGTGGAAAACACGAAGTGCATGTAAATGTGTGAAAAATTTGAAGAGCATGAAAAGGTTTGCAAAATACGAAGAGCATGTAAAGGTGTGAAATATACGAGGAGCATTAAAGGTGTGAAAAATACGAGGAGCATGAAAAGGTGTGAAAAATAGTAGGAGCATGAAAAGGTCTGAAAAATAAGAGGACCATGAAAAGTTGTGAAAAATACGTAGAGCATTAAAAGGTGTGAGAAAAACAAGGAGCATGAAAAGCTCTGTAAAATACGAGGAGCATGAAAAGGTGTGAAAAATAGTAGGAGCATGAAAAGGTCTGAAAAATACGAGGACCATGAAAAGTTGTGAAAAATACATAGAGCATTAAAAGGTGTGAGAAAAACAAGGAGCATGAAAAGCTCTGTAAAATACGAGGAGCATGAAAAGGTGTGAAAAATACGAGGAGCATATAAATGTCTGAAAAATTTGAGGAGCATGAAACGGTCTAAATAATGTGAGGAGCGTGAAACGGTGTGAAAATATAAAGAGCATGAAATGGTGTGAAAAACATGAAGACCTTTAAAACTAGTCAGAAATATGAGGACCATGAAAAGATGTGAAAAATATGAGGAGCATGAAAAGGTATGAAAAATAGGAGGAGCATGAAAATGTATCAAAAATATGAAGAGCATGAAAAGTTGTGAAATATATGAGGAGCATGAAAAGGTGTGAAAAATACATGGAGCATGAAAAGGTGTGAAAAATACGAGGAGCACGAAAAGGTTTGAAAGTATGAGGACTATGAAAAGGTCTGAAAAATGAGTTGAGCATGAAAAGGTCTATAAAATATGAGGAGCATATAAAGGTCAGAAAAATACGAGGAGCATGAAAAGGTGTGAAATACACGAGGAGCATGAATAGGTGTGAAAAACACGAAGAGCATGAAAATTTGTGGAAAAATACGAGGAGCATGAATAGGTGTGAAAAATCCGAGGAGTTCCAAGAGTCTGAAATATACGAGGACCATGAAAAGGTCTGAAAAATACTAGGAGCATGAAAAGATCTGAAAAATTCTAGGCGAATGAACAGGTGTGAAAAATATGAGGAGCATGAAAAGGTCTGAAAAATATGAGGACCATGAAAAGGTGTCAAAAATACGAGGAGCATGAAAAGGTCTGAAAAATATGAGGAGCATGAAAAGGTGTCAAAAATACGAGGAGCAGGAAAAGGTCTGAAAAATACGAGGAGCATGAAAAGGTCTGGAAAACAGGAGGAGCATAAAAAGATGTGAAAAATACAAAGAGCATGAAAAGGTCTCAAAAATATAAGGAGCCTGAAAAGGTGTGAAAAATATAAGGAGCATGAAAAGGTGTGAAAAATATAAGGAGCATGAAAAGGTGTGAAAAATACGAGGAGCATGAAAAGATGTGAAAAAAAAGAGGAGCATGAAAAGCTGTGAAAAACACGAGGAGCATGAATAGGTGTGAAAAACATGAAGAGCAGGAAACAGTGTGACAAATACAGGAGCATGAAAAAGTTTGAAAAATACGAGAAGCATGGAAAGGTGTGAAAAATTTGAGGAGCATGAAACGGTCTGAAAAATATGAAGAGCATGAAATGGTGTGAAAAACACGAGCAGCATGAAAAGTTGTGGAAAACACGAAGTGCATGTAAATGTGTGAAAAATTTGAAGAGCATGAAAAGGTTTGCAAAATACGAAGAGCATGTAAAGGTGTGAAATATACGAGGAGCATTAAAGGTGTGAAAAATACGAGGAGCATGAAAAGGTGTGAAAAATACGAGGAAAATGAAAAGGTGTGAAATATATGAGGAGCATGAAAAAGTGTGAAAAACACGAATAGCATGAAAATGTGTGAAAAACACGAAGAGCATGAAAATGTATAAAAATTCGAAGAGCATGAAAAGGTTTGAAAAACACAAAGAGCATGAAAAGGTGGGAACAATACGAGGAGCATGAAAAGGTCTGTAAAATACGAGGAGCATGAAAAGATGTGAAAAATCCAAGGAGCACGAAAAGGTCTGAAATATACGAGGACCATGAAAAGTTCTAAAAAATACGAGTAGCATGACAAGGTGTGAAAAATATGAGAAGCATGAAAAGGTCTGAAAAATATGAGGAGCATGAAAAGGTGTGAAAAATACGAAGACCATGAAGAGGTGTGAAAAATACAAGGAGCATGAAAAGGTGTGAAAAATACGAGGAGAAAGAAAATGTGCGAAAAATACGAAGAGCATGAAAAGGTGGGAACAATAGTAGGAGCATGAAAAGGTCTGAAAAATACGAGGAGCATGAAAAGTGGTGAAAATACGAGGAGCATGAAAAGGTGTGAAAAAAAACAGGAGCATGAAAAGGTCTGTAAAATACGACGAGCATGAAAAGGTGTGAAAAATACAATGAGAAAGAAAATGTGCGAAAAATACGAGGAGCATGAAAAGGTGTGAAAAATAATAGGAGCATGAAAAGGTGTGAAAAACACGAGGAGCATGAAAAGGTGTGAAAAATACGAGGAGCATATAAAGGTCTGAAAAATATGAGGAGCATGAAAAGGTCTAAAAAATTTGAGGAGCATGAAACGGTGTGAAAATATGAAGATCATAAAACGGTGTGAAAAATATGAAGACCTTTTAAACGTGTCAAAAATATGAGGAGCATGAAAAGATGTGAAAAATATGAGGAGCATTAAAATATGTCAATAATATGAAGACCATGAAAAGTTGTGAAATATATGAGGAGCATGAAAAGGTGTGAAAAATACGAGTACGAAAAGGTCTGCAAATACGAGAAGCACGAAGAGGTCTGAAAAATATGAGGAGCATGAAAAGGTGTGAAAACTACGAAGAGCATGAAAAGGTGTGAAAAATAGGAGGTGCATGAAAACGTGTGAAAAATACTAGGAGCATGAAAATGTCTGAAAAATACGAGAAGCATGAAATGATCTGAAAAATATGAGAATATGAAAAGGTGTGAAAAATATGAGGAGCATGAAAAGGTGTGAAAAATACGATGAGAAAGAAAATCTGCTAAAAATACAAGGAGCATGAAAAGGTGGGAAAAATAGTAGGAGCATGAAAAGGTCTGAAAAATACGAGGAACATGAAACGGTGTGAAAATATAAAGAGCATGAAACGGTGTGAAAAATATGAAGACCTTTAAAAGGTGTCAAAAATATGAGGAGCATGAAAAGATGTGAAAAATAAGAGGAGCATGAAATGGTATGAAAAATATGAGGAGCATGAAATATGTAAAAAATATGAAGAGCATGAAAAGTTGTGAAAAATATGAAGAGCATGAAATGGTTTTAAAAGTATGAAGAGCTTGAAAAGGTGTGAAAAATACAAAGAGCATGACTGGTGTGAAATATACGAAGACAATGAAAAGGTGTGAAAAATTATGAAAAGCATGAAAAGTTGTGAAAAATACAAAGAGCATGAAAAGGTTTGAAAAATACAAAGTGCATGAAAACATGTGAAAAATACGAGGAGCATGAAACGGTGTGAAATATGTGAAAGCATGAAATGCTGTGAAAAATATGAAGAGCATGAAAAGGTCTGAAAAATACAAGGAGCATTAATAGGTGTGAAAAATATGAGGAGCATGAAAAGGTGTGAACAATACTAGGAGCATGAAAATCTCTGAAAAAAACGAGGAGCATGAAAAGGTATGAAAAATACGAGGAGCATGAAAAGGTGTGAAAAAAACAGGAGCATGAAAAGGTCTGAAAAAAATACAAGGAGCATGAAAAGGTGTGAAAAATACGATGAGAAAGAAAATGTGCGAAAAATACGAAGAGCATGAAAAGGTGTGAAAAATACGAGGAGCATGAAAATGTGTGAAAAAAACAGGAACATGAAAAGGTCTGAAAAAAATACGAGGAGCATGAAAAGGTGTGAAAAACACGAGGAGCATGAAAAGGTGTGAAAAATACGAGGAGCATATAAAGGTCTGAAAAATATGAGGAGCATGAAAAAGTCTAAAAAATTTGATGAGCATGAAATGGTGTGAAAATATGAAGATCATGAAACGGTGTGAAAAATATGAAGACCTTTTAAACGTGTCAAAAATATGAGGAGCATGAAAAGATGTGAAAAATATGAGAAGCATTAAAATATGTCAATAATATGAAGAGCATGAAAAGTTGTGAAATATATGATGAGCATGAAAAGGTGTGAAAAATATGAGGAGTACGAAAAGGTCTGCAAATATGAGGAGCACGAAAAGGTCTGAAAAATATGAGGAGCATGAAAAGGTGTGAAAACTACGAGGTGCATGAAAAGGTGTGAAAAATACTAGGAGCATGAAAATGTCTGAAAAATACGAGAAGCATGAAAAGATCTTAAAAATATGAGAAGCATGAAAAGGTGTGAAAAATATGAGGAGCATGAAACGGTGTGAAAATATGAAGAGCATGAAACGGTGTTAAAAATATGAAGAGCATGAAACGGTGTGAAAAACACGAGCAGCAAGAAAATATGTGGAAAACACGAAGTGCATGAAAATGTGTGAAAAATTCGAAGAGCATGAAAAGGTTTGAAAAATACGAACAGCATGTAAAGGTGTGAAAAATACGAGGAGCATTAAAGGTGTGAAAAATACGAGGAGCATGAAAAGGTGTGAAAAATACGATGAGAAAGAAAATGTGCTAAAAATACAAGGAGCATGAACAGGTGGGAAAAATAGTAGGAGCATGAAAAGGTCTGAAAAATACGAGGAACATGAAACGGTGTGAAAATATAAAGAGCATGAAACGGTGTGAAAAATATGAAGACTTCAAAAGGTGTCAAAAATATGAGGAGCATGAAAAGATGTGAAAAATATGAGGAGCATGAAATGGTATGAAAAATATGAGAAGCATGAAATATGTAAAAAATATGAAGAGCATGAAAAGTTGTGAAAAATATGAAGAGCATGAAATGGTTTTAAAAGTATGAAGAGCTTGAAAAGGTGTGAAAAATACAAAGAGCATGATGGTGTGAAATATACGAAGACAATGAAAAGGTGTGAAAAATTATGAAAAGCATGAAAAGTTGTGAAAAATACAAAGAGGATGAAAAGGTTTGAAAAATACAAAGTGCATGAAAACATGTGAAAAATACGAGGAGCATGAAACGGTGTGAAATATGTGAAAGCATGAAATGCTGTGAAAAATACGAAGAGCATGAAAAGGTCTGAAAAATACAAGGAGCATTAATAGGTGTGAAAAATATGAGGAGCATGAAAAGGTGTGAACAATACTAGGAGCATGAAAATCTCTGAAAAAAACGAGGAGCATGAAAAGGTATGAAAAATACGAGGAGCATGAAAAGGTGTGAAAAATACGATGAGAAAGAAAATGTGCGAAAAATACGAAGAGCATGAAAAGGTGTGAAAAATACGAGGAGCATGAAAATGTGTGAAAAAAACAGGAGCATGAAAAGGTCTGGAAAAAATACGAGGAGCATGAAAAGGTGTGAACAACACGAGGAGCATGAAAAGGTGTGAAAAATACGAGGAGCATATAAAGGTCTGAAAAATATGAGGAGCATGAAAAAGTCTAAAAAATTTGATGAGCATGAAATGGTGTGAAAATATGAAGATCATGAAACGGTGTGAAAAATATGAAGACCTTTTAAACGTGTCAAAAATATGAGGAGCATGAAAAGATGTGAAAAATATGAGGAGCATTAAAATATGTCAATAATATGAAGAGCATGAAAAGTTGTGAAATATATGATGAGCATGAAAAGGTGTGAAAAATATGAGGAGTACGAAAAGGTCTGCAAATATGAGGAGCACGAAAAGGTCTGAAAAATATGAGGAGCATGAAAAGGTGTGAAAACTACGAAGAGCATGAAAAGGTGTGAAAAATACGAGGTGCATGAAAACGTGTGAAAAATACTAGGAGCATGAAAATGTCTGAAAAATACGAGAAGCATGAAAAGATCTTAAAAATATGAGAAGCATGAAAAGGTGTGAAAAATATGAGGAGCATGAAACGGTGTGAAAATATGAAGAGCATGAAACGGTGTTAAAAATATGAAGAGCATGAAACGGTGTGAAAAACACGAGCAGCAAGAAAATATGTGGAAAACACGAAGTGCATGAAAATGTGTGAAAAATTCGAAGAGCATGAAAAGGTTTGAAAAATACGAACAGCATGTAAAGGTGTGAAAAATACGAGGAGCATTAAAGGTGTGAAAAATACAAGGAGCATGAAAAGGTGTGAAAAATACGATGAGAAAGAAAATGTGCTAAAAATACAAGGAGCATGAACAGGTGGGAAAAATAGTAGGAGCATGAAAAGGTCTGAAAAATACGAGGAACATGAAACGGTGTGAAAATATAAAGAGCATGAAACGGTGTGAAAAATATGAAGACTTCAAAAGGTGTCAAAAATATGAGGAGCATGAAAAGATGTGAAAAATATGAGGAGCATGAAATGGTATGAAAAATATGAGAAGCATGAAATATGTAAAAAATATGAAGAGCATGAAAAGTTGTGAAAAATATGAAGAGCATGAAATGGTTTTAAAAGTATGAAGAGCTTGAAAAGGTGTGAAAAATACAAAGAGCATGATGGTGTGAAATATACGAAGACAATGAAAAGGTGTGAAAAATTATGAAAAGCATGAAAAGTTGTGAAAAATACAAAGAGGATGAAAAGGTTTGAAAAATACAAAGTGCATGAAAACATGTGAAAAATACGAGGAGCATGAAACGGTGTGAAATATGTGAAAGCATGAAATGCTGTGAAAAATACGAAGAGCATGAAAAGGTCTGAAAAATACAAGGAGCATTAATAGGTGTGAAAAATATGAGGAGCATGAAAAGGTGTGAACAATACTAGGAGCATGAAAATCTCTGAAAAAAACGAGGAGCATGAAAAGGTATGAAAAATACGAGGAGCATGAAAAGGTGTGAAAAATATGAAGAGCATGAAACTGTGTGAAAAATATGAAGAGCATGAAACGGTGGGAAAAATATGAAAAGCATGAAAACGTGTGAAAAATATGAAGAGCATGAAAAGGTGTGAAAAATCTGAAGAGCATGAAACGGTGTGAAAAATATGAGGAGTACGAAAAGGTCTGCAAATATGAGGAGCACGAAAAGGTCTGAAAAATATGAGGAGCATGAAAAGGTGTGAAAACTACGAAGAGCATGAAAAGGTGTGAAAAATACGAGGTGCATGAAAACGTGTGAAAAATACTAGGAGCATGAAAATGTCTGAAAAATACGAGAAGCATGAAAAGATCTTAAAAATATGAGAAGCATGAAAAGGTGTGAAAAATATGAGGAGCATGAAACGGTGTGAAAATATGAAGAGCATGAAACGGTGTTAAAAATATGAAGAGCATGAAACGGTGTGAAAAACACGAGCAGCAAGAAAATATGTGGAAAACACGAAGTGCATGAAAATGTGTGAAAAATTCGAAGAGCATGAAAAGGTTTGAAAAATACGAACAGCATGTAAAGGTGTGAAAAATATGAGGAGCATTAAAGGTGTGAAAAATACGAGGAGCATGAAAAGGTGTGAAAAATACGATGAGAAAGAAAATGTGCTAAAAATACAAGGAGCATGAACAGGTGGGAAAAATAGTAGGAGCATGAAAAGGTCTGAAAAATACGAGGAACATGAAACGGTGTGAAAATATAAAGAGCATGAAACGGTGTGAAAAATATGAAGACTTCAAAAGGTGTCAAAAATATGAGGAGCATGAAAAGATGTGAAAAATATGAGGAGCATGAAATGGTATGAAAAATATGAGAAGCATGAAATATGTAAAAAATATGAAGAGCATGAAAAGTTGTGAAAAATATGAAGAGCATGAAATGGTTTTAAAAGTATGAAGAGCTTGAAAAGGTGTGAAAAATACAAAGAGCATGACTGGTGTGAAATATACGAAGACAATGAAAAGGTGTGAAAAATTATGAAAAGCATGAAAAGTTGTGAAAAATACAAAGAGCATGAAAAGGTTTGAAAAATACAAAGTGCATGACAAGGTGTGAAAAATACGAGGAGCTTGAAACGGTGTTAAAATGCGAAAGCATGAAATGCTGTGAAAAATATGAAGAGCACGAAAAGGTCTGAAAAATACAAGGAGCATGAATAGGTGTGAAAAATACGAGGAATATGAAAAGGTGTGAAAAAAACGAGGAGCATGAAAAGGTGTGAACAATACTAGGAGCATGAAAATGTCTGAAAAATATGAGGAGCATGAAAAGGTTTAAAAAATACGAGGAACATGAAAAGGTGTGAAAAATATGAGGAGTATGAAACGGTGTGATAAATATGAGGAACATGAAAAGGTTTCAAAAATATGAGGAGCATGAAAAGGTGTGAAAAATACGAAGAGCATGAAAAGGTCTGAAAAATACAAGGAGCATGAATGGGTGTGAAAAATACGAGGAGCATGAAAAGGTGTGAAAAATATGAGGAGCATGAAACGGTGTGAAAATATGAAGAGCATGAAACGGTGTTAAAAATATGAAGAGCATGAAATGGGGTGAAAAACACGAGCAGCATGAAAAAATGTGGAAAACACGAAGTGCATGAAAATGTGTGAAAAATTCGAAGAGCATGAAAAGGATTGAAAATACGAAGAGCATATAAAGGTGTGAAAAATACGAGGAGCATTAAAGGTGTCACAAATACGAGGAGCATGAAAAGGTGTGAAAAATACGATGAGAAAGAAAATGTGCGAAAAATATGAGGAGCATGAAAAGGTGGGAAAACTAGTAGGAGCATGAAAAGGTCTGAAAAATACGAGGAGCATGAAACCGTGTGAAAATATCAAGAGCATGAAACGGTAGAAAAATATGATGACCTTTAAAAGGTGTCAAAAATATGAGGAGCATGAAAAGATGTGAAAAATATGAGTAGCATGAAATGGTATGAAAAATATGAGGAGCATGAAATATGTAAAAAATATGAAGAGCATAAAAAGTTGTGAAATATATGAGGAGCATGAAAAGGTGTGAAACATACGAGGAGCATGAAAAGGCCTGAAAATAGGAGGAGCCCGAAAAGGTCTGAAAAATACAAGGAGCGGGAAAAGGTCTGAAAAATACCAGGAGCATGAAAAGTTCTGAAAAATATGAGGAGCATGAAAAGGTGTCAAAAATACGAGGAACATGAAAAGGTCTGAAAAATACGAGGAGCATGAAAAGCTCTGCAAAACACGAGGAGCATGAAAAGATGTTAAAAACACAAGGAGCATGAATAGGTGTGAAAAACACGAAGAGCATGAAAATGTGTGAAAAATACGAGGAGCATGGAAAGGTCTGAAAAATACGAGGAGCATGAAAAGGTCTGAAAAATACGAGGAGCATGAAAAGTTCTGAAAAACACGAGGAGCATGAAAAGGTCTAAAAATTACTTGGAGCATGAAAAGGTGTGAACAATATGAAGAGCACGAAAAGGTGTGAAAAATACAAAGGGCTTGAAATGGTGTGAAAACACGAAGAACGTGAAACGGTGGGCAAAATACAAGGAGCATGAAAAGGTCTGAAAAATATGAAGAGCATTAAACGGTGTGAAAATATGAAGAGCATGAAACGGTGTGAAAATTATGAAGAGCATGGAAAGGTGTGATAAATAGGAGGAGCATGAAACGGTCTGAAAAATAGGAAGAGCATGAAATGGTGTGAAAAACACGAGCAGCATGAAAAGTTGTGGATAAAACGAAGTGCATGAATGTGTGAAAAATTCGAAGAGCATGAAAAGGTGTGAAAAATGCGAGGAGCACAAAAAGGTCTGAAATATACGAGGACCATGAAAAGGTGTGAAAAATACTAAGAGCACGAAAAGGTTTGAAAAATATGAGGACCATGAAAGAGTGTAAAAAACACGAAGAGCATTAAACTGTGTGAAAAACACGAAGAGCATGAAAATGTGTGAAAAACACGAAGAGCATGAAATTGTATGAAAAATTCAAAGAGCATGAAAAGGGTTGAAAAATACGAAGAGCATGAAAAGGTGTGAAAAATACGAGGAGCATGAAAAGGTGTGAAAAACACGAGGAGCATGAATAGGTGTGAAAATCACGAAGAGCATGAACATGTGTGAAAAATACGAGGAGCATGAAAAGGTGTGAAAAATCCGAGGAGCATGAAAAGGTCTGGAAAACATGAGGAGCATGGAAAGGTTTGAAAAATATGAGGAGCATGAAAAGGTGTGAAAAACACGAGGATCATGAATAGGTGTGAAAAACACGAAGAGCATGAAAATGTGTGGAAAAATACGAGGAGCATGAAAAGGTGTGAAAAATCCGAGGAGTACGAAGAGTCTGAAATATACGAGGACCATGAAAAGGTCTGAAAAATACTAGGAGCATGAAAAGATCTGAAAAATTCTAGGCGAATGAACAGGTGTGAAAAATATGAGGAGCATGAAAAGGTCTGAAAAATATGAGGACCATGAAAAGGTGTCAAAAATACGAGGAGCATGAAAAGGTCTGAAAAATACGAGGAGCATGAAAAGGTCTGGAAAACAGGAGGAGCATTAAAAAGTGTGAAAAATACGAAGAGCATGAAAAGGTCTCAAAAATATGAGGAGCCTGAAAAGGTGTGAAAAAATGAAGAGCATGAAACGGTGTGAAAATTATGAAGAGCATAGAAAGGTGTGATAAATATGAGGAGCAAGAAACGGTCTGAAAAATATGAAGAGCATGAAATGGTGTGAAAAACACTAGCAGCATGAAAAGTTGTGGATAAAACGAAGTGCATGAAAATGTGTGAAAAATTCGAAGAGGATGAAAAGGTGTGAAAAATCCGAGGAGCATGAAAAGGTCTGAAATATCCGAGGACCATGAAAAGCTGTGAAAACTATGATGAGCATGAAAAGGTTTGAAAAATATGAGGACCATGAAAAAGTGTAAAAAATACGAAGAGCATGAAAATGTGTGAAAAACACGAAGACCATGAAAATGTATGAAAAATTCAAAAAGCATGAAAAGGTTTGAAAAATATGAAGAGCATGAAAAGGTGGGAAAAATACGAAGAGCATGAAAAGGTGTGAAAAATATGAAAAGCATGAAACTGTGTGAAAAATATGAAAAGCATGAAAACGTGTGAAAAATATGAAGAGCATGAAAAGGTGTGAAAAATATGAAGAGCATGAAACTGTGTGGAAAATATGAAGAGCATGAAACGGTGGGAAAAATATGAAAAGCATGAAAACGTGTGAAAAATATGAAGAGCATGAAAAGGTGTGAAAAATCTGAAGAGCATGAAACGGTGTGAAAAATATGAGGAGTACGAAAAGGTCTGCAAATATGAGGAGCACGAAAAGGTCTGAAAAATATGAGGAGCATGAAAAGGTGTGAAAACTACGAAGAGCATGAAAAGGTGTGAAAAATACGAGGTGCATGAAAACGTGTGAAAAATACTAGGAGCATGAAAATGTCTGAAAAATACGAGAAGCATGAAAAGATCTTAAAAATATGAGAAGCATGAAAAGGTGTGAAAAATATGAGGAGCATGAAACGGTGTGAAAATATGAAGAGCATGAAACGGTGTTAAAAATATGAAGAGCATGAAACGGTGTGAAAAACACGAGCAGCAAGAAAATATGTGGAAAACACGAAGTGCATGAAAATGTGTGAAAAATTCGAAGAGCATGAAAAGGTTTGAAAAATACGAACAGCATGTAAAGGTGTGAAAAATATGAGGAGCATTAAAGGTGTGAAAAATACGAGGAGCATGAAAAGGTGTGAAAAATACGATGAGAAAGAAAATGTGCTAAAAATACAAGGAGCATGAACAGGTGGGAAAAATAGTAGGAGCATGAAAAGGTCTGAAAAATACGAGGAACATGAAACGGTGTGAAAATATAAAGAGCATGAAACGGTGTGAAAAATATGAAGACTTCAAAAGGTGTCAAAAATATGAGGAGCATGAAAAGATGTGAAAAATATGAGGAGCATGAAATGGTATGAAAAATATGAGAAGCATGAAATATGTAAAAAATATGAAGAGCATGAAAAGTTGTGAAAAATATGAAGAGCATGAAATGGTTTTAAAAGTATGAAGAGCTTGAAAAGGTGTGAAAAATACAAAGAGCATGACTGGTGTGAAATATACGAAGACAATGAAAAGGTGTGAAAAATTATGAAAAGCATGAAAAGTTGTGAAAAATACAAAGAGCATGAAAAGGTTTGAAAAATACAAAGTGCATGACAAGGTGTGAAAAATACGAGGAGCTTGAAACGGTGTTAAAATGCGAAAGCATGAAATGCTGTGAAAAATATGAAGAGCACGAAAAGGTCTGAAAAATACAAGGAGCATGAATAGGTGTGAAAAATACGAGGAATATGAAAAGGTGTGAAAAAAACGAGGAGCATGAAAAGGTGTGAACAATACTAGGAGCATGAAAATGTCTGAAAAATATGAGGAGCATGAAAAGGTTTAAAAAATACGAGGAACATGAAAAGGTGTGAAAAATATGAGGAGTATGAAACGGTGTGATAAATATGAGGAACATGAAAAGGTTTCAAAAATATGAGGAGCATGAAAAGGTGTGAAAAATACGAAGAGCATGAAAAGGTCTGAAAAATACAAGGAGCATGAATGGGTGTGAAAAATACGAGGAGCATGAAAAGGTGTGAAAAATATGAGGAGCATGAAACGGTGTGAAAATATGAAGAGCATGAAACGGTGTTAAAAATATGAAGAGCATGAAATGGGGTGAAAAACACGAGCAGCATGAAAAAATGTGGAAAACACGAAGTGCATGAAAATGTGTGAAAAATTCGAAGAGCATGAAAAGGATTGAAAATACGAAGAGCATATAAAGGTGTGAAAAATACGAGGAGCATTAAAGGTGTCACAAATACGAGGAGCATGAAAAGGTGTGAAAAATACGATGAGAAAGAAAATGTGCGAAAAATATGAGGAGCATGAAAAGGTGGGAAAACTAGTAGGAGCATGAAAAGGTCTGAAAAATACGAGGAGCATGAAACCGTGTGAAAATATCAAGAGCATGAAACGGTAGAAAAATATGATGACCTTTAAAAGGTGTCAAAAATATGAGGAGCATGAAAAGATGTGAAAAATATGAGTAGCATGAAATGGTATGAAAAATATGAGGAGCATGAAATATGTAAAAAATATGAAGAGCATAAAAAGTTGTGAAATATATGAGGAGCATGAAAAGGTGTGAAACATACGAGGAGCATGAAAAGGCCTGAAAATAGGAGGAGCCCGAAAAGGTCTGAAAAATACAAGGAGCGGGAAAAGGTCTGAAAAATACCAGGAGCATGAAAAGTTCTGAAAAATATGAGGAGCATGAAAAGGTGTCAAAAATACGAGGAACATGAAAAGGTCTGAAAAATACGAGGAGCATGAAAAGCTCTGCAAAACACGAGGAGCATGAAAAGATGTTAAAAACACAAGGAGCATGAATAGGTGTGAAAAACACGAAGAGCATGAAAATGTGTGAAAAATACGAGGAGCATGTAAAGGTCTGAAAAATACGAGGAGCATGGAAAGGTCTGAAAAATACGAGGAGCATGAAAAGGTCTGAAAAATACGAGGAGCATGAAAAGTTCTGAAAAACACGAGGAGCATGAAAAGGTCTAAAAATTACTTGGAGCATGAAAAGGTGTGAACAATATGAAGAGCACGAAAAGGTGTGAAAAATACAAAGGGCTTGAAATGGTGTGAAAACACGAAGAACGTGAAACGGTGGGCAAAATACGAGGAGCATGAAAAGGTCTGAAAAATATGAAGAGCATTAAACGGTGTGAAAATATGAAGAGCATGAAACGGTGTGAAAATTATGAAGAGCATGGAAAGGTGTGATAAATAGGAGGAGCATGAAACGGTCTGAAAAATAGGAAGAGCATGAAATGGTGTGAAAAACACGAGCAGCATGAAAAGTTGTGGATAAAACGAAGTGCATGAATGTGTGAAAAATTCGAAGAGCATGAAAAGGTGTGAAAAATGCGAGGAGCACAAAAAGGTCTGAAATATACGAGGACCATGAAAAGGTGTGAAAAATACTAAGAGCACGAAAAGGTTTGAAAAATATGAGGACCATGAAAGAGTGTAAAAAACACGAAGAGCATTAAACTGTGTGAAAAACACGAAGAGCATGAAAATGTGTGAAAAACACGAAGAGCATGAAATTGTATGAAAAATTCAAAGAGCATGAAAAGGGTTGAAAAATACGAAGAGCATGAAAAGGTGTGAAAAATACGAGGAGCATGAAAAGGTGTGAAAAACACGAGGAGCATGAATAGGTGTGAAAAACACGAAGAGCATGAACATGTGTGAAAAATACGAGGAGCATGAAAAGGTGTGAAAAATCCGAGGAGCATGAAAAGGTCTGGAAAACATGAGGAGCATGGAAAGGTTTGAAAAATATGAGGAGCATGAAAAGGTGTGAAAAACACGAGGATCATGAATAGGTGTGAAAAACACGAAGAGCATGAAAATGTGTGGAAAAATACGAGGAGCATGAAAAGGTGTGAAAAATCCGAGGAGTACGAAGAGTCTGAAATATACGAGGACCATGAAAAGGTCTGAAAAATACTAGGAGCATGAAAAGATCTGAAAAATTCTAGGAGAATGAACAGGTGTGAAAAGTATGAGGAGCATGAAAAGGTCTGAAAAATACGAGGAGCATGAAAAGGTCTGGAAAACAGGAGGAGCATTAAAAAGTGTGAAAAATACGAAGAGCATGAGAAGGTCTCAAAAATATGAGGAGCCTGAAAAGGTGTGAAAAAATGAAGAGCATGAAACGGTGTGAAAATTATGAAGAGCATAGAAAGGTGTGATAAATATGAGGAGCAAGAAACGGTCTGAAAAATATGAACAGCATGAAATGGTGTGAAAAACACTAGCAGCATGAAAAGTTGTGGATAAAACGAAGTGCATGAAAATGTGTGAAAAATTCGAAGAGGATGAAAAGGTGTGAAAAATCCGAGGAGCATGAAAAGGTCTGAAATATCCGAGGACCATGAAAAGCTGTGAAAACTATGATGAGCATGAAAAGGTTTGAAAAATATGAGGACCATGAAAAAGTGTAAAAAATACGAAGAGCATGAAAATGTGTGAAAAACACGAAGACCATGAAAATGTATGAAAAATTCAAAAAGCATGAAAAGGTTTGAAAAATATGAAGAGCATGAAAAGGTGGGAAAAATACGAAGAGCATGAAAAGGTGTGAAAAATATGAAAAGCATGAAACTGTGTGAAAAATATGAAAAGCATGAAAACGTGTGAAAAATATGAAGAGCATGAAAAGGTGTGAAAAATATGAAGAGCATGAAACTGTGTGGAAAATATGAAGAGCATGAAACGGTGGGAAAAATATGAAAAGCATGAAAACGTGTGAAAAATATGAAGAGCATGAAAAGGTGTGAAAAATCTGAAGAGCATGAAACGGTGTGAAAAATATGAGGAGTACGAAAAGGTCTGCAAATATGAGGAGCACGAAAAGGTCTGAAAAATATGAGGAGCATGAAAAGGTGTGAAAACTACGAAGAGCATGAAAAGGTGTGAAAAATACGAGGTGCATGAAAACGTGTGAAAAATACTAGGAGCATGAAAATGTCTGAAAAATACGAGAAGCATGAAAAGATCTTAAAAATATGAGAAGCATGAAAAGGTGTGAAAAATATGAGGAGCATGAAACGGTGTGAAAATATGAAGAGCATGAAACGGTGTTAAAAATATGAAGAGCATGAAACGGTGTGAAAAACACGAGCAGCAAGAAAATATGTGGAAAACACGAAGTGCATGAAAATGTGTGAAAAATTCGAAGAGCATGAAAAGGTTTGAAAAATACGAACAGCATGTAAAGGTGTGAAAAATATGAGGAGCATTAAAGGTGTGAAAAATACGAGGAGCATGAAAAGGTGTGAAAAATACGATGAGAAAGAAAATGTGCTAAAAATACAAGGAGCATGAACAGGTGGGAAAAATAGTAGGAGCATGAAAAGGTCTGAAAAATACGAGGAACATGAAACGGTGTGAAAATATAAAGAGCATGAAACGGTGTGAAAAATATGAAGACTTCAAAAGGTGTCAAAAATATGAGGAGCATGAAAAGATGTGAAAAATATGAGGAGCATGAAATGGTATGAAAAATATGAGAAGCATGAAATATGTAAAAAATATGAAGAGCATGAAAAGTTGTGAAAAATATGAAGAGCATGAAATGGTTTTAAAAGTATGAAGAGCTTGAAAAGGTGTGAAAAATACAAAGAGCATGACTGGTGTGAAATATACGAAGACAATGAAAAGGTGTGAAAAATTATGAAAAGCATGAAAAGTTGTGAAAAATACAAAGAGCATGAAAAGGTTTGAAAAATACAAAGTGCATGACAAGGTGTGAAAAATACGAGGAGCTTGAAACGGTGTTAAAATGCGAAAGCATGAAATGCTGTGAAAAATATGAAGAGCACGAAAAGGTCTGAAAAATACAAGGAGCATGAATAGGTGTGAAAAATACGAGGAATATGAAAAGGTGTGAAAAAAACGAGGAGCATGAAAAGGTGTGAACAATACTAGGAGCATGAAAATGTCTGAAAAATATGAGGAGCATGAAAAGGTTTAAAAAATACGAGGAACATGAAAAGGTGTGAAAAATATGAGGAGTATGAAACGGTGTGATAAATATGAGGAACATGAAAAGGTTTCAAAAATATGAGGAGCATGAAAAGGTGTGAAAAATACGAAGAGCATGAAAAGGTCTGAAAAATACAAGGAGCATGAATGGGTGTGAAAAATACGAGGAGCATGAAAAGGTGTGAAAAATATGAGGAGCATGAAACGGTGTGAAAATATGAAGAGCATGAAACGGTGTTAAAAATATGAAGAGCATGAAATGGGGTGAAAAACACGAGCAGCATGAAAAAATGTGGAAAACACGAAGTGCATGAAAATGTGTGAAAAATTCGAAGAGCATGAAAAGGATTGAAAATACGAAGAGCATATAAAGGTGTGAAAAATACGAGGAGCATTAAAGGTGTCACAAATACGAGGAGCATGAAAAGGTGTGAAAAATACGATGAGAAAGAAAATGTGCGAAAAATATGAGGAGCATGAAAAGGTGGGAAAACTAGTAGGAGCATGAAAAGGTCTGAAAAATACGAGGAGCATGAAACCGTGTGAAAATATCAAGAGCATGAAACGGTAGAAAAATATGATGACCTTTAAAAGGTGTCAAAAATATGAGGAGCATGAAAAGATGTGAAAAATATGAGTAGCATGAAATGGTATGAAAAATATGAGGAGCATGAAATATGTAAAAAATATGAAGAGCATAAAAAGTTGTGAAATATATGAGGAGCATGAAAAGGTGTGAAACATACGAGGAGCATGAAAAGGCCTGAAAATAGGAGGAGCCCGAAAAGGTCTGAAAAATACAAGGAGCGGGAAAAGGTCTGAAAAATACCAGGAGCATGAAAAGTTCTGAAAAATATGAGGAGCATGAAAAGGTGTCAAAAATACGAGGAACATGAAAAGGTCTGAAAAATACGAGGAGCATGAAAAGCTCTGCAAAACACGAGGAGCATGAAAAGATGTTAAAAACACAAGGAGCATGAATAGGTGTGAAAAACACGAAGAGCATGAAAATGTGTGAAAAATACGAGGAGCATGTAAAGGTCTGAAAAATACGAGGAGCATGGAAAGGTCTGAAAAATACGAGGAGCATGAAAAGGTCTGAAAAATACGAGGAGCATGAAAAGTTCTGAAAAACACGAGGAGCATGAAAAGGTCTAAAAATTACTTGGAGCATGAAAAGGTGTGAACAATATGAAGAGCACGAAAAGGTGTGAAAAATACAAAGGGCTTGAAATGGTGTGAAAACACGAAGAACGTGAAACGGTGGGCAAAATACGAGGAGCATGAAAAGGTCTGAAAAATATGAAGAGCATTAAACGGTGTGAAAATATGAAGAGCATGAAACGGTGTGAAAATTATGAAGAGCATGGAAAGGTGTGATAAATAGGAGGAGCATGAAACGGTCTGAAAAATAGGAAGAGCATGAAATGGTGTGAAAAACACGAGCAGCATGAAAAGTTGTGGATAAAACGAAGTGCATGAATGTGTGAAAAATTCGAAGAGCATGAAAAGGTGTGAAAAATGCGAGGAGCACAAAAAGGTCTGAAATATACGAGGACCATGAAAAGGTGTGAAAAATACTAAGAGCACGAAAAGGTTTGAAAAATATGAGGACCATGAAAGAGTGTAAAAAACACGAAGAGCATTAAACTGTGTGAAAAACACGAAGAGCATGAAAATGTGTGAAAAACACGAAGAGCATGAAATTGTATGAAAAATTCAAAGAGCATGAAAAGGGTTGAAAAATACGAAGAGCATGAAAAGGTGTGAAAAATACGAGGAGCATGAAAAGGTGTGAAAAACACGAGGAGCATGAATAGGTGTGAAAAACACGAAGAGCATGAACATGTGTGAAAAATACGAGGAGCATGAAAAGGTGTGAAAAATCCGAGGAGCATGAAAAGGTCTGGAAAACATGAGGAGCATGGAAAGGTTTGAAAAATATGAGGAGCATGAAAAGGTGTGAAAAACACGAGGATCATGAATAGGTGTGAAAAACACGAAGAGCATGAAAATGTGTGGAAAAATACGAGGAGCATGAAAAGGTGTGAAAAATCCGAGGAGTACGAAGAGTCTGAAATATACGAGGACCATGAAAAGGTCTGAAAAATACTAGGAGCATGAAAAGATCTGAAAAATTCTAGGAGAATGAACAGGTGTGAAAAGTATGAGGAGCATGAAAAGGTCTGAAAAATACGAGGAGCATGAAAAGGTCTGGAAAACAGGAGGAGCATTAAAAAGTGTGAAAAATACGAAGAGCATGAGAAGGTCTCAAAAATATGAGGAGCCTGAAAAGGTGTGAAAAAATGAAGAGCATGAAACGGTGTGAAAATTATGAAGAGCATAGAAAGGTGTGATAAATATGAGGAGCAAGAAACGGTCTGAAAAATATGAACAGCATGAAATGGTGTGAAAAACACTAGCAGCATGAAAAGTTGTGGATAAAACGAAGTGCATGAAAATGTGTGAAAAATTCGAAGAGGATGAAAAGGTGTGAAAAATCCGAGGAGCATGAAAAGGTCTGAAATATCCGAGGACCATGAAAAGCTGTGAAAACTATGATGAGCATGAAAAGGTTTGAAAAATATGAGGACCATGAAAAAGTGTAAAAAATACGAAGAGCATGAAAATGTGTGAAAAACACGAAGACCATGAAAATGTATGAAAAATTCAAAAAGCATGAAAAGGTTTGAAAAATATGAAGAGCATGAAAAGGTGGGAAAAATACGAAGAGCATGAAAAGGTGTGAAAAATATGAAAAGCATGAAACTGTGTGAAAAATATGAAAAGCATGAAAACGTGTGAAAAATATGAAGAGCATGAAAAGGTGTGAAAAATATGAAGAGCATGAAACTGTGTGAAAAATATGAAGAGCATGAAACGGTGGGAAAAATATGAAAAGCATGAAAACGTGTGAAAAATATGAAGAGCATGAAAAGGTGTGAAAAATCTGAAGAGCATGAAACGGTGTGAAAAATACGAAGAGCAAGAAAAGGTGTGAAATATATGAAGAGCATGAAAAGGTGTGAAAAATTACGAAAAGCATGAAAAGGTGTGAAAAATTACCAAGAGCATGAAAATGTCTGAAAAATACAAAGAGCATGAAAATGTGTGAAAAATACAAAGAGCATGAAAAGGTGTGAAAATATGAGGAGCATGAAAAGGTCTGAAAATATGAGGAGCATAGAACGGAGTGAAAAATATGAAGAGCAAGAAAAGGTGTGAAAATTATGAAGAGCATGAAACTGTATGAAAAATATGAAAAGCATGAAAAAGTGTGAAAAATATGAAGAGCATGAAAAGGTGTGAAAATATGAAGAGCATGAAACTGTGTGAAAAATATGAAGAACATGAAACGGTGTGAAAAAAACGAAGAGCATGAAAAGGTGTGAAATATACAAAGATCATGAAAAGGTGTGAAAAATACGAAGAGCATGAAATGGTTTGAAAAATATGAAGAGCATGAAACGGGGTGAAAATATGAGGATCAAAAAATGGTCTGAAAATATGAGGAGCATAGAACGGAGTGAAAAATATGAAGAGCATGAAACGGTGTGTAAAATATGAAGAGCATGAAAAGGTTTGAAAAATACCAGGAGCATGAAAAGCTGTGATTTACGAGGAGAATGAAAAGTTCTGAAAAATAGGAGGAGCATGAAAAGGTGTGAAAAATACCAGGAGCATAAAAAGTTGTGAATAATATGAGGAGTATGAAAAGGTGTGAACAATATGAGGAGCATGGGAAGTTGTGAAAAACACAAGGAGCGTGAAAAGGTCTGAAAAATACGAGGAGCATGCAAAGGTCTGAAAAATACGAGGAGCTTGCAAAGGTCTGAAAAATACGAGTAGCATGAAAAGGTCTAAAATATACGAGGAGCATGAAAAGGTGTGAATAATACGAGGAGCATGAAAAGGTCTAAAATATACAAGGAGCATGAAAAGGTGTGAATAATACAAAAAGCACGAAAAGTTGTGAAAAATACGAAGAGCATGAAAAGGTGTGAAAAATTACGAAGTGCAAGAAAAGTTGTGAAAAATTACGAGGAACATGAAAAGATGTGAAAAATACAAAGAGCATGAAAAGGTGAAAAATACAAAGAGCATGAAAAGGTGTGATAAATATGAAGAGCATTAAACGGTGTGAAAAATACGAAGTGCATGAAACGCTGTGAAAAATAGGAAGAGCTTGAAAAGTTCTGAAAAATATGAAGAGCATGAAAAGGTGTGAAAAATCCCAAGGAGCAGGAAAAGCTGTGAACAAAACGAAGAGCATGAAAAATTCTGAAACATACGAAGAGCATGTAAAGGTTTGAAAACTATGAAGAGCATGAAAAGTTGTGAACAATATGAGGTTCATGAAATGGTGTGAAAAATATGAAGAGCATGAAACGGTGTGAAAAATACCAGGAGCATGAAAAGCTGTGATGTACAAGGACAATGAAAAGTTCTGAAAAATAGGAGGAGCATGAAAAGGTCTGAAAAATACCAGAAGCATAAAAAGTTGTGAATAATATGAGGAGTATGAAAAGGTGTGAACAATTTGAGGAGCATGAGAAGTTGTGAAAAATACGAGGAGCATGAAAAGTTCTGAACAATATGAAGAGCATGAAAAGGTGTGAACTATATGAAGAGCATGAAAAGGTGTGAAAAATATGAGGAGCATGAAAAGATCTGAAAAATACGAGGAGGTTGAAAAATTCTGAAAAATATGAAGAGCATGCAAAGTTCTGAAAAATACCCGGAGCATGAAAAGGTCTGAAAAATACAAAGAGCATGAAAAGGCGTGAAAATCACGAAGAGCATGCAAAGGTGTGAAAAATACGAGGAGCATGAAAATGTGTGAAAAATACGAGGAGCATGAAAAGGTCTGAAAAAAAACGAGGAACATGAAATGGTGTAAAAAATACGAGAACCATGAAAATGCGTGAAAATCACGAAGAGCATGAAAAGGTGTGAAAAATACGAGGAGCATGTAAAGGTCTGAAAAATAGAAGTAGCATAAAAAGGTCTGAAAAATACGGGGAGCATGAAAAGGTCTGAAAAATACGAGGAGCATGAAAAGGTGTGAAAAATACGAGGAGTATGAAAAGGTGTCAAAAATACGAAGAGCATGAACATGTGTGAAATATTACAAAGAGCATGAAAAGGTGTGAAAAATATGAGGAGCATGAAATGATCTGAAGAATATCAAGAATTTGAAGAGGTCTGAAATATACGAAGAGCATGAAAACGTGTGAACAGTATGAAGAGCATGAAGAGTTCTGAAAAATACGAGTAGCATGAAGAGTTCTGAAAAATACGAAGAGCATGAATAGGTCTGAAAAATAAGAGGAGCATGAAGATGTCTGAAAAATAGTAAGAGCATGGAAAGGTCTATAAAATACGAGGACCAGGCAAGGTCTGAAAAATACGAGGAGCATGAAAAGGTCTGAAAAATACGAGGAGCATGAAAAGGTGTGAAAAATATGAGGAGCATGAAAAAGTGTGAAAAATACGAGGAGCATGAAAAGGTGTGAAAAACACGAAGAGCATGAAAATGAATGAAAAATTCGAAGAGCATGAAAAGGTTTGAAAAATATGAGGAGCATGAAAAAGTGTGAAAAATACGAGGAGCATGAAAAGGTGTGAAAAATATGAAGAGCATGAAAAGTGTGAAAAATAGGAGCATGAAATGTGTGAAAAACACGAAGAGCAAGAAACGGTGTGAAAAACATGGAGAGCATGAAAAGGTGTGGAAAATATCAAGAGCATGAAAAGGCCTGAAAAATATGAAGAGCATTAAAAGGAGTGAAAAACACGAAGAGCATGAAAAGGTGTGAAAAACAGGAAGAGCATGAAAAGGTGTGAAAAATACAAAGAGCATATAAAGGTGTGAAAAATACGAGGAGAATGAAAAAGTGTGAAAAATACGAGGAGCATGAAAAGGTGTGAAAAATACGAGAAGCATGAAAAGGTCTGATAAATACGAGGAGGATGAAAAGGTCTGAAAAATACGAGGAGCATGAAAAGGTCTGAAAAACACAAGGAGCATGAAAAGGTCTGAAAAATACGGGGAGCCTGAAAAGTTGTGAACAATATGAACGGCATGAAACGGTGTGAAAAATATGAAGAGCATGAAAAGGTGTGAAATATACGAAGAGCATGAAAAAGTGTCAAAAATACGAAGAGCATGAAACAGTGTGAAAAATATGAAGAGCATGAAATGGTGTGAAAAATATGAAGAGCATGAAAAGGTGTGAAAAATATGAAGAGCATGAAACGGTGTGAAAAATATGAAGAGCATGAAAAGGTGTGAATCATACGAAGTGCATGAAAAGGTGTGAAATATACGAAGAGCATTAAAATGTGTGAAAAATACAAAGAGCATGAAAAAGTGTGAAAAGTACAAACGCATCAAACGGTGTGAAAAATATGAAGAGCATGAAACGTTGTGAAAAATCACGAAAAGCATGAAAAGTTGTGAAAAATTCAGAGAGCATTAAAAGATGTGAAAAATTACCAAGAACATGAAAAAGTCTGAAAAATACAAAGAGCTTTCTGAAAAATATGAAGAGCATGAAACGTGTGAAAAATATGAGGAGCATGAAACTATCTGAAAATATGAAGAGCATGAAACGGTGTGAAAAATACGAGGAGCATGGAAAGGTCTGAAAAATACAAGGGTCGTGAAAAGGTGTGAAAAATACGAGGAGCATGGAAATGTGTGAAAAATACGAGGAGCATGAAAAGGTCTGAAAAATACGAGGAGCCTGAAAAGGTTTCAAAACTATCAAGAGCATGAAAAGTTCTGAAAAATACGAGGAGCATGAAACGGTCTGAAAAATACAAAAAGCATGAAACGGAAAAATGAGAAGAGGATGAAAAGGTGTGAAAAATATGAAAAGGTGTGAAAAATTTCGAAGAGCCTGAAGAGGTGTGAAAAATACGAAGAGCATGAAAAGTTGTGAAAAATACGAAGTGCTTGAAAAGGTGTGAAACATACGAAGAGCCTGAAATGGTGTGAAAAATGTGCAGAGCATGAAAGGTTGTGAAAACTACGAAGAGCTTGAAAAGGTCTGAAAAATATCAAGAGCTTGAAAAGTTCTGAAGTATATGAAGAGCATGAAAAGGTGTGAAAAATACCAGGAGCATGAAAAGCTGTGAAAAATACGAAGAGCAAGAAAAATTCTGAAAAATACGAAGAGCATGTAAAGGTCTGAAAACTATGAAGAGCATGAAAAGTTGTGAACAATATGAGGTTCATGAAATGGTGTGAAAAATATGAAGAGCATGAAACGGTGTGTAAAATATGAAGAGCATGAAAAGGTTTGAAAAATACCAGGAGCATGAAAAGCTGTGATTTACGAGGAGAATGAAAAGTTCTGAAAAATAGGAGGAGCATGAAAAGGTGTGAAAAATGCGAGGAGCATGAAAAGGTCTGAAAAATACCAGGAGCATAAAAAGTTGTGAATAATATGAGGAGTATGAAAAGGTGTGAACAATATGAGGAGCATGGGAAGTTGTGAAAAACACAAGGAGCGTGAAAAGGTCTGAAAAATACGAGGAGCATGCAAAGGTCTGAAAAATACGAGGAGCTTGCAAAGGTCTGAAAAATACGAGTAGCATGAAAAGGTCTAAAATATACGAGGAGCATGAAAAGGTGTGAATAATACGAGGAGCATGAAAAGGTCTAAAATATACAAGGAGCATGAAAAGGTGTGAATAATACAAAAAGCACGAAAAGTTGTGAAAAATACGAAGAGCATGAAAAGGTGTGAAAAATTACGAAGTGCAAGAAAAGTTGTGAAAAATTACGAGGAACATGAAAAGATGTGAAAAATACAAAGAGCATGAAAAGGTGAAAAATACAAAGAGCATGAAAAGGTGTGATAAATATGAAGAGCATTAAACGGTGTGAAAAATACGAAGTGCATGAAACGCTGTGAAAAATAGGAAGAGCTTGAAAAGTTCTGAAAAATATGAAGAGCATGAAAAGGTGTGAAAAATCCCAGGAGCATGAAAAGCTGTGAACAATACGAAGAGCATGAAAAATTCTGAAACATACGAAGAGCATGTAAAGGTTTGAAAACTATGAAGAGCATGAAAAGTTGTGAACAATATGAGGTTCATGAAATGGTGTGAAAAATATGAAGAGCATGAAACGGTGTGTAAAATATGAAGAGCATGAAAAGGTTTGAAAAACACCAGGAGCATGAAAAGCTGTGATTTACAAGGACAATGAAAAGTTCTGAAAAATAGGAGGAGCATGAAAAGGTCTGAAAAATACCAGAAGCATAAAAAGTTGTGAATAATATGAGGAGTATGAAAAGGTGTGAACAATATGAGGAGCATGAGAAGTTGTGAAAAACACGAGGAGCGTGAAAAGTTCTAAAAAATACGAGGAGCATGCAAAGGTCTGAAAAATACGAGGAGCTTGCAAACGTCTGAAAAATACGAGTAGCATGAAAAGGTCTAAAATATACGAGGAGCATGGAAAGGTGTGAATAATACGAGGAGCATGAAAAGGTCTAAAATATACAAGGAGCATGAAAAGGTGTGAATAATACGAAAAGCATGAAAAGGTGTGAAAAATACAAAGAGCATGAAAAGGTGTGAAAAATTACAAAGTGCATGAAAATATGTGAAAAATTACGAAGACCATGAACAGATGTGAAAAATAAAAAGAGCATGAAAAGGTGTGAACAATACGAAGAGCATGAAAAGGTGTGAAAAATATGAAGAGCATGAAAAGGTGTGAAAAATACGAAGTGCATGAAACGCTGTGAAAAATACGAAGCATCAGAATGTCTGAAAAATACGAAGAGCATGAAATAGTGTGAAAAATACGAAGAGCATGAAAAGTTCTGAAAAATACGAAGAACATGAAAAGATGGGACAAATACGAAGAGGATGAAAAGATGTAAAAAATATGAAGAGCACGACAGGGTGTGAAAAATACGAAGAGCATGAAAAGGGGTGAAAAATACGAAGAGCATGAAAATTTGTGAAAAATACGAAGTGCATGAAAAGGTGTGAAACATACGAAGAGCCTGAAACGGTGTGTAAAATATGAAGAGCATGAAAAGGTGTGAATAATATAAGGTTAATGAAATGGTGTGAAATATATGAAGAGCATGAAACGGTGTGTAAAATATGAAGAGCAAGAAAAGGTGTGAAAAATACGCAGAATATGAAAAGGTCTGAAAAATAGGAGGAGCATGAATAGGTCTGAAAATACGAAGAGCATGAAGAGAATGAAAAGTTCTGAAAAATATGAAGAGCATGAAAAGTTGTGAAAAATATGAAGAGCATGAAAATGTGTGAATATTATGACGAGCATGAAAAGGTGTGAACAATATGAGGAGCATGAGAAGTTGTGAAAAATACGAGGAGCATGAAAAGTTCTGAACAATATGAAGAGCATGAAAAGGTGTGAACTATATGAAGAGCATGAAAAGGTGTGAAAAATATGAGGAGCATGAAAAGGTCTGAAAAATAAGAGGAGCTTGAAAGGTCTGAAAAATTTGAGGAGCATGAAAAGATCTGAAAAATACGAGGAGGTTGAAAAATTCTGAAAAATATGAAGAGCATGCAAAGTTCTGAAAAATACCCGGAGCATGAAAAGGTCTGAAAAATACAAAGAGCATGGAAAGGCGTGAAAATCACGAAGAGCATGCAAAGGTGTGAAAAATACGAGGAGCATGAAAATGTGTGAAAAATACGAGGAGCATGAAAAGGTCTGAAAAAAAACGAGGAACATGAAATGGTGTAAAAAATACGAGAACCATGAAAATGCGTGAAAATCACGAAGAGCATGAAAAGGTGTGAAAAATAGGAGGAGCATGTAAAGGTCTGAAAAATAGAAGTAGCATAAAAAGGTCTGAAAAATACGGGGAGCATGAAAAGGTCTGAAAAATACGAGGAGCATGAAAAGGTGTGAAAAATACGAGGAGTATGAAAAGGTGTCAAAAATACGAAGAGCATGAACAGGTGTGAAATATTACAAAGAGCATGAAAAGGTGTGAAAAATATGAGGAGCATGAAATGGTCTGAAAAATATCAAGAATTTGAAAAGGTCTGAAATATACGAAGAGCATGAAAACGTGTGAACAGTATGAAGAGCATGAAGAGTTCTGAAAAATACGAGTAGCATGAAGAGTTCTGAAAAATACGAAGAGCATGAATAGGTCTGAAAAATAAGAGGAGCATGAAGATGTCTGAAAAATAGTAAGAGCATGGAAAGGTCTATAAAATACGAGGACCAGGCAAGGTCTGAAAAATACGAGGAGCATGAAAAGGTCTGAAAAATACGAGGAGCATGAAAAGGTGTGAAAAATATGAGGAGCATGAAAAAGTGTGAAAAATACGAGGAGCGTGAAAAGGTGTGAAAAATATGAAGAGCATGAAAAGTGTGAAAAATAGGAGCATGAAATGTGTGAAAAACACGAAGAGCAAGAAACGGTGTGAAAAACATGGAGAGCATGAAAAGGTGTGGAAAATATCAAGAGCATGAAAAGGCCTGAAAAATATGAAGAGCATTAAAAGGAGTGAAAAACACGAAGAGCATGAAAAGGTGTGAAAAACAGGAAGAGCATGAAAAGGTGTGAAAAATACAAAGAGCATATAAAGGTGTGAAAAATACGAGGAGAATGAAAAAGTGTGAAAAATACGAGGAGCATGAAAAGGTGTGAAAAATACGAGAAGCATGAAAAGGTCTGATAAATACGAGGAGGATGAAAAGGTCTGAAAAATACGAGGAGCATGAAAAGGTCTGAAAAACACAAGGAGCATGAAAAGGTCTGAAAAATACGGGGAGCCTGAAAAGTTGTGAACAATATGAACGGCATGAAACGGTGTGAAAAATATGAAGAGCATGAAAAGGTGTGAAATATACGAAGAGCATGAAAAAGTGTCAAAAATACGAAGAGCATGAAACAGTGTGAAAAATATGAAGAGCATGAAATGGTGTGAAAAATATGAAGAGCATGAAAAGGTGTGAAAAATATGAAGAGCATGAAACGGTGTGAAAAATATGAAGAGCATGAAAAGGTGTGAATCATACGAAGTGCATGAAAAGGTGTGAAATATACGAAGAGCATTAAAATGTGTGAAAAATACAAAGAGCATGAAAAAGTGTGAAAAGTACAAACGCATCAAACGGTGTGAAAAATATGAAGAGCATGAAACGTTGTGAAAAATCACGAAAAGCATGAAAAGTTGTGAAAAATTCAGAGAGCATTAAAAGATGTGAAAAATTACCAAGAACATGAAAAAGTCTGAAAAATACAAAGAGCTTTCTGAAAAATATGAAGAGCATGAAACGTGTGAAAAATATGAGGAGCATGAAACTATCTGAAAATATGAAGAGCATGAAACGGTGTGAAAAATACGAGGAGCATGGAAAGGTCTGAAAAATACAAGGGTCGTGAAAAGGTGTGAAAAATACGAGGAGCATGGAAATGTGTGAAAAATACGAGGAGCATGAAAAGGTCTGAAAAATACGAGGAGCCTGAAAAGGTTTCAAAACTATCAAGAGCATGAAAAGTTCTGAAAAATACGAGGAGCATGAAACGGTCTGAAAAATACAAAAAGCATGAAACGGAAAAATGAGAAGAGGATGAAAAGGTGTGAAAAATATGAAAAGGTGTGAAAAATTTCGAAGAGCCTGAAGAGGTGTGAAAAATACGAAGAGCATGAAAAGTTGTGAAAAATACGAAGTGCTTGAAAAGGTGTGAAACATACGAAGAGCCTGAAATGGTGTGAAAAATGTGCAGAGCATGAAAGGTTGTGAAAACTACGAAGAGCTTGAAAAGGTCTGAAAAATATCAAGAGCTTGAAAAGTTCTGAAGTATATGAAGAGCATGAAAAGGTGTGAAAAATACCAGGAGCATGAAAAGCTGTGAAAAATACGAAGAGCAAGAAAAATTCTGAAAAATACGAAGAGCATGTAAAGGTCTGAAAACTATGAAGAGCATGAAAAGTTGTGAACAATATGAGGTTCATGAAATGGTGTGAAAAATATGAAGAGCATGAAACGGTGTGTAAAATATGAAGAGCATGAAAAGGTTTGAAAAATACCAGGAGCATGAAAAGCTGTGATTTACGAGGAGAATGAAAAGTTCTGAAAAATAGGAGGAGCATGAAAAGGTCTGAAAAATACCAGGAGCATAAAAAGTTGTGAATAATATGAGGAGTATGAAAAGGTGTGAACAATATGAGGAGCATGAGAAGTTGTGAAAAACACGAGGAGCGTGAAAAGTTCTGAGAAATACGAGGAGCATGCAAAGGTCTGAAAAATACGAGGAGCTTGCAAAAGTCTGAAAAATACGAGTAGCATGAAAAGGTCTAAAATATACGAGGAGCATGGAAAGGTGTGAATAATACGAGGAGCATGAAAAGGTCTAAAATATACAAGGAGCATGAAAAGGTGTGAATAATACGAAAAGCATGAAAAGGTGTGAAAAATACAAAGAGCATGAAAAGGTGTGAAAAATTACAAAGTGCATGAAAATTTGTGAAAAATTACAAAGACCATGAACAGATGTGAAAAATAAAAAGAGCATGAAAAGGTGTGAAAAATACGAAGAGCATGAAAAGGTGTGAAAAATATGAAGAGCATGAAAAGGTGTGAAAAATACGAAGTGCATGAAACGCTGTGAAAAATACGAAGCATCAGAATGTCTGAAAAATACGAAGAGCAGGAAATAGTGTGAAAAATACGAAGAGCATGAAAAGTTCTGAAAAATACGAAGAACATGAAAAGATGGGACAAATACGAAGAGGATGAAAAGATGTAAAAAATATGAAGAGCACGACAGGGTGTGAAAAATACGAAGAGCATGAAAAGGGGTGAAAAATTTCGAAGAGCCTGAAAAGGTGTGAAAAATACGAAGAGCATGAAAATTTGTGAAAAATACGAAGTGCATGAAAAGGTGTGAAACATATGAAGAGCCTGAAACGGTGTGTAAAATATGAAGAGCATGAAAAGGTGTGAATGATATAAGGTTAATGAAATGGTGTGAAAAATATGAAGAGCATGAAACGGTGTGTAAAATATGAAGAGCAAGAAAAGGTGTGAAAAATACGCAGAATATGAAAAGGTCTGAAAAATAGGAGGAGCATGAATAGGTCTGAAAATACGAAGAGCATGAAGAGAATGAAAAGTTCTGAAAAATATGAAGAGCATGAAAAGTTGTGAAAAATATGAAGAGCATGAAAATGTGTGAATATTATGACGAGCATGAAAAGGTGTGAACAATATGAGGAGCATGAGAAGTTGTGAAAAATACGAGGAGCATGAAAAGTTCTGAACAATATGAAGAGCATGAAAAGGTGTGAACTATATGAAGAGCATGAAAAGGTGTGAAAAATATGAGGAGCATGAAAAGGTCTGAAAAATAAGAGGAGCTTGAAAGGTCTGAAAAATTTGAGGAGCATGAAAAGATCTGAAAAATACGAGGAGGTTGAAAAATTCTGAAAAATATGAAGAGCATGCAAAGTTCTGAAAAATACCCGGAGCATGAAAAGGTCTGAAAAATACAAAGAGCATGGAAAGGCGTGAAAATCACGAACAGCATGCAAAGGTGTGAAAAATACGAGGAGCATGAAAATGTGTGAAAAATACGAGGAGCATGAAAAGGTCTGAAAAAAAACGAGGAACATGAAATGGTGTAAAAAATACGAGAACCATGAAAATGCGTGAAAATCACGAAGAGCATGAAAAGGTGTGAAAAATACGAGGAGCATGTAAAGGTCTGAAAAATAGAAGTAGCATAAAAAGGTCTGAAAAATACGGGGAGCATGAAAAGGTCTGAAAAATACGAGGAGCATGAAAAGGTGTGAAAAATACGAGGAGTATGAAAAGGTGTCAAAAATACGAAGAGCATGAACAGGTGTGAAATATTACAAAGAGCATGAAAAGGTGTGAAAAATATGAGGAGCATGAAATGGTCTGAAAAATATCAAGAATTTGAAAAGGTCTGAAATATACGAAGAGCATGAAAACGTGTGAACAGTATGAAGAGCATGAAGAGTTCTGAAAAATACGACTAGCATGAAGAGTTCTGAAAAATACGAAGAGCATGAATAGGTCTGAAAAATAAGAGGAGCATGAAGATGTCTGAAAAATAGTAAGAGCATGGAAAGGTCTATAAAATACGAGGACCAGGCAAGGTCTGAAAAATACGAGGAGCATGAAAAGGTCTGAAAAATACGAGGAGCATGAAAAGGTGTGAAAAATATGAGGAGCATGAAAAAGTGTGAAAAATACGAGGAGCGTGAAAAGGTGTGAAAAACACGAAGAGCATGAAAATGAATGAAAAATTCGAAGAGCATGAAAAGGTTTGAAAAATATGAGGAGCATGAAAAAGTGTGAAAAATACGAGGAGCATGAAAAGGTGTGAAAAATATGAAGAGCATGAAAAGTGTGAAAAATAGGAGCATGAAATGTGTGAAAAACACGAAGAGCAAGAAACGGTGTGAAAAACATGGAGAGCATGAAAAGGTGTGGAAAATATCAAGAGCATGAAAAGGCCTGAAAAATATGAAGAGCATTAAAAGGAGTGAAAAACACGAAGAGCATGAAAAGGTGTGAAAAACAGGAAGAGCATGAAAAGGTGTGAAAAATACAAAGAGCATATAAAGGTGTGAAAAATACGAGGAGAATGAAAAAGTGTGAAAAATACGAGGAGCATGAAAAGGTGTGAAAAATACAAGAAGCATGAAAAGGTCTGATAAATACGAGGAGGATGAAAAGGTCTGAAAAATACGAGGAGCATGAAAAGGTCTGAAAAACACAAGGAGCATGAAAAGGTCTGAAAAATACGGGGAGCCTGAAAAGTTGTGAACAATATGAACGGCATGAAACGGTGTGAAAAATATGAAGAGCATGAAAAGGTGTGAAATATACGAAGAGCATGAAAAAGTGTCAAAAATACGAAGAGCATGAAACAGTGTGAAAAATATGAAGAGCATGAAATGGTGTGAAAAATATGAAGAGCATGAAAAGGTGTGAAAAATATGAAGAGCATGAAACGGTGTGAAAAATATGAAGAGCATGAAAAGGTGTGAATCATACGAAGTGCATGAAAAGGTGTGAAATATACGAAGAGCATTAAAATGTGTGAAAAATACAAAGAGCATGAAAAAGTGTGAAAAGTACAAACGCATCAAACGGTGTGAAAAATATGAAGAGCATGAAACGTTGTGAAAAATCACGAAAAGCATAAAAAGTTGTGAAAAATTCAGAGAGCATTAAAAGATGTGAAAAATTACCAAGAACATGAAAAAGTCTGAAAAATACAAAGAGCTTTCTGAAAAATATGAAGAGCATGAAACGTGTGAAAAATATGAGGAGCATGAAACTATCTGAAAATATGAAGAGCATGAAACGGTGTGAAAAATACGAGGAGCATGGAAAGGTCTGAAAAATACAAGGGTCGTGAAAAGGTGTGAAAAATACGAGGAGCATGGAAATGTGTGAAAAATACGAGGAGCATGAAAAGGTCTGAAAAATACGAGGAGCCTGAAAAGGTTTCAAAACTATCAAGAGCATGAAAAGGTCTGAAAAATACGAAGAGCATGCAAACGTCTGAAAAATACGAAGAGCATGAAAAGGTGTGCAAAATATGAGGAGCATGAAAAGTTCTGAAAAATACGAGGAGCATGAAAATGTGTGAAAAATACAGGGAGCATGCAAAGGCCTGAAAAATACGACGAGCGTGAAAAGGTGTGAAAAATATGAGGAGGATGAAATGGTCTGGAAAATACGAGGAGCATGCCAAGGTCTGAAAATTATGAGGAGCATGAAAAGGTCTGAAAAATACGAGGACCATGAAAAGGTCTGAAAAATATGAGGAGCATGAAACAGTGTGAGAATATGAAGAGCATGAAACGGTATGAAAAATATGAAGAGCAGGAAAAGGTGTGAAAAATATGAAGAGCATGAAACGGTGTGAAAAATATGAGGAGCAAGAAAAGGTGTCAAAAATATGAGGAGCATGTAAAGGTGTGAAAAATATGAAGAGCATGAAAAGTTCTGAAAAATACGAGGAGCAAGAAATGGTGTCAAAAATATGAGGAGCATGTAAAGGTGTGAAAAATTTGAAGAGCATGAAACTATGATAAATATGAGGAGCATGTAATGGTGTGAACATATGAAGAGCATGAAACAGTGTGAAATATATGAAGAGCATGAAAAGAAGTGAAAAATATGAAGATTATGAAACAGTGTGAAAAATATGAATAGCATGAAAAGGTGTGAAAAATATGAAGTGCATGAAACGGTGTGAAAAATGCGAAGAGCATGAAAAGTTCTGAAAAATATGGAGATCACGAAAAGTTCTGATAAATACGAAAAGCATGAAACGGTGTGAAAAATAAGAAGATCATGAAAACATCTGATAAATACGAAGAGCATGAAAAGGTGTAAAAAATTTGAAAAGCATGACAAGGTGTGAAAAATATGAAGAGCATGAAACGGTGTGTAAAATATGAAGAGCAAGAAAAGGTTTAAAAAATATGAAGAGCATGAAAAGTTGTGTAAAATATGAGGAGCAAGAAAAGGTTTAAAAAATACGAAGAGCATGAAAAGGTGTGAAAAATTTGAAAAGCATGACAAGGTGTGAAAAATATGAAGAGCATGAAACGGTGTGAAAAATAAGAAGAGCAAGAAAAGGTTTAAAAAATAAGAAGAGCATGAGAAGTTGTGTAAAATATGAAGAGCATGTAAACGTGTGAATAATATGTGGAGCATGAAAAGGTCTGAAAAATATGAAGAGCATGAAAAGGTGTGAAAAATCTGAGGAGCATGAAACGGTGTGACAACATGAAGCTCATGAAAAGATGTGAAATATATGAGGAGCATGAAATGGTGTGAAAAATAAGAAGAGCATGAAAAGCTGTAAAAAATATGAAGAGCATGAAAAGGTCTGAAAAATACGAAGAGCATGAAAAGGTCTGAAAAATATCAAGAGATTGAAAAGGTCTGAAAAATATGAAAGGCATGAAAAGTTGTGAAAAATTGAAGAGCATGAAAAGGTCTGAAAAATATCAAGAACATGAAAACTTCTGAAAAATATCAAGAGCATGAAAAGGTGTGAAAAATACGAAGAGCATGAAAAGTTCTGAAAAATACGAAGAGCATGAAAAGGTCTGAAAAATACGAAGAGCATGAAGAGCATGAAAATTTCTGAAAAATATGAAGAGCTGAAAAGTTGTGAAAAATATAATGAGCATGAAAAGTTGTGAATAATATGAGGAGTATGAAAGGTGTGAACAATATGAGGAGAATGAGAAGTTGTGAAAAATACGAGGAGCGTGAAAAGTTCAGAAAAATATGAGGAACATGCAAAGGTCTGAAAAATACGAGGAGCATGAAAAGGTCTGAAAAATACAAAGAGCATGAAAAGGTCTGAAAAATACATTGAGCATGAAACGGTGTGAAAAATGAGAAGAGGATGAAAATGTGTGAAAAATATGAAGAGCATGAAAAAGTGTGAAAAATTTCGAAGAGCCTGAAGAGGTGTGAAAAATATGAAGAGCATGAAAAGTTGTGAAAAACACGAAGTGCATGAAAAGGTGTGAAACATACGAAGAGCCTGAAACGGTGTGAAAAATGTGCAGAGCATGAAAGGTTATGAAAACTACGAAGAGCTTGAAAAATTCTGAAAAATATCAAGAGCTTGAAAAGTTCTGAAGTATATGAAGAACATGAAAAGGTGTGAAAAATACCAGAAGCATGAAAAGCTGTGAAAAATACGAAGAGCATGTAAAGGTCTGAAAACTATGAAGAGCATGAAAAGTTGTGAACAATATGAGGTTCATGAAATGGTGTGAAAAATATGAAGAGCATGAAACGGTGTGTAAAGTATGAAAAGCATGAAAAGGTGTGAAAAATACCAGGAGCATGAAAAGCTGTGATTTACGAGGAGAATGAAAAGTTCTGAAAAATAGGAGGAGCATGAAAAGGTGTGAAAAATGCGAGGAGCATGAAAAGGTCTGAAAAATACCAGGAGCATAAAAAGTTGTGAATAATATGAGGAGTATGAAAAGGTGTGAACAATATGAGGAGCATGGGAAGTTGTGAAAAACACAAGGAGCGTGAAAAGGTCTGAAAAATACGAGGAGCATGCAAAGGTCTGAAAAATACGAGGAGCTTGCAAAGGTCTGAAAAATACGAGTAGCATGAAAAGGTCTAAAATATACGAAGAGCATGAAAAGGTGTGAATAATACGAGGAGCATGAAAAGGTCTAAAACATACAAGGAGCATGAAAAGGTGTGAATAATACAAAAAGCATGAAAAGGTCTAAAATATACAAAGAAGATGAAAAGGTGTGAAATATTATGAAGTGCATGAAAGTTTGTGAAAAATTACGAAGACCATGAAAAGATGTGAAAAATACAAAGAGCATGAAAAGCTGTGAAAAATACGAAGAGCATGAAAAGGTGTGAAAAATATGAAGAGCATTAAACGGTGTGAAAAATACAAAGTGCATGAAACGCTGTGAAAAATAGGAAGAGCTTGAAAAGTTCTGAAAAATATGAAGAGCATGAAAAGGTGTGAAAAATACCAGGAGCATGAAAAGCTGTGAACAATACGAAGAGCATGAAAAATTCTGAAACATACGAAGAGCATGTAAAGGTTTGAAAACTATGAAGAGCATGAAAAGTTGTGAACAATATGAGGTTCATGAAATGGTGTGAAAAATATGAAGAGCATGAAACGGTGTGTAAATATGAAGAGCATGAAAAGGTGTGAAAAATACCAGGAGCATAAAAAGCTGTGATTTACAAGGACAATGAAAAGTTCTGAAAAATAGGAGGAGCATGAAAAGGTCTGAAAAATACCAGGAGCATAAAAAGGTGTGAATAATATGAGGAGTATGAAAAGGTGTGAACAATGTGAGGAGCATGAGAAGCTGTGAAAAACACGAGGAGCGTGAAAAGTTCTGAAAAATACGAGGAGCATGCAAAGGTCTGAAAAATACGAGGAGCTTGCAAAAGTCTGAAAAATACGAGTAGCATGAAAAGGTGTGAAATATACGAAGAGCATGAAAGGTGTGAAAAATTACGAAGTGCAGGAAAAGTTGTAAAAAATTACGAAGACCATGAAAAGATGTGAAAAATAAAAAGAGCATGAAAAGGTGTGAAAAATACGAAGAGCATGAAAAGGTGTGAAAAATATGAACAGCATTAAACGGTGTGAAAAATACGAGGAGCATGAAAAGGTCTGAAAAATAGAAGGAGCATAAAAAGGTGTGAAAAATGCGAGGAGTATGAAAAGGTGTCAAAAACACGAAGAGCATGAACAGGTGTGAAATATTACAAAGAGCATGAAAAGGTGTGAAAAATATGAGGAGCATGAAATGGTCTGAAAAATACGAAGAGCATGAAAAGTTCTGAAAAATATCAAGAACTTGAAAAGGTCTGAAATATACGAAGAGCATGAAAATGTGTGAACAGTATGAAGAGCATGAAAATTTCTGAAAAATACGAGTAGCATGAAGAGTTCTGAAAAATACGAAGAGCATGAATAGGTCTGAAATATCAGAGGAGCATGAAGAGGTCTGAAAAATACTAAGAGCATGAGGAGGTCTAAAATATACGAGGAGCATGAAAAGATCTGAAAAATAAGAAGAGCATGAAAAGGTCAGAAAAATACGAGGAGCATGAAACAGTCTGAAAACTATGAAGAGCATGAAAAGTTCTGAAAAATTTTAAGAGCATGAAAAGATCTGAAAAATATGAAGTGATTGAAAAAGTGTGAAAAATATGAAGAGCATGAAATGCTGTGAAAAATATGAAGAGCATGAAAAGGTGTGAAAATTATGAGGAGCATGAAACGGTGTGAACAATACGAGGAGCATGAAATGGTGTGAACAATACGAGGAGCAGGAAAAGTTGTGAACAATACAAAGAGCATGAAAAGGTCTGAAAAATATAAGGAGCATGAAAAGGTCTGAAAAATAAGAAGAGCATGGAAAGGTGTGTTAAATATGAGGAGCATAAAAACGTGTGAAAAATATTAACAGCATGAAAAGGTGTGAAAAATATGAAGAGCATGATAAGGTGTGAAACATATGAAGAGCATGAAAAGGCCTGAAAAATATGAAGAGCGTGAAGAGCAACGTCAGGACTTGTGCCTAGATGCGAGCGACACTTCAGAACTCTCCTCGAGGCTTGGCAGGGCAATTGGGATGTCTCTCCAGCTGAGGGGGGAGACCAGGGGTCCCGTTCCACTTGCCACAGGAATCCTGGGACTACTATCCATATTAAAGAGGTGTCAGGCATCGTCTCCTTTTGAAGCACTGACGTCCGCGTACCTCTGGAGTTTTCAAAGGATGTGAGGCCTCCGGTCGCGATGAGGCGGGGAAGTAGGTCTTTCTCTGTGGTCTCCACAGGGGATTCAGACATCCCTTCGTCATGGGAGATGCAAGACGAGCCTGCATTCAATTCACTGCAGGGATATCCGGCCTTACTTCGAGTCAGAGCATCTCGGTGTCCATTCCACTTGAGGCCACAAACTCAGGGTCCCTCTCACATACATGTAGCTGAGAGAAGCCTCCTCTTGAGGCGCTTGTGGAAAGTTCGTATTCCTCTTGAGTTGAAGCCAGGGACTAAGCTCTCATCTCGAGTTGATTTGGGGTCCACGGAGCCCTTTCGTGTTGCTACAGTGACCTCAGGATCCCTCTAGACTTGAGACAGTGATCTTGGGTTTTCTCTGGAGTGCCATCAAGGAAATCATGGCTCCTTTCACGTTTGATGTGGAACACGGAATTGCTCTGCACGCAGTGCAGGGGAATCGGGCATCATCTCGCGGCGAGGGGTAAGTCTCATGGTTTTTCTCGACTTGCAGCCAGAACCTGGGGTATATTCTCGAGTTACGACCGGGAGGGCCCTTCCAGACATGTGTTTGCTGAGCGACGTCAGGACTCCTGCCTAGGTACGAGGGACACCTCGGGATTCTCCTCGAGTCTTGGCATGGCAATTGGGACGCGTCTCCACGTGAGGCAGGAGACCCAGCGTCCCTTTCCACGTGCCACAGGGATCCTGGGACTCCTATCCATTTTCAAGAGGAGTCAGGCATCGTCTCCTTTGGAAGCATTGATCTCCGCGGACCTCTCGAGTTTTCAAAGGATGTGAGGTCTCCAGTCGCGATGAGGAGGAGAACTAGGTCTTTCTCTGTGGTCTCCACAGGGCATTCAGACATCCCTTCGTCTTGGGAGATGCAAGACGAGCCTCCATTCAATTCACTGCAGGGATATCCGGCCTTACTTCGAGTCAGAGCATCTCGGTGTCGATTCCACTTGAGGCCACAATCTCAGGGACCCTCTCACATACCTGTAGCTGAGAGAAGCCTCCTCTTGAGGTGCTTGTGGAAAGTTGGTATTCCTCTTGAGTCGAAGCCAGGGACTAAGCTCTCATCTCGAGTTGATTTCGGGTCCGCGGAGCCCTTTCGTGTTGCTACATTGACCTCAGGATCCCTCTAGACTTGAGACAGTGATCTTGGGTTTTCTCTGGAGTGCCATCAAGGAAATCAAGGCTCCTTTCATGTTTGATGTGGAACACGAAATTGCTCTGCACGCAGTGCACGGGAATCGGGCCTCATCTCGCGGCGAGGGGGAAGTCTCATGGTTTTTCTCGAGTTGCGGCCGGAACCTGGGGTATATTTTCGAGTTATGACGGGGAGGGCCCTTCTAGACACCTGTTTGTTCAGGGATGTCAGGACTCCTGTCTAGGTGCGAGGGACATCTCGGGATTTTTCTCAAGTCTTGGCATGGTAATTGGGAGGCGTCTCCACGTGTGGCGGCACACCAAAGGGTCCCTTTCAACGTGCCACAGGGATCCTGGGACTCCTATCCATTTTCCAGAGGAGTCAGGCATCGTCTCCTTTGGAAGCATTGATCTCCGTGGACCTCTCGAGTTTCCAAAGCATGTGAGGCCTCTGGTCGCGATGAGGCGGAGAACTAGGTCTTTCTCTGTGGTCCCCACAGGGGATTCAGACATCCCTTCGTCTTGGGAGATGCAAGACGAGCCTGCATTCAATTCACTGCAGGGATATCCGGCCTTACATCTAGTCAGAGCATCTCGGTGTCCATTCCACTTGAGGCCACAAACTCAGGGTCCCTCTCACATACCTGTAGCTGAGAGAAGCCTCCTCTTGAGGTGCTTGTGGAAAGTTGGTATTGCTCTTGAGTCGAAGCCAGGGACTAAGCTCTCATCTCGAGTTGATTTGGGGTCCACGGATCCCTTTCTTGTTGTTACAGTGACCTCAGGATCCGTCTAGACTTGAGACAGTGATCTTGGGTTTTCTCTGGAGTGCCATCAAGGAAGTCAAGGCTCCTTTCACGTTTGATGTGGAACACGGAATTGCTCTGCATGCAGTGCATGGGAATCGGGCCTCATCTCGGGGCGAGGGGGAAGTCTCATGGTTTTTCTCGAGTTGCGGCCGGAACCTGGGGTATATTCTCGAGTTACGAAGGGGAGGTCCCTTCCAGACACGTGTTTGTTCAGCGACGTCAGGACTCCTGCCTAGGTGCGAGGGACACCTCAGGATTCTCCTCGAGTCTTGGCATGGCAATTGGGACGCGTCTCCACGTGAGGCGGGAGACCCAGGTTCCCTTCCAACGTGCCACAGGGATCCTGGGACTCCTATCCATTTTCAAGAGGAGTCAGGCATCATCTCCTTTGGAAGCATTGATCTCCGCGTACCTCTCGAGTTTTCAAAGGATGTGAGGCCTCCGGTCGCGATGAGGCGGAGGACTAGGTCTTTCTCTGTGGTCTCCACAGGGGATTCAGACATCCCTTCGTCTTGGGAGATGCAAGACGAGCCTGCATTCAATTCACTGCAGGGATATCCGGTCTTACTTCGAGTCAGAGCATCTCGGTGTCCATTCCACTTGAGGCCACAAACTCAGGGTCCCTCTCACATACTTGTAGCTGAGAGAAGCCTCCTCTTGAGGTGTTTGTGGAATGTTGGTATTCCTCTTGAGTCGAAGCCAGTGACTAAGCTCTCATCTCGAGTTGATTTGGGGTCCATGGAGCCTTTTCGTGTTGCTCCAGTGACCTCAGGATCCCTCTAGACTTGAGACAGTGATCTTGGGTTTTCTCTGCAGTGCCATCAAGGAAATCAAGGCTCCTTTCACGTTTGATGTGGAACACGGAATTGCTCTGCACGCAGTGCAGGGGAATCGGTCCTCATCTCGCTGCGAGGGGGAAGTCTCATGGTTTTTCTCGAGTTGCGGCCGGAACCTGGGGTATATTCTCGAGTTACGACGGGGAGGGCCCTTCCAGACACGTGTTTGTTCAGCGACGTCAGGACTCCTGCCTAGGTGCGAAGGAAACCTCGCGATTCTCCTCGAGTCTTGGCATGGCAATTGGGACGTGTCTCCACGTGAGGCGGGAGACCCAGGGTCCCTTTCCACGTGCCACAGGGATCCTGGGACTCCTATCCATTTTCAAGAGGAGTCAGGCATCGTCTCCTTTGGAAGCCTTGATCTCCGCAGACCTCTCGAGTTTTCAAAGGATGTGAGGCCTTCCGTCGCGTTGAGGTGGAGGACTAGGTCTTTCTCTGTGGTCTCCACAGGGGATTCAGACATTCCTTCGTCTTGGGAGATGCAAGACGAGCCTGCATTCAATTCACTGCAGGGATATCCGGCCTTACTTCAAGTCAGAGCATCTCGGGGTCCATTCCACTTGAGGCCACAAACTCAGGGTCCCTCTCACATACCTGTAGCTGAGAGAAGCCTCCTCTTGAGGTGCTTGTGGAAAGTTGGTATTTCTCTTGAGTCGAAGCCAGGGACTAAGCTCTCATCTCGAGTTGATCTGGGGTCCACGGAGCCCTTTCGAGTTGTTCCAGTGACCTCAGGATCCCTCTAGACTTGAGACAGTGATCTTGGGTTTTCTCTGGAGTGCCATCAAGGAAATCAAGGCTCCTTTCACGTTTGATGTGGAACACGGAATTGCTCTGCACGCAGTGCAGGGGCTTCGGGCCTCATCTCGCAGCGAGGGGGAAGTCTCATATTTTTTCTCGAGTTGCGGCCGGAACCTGATTTATATTCTCGAGTTACGATGGGGAGGGCCCTTCCAGACACGTGTTTGTTCAGCGACGTCAGGACTCCTGTCTAGGTGCGAGGGACACCTCGGGATTCTCCTCGAGTCTTGGCATGGCAATTGGGATGCGTCTCCACCTGAGGCGGGAGACCCAGGTTCCCAGTCCACGTGCCACAGGGATCCTGGGACTCCTATCCATTTTCAAGAGGAGTGAGGCATCGTCTCCTTTGGAAGCATTGATCTCTGCGGACCTCTCGAGTTTTCAAAGGATGTGAGGCCTCCGGTCGCGTTGAGGCGGAGGACTAGGTCTTTCTCTGTGGTCTACACAGGTGATTCAGACAACCCTTCCTCTTGAGAGATGCAAATCGAGACTGCATTCAATTCACTGCAGGGATATCCAGCCTTACTTCGAGTCAGAGCATCTCGGTTTCCATTCCACTTGAGGCCACAAACTCAGGGTCCCTCTCACATACCTGTAGCTGAGAGAAGCCTCCTCTTGAGGTGCTTGTGGAAAGTTGGTATTCCTCTTGAGTCGAAGCCAGGGACTAAGCTCTCATCTCGAGTTGATTTGGGGTACATGGAGCACTTTCGTGTTGCTCCAGTGACCTCAGGATCCCTCTAGACTTGAGACAGTGATCTTGGGTTTTCTCTGGAGTGCCATCAAGGAAATTAAGGCTCGTTTCACGTTTTATATGGAACAGGAAATTGCTCTGCATGCAGTGCAGGGGAATCGGGCCTCATATCGTGGCGAGGGGGAAGTCTCATGGTTTTTCTCGAGTTGCGGCCGGAACCTGGGGTATATTCTCGAGTTACGACGGGGAGGGTTCTTCCACACACGTGTTTGTTCAGCGACGTCAGGACTCCTGTCTAGGTGCGAGGGACACCTCGGGATTCTCCTCGAGTCTTGGCATGGCAATTGGGACGCGTCTCCACGTGAGGCGCGAGACCCAGGGTCCCTTTCGACGTGCCACAGGGATCCAGGGACTGCTATCCATTTTCAGTAGGAGTCAGGCATCGTCTCCTTTGGAAGCATTGATTTCCACGGACCTCTCGAGTTTTCAAAGGATGTGAGGCCTCCGGTCGCCATGAGGCGGAGGACTAGGTCTTTCTCTGTCGTCTCCACAGGGGATTCAGACATCCCTTCATCTTGGGAGATGCAAGACGAGCCTGCATTCAATTCACTGCAGGGATATCCGGCCTTACTTCGAGTCAGAGCATCTCCGTGTCCATTCCACTTGAGGCCACAAACTCAGGGTACCTCTCACATACCTGTAGCTGAGAGAAGCCTCCTCTTGAGGTGCTTGTGGAAAGTTGGTATTCCTCTTGAGTCGAAGCCAAGGACTAAGCTCTCATCTCGAGTTGATTTGGGGTCCACGGAGCCATTTCGTGTTGCTCCAGTGACCTCAGGATCCCTCTAGACTTGAGACAGTGATCTTGGGTTTTCTCTGGAGTGCCATCAAGGAAATCAAGGCTCCTTTCACGTTTGATGTGGAACACGGAATTGCTCTGCACACAGTGCAGGGGAATTGGGCCTCATCTCGTGGCGAGGGGGAAGGCTCATGGTTTTTCTCGAGTTGCGGCCAGAACCTGGGGTATATTCTCGAGTTACGACGGGGAGGGCCCTTCCATACACGTGTTTGTTCAGTGACGTCAGGACTCCTGCCTAGGTGCGAGGGACACCTCGGGATTCTCCTTGAGTCTTGGCATGGCAATTGGGACGCGTCTCCACGTGAGGCGGGAGACCCAGGGTCCCTTTCCACGCGCCACAGGGATCCTGGGACTCCTATCCACTTTCAAGAGGACTCAGTCATCGTATCCTTTGGAAGCATTGAACTCCGCGGCCGTCTCGAGCTTTCAAAAGATGTGAGGCCTCCTGTCGCGATGAGGCGGAGAATTAGGTCTTTCTCTGTGGTCTCTACAGGGGATTCAGACATCCCTTCGTCTTGGGAGATGCAAGACGAGCCTGCATTCAATTCACTGCAGGGATATCCGGCCTTACATCTAGTCAGAGCATCTCTATGTCCATTCCACTTGAGGCCACAAACTCAGGGTCCCTCTCACATACCTGTAGCTGAGAGAAGCCTCCTCTTGAGGTGCTTGTGGAAAGTTGGTATTCCTCTTGAGTCGAAGCCAGGGACTAAGCTCTCATCTCGAGTTGATATGGGGTCCAGGGAGCCCTTTCGTGTTGCTCCAATGAACTCAGGATCCCTCTAGACTTGAGACAGTGATCTTGGGTTTTCTCTGGAGTGCCATCAAGGAAATCAAGGCTCCTTTCACGTTTGATGTGGAACACGGAATTGCTCTGCACGCAGTGCAGGGGAAACGGGCCTCAACTCGCGGCGAGGGGGAAGTCTCATGGTTTTACTCGAGTTGCGGCCGGAACCTGGGGTATATTCTCGAGTTACGACGGGCAGGGCCCTTCCAGACACGTGTTTGTTCAGCGACGTCAGGACTCCTGCCTAGGTGCGAGGGACACCTCGGGATTCTCCTCGAGACTTGGCATGGCAATTGGGACTCCTCTCCACGTGAGGCGGGAGACCCAGGGTCCCTTCCAATGTGCCACAGGGATCCTGGAACTCCTATCCATTTTCAAAAGGAGTCAGGCATCGCCTCCTTTGGAAGCATTGATCTCCGCGTACCTCTCGAGTTTTCAAAGGATGTGAGGCCTCCGGTCGCGATGAGGCGGAGGACTAGGTCTTTCTCTGTGGTCTCCACAGGGGATTCAGACATCCCTTCGTCTTGGGAGATGCAAGACGAGCCTGCATTCAATTCACTGCAGGGATATCCGGTCTTACTTCGAATCAGAGCATCTCGGTGTCCATTCCACTTGAGGCCACAAACTCAGGGTCCCTCTCACATACCTGTAGCTGAGAGAAGCCTCCTCTTGAGGTGTTTGTGGAAAGTTGGTATTCCTCTTGAGTCGAAACCAGTGACTAAGCTCTCATCTCGAGTTGATTTGGGGTCCACGGATCCCTTTCGTGTTGCTCCAGTGACCTCAGGATCCCTCTAGACTTGAGACAGTGATCTTGGGTTTTCTCTGGAGTGCCATCAAGGAAATCAAGGCTCCTTTCACGTTTGATGTGGAACACGGAATTGCTCTGCATGTAGTGCAGGGGAATCGGGCCTCATCTCGCGGCGAGGGATAAGTCTCATGGTTTTTCTCGAGTTGCGGCCGGAACCTGGGGTATATTCTCGAGTTACGACGGGGAGGGCCCTTCCAGACACGTGTTTGTTCAGCGACGTCAGGACTCCTGCCTAGGTGCGATGGACAACTCGGGATTCTCCTCGAGTCTTGACATGGCAATTGGGACGCGTCTCCACGTGAGGCGGGAGACCCAGTGTCCCTTCCCACGTGCCACAGGGATCCTGGGACTCCTATCCATTTTCAAGAGGAGTCAGGCATCGACTCCTTTGGAAGCATTGATCTCCGCGGCCGTCTCGAGTTTTCAAAGGGTATGAGGCCTCCAGTCGCGAAGAGGTGGAGAACTAGGTATTCTCTGTGGTCTCCACAGGGGATTCAGACATCCCTTCGTCTTGGGAGATTCAAGACGAGCCTGCATTCAATTCACTGCAGGGATATCCGCCCTTACGTCAAGTTAGAGCATCTCGGTGTCCATTCTACTTGAGGCCACAAACTCTGGGTCCCTCTCACATACCTGTAGCTGAGAGAAGCCTCCTCTTGAGGTGCTTGTGGTAAGTTGGTATTCCTCTTGAGTCGAAGCCAGGGACTAAGCTCTCATCTTGAGTTGATTTTGGGTCCACGGATCCCTTTCGTGTTGCTCCAGTGACCTCAGGATCCCTCTAGACTTGAGACAGTGATCTTGGGTTTTCTCTGGAGTGCCATCAAGGAAATCAAGGCTCCTTTCACGTTTGATGTGGAACACGGAATTGCTCTGCACACAGTGCAGGGGAATCGGGCCTCATCTCGCGGCGAGGGGTAAGTCTCATGGTTTTTCTTGAGTTGCGGTCGGAACCTGGGGTATATTCTCGAGTTACGATGGGGAAGGGCCCTTCCAGACACGTGTTAATTCACCGACGTCAGGACTCCTGTCTAGGTGCGAGGGACCCCTCGGGATTCTCCTCGAGTCTTGGCATGGCAATTGGGACGCGTCTCCACGTGAGGCGGGAGACCCAGGGTCCCTTTCCACGTGCAACAGGGATCCTGGGACTCCTACCAATTTTCAAGAGGAGTCAGGCATCGTCTCCTTTGGAAGCATTGATCTCCGCGGACCTCTCGAGTTTTCAAAGGATGTGAGGCCTCCGGTCGCGATGAGGCGGAGAACTAGGTCTTTCTCTGTGGTCTCCACAGGGGATTCAGACATCCCTTCGTCTTGGGAGATGCAAGGCGAGCCTGCATTCAATTCACTGCAGGGATATCCGGCCTTACTTCGAGTCAGAGCATCTCGGTGTCCATACCACTTGAGGCCACAAAATCAGGGTCCCTCTCACATACCACTAGCTGAGAGAAGCCTCCTCTTGAGGTGCTTGTGGAAAGTTGGTATTCCTCTTGAGTCGAAGCCAGGGACTAAGCTCTCATCTCGAGTTGATTTGGGGTCCACAGAGCCCTTTCGTGTTGCTCCAGTGACCTCAGAATCCCTCTAGACTTGAGACAGTGATCTTGGGTTTTCTCTGGAGTGCCATCTAGGAAATCAAGGCTCCTTTCACGTTTGATGTGGAACACAGAATTGCTCTGCACGTAGTGCAGGTGAATCGGGCCTCATCTCACGGCGAGGGGGAAGTCTCATGGTTTTTCTCGAGTTGCGTCCGGAATCTGAGGTATATTCTCGAGTTACGACGGGGAGGGCCCTTCCAGACACGTGTTTGTTCAGCGACGTCATGACTCCTGCCTAGGTGCGAGGGACACCTCGGGATTCTCCTCGAGTCTTGGCATGGCAATTGGGACGCCTCTCCACGTGAGTCGGGAGACCCAGGGTCCCTTTCCATGTGGACAGGGATCCTGGGACGCCTATCCATTTTCAAGAGGAGTCAGGCATCGTCTCCTTTGGAAGCATTGATCTCCGCGGACCTCTCGAGTTTTCAAAGGATGTGAGGCCTCTGTTCGCGTTGAGGCGGAGTACTAGATCTTTCTCTGTGGTCTCAACAGGGGATTCAGACAACCCTTCGTCTTGGGAGATGCAAGACGAGCCTGCATTCAATTCACTGAAGGGATATCCGGCCTTACTTCGAGTCAGAGCATCTCAGTGTCCATTGCACTTGAGGCCACAAACTCAGGGTCCCTCTCACATACCTGTAGCTGAGAGAAGCCTCCTCTTGAGGTGCTTGTGGAAAGTTGGTATTGCTCTTGAGTCGAAGCCAGGGACTAAGCTCTCATCTCGAGTTGATTTGGGGTCCACGGATCCCTTTCTTGTTGTTACAGTGACCTCAGGATCCGTCTAGACTTGAGACAGTGATCTTGGGTTTTCTCTGGAGTGCCATCAAGGAAGTCAAGGCTCCTTTCACGTTTGATGTGGAACACGGAATTGCTCTGCATGCAGTGCATGGGAATCGGGCCTCATCTCGGGGCGAGGGGGAAGTCTCATGGTTTTTCTCGAGTTGCGGCCGGAACCTGGGGTATATTCTCGAGTTACGACGGGGAGGTCCCTTCCAGACACGTGTTTGTTCAGCAACGTCAGGACTCCTGCCTAGGTGCGAGGGACACCTCAGGATTCTCCTCGAGTCTTGGCATGGCAATTGGGACGCGTCTCCACGTGAGGCGGGAGACCCAGGTTCCCTTCCAACGTGCCACAGGGATCCTGGGACTCCTATCCATTTTCAAGAGGAGTCAGGCATCATCTCCTTTGGAAGCATTGATCTCCGCGTACCTCTCGAGTTTTCAAAGGATGTGAGGCCTCCGGTCGCGATGAGGCGGAGGACTAGGTCTTTCTCTGTGGTCTCCACAGGGGATTCAGACATCCCTTCGTCTTGGGAGATGCAAGACGAGCCTGCATTCAATTCACTGCAGGGATATCCGGTCTTACTTCGAGTCAGAGCATCTCGGTTTCCATTCCACTTGAGGCCACAAAATCAGGGTCCCTCTCACAAACTTGTAGCTGAGAGAAGCCTCCTCTTGAGGTGTTTGTGGAATGTTGGTATTCCTCTTGAGTCGAAGCCAGTGACTAAGCTCTCATCTCGAGTTGATTTGGGGTCCACGGATCCCTTTCGTGTTGCTCCAGTGACCTCAGGATCCCTCTAGACTTGAGACAGTGATCTTGGGTTTTCTCTGGAGTGCCATCAAGGAAATCAAGGCTCCTTTCACGTTTGATGTGGAACACGGAATTGCTCTGCACGCAGTGCAGGGGATTCGGGCCTCATCTCGCGGCGAAGGGGAAGTCTCATAGTTTTTCTCGAGTTGCGGCCGGAACCTGGGGTATATTCTCGAGTTACGACGGGGAGGGCCCTTCCAGACACGTGTTTGTTCAGCGACGTCAGGACTCCTGCCTAGGTGCGAGGGACACCTCGGGATTCTCCTCGAGTCTTGACATGGCAATTGGGACGCGTCTCCACGTGAGGCGGGAGACCCAGGGTCCCTTCCCACGTGCCACAGGGATCCTGGGACTCCTATCCATTTTCAAGAGGAGTCAGGCATCGTCTCCTTTGGAAGCATTGATCTCCGCGGCCGTCTCGAGTTTTCAAAGGGTATGAGGCCTCCAGTCGCGAAGAGGTGGAGAACTAGGTCTTCTCTGTGGTCTCCACAGGGGATTCAGACGTCCCTTCGTCTTGGGAGATGCAAGACGAGCCTGCATTCAATTCACTTCTGGGATATCTGGTTTTACTTCGAGTCAGAGCATATCGGTGTCCATTCCAATTGAGGCCGCAAACTCAGGGGCCCTCTCACATACCTGTAGCTGAGAGAAGCCTCCTCTTGAGGTACTTGTGGAAAGTTGGTATTCCTCTTGAGGCGAAGTCAGGGACTAAGCTCTCATCTTGAGTTGATTTGGGGTCCACAGAGCCCTTTCGTGTTGCTCCAGTGACCTCAGGATCCCTCTAGACTTGAGACAGTGATGTTGGGTTTTCTCTGGAGTGCCATCAAGGAAATCAAGGCTCCTTTCACGTTTGATGTGGAACACGGAATTGCTCTGCACGCAGTGCAGGGGAATCGGGCCTCATCTCGCGGCGAATGGGAATCTCATGGTATTTCTCGAGTTGCGGCCGGAACCTGGGGTATATCCTCGAGTTACGATGGGGAGGGCCCTTCCAGACACGTGTTTGTTCAGCGACATCAGGACTCCTGCCTAGGTGCGAGGGACACCTCGGGATACTCCTCGAATCTTGGCATGGCAATTGGAACGCGTCTCCACGTGAGGCGGGAGACCCAGGGTCCCTTTCGACGTGCCACAGGGATCCTGGGACTCCTATCCATTTTCAAGAGGAGTCAGGCATCGTCTCCCTTGGAAGCATTGATCTCCGCGGATCTCTCGAGTTTTCAAAGGATGTGAGGCCTCCGGTCGCGATGAGGCGGAGATCTAGGTCTTTCTCTGTGGTCTCCACAGGGGATTCAGAGATCCCTTCGTCTTGGGAGATGCAAGACGAGCCTGCATTCAATTCACTGCAGGGATATCCGCCCTTACTTCGAGTCAGAGCATCTCGGTGTCCATTCTACTTGAGGCCACAAACTCAGGGTCCCTCTCACATACCTGTAGCTGAGAGAAGACTCCTCTTGAGGGGCTTGTGGAAAGTTCGTATTCCTCTTGAGTCGAAGCCAGGGACTAAGCTCTCATCTCGAGTTGATTTGGGGTCCACGGAGCCCTTTTGTGTTGCTACAGTGACCTCAGGATCCCTCTAGACTTGAGATAGTGATCTTGGGTTTCCTCTGGAGTGCCATCAAGGAAATCAAGGCTCCTTTCACATTTGATGTGGAACACGGAATTGCTCTGCACGCAGTGCAGGGGAATCGGGCCTCATCTCGCGGCGAGGGGGAAATCTCATGGTTTTTCTCGTGTTGCGGCCGGCACCTGTGGTATATTGTCGAGTTACGACGGGGAGGGCCCTTCCAGACACGTGTTTGTTCAGCGACATCAGGACTCCTGCCTAGGTGCGAGGCACATCTCGGGATTCTCCTCGAGTCTTGGCATGGCAATTGGGACGCGTCTCCACGTGAGGCGGGAGACCCATGGTCCCTTTCAACGTGCCCCACAGGATCCTGGGACTGCTATCCATTTTCAAGAGGAGTCAGGCATCGTCTCCTTTGGAAGCATTGATCTCTGCGGACCTCTCGAGTTTTCAAAGGATATGAGGCCTCTGTTTGCGTTGAGGCGGAGTACTAGATCTTTCTCTGTGGTCTCAACAGGGGATTCAGACAACCCTTCGTCTTGGGAGATGCAAGACGAGCCTGCATTCAATTCACTGAAGGGATATCCGGCCTTACTTCGAGTCAGAGCATCTCAGTGTCCATTGCACTTGAGGCCACAAACTCAGGGTCCCTCTCACATACCTGTAGCTGAGAGAAGCCTCCTCTTGAGGTGCTTGTGGAAAGTTGGTATTGCTCTTGAGTCGAAGCCAGGGACTAAGCTGTCATCTCGAGTTGATTTGGGGTCCACGGATCCCTTTCTTGTTGTTACAGTGACCTCAGGATCCGTCTAGACTTGAGACAGTGATCTTGGGTTTTCTCTGGAGTGACATCAAGGAAATCAAGGCTCCTTTCAGGTTTGATGTAGAACAAGGAATTGCTCTGCACGCAGTGCAGGGGAATCGGGCCTCATCTCGCGTTGAGGGGGAAGTCTCATGGTTTTTCTCTTGTTGCGGCAGGAACCTGTGTATATTCTCGAGTTACGACGGGGAGGTCCCTTCCAGACACGTGTTTGTTCAGCGACGTCAGGACTCCTGCCTAGGTGCGAGGGACACCTCGGGATTCTCCTCGAGTCTTGGCATGGCAATTGGGACGCGTCTCCACGTGAGGCGGGAAACCAAGCATCCCTTTCCACGTGCCACAGGGATCCTGGGACTCCTATCCATTTTCACGAGGAGTCAGAAATCGTCTCCTTTGGAAGCATTGATCTCCGCGGACCTCTCGAGTTTTCAAAGGATGTGAGGCCTCCGGTCGCGTTGAGGCGGAGGACTAGGTCTTTCTCTGTGGTCTCCACAGGAGATTCAGACATCCCTTCGTCTTGGAAGATGCAAGACGAGCCTGCATTCAATTCACTGCAGGGATATCCGGCCTTACTTCGAGTCAGAGCATCTCGGTGTCCATTCCACTTGAGGCCACAAACTCAGGGTCCCTCTCACATACCTGTAGCTGAGAGAAGCCTCCTCTTGAGGTGCTTGAGGAAAGTTGGTATTCCTCTTGAGTCGAAGCCAGGGACTAAGCTCTCATCTCGAGTTGATTTGGGGTCCACGGAGCCCTTTCGTGTTGCTCCAGTGACCTCAGGATCCCTCTAGACTTGAGACAGTGATCTTGGGTTTTCTCTGGAGTGCCATCAAGGAAATCAAGGCTCCTTTCACGTTTGATGTGGAACACGGAATTGCTCTACACGCAGTGCAGGGGAATCGGTCCTCATCTCGCGGCGAGGGGGAAGTCTCATGGTTTTTCTCGAGTTGCGGGCGGAACCTGGGGTATATTCTCGAGTTACGACGGGGAGGGCCCTTCCAGACTCGTGTTTGTTCAGCGACGTCAGGACTCCTGCCTAGGTGCGAGGGACACCTCGGGATTCTCCTCGAGTCTTGGCATGGCAATTGGGACGCGTCTCCACGTGAGGCGGGAGACCCAGGGTCCCTTTCCACGTGCCACAGGGATCCTGGGACTCCTATCCATTTTCAAGAGGAGTCAGGCATCGTCTCCTTTGGAAGCATTGATCTCCGCGGCCGTCTCGAGTTTTCAAAGGATTTGAGGCCTCCGGTCGCGTTGAGGTGGAGGACTAGGTCTTTCTCTTTGGTCTCCACAGGGGATTCAGACATCCCTTCGTCTTGGGAGATGCAAGACGAGCCTGCATTCAATTCACTGCAGGGATATCCGGCCTTACTTCGAGTCAGAGCATCTCGTTGTCCATTCCAATTGAGGCCACAAACTCAGGGTCCCTCTCACATACCTGTAGCTGAGAAAAGCCTCCTCTTGAGGTGCTTGTGGAAAGTTGGTATTCCTCTTGAGTCGAAGCCAGGGACTAAGCTCTCATCTCGAGTTGATTTGGGGTCCATGGAGCCCTTTCGTGTTGCTCCAGTGACCTCAGGATCCCTCTAGACTTGAGACAGTGATCTTGGGTTTTCTCTGGAGTGCCATCAAGGAAATCAAGGCTCCTTTCACGTTTGATGTGGAACACGGAATTGCTCTGCACGCAGTGCAGGGGAATCGGGCCTCATCTCGCGGCGAGTGGGAATCTCATGGTTTTTCTCGAGTTGCGGCCGGAACCTGGGGTATATCCTCGAGTTACGACGGGGAGGGCCCTTCCAGACACGTGTTTGTTCAGCGACATCAGGACTCCTGCCTAGGTGCGAGGGACACCTCGGGATACTCCTCGAATCTTGGCATGGCAATTGGGACGCGTCTCCACGTGAGGCGGGAGACCCAGGGTCCCTTTCGACGTGCCACAGGGATCCTGGGACTCCTATCCATTTTCAACAGGAGTCAGGCATCGTCTCCTTTGGAAGCATTGATCTCCGTGGACCTCTCGAGTTTTCGAAGGATGTGAGGCCTCCGGTCGCGATGAGGCGGAGATCTAGGTCTTTCTCTGTGGTCTCCACAGGGGATTCAGACATCCCTTCGTCTTGGGAGATGCAAGACGAGCCTGCATTCAATTCACTGCAGGGATATCCGGCCTTACTTCGAGTCAGAGCATCTCGGTGTCCATTCTACTTGAGGCCACAAACTCAGGGGCCCTCTCACATACCTGTAGCTGAGAGAAGACTCCTCTTGAGGGGCTTGTGGAAAGTTCGTATTCCTCTTGAGTCGAAGCCAGGGACTAAGCTCTCATCTCGAGTTGATTTGGGGTCCACGGAGCCCTTTCGTGTTGCTACAGTGACCTCAGGATCCCTCTAGACTTGAGATAGTGATCTTGGGTTTCCTCTGGAGTGCCATCAAGGAAATCAAGGCTCCTTTCACGTTTGATGTGGAACACGGAATTGCTCTGCACGCAGTGCAGGGGAATCGGGCCTCATCTCGCGGCGAGGGGGAAGTCTCATGGTTTTTCTCGTGTTGCGGCCGGCACCTGTGGTATATTGTCGAGTTACGACGGGGAGGGCCCTTCCAGACGCGTGTTTGTTCAGCGACATCAGGACTCCTGCCTAGGTGCGAGGCACATCTCGGGATTCTCCTCGAGTCTTGGCATGGCAATTGGGACGCGTCTCCACGTGAGGCGGGAGACCCATGGTCCCTTTCAACGTGCCCCACAGGATCCTGGGACTGCTATCCATTTTCAAGAGGAGTCAGGCATCGTCTCCTTTGGAAGCATTGATCTCCGCGGACCTCTCGAGTTTTCAAAGGATGTGAGGCCTCTGTTCGCGTTGAGGCGGAGTACTAGATCTTTCTCTGTGGTCTCAACAGGGGATTCAGACAACTCTTCGTCTTGGGAGATGCAAGACGAGCCTGCATTCAATTCACTGAAGGGATATCCGGCCTTACTTCGAGTCAGAGCATCTCAGTGTCCATTGCACTTGAGGCCACAAACTCAGGGTCCCTCTCACATACCTGTAGCTGAGAGAAGCCTCCTCTTGAGGTGCTTGTGGAAAGTTGGTATTGCTCTTGAGTCGAAGCCAGGGACTAAGCTCTCATCTCGAGTTGATTTGGGGTCCACGGATCCCTTTCTTGTTGTTACAGTGACCTCAGGATCCGTCTAGACTTGAGACAGTGATCTTGGGTTTTCTCTGGAGTGCCATCAAGGAAGTCAAGGCTCCTTTCACGTTTGATGTGGAACACGGAATTGCTCTGCATGCAGTGCATGGGAATCGGGCCTCATCTCGGGGCGAGGGGGAAGTCTCATGGTTTTTCTCGAGTTGCGGCCGGAACATGGGGTATATTCTCGAGTTACGACGGGGAGGTCCCTTCCAGACACGTGTTTGTTCAGCGACGTCAGGACTCCTGCCTAGGTGCGAGGGACACCTCAGGATTCTCCTCGAGTCTTGGCATGGCAATTGGGACGCGTCTCCACGTGAGGCGGGAGACCCAGGTTCCCTTCCAACGTGCCACAGGGATCCTGGGACTCCTATCCATTTTCAAGAGGAGTCAGGCATCATCTCCTTTGGAAGCATTGATCTCCGCGTACCTCTCGAGTTTTCAAAGGATGTGAGGCCTCCGGTCGCGATGAGGCGGAGGACTAGGTCTTTCTCTGTGGTCTCCACAGGGGATTCAGACATCCCTTCGTCTTGGGAGATGCAAGACGAGCCTGCATTCAATTCACTGCAGGGATATCCGGTCTTACTTCGAGTCAGAGCATCTCGGTGTCCATTCCACTTGAGGCCACAAACTCAGGGTCCCTCTCACATACTTGTAGCTGAGAGAAGCCTCCTCTTGAGGTGTTTGTGGAATGTTGGTATTCCTCTTGAGTCGAAGCCAGTGACTAAGCTCTCATCTCGAGTTGATTTGGGGTCCACGTATACCTTTCGTGTTGCTCCAGTGACCTCAGGATCCCTCTAGACTTGAGACAGTGATCTTGGGTTTTCTCTGGAGTGCCATCAAGGAAATCAAGGCTCCTTTCAGGCTTGATGTGGAACACGGAATTGCTCTGCACGCAGTGCAGGGGAATCGGGCCTCATCTCGCGGCGAATGGGAATCTCATGGTATTTCTCGAGTTGCGGCCGGAACCTGGGGTATATCCTCGAGTTACGATGGGGAGGGCCCTTCCAGACACGTGTTTGTTCAGCGACATCAGGACTCCTGCCTAGGTGTGAGGGACACCTCGGGATTCTCCTCGAATCTTGGCATGGCAATTGGGACGCGTCTCCACGTGAGGCGGGAGACCCAGGGTCCCTTTCGACGTGCCACAGGGATCCTGGGACTCCTATCCATTTTCAAGAGGAGTCAGGCATCGTCTCCTTTGGAAGCATTGATCTCCGCGGACCTCTCGAGTTTTCGAAGGATGTGAGGCCTCCGGTCGCGATGAGGCGGAGATCTAGGTCTTTCTCTGTGGTCTCCACAGGGGATTCAGAGATCCCTTCGTCTTGGGAGATGCAAGACGAGCCTGCATTCAATTCACTGCAGGGATATCCGCCCTTACTTCGAGTCAGAGCATCTCGGTGTCCATTCTACTTGAGGCCACAAACTCAGGGTCCCTCTCACATACCTGTAGCTGAGAGAAGACTCCTCTTGAGGGGCTTGTGGAAAGTTCGTATTCCTCTTGAGTCGAAGCCAGGGACTAAGCTCTCATCTCGAGTTGATTTGGGGTCCACAGAGCCCTTTCGTGTTGCTACAGTGACCTCAGGATCCCTCTAGACTTGAGATAGTGATCTTGGGTTTCCTCTGGAGTGCCATCAAGGAAATCAAGGCTCCTTTCACGTTTGATGTGGAACACAGAATTGCTCTGCACGCAGTGCAGGGGAATCGGGCCTCATCTCGCGGCGAGGGGGAAGTCTCATGGTTTTTCTCGTGTTGCGGCCGGCACCTGTGGTATATTGTCGAGTTACGACGGGGAGGGCCCTTCCAGACACGTGTTTGTTCAGCGACATCAGGACTCCTGCCTAGGTGCGAGGCACATCTCGGGATTCTCCTCGAGTCTTGGCATGGCAATTGGGACGCGTCTCCACGTGAGGCGGGAGACCCATGGTCCCTTTCAACGTGCCCCACAGGATCCTGGGACTGCTATCCATTTTCAAGAGGAGTCAGGCATCGTCTCCTTTGGAAGCATTGATCTCCGCGGACCTCTCGAGTTTTCAAAGGATGTGAGGCCTCTGTTCGCGTTGAGGCGGAGTACTAGATCTTTCTCTGTGGTCTCAACACGGGATTCAGACAACCCTTCGTCTTGGGAGATGCAAGACGAGCCTGCATTCAATTCACTGAAGGGATATCCGGCCTTACTTCGAGTCAGAGCATCTCAGTGTCCATTGCACTTGAGGCCACAAACTCAGGGTCCCTCTCACATACCTGTAGCTGAGAGAAGCCTCCTCTTGAGGTGCTTGTGGAAAGTTGGTATTGCTCTTGAGTCGAAGCCAGGGACTAAGCTGTCATCTCGAGTTGATTTGGGGTCCACGGATCCCTTTCTTGTTGTTACAGTGACCTCAGGATCCGTCTAGACTTGAGACAGTGATCTTGGGTTTTCTCTGGAGTGACATCAAGGAAATCAAGGCTCCTTTCAGGTTTGATGTGGAACACGGAATTGCTCTGCACGCAGTGCAGGGGAATCGGGCCTCATCTCGCGTTGAGGGGGAAGTCTCATGGTTTTTCTCTTGTTGCGGCAGGAACCTGTGTATATTCTCGAGTTACGACGGGGAGGTCCCTTCTAGACACGTGTTTGTTCAGCGACGTCAGGACTCCTGCCTAGGTGCGAGGGACACCTCGGGATTCTCCTCGAGTCTTGGCATGGCAATTGGGATGCCTCTCCACGTGAGTCGGGAGACCCAGGGTCCCTTTCCATGTGGACAGGGATCCTGGGACGCCTATCCATTTTCAAGAGGAGTCAGGCATCGTCTCCTTTGGAAGCATTGATCTCCGCGGACCTCTCGAGTTTTCAAAGGATGTGAGGCCACCGGTCGCGATGAGGCGGAGAACTCAGTCTTTCTCTGTGGTCTCCACAGGGGATTCAGACATCCCTTCGTCTTGGGAGATGCAACACGAGCGTGCATTGAATTCACTGCAGTGATATCCGGCCTTACTTCGAGTCAGAGCATCTCGATGTCCATTCCACTTGAGGCCATAAACTCAGGGTCCCTCTCACATACCTGTAGCTGAGAGAAGCCTCCTCTTGAGGTGCTTGTGGAAAGTTGGTATTCCTCTTGAGTCGAAGCCAGGGACTAAGCTCTCATCTCGAGTTGATTTGGGGTCCACGGAGCCCTTTCGTGTTGCTCCAGTGACCTCAGGATCCCTCTAGACTTGAGACAGTGATCTTGAGTTTCCTCTGGAGTGCCATCAAGGAAATCAAGGCTCCTTTCACGTTTGATGTGGAACACGGATTTGCTCTGCACGCAGTGCAGGGGAATCGGGCCTCATCTCGCGGCGAGGGGGAAGTCTCATGGTTTTTCTCGAGTTGCGGCCGGAACCTCGGGTATATTCTTGAGTTACGACGGGGAAGGCCCTTCCAGACACGTGTTTGTTCAGCGACGTCAGGACTCCTGCCTAGTTGCGAGGGAAACCTCGGAATTCACCTCGAGTCTTGGCACGGCAATTGGGACGCGTCTCCACGTGAGGCGGGAAACCAAGCGTCCCTTTCCACGTGCCACAGGGATCCTGGGACTCCTATCCATTTTCACGAGGAGTCAGAAATCGTCTCCTTTGGAAGCATTGATCTCCGCGGACCTCTCGAGTTTTCAAAGGATGTGAGGCCTCCGGTCGCGTTGAGGCGGAGGACTAGGTCTTTCTCTGTGGTCTCCACAGGAGATTCAGACATCCCTTCGTCTTGGAAGATGCAAGACGAGCCTGCATTCAATTCACTGCAGGGATATCCGGCCTTACTTCGAGTCAGAGCATCTCGGTGTCCATTCCACTTGAGGCCACAAACTCAGGGTCCCTCTCACATACCTGTAGCTGAGAGAAGCCTCCTCTTGAGGTGCTTGAGGAAAGTTGGTATTCCTCTTGAGTCGAAGCCAGGGACTAAGCTCTCATCTCGAGTTGATTTGGGGTCCACGGAGCCCTTTCGTGTTGCTCCAGTGACCTCAGGATCCCTCTAGACTTGAGACAGTGATCTTGGGTTTTCTCTGGAGTGCCATCAAGGAAATCAAGGCTCCTTTCACGTTTGATGTGGAACACGGAATTGCTCTACACGCAGTGCAGGGGAATCGGTCCTCATCTCGCGGCGAGGGGGAAGTCTCATGGTTTTTCTCGAGTTGCGGGCGGAACCTGGGGTATATTCTCGAGTTACGACGGGGAGGGCCCTTCCAGACTCGTGTTTGTTCAGCGACGTCAGGACTCCTGCCTAGGTGCGAGGGACACCTCGGGATTCTCCTCGAGTCTTGGCATGGCAATTGGGACGCGTCTCCACGTGAGGCGGGAGACCCAGGGTCCCTTTCCACGTGCCACAGGGATCCTGGGACTCCTATCCATTTTCAAGAGGAGTCAGGCATCGTCTCCTTTGGAAGCATTGATCTCCGCGGACGTCTCGAGTTTTCAAAGGATTTGAGGCCTCCGGGCGCGTTGAGGTGGAGGACTAGGTCTTTCTCTGTGGTCTCCACAGGGGATTCAGACATCCCTTCGTCTTGGGAGATGCAAGACGAGCCTGCATTCAATTCACTGCAGGGATATCCGGCCTTACTTCGAGTCAGAGCATCTCGTTGTCCATTCCAATTGAGGCCACAAACTCAGGGTCCCTCTCACATACCTGTAGCTGAGAAAAGCCTCCTCTTGAGGTGCTTGTGGAAAGTTGGTATTCCTCTTGAGTCGAAGCCACGGACTAAGCTCTCATCTCGAGTTGATTTGGGGTCCATGGAGCCCTTTCGTGTTGCTCCAGTGACCTCAGGATCCCTCTAGACTTGAGACAGTGATCTTGGGATTTCTCTGGAGTGCCATCAAGGAAATCAAGGCTCCTTTCACGTTTGATGTGGAACACGGAATTGCTCTGCACGCAGTGCAGGGGAATCGGGCCTCATCTCGCGGCGAGTGGGAATCTCATGGTTTTTCTCGAGTTGCGGCCGGAACCTGGGGTATATCCTCGAGTTACGACGGGGAGGGCCCTTCCAGACACGTGTTTGTTCAGCGACATCAGGACTCCTGCCTAGGTGCGAGGGACACCTCGGGATACTCCTCGAATCTTGGCATGGCAATTGGGACGCGTCTCCACGTGAGGCGGGAGACCCAGGGTCCCTTTCGACGTGCCACAGGGATCCTGGGACTCCTATCCATTTTCAACAGGAGTCAGGCATCGTCTCCTTTGGAAGCATTGATCTCCGCGGACCTCTCGAGTTTTCGAAGGATGTGAGGCCTCCGGTCGCGATGAGGCGGAGATCTAGGTCTTTCTCTGTGGTCTCCACAGGGGATTCAGACATCCCTTCGTCTTGGGAGATGCAAGACGAGCCTGCATTCAATTCACTGCAGGGATATCCGGCCTTACTTCGAGTCAGAGCATCTCGGTGTCCATTCTACTTGAGGCCACAAACTCAGGGTCCCTCTCACATACCTGTAGCTGAGAGAAGACTCCTCTTGAGGGGCTTGTGGAAAGTTCGTATTCCTCTTGAGTCGAAGCCAGGGACTAAGCTCTCATCTCGAGTTGATTTGGGGTCCACGGAGCCCTTTCGTGTTGCTACAGTGACCTCAGGATCCCTCTAGACTTGAGATAGTGATCTTGGGTTTCCTCTGGAGTGCCATCAAGGAAATCAAGGCTCCTTTCACGTTTGATGTGGAACACGGAATTGCTCTGCACGCAGTGCAGGGGAATCGGGCCTCATCTCGCGGCGAGGGGGAAGTCTCATGGTTTTTCTCGTGTTGCGGCCAGCACCTGTGGTATATTGTCGAGTTACGACGGGGAGGGCCCTTCCAGACACGTGTTTGTTCAGCGACATCGGGACTCCTGCCTAGGTGCGAGGCACATCTCGGGATTCTCCTCGAGTCTTGGCATGGCAATTGGGACGCGTCTCCACGTGAGGCGGGAGACCCATGGTCCCTTTCAACGTGCCCCACAGGATCCTGGGACTGCTATCCATTTTCAAGAGGAGTCAGGCATCGTCTCCTTTGGAAGCATTGATCTCCGCGGACCTCTCGAGTTTTCAAAGGATGTGAGGCCTCTGTTCGCGTTGAGGCGGAGTACTAGATCTTTCTCTGTGGTCTCAACAGGGGATTCAGACAACCCTTCGTCTTGGGAGATGCAAGACGAGCCTGCATTCAATTCACTGAAGGGATATCCGGCCTTACTTCGAGTCAGAGCATCTCAGTGTCCATTGCACTTGAGGCCACAAACTCAGGGTCCCTCTCACATACCTGTAGCTGAGAGAAGCCTCCTCTTGAGGTGCTTGTGGAAAGTTGGTATTGCTCTTGAGTCGAAGCCAGGGACTAAGCTCTCATCTCGAGTTGATTTGGGGTCCACGGATCCCTTTCTTGTTGTTACAGTGACCTCAGGATCCGTCTAGACTTGAGACAGTGATCTTGGGTTTTCTCTGGAGTGCCATCAAGGAAGTCAAGGCTCCTTTCACGTTTGATGTGGAACACGGAATTGCTCTGCATGCAGTGCATGGGAATCGGGCCTCATCTCGGGGCGAGGGGGAAGTCTCATGGTTTTTCTCGAGTTGCGGCCGGAACCTGGGGTATATTCTCGAGTTACGACGGGGAGGTCCCTTCCAGACACGTGTTTGTTCAGCGACGTCAGGACTCCTGCCTAGGTGCGAGGGACACCTCAGGATTCTCCTCGAGTCTTGGCATGGCAATTGGGACGCGTCTCCACGTGAGGCGGGAGACCCAGGTTCCCTTCCAACGTGCCACAGGGATCCTGGGACTCCTATCCATTTTCAAGAGGAGTCAGGCATCATCTCCTTTGGAAGCATTGATCTCCGCGTACCTCTCGAGTTTTCAAAGGATGTGAGGCCTCCGGTCGCGATGAGGCGGAGGACTAGGTCTTTCTCTGTGGTCTCCACAGGGGATTCAGACATCCCTTCGTCTTGGGAGATGCAAGACGAGCCTGCATTCAATTCACTGCAGGGATATCCGGTCTTACTTCGAGTCAGAGCATCTCGGTGTCCATTCCACTTGAGGCCACAAACTCAGGGTCCCTCTCACATACTTGTAGCTGAGAGAAGCCTCCTCTTGAGGTGTTTGTGGAATGTTGGTATTCCTCTTGAGTCGAAGCCAGTGACTAAGCTCTCATCTCGAGTTGATTTGGGGACCACGTATCCCTTTCGTGTTGCTCCAGTGACCTCAGGATCCCTCTAGACTTGAAACAGTGATCTTGGGTTTTCTCTGGAGTGCCATCAAGGAAATCAAGGCTCCTTTCACGTTTGATGTGGAACACGGAATTGCTCTGCACGCAGTGCATGGGAATCGGGCCTCATCTCGGGGCGAGGGGGAAGTCTCATGGTTTTTCTCGAGTTGCGGCCGGAACCTGGGGTATATTCTCGAGTTACGACGGGGAGGTCCCTTCCAGACACGTGTTTGTTCAGCGACGTCAGGACTCCTGCCTAGGTGCGAGGGACACCTCGGGATTCTCCTCGAGTCTTGACATGGCAATTGGGACGCGTCTCCACGTGAGGCGGGAGACCCAGGGTCCCTTCCCACGTGCCACAGGGATCCTGGGACTCCTATCCATTTTCAAGAGGAGTCAGGCATCGTCTCCTTTGGAAGCATTGATCTCCGCGGCCGTCTCGAGTTTTCAAAGGGTATGAGGCCTCCAGTCGCGAAGAGGTGGAGAACTAGGTCTTCTCTGTGGTCTCCACAGGGGATTCAGACATCCCTTCGTCTTGGGAGATGCAAGACGAGCCTGCATTCAATTCACTGCAGGGATATCCGGCCTTACTTCGAGTCAGAGCATCTCGTTGTCCATTCCAATTGAGGCCACAAACTCAGGGTCCCTCTCACATACCTGTAGCTGAGAAAAGCCTCCTCTTGAGGTGCTTGTGGAAAGTTGGTATTCCTCTTGAGTCGAAGCCACGGACTAAGCTCTCATCTCGAGTTGATTTGAGGTCCATGGAGCCCTTTCGTGTTGCTCCAGTGACCTCAGGATCCCTCTAGACTTGAGACAGTGATCTTGGGATTTCTCTGGAGTGCCATCAAGGAAATCAAGGCTCCTTTCACGTTTGATGTGGAACACGGAATTGCTCTGCACGCAGTGCAGGGGAATCGGGCCTCATCTCGCGGCGAGTGGGAATCTCATGGTTTTTCTCGAGTTGCGGCCGGAACCTGGGGTATATCCTCGAGTTACGACGGGGAGGGCCCTTCCAGACACGTGTTTGTTCAGCGACATCAGGACTCCTGCCTAGGTGCGAGGGACACCTCGGGATACTCCTCGAATCTTGGCATGGCAATTGGGACGCGTCTCCACGTGAGGCGGGAGACCCAGGGTCCCTTTCGACGTGCCACAGGGATCCTGGGACTCCTATCCATTTTCAACAGGAGTCAGGCATCGTCTCCTTTGGAAGCATTGATCTCCGCGGACCTCTCGAGTTTTCGAAGTATGTGAGGCCTCCGGTCGCGATGAGGCGGAGATCTAGGTCTTTCTCTGTGGTCTCCACAGGGGATTCAGACATCCCTTCGTCTTGGGAGATGCAAGACGAGCCTGCATTCAATTCACTGAAGGGATATCCGCCCTTACTTCGAGTCAGAGCATCTCGGTGTCCATTCTACTTGAGGCCACAAACTCAGGGGCCCTCTCACATACCTGTAGCTGAGAGAAGACTCCTCTTGAGGGGCTTGTGGAAAGTTCGTATTCCTCTTGAGTCGAAGCCAGGGACTAAGCTCTCATCTCGAGTTGATTTGGGGTCCACGGAGCCCTTTCGTGTTGCTACAGTGACCTCAGGATCCCTCTAGACTTGAGATAGTGATCTTGGGTTTCCTCTGGAGTGCCATCAAGGAAATCAAGGCTCCTTTCACGTTTGATGTGGAACACGGAATTGCTCTGCACGCAGTGCAGGGGAATCGGGCCTCATCTCGCGGCGAGGGGGAAGTCTCATGGTTTTTCTCGTGTTGCGGCCAGCACCTGTGGTATATTGTCGAGTTACGACGGGGAGGGCCCTTCCAGACACGTGTTTGTTCAGCGACATCGGGACTCCTGCCTAGGTGCGAGGCACATCTCGGGATTCTCCTCGAGTCTTGGCATGGCAATTGGGACGCGTCTCCACGTGAGGCGGGAGACCCATGGTCCCTTTCAACGTGCCCCACAGGATCCTGGGACTGCTATCCATTTTCAAGAGGAGTCAGGCATCGTCTCCTTTGGAAGCATTGATCTCCGCGGACCTCTCGAGTTTTCAAAGGATGTGAGGCCTCTGTTCGCGTTGAGGCGGAGTACTAGATCTTTCTCTGTGGTCTCAACAGGGGATTCAGACAACCCTTCGTCTTGGGAGATGCAAGACGAGCCTGCATTCAATTCACTGAAGGGATATCCGGCCTTACTTCGAGTCAGAGCATCTCAGTGTCCATTGCACTTGAGGCCACAAACTCAGGGTCCCTCTCACATACCTGTAGCTGAGAGAAGCCTCCTCTTGAGGTGCTTGTGGAAAGTTGGTATTGCTCTTGAGTCGAAGCCAGGGACTAAGCTCTCATCTCGAGTTGATTTGGGGTCCACGGATCCCTTTCTTGTTGTTACAGTGACCTCAGGATCCGTCTAGACTTGAGACAGTGATCTTGGGTTTTCTCTGGAGTGCCATCAAGGAAGTCAAGGCTCCTTTCACGTTTGATGTGGAACACGGAATTGCTCTGCATGCAGTGCATGGGAATCGGGCCTCATCTCGGGGCGAGGGGGAAGTCTCATGGTTTTTCTCGAGTTGCGGCCGGAACCTGGGGTATATTCTCGAGTTACGACGGGGAGGTCCCTTCCAGACACGTGTTTGTTCAGCGACGTCAGGACTCCTGCCTAGGTGCGAGGGACACCTCAGGATTCTCCTCGAGTCTTGGCATGGCAATTGGGACGCGTCTCCACGTGAGGCGGGAGACCCAGGTTCCCTTCCAACGTGCCACAGGGATCCTGGGACTCCTATCCATTTTCAAGAGGAGTCAGGCATCATCTCCTTTGGAAGCATTGATCTCCGCGTACCTCTCGAGTTTTCAAAGGATGTGAGGCCTCCGGTCGCGATGAGGCGGAGGACTAGGTCTTTCTCTGTGGTCTCCACAGGGGATTCAGACATCCCTTCGTCTTGGGAGATGCAAGACGAGCCTGCATTCAATTCACTGCAGGGATATCCGGTCTTACTTCGAGTCAGAGCATCTCGGTGTCCATTCCACTTGAGGCCACAAACTCAGGGTCCCTCTCACATACTTGTAGCTGAGAGAAGCCTCCTCTTGAGGTGTTTGTGGAATGTTGGTATTCCTCTTGAGTCGAAGCCAGTGACTAAGCTCTCATCTCGAGTTGATTTGGGGACCACGTATCCCTTTCGTGTTGCTCCAGTGACCTCAGGATCCCTCTAGACTTGAGACAGTGATCTTGGGTTTTCTCTGGAGTGCCATCAAGGAAATCAAGGCTCCTTTCACGTTTGATGTGGAACACGGAATTGCTCTGCACGCAGTGCAGGGGATTCGGGCCTCATCTCGCGGCGAAGGGGAAGTCTCATGGTTTTTCTCGAGTTGCGGCCGGAACCTGGGGTATATTCTCGAGTTACGACGGGGAGGGCCCTTACAGACACGTGTTTGTTCAGCGACGTCAGGACTCCTGCCTAGGTGCGAGGGACACCTCGGGATTCTCCTCGAGTCTTGACATGGCAATTGGGACGCGTCTCCACGTGAGGCGGGAGACCCAGGGTCCCTTCCCACGTGCCACAGGGATCCTGGGACTCCTATCCATTTTCAAGAGGAGTCAGGCATCGTCTCCTTTGGAAGCATTGATCTCCGCGGCCGTCTCGAGTTTTCAAATGGTATGAGGCCTCCAGTCGCGAAGAGGTGGAGAACTAGGTCTTCTCTGTGGTCTCCACAGGGGATTCAGACGTCCCTTCGTCTTGGGAGATGCAAGACGAGCCTGCATTCAATTCACTTCTGGGATATCTGGTCTTACTTCGAGTCAGAGCATATCGGTGTCCATTCCAATTGAGGCCGCAAACTCAGGGGCCCTCTCACATACCTGTAGCTGAGAGAAGCCTCCTCTTGAGGTGCTTGTGGAAAGTTGGTATTCCTCTTGAGGCGAAGTCAGGGACTAAGCTCTCATCTTGAGTTGATTTGGGGTCCACAGAGCCCTTTCGTGTTGCTCCAGTGACCTCAGGATCCCTCTAGACTTGAGACAGTGATCTTGGGTTTTCTCTGGAGTGCCATCAAGGAAATCAAGGCTCCTTTCACGTTTGATGTGGAACACGGAATTGCTCTGCACGCAGTGCAGGGGAATCGGGCCTCATCTCGCGGCGAATGGGAATCTCATGGTATTTCTCGAGTTGCGGCCGGAACCTGGGGTATATCCTCGAGTTACGATGGGGAGGGCCCTTCCAGACACGTGTTTGTTCAGCGACATCAGGACTCCTGCCTAGGTGCAAGGGACACCTCGGGATTCTCCTCGAATCTTGGCATGGCAATTGGGACGCGTGTCCACGTGAGGCGGGAGACCCAGGGTCCCTTTCGACGTGCCACAGGGATCCTGGGACTCCTATCCATTTTCAAGAGGAGTCAGGCATCGTCTCCTTTGGAAGCATTGATCTCCGCGGACCTCTCGAGTTTTCGAAGGATGTGAGGCCTCCGGTCGCGATGAGGCGGAGATCTAGGTCTTTCTCTGTGGTCTCCACAGGGGATTCAGAGATCCCTTCGTCTTGGGAGATGCAAGACGAGCCTGCATTCAATTCACTGCAGGGATATCCGCCCTTACTTCGAGTCAGAGCATCTCGGTGTCCATTCTACTTGAGGCCACAAACTCAGGGGCCCTCTCACATACCTGTAGCTGAGAGAAGACTCCTCTTGAGGGGCTTGTGGAAAGTTCGTATTCCTCTTGAGTCGAAGCCAGGGACTAAGCTCTCATCTCGAGTTGATTTGGGGTCCACGGAGCCCTTTCGTGTTGCTACAGTGACCTCAGGATCCCTCTAGACTTGAGATAGTGATCTTGGGTTTCCTCTGGAGTGCCATCAAGGAAATCAAGGCTCCTTTCACGTTTGATGTGGAACACGGAATTGCTCTGCACGCAGTGCAGGGGAATCGGGCCTCATCTCGCGGCGAGGGGGAAGTCTCATGGTTTTTCTCGTGTTGCGGCCGGCACCTGTGGTATATTGTCGAGTTACGACGGGGAGGGCCCTTCCAGACACGTGTTTGTTCAGCGACATCAGGACTCCTGCCTAGGTGCGAGGCACATCTCGGGATTCTCCTCGAGTCTTGGCATGGCAATTGGGACGCGTCTCCACGTGAGGCGGGAGACCCATGGTCCCTTTCAACGTGCCCCACAGGATCCTGGGACTGCTATCCATTTTCAAGAGGAGTCAGGCATCGTCTCCTTTGGAAGCATTGATCTCCGCGGACCTCTCGAGTTTTCAAAGGATGTGAGGCCTCTGTTCGCGTTGAGGCGGAGTACTAGATCTTTCTCTGTGGTCTCAACACGGGATTCAGACAACCCTTCGTCTTGGGAGATGCAAGACGAGCCTGCATTCAATTCACTGAAGGGATATCCGGCCTTACTTCGAGTCAGAGCATCTCAGTGTCCATTGCACTTGAGGCCACAAACTCAGGGTCCCTCTCACATACCTGTAGCTGAGAGAAGCCTCCTCTTGAGGTGCTTGTGGAAAGTTGGTATTGCTCTTGAGTCGAAGCCAGGGACTAAGCTCTCATCTCGAGTTGATTTGGGGTCCACGGATCCCTTTCTTGTTGTTACAGTGACCTCAGGATCCGTCTAGACTTGAGACAGTGATCTTGGGTTTTCTCTGGAGTGCCATCAAGGAAGTCAAGGCTCCTTTCACGTTTGATGTGGAACACGGAATTGCTCTGCATGCAGTGCATGGGAATCGGGCCTCATCTCGGGGCGAGGGGGAAGTCTCATGGTTTTTCTCGAGTTGCGGCCGGAACCTGGGGTATATTCTCGAGTTACGACGGGGAGGTCCCTTCCAGACACGTGTTTGTTCAGCGACGTCAGGACTCCTGCCTAGGTGCGAGGGACACCTCAGGATTCTCCTCGAGTCTTGGCATGGCAATTGGGACGCGTCTCCACGTGAGGCGGGAGACCCAGGTTCCCTTCCAACGTGCCACAGGGATCCTGGGACTCCTATCCATTTTCAAGAGGAGTCAGGCATCATCTCCTTTGGAAGCATTGATCTCCGCGTACCTCTCGAGTTTTCAAAGGATGTGAGGCCTCCGGTCGCGATGAGGCGGAGGACTAGGTCTTTCTCTGTGGTCTCCACAGGGGATTCAGACATCCCTTCGTCTTGGGAGATGCAAGACGAGCCTGCATTCAATTCACTGCAGGGATATCCGGTCTTACTTCGAGTCAGAGCATCTCGGTGTCCATTCCACTTGAGGCCACAAACTCAGGGTCCCTCTCACATACTTGTAGCTGAGAGAAGCCTCCTCTTGAGGTGTTTGTGGAATGTTGGTATTCCTCTTGAGTCGAAGCCAGTGACTAAGCTCTCATCTCGAGTTGATTTGGAGACCACGTATCCCTTTCGTGTTGCTCCAGTGACCTCAGGATCCCTCTAGACTTGAGACAGTGATCTTGGGTTTTCTCTGGAGTGCCATCAAGGAAATCAAGGCTCCTTTCACGTTTGATGTGGAACACGGAATTGCTCTGCACGCAGTGCAGGGGATTCGGGCCTCATCTTGTGGCGAAGGGGAAGTCTCATGGTTTTTCTCGAGTTGCGGCCGGAACCTGGGGTATATTCTCGAGTTACGACGGGGAGGGCCCTTACAGACACGTGTTTGTTCAGCGACGTCAGGACTCCTGCCTAGGTGCGAGGGACACCTCGGGATTCTCCTCGAGTCTTGACATGGCAATTGGGACGCGTCTCCACGTGAGGCGGGAGACCCAGGGTCCCTTCCCACGTGCCACAGGGATCCTGGGACTCCTATCCATTTTCAACAGGAGTCAGGCATCGTCTCCTTTGGAAGCATTGATCTCCGCGGCCGTCTCGAGTTTTCAAAGGGTATGAGGCCTCCAGTCGCGAAGAGGTGGAGAACTAGGTCTTCTCTGTGGTCTCCACAGGGGATTCAGACGTCCCTTCGTCTTGGGAGATGCAAGACGAGCCTGCATTCAATTCACTTCTGGGATATCTGGTCTTACTTCGAGTCAGAGCATATCGGTGTCCATTCCAATTGAGGCCGCAAACTCAGGGGCCCTCTCACATACCTGTAGCTGAGAGAAGCCTCCTCTTGAGGTGCTTGTGGAAAGTTGGTATTCCTCTTGAGGCGAAGTCAGGGACTAAGCTCTCATCTTGAGTTGATTTGGGGTCCACAGAGCCCTTTCGTGTTGCTCCAGTGACCTCAGGATCCCTCTAGACTTGAGACAGTGATGTTGGGTTTTCTCTGGAGTGCCATCAAGGAAATCAAGGCTCCTTTCACGTTTGATGTGGAACACGGAATTGCTCTGCACGCAGTGCAGGGGAATCGGGCCTCATCTCGCGGCGAATGGGAATCTCATGGTATTTCTCGAGTTGCGGCCGGAACCTGGGGTATATCCTCGAGTTACGATGGGGAGGGCCCTTCCAGACACGTGTTTGTTCAGCGACATCAGGACTCCTGCCTAGGTGCGAGGGACACCTCGGGATTCTCCTCGAATCTTGGCATGGCAATTGGGACGCGTGTCCACGTGAGGCGGGAGACCCAGGGTCCCTTTCGACGTGCCACAGGGATCCTGGGACTCCTATCCATTTTCAAGAGGAGTCAGGCATCGTCTCCTTTGGAAGCATTGATCTCCGCGGACCTCTCGAGTTTTCGAAGGATGTGAGGCCTCCGGTCGCGATGAGGCGGAGATCTAGGTCTTTCTCTGTGGTCTCCACAGGGGATTCAGAGATCCCTTCGTCTTGGGAGATGCAAGACGAGCCTGCATTCAATTCACTGCAGGGATATCCGCCCTTACTTCGAGTCAGAGCATCTCGGTGTCCATTCTACTTGAGGCCACAAACTCAGGGGCCCTCTCACATACCTGTAGCTGAGAGAAGACTCCTCTTGAGGGGCTTGTGGAAAGTTCGTATTCCTCTTGAGTCGAAGCCAGGGACTAAGCTCTCATCTCGAGTTGATTTGGGGTCCACGGAGCCCTTTCGTTTTGCTACAGTGACCTCAGGATCCCTCTAGACTTGAGATAGTGATCTTGGGTTTCCTCTGGAGTGCCATCAAGGAAATCAAGGCTCCTTTCACGTTTGATGTGGAACACGGAATTGCTCTGCACGCAGTGCAGGGGAATCGGGCCTCATCTCGCGGCGAGGGGGAAGTCTCATGGTTTTTCTCGTGTTGCGGCCGGCACCTGTGGTATATTGTCGAGTTACGACGGGGAGGGCCCTTCCAGACACGTGTTTGTTCAGCGACATCAGGACTCCTGCCTAGGTGCGAGGCACATCTCGGGATTCTCCTCGAGTCTTGGCATGGCAATTGGGACGCGTCTCCACGTGAGGCGGGAGACCCATGGTCCCTTTCAACGTGCCCCACAGGATCCTGGGACTGCTATCCATTTTCAAGAGGAGTCAGGCATCGTCTCCTTTGGAAGCATTGATCTCCGCGGACCTCTCGAGTTTTCAAAGGATGTGAGGCCTCTGTTCGCGTTGAGGCGGAGTACTAGATCTTTCTCTGTGGTCTCAACACGGGATTCAGACAACCCTTCGTCTTGGGAGATGCAAGACGAGCCTGCATTCAATTCACTGAAGGGATATCCGGCCTTACTTCGAGTCAGAGCATCTCAGTGTCCATTGCACTTGAGGCCACAAACTCAGGGTCCCTCTCACATACCTGTAGCTGAGAGAAGCCTCCTCTTGAGGTGCTTGTGGAAAGTTGGTATTGCTCTTGAGTCGAAGCCAGGGACTAAGCTGTCATCTCGAGTTGATTTGGGGTCCACGGATCCCTTTCTTGTTGTTACAGTGACCTCAGGATCCGTCTAGACTTGAGACAGTGATCTTGGGTTTTCTCTGGAGTGACATCAAGGAAATCAAGGCTCCTTTCAGGTTTGATGTGGAACACGGAATTGCTCTGCACGCAGTGCAGGGGAATCGGGCCTCATCTCGCGTTGAGGGGGAAGTCTCATGGTTTTTCTCTTGTTGCGGCAGGAACCTGTGTATATTCTCGAGTTACGACGGGGAGGTCCCTTCCAGACACGTGTTTGTTCAGCGACGTCAGGACTCCTGCCTAGGTGCGAGGGACACCTCGGGATTCTCCTCGAGTCTTGGCATGGCAATTGGGATGCCTCTCCACGTGAGTCGGGAGACCCAGGGTCCCTTTCCATGTGGACAGGGATCCTGGGACGCCTATCCATTTTCAAGAGGAGTCAGGCATCGTCTCCTTTGGAAGCATTGATCTCCGCGGACCTCTCGAGTTTTCAAAGGATGTGAGGCCACCGGTCGCGATGAGGCGGAGAACTAGGTCTTTCTCTGTGGTCTCCACTGGGAATTCACACTTCCCTTCGTCTTGGGAGAAGCAAGACGAGCCTGCATTTAATTCACTGCAGGGATTTCCAGTCTTACTTCGAGTCAGAGCATCTCGGTGTCCATTCCACTTGAGGCCACAAATTCAGGGTCCCTCTCACATACCTGTAGCTGAGAGAAGCCTCCTCTTGAGGTGCTTGTGGAAAGTTGGTATTCCTCTTGAGTCGAAGCGAGGGACTAAGCTCTCATCTCGAGTTGATTTGGGGTCCACGGAGCCCTTTCGTGTTGCTCTAGTGACCTCAGGATCCCTCTAGACTTGAGATAGTGATCTTGGGTTTTCTCTGGAGTGCCATCAAGGAAATCAAGGCTCCTTTCACGTTTGATGTGGAACACGGTATTGCTCTGCACGCAGTGCAGGGGAATCGGGCCTCATCTCGCGGCGAGGGGGAAGTCTCATGGTTTTTCTCGAGTTTCGGCCGGAACCTGGGGTATATTCTCGAGTTCCGACGGGGAGGGCCCTTCCAGACACGTGTTTGTTCAGCGGTGTCAGGACTCCTTCCTAGGTTCGAGGGATACCTCGGGATTCTCCTCGAGTCTTGGCATGGCAATTGAGACGCGTCTCCACGTGAGTCGGGAGACCCAGGGTCCCTTTCCACGTGCCACAGGGATCCTGGGACTCCTATCCATTTTCAAGAGGAGTCCGGCATCGTCTCCTTTGGCAGCATTGATCTCCGCGGACCTCTCAAGTTTTCAAAGGATGTGAGGCCTCCGTTCGCGTTGAGGCGGAGGACTAGGTCTTTCTCTGTGGTCTCCACACGGGATTCAGACATCCCTTCGTCTTGGGAGATGCAAGACGAGCCTGCATTCAATTCACTGCAGGGATATCCGGCCTTACTTCGAGTCAGAGCATCTCGGTGTCCATTCCACTTGAGGCCACAAACTCAGGGTCCCTCTCACATACCTGTAGCTGAGAGAAGCCTCCTCTTGAGGTGCTTGTGGAAAGTTGGTATTCCACTTGAGTCGAAGCAAGGCACTAAGCTCTCATCTCGAGTTGATTTGGGGTCCACGGAGCCCTTTCGTGTTGCTCCAGTGACCTCAGGATCCCTGTAGACTTGAGACAGTGATCTCATGTTTTCTCTGGAGTGCCACCAAGGAAATCAACGCTCCTCTCACGTTTGATGTGTAACACGGAATTGCTCTGCACGCAGTGCAGGGGAATCGGGCCTCATCTCGCGGCGAGGGGGAAGTCTCATGGTTTTTCTCGAGATGTGGCCGGAACCTGGGGTATATTCTCGAGTTACGACGGGGAGGGCCCTTCCAGACACGGGTTTGTTCAGCGACGTGAGAACTCCTCCCTAGGTGCGAGGGACACCTCGGGATTCTCCTCGAGTCTTGGCATGGCAATTGAGACGCGTCTCCACGTGAGGAGGGAGACCCAGGTTCCCTTTCCACGTGCCACAGGGATCCTGGGACTCCTATCCATTTTCAAGAGGAGTCAGGCATCGTCTCCTTTGGAAGCATTGATCTCCGCGGACCTCTCGAGTTTTCAAAGGATGTGAGGCCTCCGTTCGCGTTGAGGCGGAGGACTAGGTCTTTCTCTGTGGTCTCCACAGGGGATTCAGACATCCCTTCGTCTTGGGAGATGCAAGACGAGCCTGCATTCAATTCACTGCAGGGATATCCGGCCTTACTTCGAGTCAGAGCATCTCGGTGTCCATTCCACTTGAGGCCACAAACTCAGGGTCCCTCTCACATACCTGTAGCTGAGAGAAGCCTCCACTTGAGGTGCTTGTGGAAAGTTGGAATTACTCTTGAGTCGGAGCCAGGGACTAAGCTCTCATCTCGAGTAGATTTGGGGTCCACGGAGCCCTTTCGTGTTGCTACAGTGACCTCAGGATCCCTCTAGACTTCGGACAGTGATCTTGGGTTTTCTCTGGAGTGCCATCAACGAAATCAAGGCTCCTTTCAGGCTTGATGTGGAACACGGAATTGCTCTGCACGCAGTGCAGGGGAATAGGGCCTCATCTCGCGGCGAGGGGGAAGTCTCATGGTTTTTCTCGAGTTGCGGCCGGAACCTGGGGTATATTCTCGAGTTACGACGGGGAGGGCCCTTCCAGACACGTGTTTGTTCAGCGACGTCAGGACTCCTGCTTAGGTGCGAGGGACACCTCAGGATTCTCCTCGAGTCTTGGCATGGCATTTGGGACGCGTCTCCACGTGAGGCGCGAAACCAAGCGTCCCTTTCCACATGCCACAGGGATCCTGGGACTCCTATCCATTTGCAAGAGGAGTCAGGCATCGTCTCCTTTGGAAGCATTGATCTCCGCGGACCTCTCGAGTTTTCAAAGGATGTGAGGCCTCCGGTCGCGTTGAGGCGGAGGACTAGGTCTTTCTCTGTGGTCTACACAGGGGATTCTGACATCCATTCGTCTTGGGAGATGCAAGACGAGCCTGCATTCAATTCACTGCAGGGATATCCGGCCTTACTTCGAGTCAGAGCATCTCGGTGTCCATTCCACTTGAGGCCACAAACTCAGGGTCCCTCTCACATACCTGTAGCTGAGAGAAGCCTCCTCTTGAGATGCTTGTGGAAACTTGGTATTCCTCTTTAGTCGAAGCCAGGGACTAAGCTCTCATCTCGAGTTGATTTGGGGTCCACGGAGCCCTTTCGTGTTGCTCCAATGACCTCAGGATCCCTCTAGACTTGAGACAGTGATCTTGGCTTTTCTCTGGAGTGCCATCAAGGAAATCAAGGCTCCTTTCACGTTTGATGTGGAACACGGAATTGCTCTGCACGCAGTGCAGGGGAATCGGGCCTCATCTCGCGGCGAGGGGGAAGTCTCATGGTTTTTCTCGAGTTGCGGCCGGAACATGGGGTATATTCTCGAGTTACGACGGGGAGGGCCCTTCCATACACGTGTTTGTTCAGCGACGTCAGGACTCCTGCCTAGGTGCGAGGGACACCTCGGGATTCTCCTCGAGTCTTGGCATGGCAATTGGGACGCGTCTCCACGTGAGGCGGGAGACCCAGGGTCCCTTTCCACGTGCCACAGGGATCCTGGGACTCCTATCCATTTTCAGGATGAGTCAGGCATCGTCTCCTTTGGAAGTATTGATCTCTGCAGACCTCTCGAGTTTTCAAAGGATGTTAGTCCTCCGGACGCGATGAGGCGGAGGACTAGTTCTTTCTCTGTCGACTCCACAGGGGATTCAGACATCCCTTCATCTTGGGAGATGCAAGACGAGGCTGCAATCAATTCACTGCAGGGATATCCGTCCTTACTTCGAGTCAGAGCATCTCGGTGTCCATTCCACTTGAGGCCACAAACTCAGGGTCCCTCTCACATACCTATAGCTGACAGAAGCCTACTCTTGAGTTGCTTGAGGAAAGTTGGTATTCCTCTTGAGTCGAAGCCAGGGACTAAGCTCTCATCTCGAGTTGATTTGGGGTCCTCAGAGCCCTTTCTTGTTGCTCCAGTGACCAAGGGATCCCTCTAGACTTGAGACAGTGATCTTGGGTTTTCTCTGGAGTGCCATCAAGGAAATCAAGGCTCCATTCACGTTTGATGTGGAACACGGAATTGCTCTGCACGCAGTGCAGAGGAATCGGGCCTCATCTCGCGGCGAGGGGGAAGTCTCATGGTTTTTCTCGAGTTGCGGCCGGAACCTTGGGTATATTCTCGAGTTACGACGGGGAGGGCCCTTACAGACACGTGTTTCTTCAGCGACGTCAGGACTCCTGCCTAGGTGCGAGGGACACCTCGGGATTCTCCTCGAGTCTTGGCATGGCAATTGGGACGCGTTTCCACGTGAGGCGGGAGGCCCAGTGTCCCTTTCCACGTGCCACAGGGATCCTGGGACTCCTATCCATTTTCAAGAGGAGTCAGGCATCGTCTCCTTTGGAAGCATTGATCTCCGCAGACCTCTCGAGTTTTCAAAGATGTGAGGCCTCCGGTCGCGATGAGGCGGTGGACTAGGTCTTTCTCTGTCGTCTCCACAGGGGATTCAGACATCCCTTCATCTTGGGAGATGCAAGACGAGCCTGCATTCAATTCACTGCAGGGATATCTGGCCTTACTTCGAGTCAGAGCATCTCGTTGTCCATTCCACTTGAGGCCACAAACTCATGGTCCCTCTCACATACCTGTAGCTGAGAGAAGCCTCCTCTTGAAGTCCTTGTGGAAAGTTGGTATTCCTCTTGAGTCGAAGCCAGGGAATAAGCTCTCATCTCGAGTTGATTTGGGGTCCACGGAGCCCTTTCGTGTTGCTCCAGTGACCTCAGGATCCCTCTAGACTTGAGACAGTGATCTTGGGTTTTCTCTGGAGTGCCATCAAGGAAATCAAGGCTCCTTTCACGTTTGATGTGGAACACGCAATTGCTCTGCACGCAGTGCATGGGAATCGGGCCTCATCTCGGGGCGAGGGGCAAGTCTCATGGTTTTTCTCGAGTTGCGGCCAGAACCTGGGGTATATTCTCGAGTTACGACTGGGACGGCCCTTCCAGACACGTGTTTTCAGCGACGTCAGGACTCCTGCCTAGGTGCGAGGGACATGTCGGGATTCTCCTCGAGTCTTGGCAAGGCAATTGGGACGTGTCTCCACGTGAGGCGGGAGACCCAGGGTCCCTTTCCACGTGCCATAGGGATCCTGGGACTCCTATCCATTTTCAAGAGGAGTCAGGCATCGTCTCCTTTGGAAGCATTGATCTCCGCGGACCTCTCGAGTTTTCAAAGGATGTGAGGCCTCCTGTCGCGATGAGGCGGAGGACTAGGTCTTTCTCTGTGGTCTACACAGGGGATTCAGACATCCCTTCGTCTTAGGAGATGCAAGACGAGCCTGCATTCACTTCACTGCAGGGATATCCGGCCTTACTTCGAGTCAGAGCATCTCGGTGTCCATTCCACTTGAGGCCACAAACTCAGGGTCCCTCTCACCTACCTGTAGCTGAGAGAAGCCTCCTCTTCAGGTGCTTGTGGAAAGTTGGTATTCCTCTTGAGTCGAAGCCAGGGACTAAGCTCTCATCTCGAGTTGATTTGGGTTCCACGGAGCCCTTTCGTGTTGCTCCAGTGACCTCAGGATCCCTCTAGACTTGAGACAGTGATCTTGGGTTTTCTCTGGAGTGCCATCAAGGAAATCAAGGCTCCTTTCAGGCTTGATGTGGAACACGGAATTGCTCTGCACGCAGTGCAGGGGAATCGGGCCTCATCTCGCGGCGAGGGGGAAGTCTCATTGTTTTTCTCGAGTTGCGGCCGGAAGCTGGGGTATATTCTCGAGTTACGACGGGGAGGGCCCTTCCAGACACGTGTTTGTTCAGCGACGTCAGGACTCCTGCCTAGGTGCGAGGGACACCTCGGGATTCTCCTCGAGTCTTGGCATGGCAATTGGGACGCGTCTCCACGTGAGGCGGGAGACCCAGTGTCCCTTTCCAGGTGCCACAGGGATCCTGGGACTCCTATCCATTTTCAAGAGGAGTCAGCCATCGTCTCCTTTGGAAGCATTGATCTCCGTGGACCTCTCGAGTTTTCAAAGGATGTGAGGCCTCCGGTCGCGATGAGGCGGAGGACTAGGTCTTTCTCTGTGGCCTCCAGAGGGGATTCAGACATCCCTTCGTCTTGGGAGATGGAAGACGAGCATGCATTCAATTCACTGCAGGCATATCCGGCCTTACTTCGATTCAGAGCATCTCGTTGTCCATTCCACTTGAGGCCCCAAACTCAGGGTCCCTCTCACTTACCTGTAGCTGAGAGAAGCCTCCTCTTGAGGTGCTTGTGGAAAGTTGGTATTCCTCTTAAGTCGAAGCCAGTGACTAAGCTCTCATCTCGAGTTGATTTGGGGTCCACGGAGCCCTTTCATGCTGCTACAGTGGCCTCAGGATCCCTCTAGACTTGAGACAGTGACTTTGGGTTTTCTCTGGAGTGCCATCAAGGAAATCAAGGCTCCTTTCACGTTTGATGTGGAACACGGAATTGCTCTGCACGCAGTGCAGGGAAATCGAGCCTCATCTCGCGGCGAGGGGGAAATCTCATGGTTTTTCTCGAGTTGCGGCCGGAACCTTGGGTATATTCTCGAGTTACGACGGGGAGGGTCCTTCCAGGCACGTGTTTGTTCAGCGACGTCAGGACTCCTGCCTAGGTGCGAGGGACACCTCTGGATTCTCCTCGAGTCTTGGCATGGCAATTGGGACGCGTCTCCACGTGAGGCGGGAGACCCAGTGTCCCTTTCCAAGTGCCACAGGGATCCTGGGACTCCTATCCATTTTCAAGAGGAGTCAGGCATCGTTTCCTTGGGAGGCATTGATCTCCGCAGACCTCTCGAGTTTTCAAAAGATGTGAGGCTTCCTGTCGAGATGAGGCGGTGAACTAGGTCTTTCTCTGTGGTCTCACAGGTGAATCAGACCTCCCTTCGTCTTGGCAGATGCAAGACGAGCCTATATTCAATTCATTGCAGGGATATCCGGCCTTACTTCGAGTCAGAGCATCTCGGTGTCCATTCCACTTGAGGCCACAAACTCAGGGTCCCTCTCACATACCTGTAGCTGACAGAAGCCTCCTCGTGAGGTGCTTGTGTAAAGTTGCAATTGCTCTTGAGTCAAAGCCAGGGACTAAGCTCTCAATTTGAGTTGATTTGGGTCCATGGAGCCCTTTCTTGTTGATCCAATGACCTCAGGATCCCTCTAGACTTGAGACAGTGATCTTGGGGTTTTCTGTGGAGTGCCATCAAGGAAATCAAGGCTCCTTTCACGTTTGATGTGGAACACGGAATTGCTCTGCACGCAGTGCAGGGAATCGGGCCTCATCTCGCGGGGAGTGGAAAGTCTCATGGTTTTTCTCGAGTTGCGGCCGGAAACTGGGGTATATTCTCTAGTTATGACGGGGAGGGCCCTTCCAGGCACGTGTTTGTTCAGCGACGTCAGGACTCCTGCCTAGGTGCGAGGGACACCTCGGGATCCTCCTCGAGTCTTGGCATGGCAATTGGGACGCGTCTCCACGTGAGGCGGGAGACCCACGGTCCCTTTTCACGTGCCACAGGGATCCTGGGACTCCTATCCATTTTCAAGAGGAGTCAGGCATCGTCTCCTTTGGAAGAATTGATCTCCGCGGACCTCTCGAGTTTTCAAAGGATGTGAGGCCTCTGGTCGCGATGAGGCGGAGAACTAGGTCTTTCTCTGTGGTCTCCACAGGGGAGTCAGACATCCCTTCGTCTTGGGAGATGCAAGACGAGCCTGCATTCAATTCACTGCAGTGATATCCGGCCTTACTTCGAGTCACAGCATCTCGGTGTCCATTCCACTTGAGGCCACAAACTCAGGGACCCTCTCACATACCTGTAGCTGAGAGAAGCCTCCTCTTGAGGTGCTTGTGGAAAGTTGGTATTCCTCTTGAGTCGAAGCCAGGGACTAAGCTCACATTTCGAGTTGATTTGTGGTCCACGGAGCCTTTTCCTGTTGCTACAGTGACCTCAGGATCCCTCTAGACTTGAGACAGTGATCTTGGGTTCTCTCTGGAGTGCCATCAAGGAAATCAAGGCTCCTTTCACGTTTGATGTGGAACAAGGAATTGCTCTGCACGCAGTGCAGGGGAATCGGGCCTCGTCTCACGGTGAGGGGGAAGTCTCATGGTTTTTCTCAAATTGCAGCCGGAACCTGGGCTATATTCTCGAGTTACGACGAGGAGGGCCCTTCCAGACACGTGTTTGTTCAGCGACTTCAGGACTCCTGCCTAGGTGCGAGGGACACCTCGGGATTCTCCTCGAGTCTTGGCATGGCAATGGGGACGCGTCTCCACGTGAGGCGGGAGACCCAGGATCCCTTTCCAAGTGCCACAGGGATCCTGGGACTCCTATCCATTTTCAAGAGGAGTCAGGCATCATCTCCTTTGGAAGCATTAATCTCCGCAGACCTCTCGCGTTTTCAAAGGATGTGAGGTCTCCAGTCGCGATGAGGCGGAGAACTAGGTCTTTCTCTGTAGTCTCCACAGGGGATTCAGACATCCCTTCTTCTTGGGAGAGGCAAGACCAGACTGCATTCAGTTTACTGCAGGGATATCTGGCCTTACTTCGAGTCAGAACATCTCGGGGTACATTCCACTTGAGGCCACAAACTCAGGGTCCCTCTCACATACCTGTAGCTGAGAGAAGCCTCCTCTTGAGGTGCTTGTGGAAAGTTGGTATTCCTCTTGAGTCGAAGCCAGGGACTAAGCTCTCATCTCGAGTTGATTTGGGGTCCACAGAGCCACTTCGTTTTGCTACAGTGACCTCAGGATCCCTCTAGACTTGAGATAGTGATCTTGGGTTTTCTCTGGAGTGCCATCAAGGAAATCAAGGCTCCTTTCACGTTTGATGTGGAACACGGAATTGCTCTGCACGCAGTGCAGGGAATCGGGCCTCATGTCGCGGCGAGGGGAAAGTCTCATGGTTTTTCTCGAGTTGAGGCCGAAACCTGGAATATATTCTCGAGTTACAATGGGGAGGGCCCTTCCAGACACGTGTTTGTTCAGCGACGTCAGGACTCCTGCCTAAGTGCGAGGGAAACCTCGGGATCCTCCTCGAGTCTTGGCATGGCAATTGGGTTGCGTCTCCACGTGAGGCGGGAGACCCAGTGTCCCTTTTCACGTGCCACAGGGATCCTGGGACTCCTATCCATTTTCAAGAGGAGTCAGGCATCGTCTCTTTTGGAAGAATTGATCTCCGCGGACCTCTCGAGTTTTCAAAGGATGTGAGGCCTCCGGTCGCGATGAGGCGAAGAACTAGGTCTTTCTCTGGGGTCTCCACAGGGAAGTCAGACATCCCTTCGTCTTGGGAGACGCAAGACGAGCCTGCATTCAATTCACTGCAGTGATATCAGGCCTTACTTCGAGTCACAGCATCTCGGTGTCCATTCCACTTGAGGCCACACACTCAGGGTCCCTCTCACATACCTGTAGCTTAGAAAAGCCTCCTCTTGAGGTGCTTGTGGAAAGTTGGTATTCCTCTTGAGTCGAAGCCAGGGACTGAGCTCTCATTTCGAGTTGATTTGGGGTCCACGGAGCCTTTTCCTGTTGCTACAGTGACCTCAGGATCCCTCTAGACTTGAGACAGTGATCTTGGGTTTTCTCTGGAGTGCCAAGGCTCCTTTCACGTTTGATGTGGAACACAGAATTGCTCTGCACGCAGTGCAGGGGAATCGGGCCTCATCTCACGGCGAGGGGGAAGTCTCATGGTTTTTCTCGAGTTGCGGCCGGAACATGGGGTATATTCTCGAGTTACGACGGGGAGGGCCCTTCCAGACACGTGTTTGTTCAGCGACGTAAGGACTCCTGCCTAGGTGCGAGGGACACCTCGGGATTCTCCTCGAGTCGTGACATGGCAATTGGGACGCATCTCCACGTTTGATGGGAGACCCGGTGTCTCTTTCCCCGTGCCACAGGGATCCTGGGACACCTAACCATTTTCAAGAGGAGTCAGGCATCATCTCCTTTGGAAGCATTCATCTCCGCGGACCTCTCCAGTTTTCAAAGGATGTGAGGCCTCCGGTCTCTATGAAGCGGAGAACTAGGTCTTTCTCTGTGGTCTCCACAGGGGATTCAGACATCCCTTCGTCTTGGGAGATGCAAGACGAGTCTGCATTCAATTCACTGCAGGGATATGTGGCCTTACTTGGAGTCAGATAATCTCGGTGTCCATTCCACTTGAGGCCACAAACTCAGGGTCCCTCTCACATAACTGTAGCTGAGAGAAGCCTCCTCTTGAGGTGCTTGTGGAAAGTTGGTATTCCTCTTTAGTTGAAGCCAGGGACTAAGCTCTCATCTCGAGTTGATTTGGGGTCCACGGAGCCCTTTCATGTTACTCCAGTGACCTCAGGATCCCTCTAGACTTGAAATAGTGATCTTGGGTTTTCTGAAGATCTGAAATGTTGTGAAAAACATGAAGAGCCTAAAAGGTGTGAAAAATATGAAAAGCTTCAAAAGATGTCACAAATATGAGGAGCATGAAAAGGTCTGAAAAATTGGAGGATCATGAAGATGTGTTGAAAAACATGAAGAGCATGAAAAGCTGTGAAAAATTTGAAGAGCTTCAAAAGGTGTCAAAAATATGGGAGCACGAACCGGTCTGAAAAATAGGAGAAAAATGAGGCGGTGTTGACAACCATGAAGAGCCTGAAAAGGTGTGAAAAATATGAAGAGCTTCAAAATGTGTCAAAAATATGAGAAGCATGAAACGGTCTGAAAAATAGGAGGAGCATGAAGAGGTGTTAAAAAACATGTAGAGCATGAAAAGGGGTGAAAAATATGAAGAGCTTCAAAAGGTGTCAAAACTATGAGGAGTATGAAACGGTCTGAAAATAGGAGCAGCATGAAACGGTGTTCAAAAACATGAAGAGCCTGAAAAGGTGTGAAAAATATGAAGAGCTTCAAAAGGTGTCAAAAATTAGATTAGCATTGAACGGTCTGAAAAATAGGAGGAGCATGAAGTGGTGTTGAAAAACATGAAGAGCCTGAAAAAGTGTAAAATATATGAAGAGCTTCAAAAGGTGTGAAAAATATTAGGAGCTTCAAAAGAGGTCAAAAAAATGAGGAGCATGAAACGGTCTGAAAAATAGGAGGAGCATGAAACGGTTTTGAAAAACACGAAGGGCCTGAAAAGGTGTGAAAAATATGAAGAGCTTCAAAAGGTGTGAAATACATAGGGGCATGAAACGGTCTGAAAAACAGAAGGAGCATGAAGCTGTGGTGATAAACATGAAGAGCCTGAAAAGATGTGAAAAATATGAATAGCTTCAAAAGGTGTCAAAAATATGAGGAGAATGAAACGGTCTGAAAAATAGGTGGAGCATGAAGCAGTGTTTAAAAACATGAAGAGCCTGAAAAGCTGTGAAAAATATGAAGAGCTTCAAAAGGTGTGAAATATATGAGGAGGATGGAACCGTCTGAAAAACAGGAGGAGCATGAAGCGTTGTTCAAATATATGAAGAGCCTGAAAAGGTGTGAAAAATATGAAGAGCTTCAAAAGGTGTCAAAGATATTAGGAGCATGAAACGGTCTGAAAAAAAGGAGGAGCAGGAAACCGTGTTCAAAAACATGAAGAGCCTGAAAAGTTGTGAAAAATATGAAGAGCTTCAAAAGGTGTTAAAAATAGGAGGAGCATGAAGCGGTGTTCAAAAACATGAAGAGCCTGAAAATGTGTGTAAAATATGAAGAGCTTCAAAACGTGTCAAAAATATGAGAAGCATGAAACGGTCTGAAAAATAGGTGGATCAGAAGCGGTGTTGAAAAACATGAAGAGCGTGAAAAAGTGTGAAAAATATGAAGAGGTTCAAAAGATGTGAAAAATATGAAGAGCTTAAAATGGTGTCAAAAATGAGATGAGCATGAAACGGTCTGAAAAATAGGAGCAGCATGAAATGGTGTTCAAAAACATGAAGAGCCTGAAAAGGTGTGAAAAATATGAAGAGCTTCAAAAGGTGTGAAAAATATGGGGAGAATGAAACGGTCTGAAAAATAGGTGGAGCATGAAACAGTGTTTAAAAACATGAAGAGCCTGAAAAGGTGTGAAAAATATGAAGAGCTCAAAAGATGCCAAAAATATGAGGAGCATGAAACGGTCTGAAAAATAGCAGGAGCATGAAGTGGTGTTGAAAAATATGAAGAGCCTGAAAAGGTGTGAAATATATGAAGAGATTCAAAATGTGTCAAAAATATGAGGAGTATGAAAGGGTCTGAAAAATAGGAGCAGCATGAAACGCTGTTCAAAATCATGAAGAGCCTGAAAAGGTGGGAAAAATATGAAGAGCTTCAAACGGTGTGAAATACATGAGGAGCTTGAAACGGTCTGGAAATAGTAGGAGCATGAAGTGTTGTTCAAAAACATGAAGAGCGTGAAAAGTTGTGTAATATATGAAGAGCTTCAAAAGGTGGGAAAAATAGGAGGACCATGAAGCGTTGTTGAAAAACATGAAGAGACTGAAAATGTGTGAAAAAATATGAAGAGCTTCAAAACCTGTGAAAAATAGGAGGAGCATGAAACGGTGCTCAAAAACATGAAGAGCCTGAAAAGGTGTGAAAAATATGAAGACCTTCAAAAGGTATGAAAAATATGAGGAACATGAAACGATCTTAAAAATAGGAGGAGAATGAAGTGGTGTTGAAAAACATGAAGAGCTTGAAAAAGTGTGAAAAATATGAAGAGCTTCTAAAGGCGTCAAAAATATGAGGAGCATGAAACGGTCTGAAAAATAGGAGGAGCATGAAACGGTTTTCAAAAACACCAAGAACCTGAACTGTTTGAAAAATATGAAGAGCTCAAAACGTGTCAAAAATATGAGGAGCATGAAACGGTCTGAAAAATAGGAGGAGCATGAAATGATGTTGAAAAAGATGAAGAGCCTGAAAACGTGTGAAAAATATGAAGAGCTTCAAAATTATGAAAAATATGAAGAGCTTCTAAAATTGTCAAAAATATCAGGAGCATGAAACGGTCTGAAAAATAGGAGGAGCATGAAGCTGTGTTGAAAAACATGAAGAGCCTGAAATGGAGTGAAAAATATGAAGCGCTTCAAAAGGTGTCAAATATATGAGGAGCATGAAACGGTCTGAAAAATAGGAGGAGCATGAAGTGGTGTTGAAGAACATGAAGAGCCTGAAAAGGTGTGAAAAATATGAAGCGCTTCAAAAGATGTCAAAATTATGAGGAGCATGAAACAGTCTGAAAAATAGGAGGAGCATGAATTGGTTTCGAAAAACATGAAGATCCTGAAAACATGTGAAATATATGAAGCGCTTCAAAAGGTGTGAAATACATGAGGAGCATGAAACAGTCTAAAAAATAGGAGGAGCATGAAGCAGTGTTCAAAAACATGAAGAACCTGAAAAGGTGTGAAAAATATGAAGAGCTTCAAAAGGTGTGAAAATTATGAGGAGCATGAAACGGTCTGAAAAATACGAGGAGCATGAAGCGGTGTTGAAAAACTTGAAGAGCCTGAAAAGGTGGGTAAAATATGAAGAGCTTTAAAAGTTGTCAAAAATATGAGGAGCATGAAACGGTCTGAAAAATAGGAGGAGCATTAAACGGTGTTCAAAAACATGAAGAGCCTGAAATGGTGTGAAAAATATGAAGAGCTTCAAAAGGTGTCAAAAATATGAGGAGCATGAAACGGTGTGAAAAATAGGAGGACCACAAGTGGTGTTCAAAAACATGAAGAGCCTGAAAACGTGTGAAATATATGAAGAGCTTCAAAAGGTGTCAAAAATATGAGGAGCATGAAACGGTGTGAAAAATAGGAGGACCACAAGTGGTGTTCAAAAACATGAAGAGCCTGAAAAGGTGTGAAATATATGAAGATATTCAAAAGGTGTCAAAAATATGAGGAGCATGTATCGGTCTGAAAAATATGAGGAGCATGAAGCGGTGTTGAAAAACATGAAGAGCCTGAAAAAGTGTGAAAAATATGAAGAGCTTCAAAAGTTGTCAAAAATATGACGAGCATGATTCAGTTTGAACAATAGGGGGAGCATGAATTGGTGTTGAAAATCATGAAGAACCTGAAAAGTTGTGAAATATATGAAGAGCTTTAATAGGTGTCAAAAATATGAAGAGCATGAAACGGTGTGAAAAATAGGAGGACCACAAGTGGTGTTCAAAAACATGAAGAGCCTGAAAACGTGTGAAAAATATGAAGAGCTTCAAAAGGTGTGAAATATATGAAGAGCGACAAAAGGTGTCAAAAATGCGATGAGCATGAAACGGTCTGCGAAATAGGAGGAGCATGAAGTGGTGTTGAAAAAAATGAAGAGCCTGAAAAGGTGTAAAATATATGAAGAGCTTCACAAGGTGTCAAAAATATGAGGAGCATGAAACGGTCTGAGAAATAGGAGGAGCATAAAACGGTGATCAAAAACATGAAGAGCCTGAAAAGGTGTGAAAAATATGAAGAACTTCAAAAGGTGTGAAATACATGAGGAGTTTGAAACGGGCTGAAAAATAGGAGAAGCATGAAGTGGTGTGGAAAAATTTGAAGAGCCTGAAAAGTTGTGAAATAAATGAAGAGCTTCAAAAGGTGTGAAATATATGAGGAGCATGAAACGGGCTGAAAAATAGGAGAAGCATGAAGTGGTGTTCAAAAACATGAAGAGCCTGAAAAGATGTGAAAAATATGAAGAGCTTCAAAAGGTGTGAAAAATATGAATAGCATGATACTGTCTGAAAAATAGGAGGAGCATGCAGTGGTGTTCAAAAACATGAAGAGCCTGAAAAGTTGTGAAAAATACGCATAGCTTCAAAAGGTGTCAAAAATTAGATGAGCATGAAACGGTCTGAAAAATTGGAGGAGCAAGAAGTAGTGTTGAAAAATACGAGGAGCATGAAGAGGTGTTGAAAAAATTGAAGAGCCTGAAAAGGTGTGAAAAATATGAAGAGCTTCAAAAGGTGTCAAAAATGAGATGAGCATGAAACGGTCTGAAAAATAGGAGAAGCATGAAGTGGTGTGGAAAAAGATGAAGAGCCTGAAAAAGTGTGAAAAATATGAAGAGCTTCAAAAGGAGTGAAATATATGAGGAGCATGAAACGGTCTGAAAAATATGAGGAGCATAAAGAGGTGTTGAAAAACGTGAAGAGCCTGAAATGGTGTTTAATATATGAAGAGCTTCAAAACGTGTCAAAACTCGATGAGCAGGAAATGGTCTGAATAACAGGACAGCATGAAGCGTTGTTGAAAAACATGAAGACCCTGAAATGGTGTGAAATATATGAAGAGCTTCAAAAGGTATCAAAAATATGAGGAGAATGAAACGGTCTGAAAAATAGGAGGAGCATGAAGTGGTGTTGAAAAACATGAAGATCCTGAAATGGTGTGAAAATTATGAAGAGCTTCAAAAGGTGTGAATAATATGAAGAGATTCAAAAGGAGTCAAGAATATGAGGAGCATGAAACGGTCTGAAAAATAGGAGGAGCATGAAGCGGTGTTGAAAAACATGACGAGCCTGAAAAGGTGTGAAAAATATGAAGAGCTTCAAAAGGTGTCAAAAATATGAGGAGCATGAAACGGTCTGAAAAATAGGAGGAGCAAGAAGCGGTGTTACAAAACATGAAGAGCATGAAAATGCATGAAAAATATGAAGAGCTTCAAAAGGTGTGAAAAATATGAAGAGCTTCAAAAGGTGTCAAAAATGAGATGAGCATGAAACGGTCTGAAAAATAGGAGGAGCATGAAGTGGTGTTGAAAGAAAAGAAGAGCCTGAAAAGGTGTGAAATATATGAAGATCTTCAAAAGGTGTCAAAAATATGAGAAGAATGAAACGGTATGAAAAATAGGAGAAGCATGAAGTGGTGTGGAAAAACATGAAGAGCCTGAAAATGTGTGAAAAATATGAAAAGTTTCTAAATGCGTCAAAAATATGAGGAGCATGAAACGGTCTGAAAAATAGGAGGAGCAGGAAACCGTGATCAAAAACATGAATACCTGAAAAGGTGTGAAAAATATGAAGAGCTTCAAAAGGTGTGAAACACATGAGGAGCATGAAACGGTCTGAAAAATAGGAGAAGCATGAAGTGGTGTTGAAAAACATGAAGAGCCTGAAAAGTTGTGAAAAATATGAAAAGCCTCAAAACGCATCAAAAATGAGATGAGCGTGAAACGGTCTGAAAAATAGGAGTATCATGAAACGGTGTTGAAAAACATGAAGAGCCTGAAAAGTTGTGAAAAATATGAAAAGCCTCAAAAGGGATCAAAAATGAGATGTGCGTGAAACGGTCTGAAAAATAGGAGGATCATGAAACGGTGTTGAAAAACATGAAGAGCCTGAAAAGGTGTGAAAAATATGAGGAGCTTCAAAAGGTGTGAAAAATCTGAGGAGCATGAAACGATCTGAAAAATAGGAGCACCATGAAGCGGTGTTCAAAAACATGAAGAGCCTGAAAACGTGTGAAAAATATGAATAGCTTCAAAAGTTGTGAAATACATAAGGAGCATTAAACGGTCTGAAAATAGGAGGAGCATGAAACGGTGTTCAAAAACAGGAAGAGCCTGAAAAGTTGTGAAAAATATGAAGAGCTTCAAAAGGTGTCAAATATATGAGGAGCATGAAACGGTCTGAAAAATAGGAGGAGCATGAGTGGTGTTCAAAAACATGAAAAGCCTGAAAAGGTGTGAAAAATATGAAGAGCTTCAAAAGGTTCAAAAATGAGATGAGCATGAAACGGTCTGAAAAATAGGAGGAGCATGAAGTGGTGTTGAAAAAAAAGAAGAGACTGAAAAGGTGTGAAATATATGAAGAGCTTCAAAAGGTGTGAATTACATGAGGAGCATGAAATGGGCTGAAAAATAGGAGAAGCGTGAAGTGGTGTGGAAAAACATGAAGAGCCTGAAAAGTTGTGAAAAATATGAAGAGCTTCAAAAGGTGTGAAATACATGAGGAGCATGAAATTCTCTGAAAAATAAGAGGAGCATGAAGCGGTGTTCAAAAACTTGAAGAGCCTGAAAATTTGTGCAAAATATGAAAAGCTTCAAAAGGTGTCAAAAATGAGATGAGCATGAAAATGTCTTAAAAATAGGAGGATCATGAAACGGTGTTGAAAAACATGGAGAGCCTGAAAATGTGTGAAAAATAGGAAGAGCTTCAAAAGGTGTGAAATACATGAGAGGAATGAAACTGTCTGAAAAATAGAAGGAGCATGATGCGGTGTTGAAAAACATGAAGAGCCTGAAAAGGTGTGAAAAATAAAAAGAGCTTCTAAAGGTGTCAAAATTATGAGGAGCATGAAACGGTCTGAAAAATAGGAGGAGCATGAAGTGTTGTTGAAAAACATTAAGAGCCAGAAATGGTGTGAAATATATGAAGAGGTTCAAAAGGTGTGAAAAATATGAGGAGCTTGAAAAAGTGTCAAAAATATGAGGAGCATGCAACGGTTTGCAAAATAGTAGGAGCATGAAAAGGTGTTCAAAAACATGAAGAGCCTGAAAAGGTGTGAAAAATAGGAAGAGCTTCAAAAGGTGTTAAATACATGAGGAGCATGAAACGGTCTGAAAAATAGGAGGGGCATGAAACCGTGTTCAAAAACATGAAGAGCCTGAAAAAGTGGGAAAACTATGAAGAGCTTCCAAAGGTGTCAAAAATATGAAGAGCATGAAACTGTCTGAAAAATAGGAGGAGCATGAAACCGTGTTCAAAAACATGAAGAGCCTGAAAAGGTGGGAAAATAATAAAGAGCTTCAAAAGGTGTGAAATACATGAGGAGCATGAAACGGTCTGAAATGTAGGAGGAGCATGAAGCAATGTTCAAAAACATGAAGAGCCTGAAAAGGTGTGAAATATATGAAGAGCTTCAAAAGATGTCAAAAATGAGATGAGCATTAAACGGTCTGAAAAATAGGAGGAGCCTGAATTGGTGTTGAAAAACATGAAGAGCCTGAAAAGGTGTGAAATATATGAAGAGCTTTAAAAGTTGTCAAAATTATGAGGAGCATGAAACGGTCTGAAAAATAGTAGTAGCATGAAGCGGTGTTTTAAAACATGAATAGCCTGAAAATGTGAGAAAAATATGAAGAGCTTCAAAAGGTGTCAAATATAGGAGGATCATAAAACGGTCTGAAAAATAGGAGGAGCATGAAGCTGTGTTCAAAAACATGAGAGACTGAAAAGTGTGAAAAATATGAAGAGCTTCAAATGGTGTGAAATAAATGAGGAGCATGAAACGGTCTGAAAAATAGGAGGAGCATGAAGCGGTGTTCAAAAACATGAAGAGCCTGAAAATGTGTGAAAAAAATGAAGAGCCTCAAAACGTGTCAAAAATATGAGGAGCATTAAACGGTCTGAAAATATAGGAGGAGCATGAAGCGGTGTAGAAAAACATGAAGAGCCTGAAAATGTGGGAAATATATGAGGAGCTTGAAAAGGTGGCAAAAATATGAGGAGCATGAAACGGTGTGAAAAATAGGAGGATCATGAAGCGGTGTTGAAAAACATGAAGAACCTGAAAAGGTGTGAAATATATGAAGAGCTTCAAAAGGTGTCAAAAATATGAGGAGCATGAAACGGTCTGAAAAATAGGAGGAGCATGAAATGGTGTTCAAACAAATGAAGAGCATGAAAAGGTGTGATAAATATGAAGAGCTTCAAAAGGTTTGAAAAACATGAGGAGAATGAAAGGGTCCGAAAAATAGGAGATGCATGAAGTTGTGTAGAAAAACATGAAGAGCCTGAAAAGGTGTGAAAAATATTAAGAGCTTCAAAAGTTATAAAATACATGAGGAGCATGAAACTGTCTGAAAAATAGGAGGAGCATGAAGTGGTGTTCAACAACATGAAGAGGCTCAAGAGGTTTGAAAAATATGAAGAGCTTCAAAAGGTGTGAAATACATGAGAGGAATGAAACTGTCTGAAAAACAGAAGGAGCATGAAGCGGTGTTGAAAACCATGAAGAGCCTGAAAAGGTGTGAAAAATATGAAGAGCTTCTAAATGTGTCAAAATTATGAGGAGCATGAAACGGTCTGAAAAATAGGAGGAGCATGAAGTGGTGTTGAAAAACATGAAGAGCCTGAAAAGGTGTGAAAAATACGAAGAGCTTCAAAAGTTGTCAAAAATATGAGGAGCATGAAACGGTCTGAAAAAGAGGAGGAGTATGAAGCGGTGTTGAAAAACATGAAGAGCCTGAAAAGGTGTGTAAAATATTAAGAGGTTCTAAAGGTGTCAAGTATATGAGGAGCATGAAACGGTCTTAAAAATACGAGGAGAAGGAAGTGGAGTTGAAAAACATGAAGAGCGTAAAAATGTGTGAAAAATATGAAAAGCCTCAAATCCTGTCAAAAATATGAGGAGCATGAAACGGTCTGAAAAAGAGGAGGAGTATGAAGCGGTGTTGAAACACATGAAGAGAGTGAAAAGGTGTGTAAAATATTAAGAGGTTCTAAAGGTGTCAAAAATATGAGGAGCATGAAACGGTCTGAAAAGTACGAGGAGCATGAAGCGGTGTTGAAAATCATGAAGAGCCTGAAAACGCGTGAAAAATATGAAGAGCTTCAAAAGGTGTCAAAATGAGATGAGCATGAAACGGTCTAAAAAATAGGAGGAGCATGAAATGGTGTTGAAAAAAATGAAAAGCCTGAAAAGTTGTGAAATATATGAAGAGCTTCAAAAGGTTTCAAAAATATGAGGAGAATGAAACGGTCTGCAAAATAGGAGGAGCATGAAATGGTGTTCAAAAACATGAAGAGCATGAAAAGGTGTGAACAATATGAAGAGCTTCAAAAGTTGTGAAATACATGAGGAGGATTAAATGGTCTGAAAAATAGGAGGAGCATGAAGCGGTGTTCAAAAACATGAAGAGCCAGAAGAGGTGTGAAAAATATGAAGAGCTTCAAAAGGTGTGAAAAATATGAGGAGCATGAAACGGTCTGAAAAATAGGAGGAGCCAGAAGCGGTGTTCAAAAACATGAAGAGCCTGAAAAGGTGTGAAAAATATGAACAGCTTCAAAACGTGTCAAAAATATTAGGAGCATGAAACGGTCTGAAAAATAGGAGGAGCATTAAACGATGTTGAAAAACATGAAGAGCCTGAAAAGGTGTGAGAAATATGAAGAGCTTCAAAAGGTGTCAAAAATATGAGGAGCATGAAACGGTGTGAAAAATAGGAGGAGCAAGAAGGGGTGTTGAAAAACATGAAGAGCCTGAAAATGTGTGAAATATATAAAGAGCTTCAAAAGATGTGAAAAATATGAAGAGCTTCAAAAGGAGTCAAAAATGAGATGAGCAAGAAACGCTCTGAAAAATAGGAGGAGCATGAAGCGGTGTTGAAAAACATGAAAAACCTGAAAAATTGTGAGAAATATGAAGAGCTTCAACAGGTGTCAAAAATATGAGGAGAATGAAACGGTCTGAAAAAGAGGAGGAGCAAGAAGCGGTGTTGAAAAACATGAAGAGCCTCAAAAGGTGTGAAAAATATGCAGAGCTTCTAAAGGTGTCAAAAAAATGAGGAGCATGAAACGGTCTGAAAAAGAGGAGGAGCATGAAGCGGTGTTGACAAACATGAAGAGCCTGAAAAGGTGTGAAAAATATGAAGAGCTTCAAAAGTTGTCAAAATATGAGGAGCATGAAACGGCCTGAAAAATAGGAGGACTAAGAAAAGGTCTGAAAAATAGGAGGAGCATGAGTCGGTGATGAAAACATTAAGAGCATGAAAAGGTGTGAAATATATGAAGAGCTTCAAAAGGTGTGATAAATATCATGAGCTTCAAAAGCTGTCAAAAAAGAGATGAGCATGAAACGGTCTGAAAAATAGGAGGAGAATGAAGCGGTGTTGAAAAACATGAAGAGCCTGAAAAAGTGTGAAATATATGAAGAGCTTCAAAAGGTGTGAAAAATACGAGGAGCTTCAAAAGGTGTCAAAAATATGAGGAGCATGAAATGGTTTGAAAAACAGGAGGAGCATGAAACGGTGTTCAAAAACATGAAGCCTGAAAAGGTGTGAAAAATATGAAGAGCTTCAAAAGGTGTGAAAAATATGAGGAGCGTGAAACGGTCTGAAAAAGAGGAGGTGCATGAAGCGGTGTTCAAAAATATGAAGAGCTTCAAAAGATGTGAAAAATATGAGGAGCATGAAACGGTCTGAAAAATAGGAGGAGCATGAAACCGTGTTCTAAAACATGAAGAGCCTGAAAAGGTGTGAAAAATATGAGGAGTTCCAAAAGTTGTCAAAAATATGAGGAGCATGAAACGGTCTGAAAAATAGGAGGAGCATGAAGCGGTGTTGAAAAACATGAAGAGTCTGAAAACGTGTGAAAGTATGAAGAGCTTCAAAAATATGAAAAATATGAAGAGCTTCAAAAGGTGTGAAAAATATGAAGAGCTTCAAAAGTTGTCAAAAATGAGATGAGCATGAAACGGTCTGAAAAATAGGAGGAGCAAGAAGCAGTGTTGAAAAACATGTAGAGCCTGAAAACGTGTGAAAAATACGAAGAGCTTCAAAAGATGTGAAAAATATGAAGAGCTTTAAAAGGTGTCAAAAATGAGATGAGCATGAAACGCTCTGAAAAATAGTAGGAGAATGAAGAGGTGTTGAAAAACATGAAGAGCCTGAAAAGGTGTGAGAAATATGAAGAGCTTCAAAAGGTGTCAAATATATGAGGAGCATGAAACGGTCTGAAAAAGAGGAGGAGTATGAAGCGGTGTTGAAAAACATGAAGTGCCTGAAAAGGTGTGTAAAATATTAAGAGGTTCTAAAGGTGTCAAAAATATGAGGAGCATGAAACGGTCTGAAAATTACGAGGAGCATGAAGCGGTGTTGAAAATCATGAAGAGCCTGAAAACGCGTGAAAAATATGAAGAGCTTCAAAAGGTGTCAAAATGAGATGAGCATGAAACGGTCTAAAAAATAGGAGGAGCATGAAATGGTGTTGAAAAAAATTAAAAGCCTGAAAAGGAGTGAAATATATGAAGAGCTTCAAAAGGTTTCAAAAATATGAGGAGAATCAAACGGTCTGCAAAATAGGAGGAGCATGAAATGGTGTTCAAAAACATGAAGAGCATGAAAAGGTGTGAAAAATATGAAGAGCTTCAAAAGTTGTGAAATACATGAGGAGGATTAAATGGTCTGAAAAATAGGAGGAGCATGAAGCGGTGTTCAAAAACATGAAGAGCCAGAAGAGGTGTGAAAAATATGAAGAGCTTCAAAAGGTGTGAAAAATATGAGGAGCATGAAACGGTCTGAAATATAGGAGGAGCAAGAAGCGGTGTTCAAAAACATGAAGAGCCTGAAAAGGTGTGAGAAATATGAAGAGCTTCAAAAGGTGTCAAAAATATGAGGAGCATGAAACGGTGTGAAAAATAGGAGGAGCAAGAAGGGGTGTTGAAAAACATGAAGAGCCTGAAAATGTGTGAAAAATATAAAGAGCTTCAAAAGATGTGAAAAATATGAAGAGCTTCAAAAGGAGTCAAAAATGAGATGAGCAAGAAACGCTCTGAAAAATAGGAGGAGCATGAAGCGGTGTTGAAAAACATGAAGAACCTGAAAAGTTGTGAGAAATATGAAGAGCTTCAATAGGTGTCAAAAATATGAGGAGAATGAAACGGTCTGAAAAAGAGGAGGAGCAAGAAGCAGTGTTGAAAAACATGAAGAGCCTGAAAAGGTGTGAAAAATATGAAGAGCTTCTAAAGGTGTCAAAAATATGAGGATCATGTAACGGTCTGAAAAAGAGGAGGAGCATGAAGCGGTGTTGAAAAACATGAAGAGCCTGAAAAGGTGTGAAAAATATGAAGAGCTTCAAAAGTTGTCAAAATATGAGGAGCATGAAACGGCCTGAAAAATAGGAGGAGCATGAAACGGTCTGAAAAATAGGAGGAGCATGAGTCGGTGATGAAAACATTAAGAGCATGAAAAGGTGTGAAATATATGAAGAGCTTCAAAAGGTGTGATAAATATCATGAGCTTCAAAAGCTGTCAAAAAAGAGATGAGCATGAAACGGTCTGAAAAATAGGAGGAGCATGAAGCGGTGTTGAAAAACATGAAGAGTCTGAAAACGTGTGAAAGTATGAAGAGCTTCAAAAATATGAAAAATATGAAGAGCTTCAAAAGGTGTGAAAAATATGAAGAGCTTCAAAAGGTGTCAAAAATGAGATGAGCATGAAACGGTCTGAAAAATAGGAGGAGCAAGAAGCAGTGTTGAAAAACATGTAGAGCCTGAAAAAGTGTGAAATATATGAAGAGCTTCAAAAGGTGTGAAAAATATGAGGAGCGTGAAATGGTTTGAAAAACAGGAGGAGCATGAAACGGTGTTCAAAAACATGAAGAGCCTGAAAAGGTGTGAAATATATGAAGAGCTTCAAAAGGTGTCAAAAATATGAGGAGCGTGAAATGGTTTGAAAAACAGGAGGAGCATGAAACGGTGTTCAAAAACATGTAGAGCCTGAAAAAGTGTGAAATATATGAAGAGCTTCAAAAGGTGTGAAAAATATGAGGAGCGTGAAATGGTTTGAAAAACAGGAGGAGCATGAAACGGTGTTCAAAAACATGAAGAGCCTGAAAATGTGTGAAAAATATGAAGAGCTTCAAAAGGTGTGAAAAATATGAGGAGCGTGAAACGGTCTGAAAAAGAGGAGGAGCATGAAGCGGTGTTCAAAAATATGAAGAGCTTCAAAAGGTGTGAAAAATATGAGGAGCAAGAAACGGTCTGAAAAAGAAGAGGAGCATGAATCGGTGTTCAAAAATATGAAGAGCTTCAAAAGGTGTCAAAAATTAGATGAGCATGAAACGGTCTGAAATATAGGAGGGCATGAAGCGGTGTTGAAAAACATGAAGAGCCTGAAAAGGTGTGAAAAATATGAAGAGCTTCAAAACGTGTCAAAAATATGAGGAGCACGAAACGGTCTGAAAAATAGGAGGAGCATGAAACGGTGTTCAAAAACATGAAGAGCCTGAAAAGGTGTGAAAAATATGAAGAGCTTCAAAAGTTGTCAAAAATATGAGGAGCATGAAACGGTCTGAAAAATAGGAGGAGCAAGAAGCAGGGTTAAAAAACATGTAGAGCCTGAAAACGTGTGAAAAATACGAAGAGCTTCAAAAGATGTGAAAAATATGAAGAGCTTTAAAAGGTGTCAAAAATGAGATGAGCATGAAACGGTCTGAAAAATAGTAGGAGAATGAAGCGGTGTTGAAAAACATGAAGAGCCTGAAAAGGTGTGTAAAATATTAAGAGGTTCTAAAGGTGTAAAAAATATGAGGAGCATGAAACGGTCTTAAAAATACGAGGAGAATGAAGTGGAGTTGAAAAACATGAAGAGCGTGAAAATGTGTGAAATATATGAAAAGCCTCAAATCCTGTCAAAAATATGAGGAGCATGAAACGGTCTGAAAAAGAGGAGGAACATGAAGCGGTGTTGAAAAACATGAAGAGCCTGAAAAGGTGTGTAAAATATTAAGAGCTTCAAAAGGTGGCAAAAATATGAGGAGAATGAAATGGTCTGAAAAATAGGAGGAGCATGAATCGGTGTTTAAAAACATGAAGAGCCTGAAAAGGTGTGAAAATTATGAGGAGTTTCTAAAGGTGTCAAAAATATGAGGAGCATTAAACGGTCTGAAAAATAGGAGGAGCATGAAGTGGTGTTGAAAAACATGAAGAGCATGAAAAGGTGCGAAAAATATGAAGAGCTTCAAAAGGTGTCAAAAATATGAGGAGCATGAAACGGTCTGAAAAATAGGAGGAAGATAAAGCGGTGTTCAAAAACATGAAGAGCCTGAAAAGGTGTGAAAAATATGAAGAGCTTCAATAGGTGTCAAAAATATGAGGAGCATGAAACGGTCTGAAAAATAGGAGGAGCATGTAACGGTGACCAAAAACATCAAGAGCCAGAAAAGGTGTGAAAAATATGAAGAGCTTCAAAAGGTGTGAAATACATGGGGAGCATGAAATGGGCTGAAAAATATGAGAAGCATGAAGTGGTGTGGAAAAACCTGAAGAGACTGAAAATGTGTGAAAAATATGAAGAGCTTCAAAAGGTGTGAGAAATATGAGGAGCATGATATGGTTTGAAAAATAGGATTAGCATGAAGCGGTGTTCAAAATCCTGAAGAGCCTGAAAAGTTGTGAAAAATATGAAAAGCTTCAAAAGGTGTAAAAAATGAGATGAGCATGAAACGGTCTGAAAAATAGGAGGTGCATGAATCGGTGTTGAAAAACATGAACAGCCTGAAAGGTGTGAGAAATATGAAGAGCTTCAAAAGTTGGGAAAAATATGAGGAGCATGACACGGTCTGAAAAATAGGAGGAGCATGAACCGGTGTTGAAAAACATGAAGAGCCTGAAAAGTTGTGAAAAATATGAAGAGCTTCAAAAGGTTTCAAAAATATGAGGAGCATGTAACGGTCTGAAAAATAGGAGGAGCATGAAACGGTGTTCAAAAACTTGAAGAGCCTGAAAAGGTGTCAAAAATATGAAGAGCTTCAAATGGTGTCAAAAATATGAGGGGCATGAAACTGTCTGAAAAATAGGAGTAACATGAAGCAGTTTTCAAAAACATGTAGAGCCTGAAAAGGTGTGATAAAAATGAAGAGCTTCAAAAGGTGTCAAAAATATGAGGAGCATGAAACGGTCTGAACAATAGGAGGAGCATGAAATGGTGTTGAAATACATGAAGTGCCTGAAATGGTGTGAAAAATATGAAGAGCTTTAAAACGTGTCAAAAATATGAGGAGCATGGAACGGTCTGAAAAATAGGAGGAGCATGAAGCCGTGTTCAAAAACATGAAATCCTGAAAAGGTGTGAAAAATATGAAGAACTTCAAAAGGTGTGAAATACATGAAGAGCATGAAACGGTCTGAAAAATAGGAGGAGCATGAAACGGTGTTCAAAAACTTGAAGAGCCTGAAAAGGTGTGAAAAATATGAAGAGCTTCAAAACGTGTCAAAAATAAGAGGGGCATGAAAGGTTCTGAAAAATAGGAGGAATATGAAGCAGTGTTCAAAAACATGTAGAGCCTGGAAAGGTGTGAAAAATATGAAGAGCTTCAAAAGGTGTCAAAAATATGATGAGCATGAAAAGGTTTGAAAATTAAGAGGAGCATGAAACGGTGTTGAAATACATGAAGAGCCGGAAATGGTGCGAAAAATATGAAGAACTTCAAAAGGTTGGAAAAATATGAAGAGCTTCAATAGGTGTCAAAATGAGATTAGCATGAAACGGTCTGAAAAATAGGAGGAGCATGAAGTGGTGTTGATAAACATGAAGAGCATGAAAAGGTGTGAAAAATATGAAGAGCTTCAAAATGTGTGAAATACATGAGGAGCATGAAACGGTCTGAAAAATACGAGGAGCATGAATCGGTGTTCAAAAACATGAAGAGCCTGAAAAGGTGTGAAAAATATGAAGAGCTTCAAAAGGTCAGAAATACATGAGGAGCATGAAACGGTCTCAAAAATAGGAGGAGCATTAAGTGGTGTTGAAAAAGATGAAGAGCCTGAAAACGTGTGAAAAATATGAATAGCTTCAAACGGTGCCAAAAATATGAGGAGCATGAAACGGTCTGAAAATAGTAGGAGCATGAAGCGGTGTTGAAAAAGATGAAGAGCCTGAAAACGTGTGAAAAATATGAAGAGCTTCAAACGGTGCCAAAAATATGAGGAGCATGAAACGGTCTGAAAATAGTAGGAGCATGAAGAGGTTTGAAAAACATGAAGAGCCTGAAAAGGTGTGAAAAATATGAAGAGCTTCAAAAGGTGTCAAAATTATGAGCAGCATGAAACGGTCTGAAAAAAAGGAGGAGCATGAAGCGGTGGTCCAAAACATGAAGAGCCTGAAACACTGTGAAAAATATGAAGAGCTTCAAAATGTGTCAAAAATATGAGGAGGATGAAAGGTCTGAAAAATAGGAGGAGAATGAAGCGGTGTTTAAAAACATGAAGAGCCTGAAAAGGTGTGAAAAATATGAAGAGCTTCAAAACGAGTCAAAAATATGAGTAGGATAAAACCGTATGAAAAATAGCAGGAGCATGAAACGGTGTTGAAAAACATGAAGAGCCTGAAAAGGTTTGAAATATATGAAGAGCTTAAAAAGTGTTAAAAATATGAGGAGCATGAAACGGTCTGAAATATAGGAGGAGCATGAAGCGGTGTTGAAAAAAATTAAGAGCCTGAAAAGGTGTCAAAATTATGAAGAGCTTCAAAAGGTCTCAAAAATTTGAGGAGCATGAAACGGTCTGAAAAATAGGAGGCTCATTAAACGGTGTTGAAAAATATGAAATGCCTGAAAAAGTGTGAAAAATATGAAGAGCTTCAAAAGGTGTCAATAATATGAGATGCATGAAACAGTCTGAAAATTAGGAGGAGCATGAAACGGTGTTGAAAAACATGAAGAGCCTGAAAAAGTGTGAAAAATATGAAGAGCTTCAAAACGTGTCAAACATATGAGGAGCATGAAATGGTCTGAAAAATAGGAGCACCATGAAGCAGTGTTGAAAACATGAAGAGCCTGAAAAGGTGTGAGAAATATGAAGAGCTTCAAAAGGTGTCAAAAATATGCGGAGCATGAAACGGTCTGAAAAATAGTAGGAGCATGAAGCGGTGTTGAAAAACATGAAGAGCCTGAAAAGATGTGAAAAATATAAAGAGCTTCAAAAGGTGTCAAAAATATGTGGAGCATGAAACGGTCTAAAAAATAGGAGGAGCATGAAGCGGTGTTCAAAAACATGAAGAGCCTGAAAAGGTGTGAAAAATATGAAGAGCTTCAAAAGGTGTGAAAAATATGAGGTGCATGAAACGGTCTGAAAAATAGAAGGAGCATGAAGCTGTGTTGAAAAACATGAAGAGCCTGAAAAGGTGTGAAAAATATGAAGAGCTTCAAAAGGTGTTAAATATATGAGGTGGATGAAACGGTCTGAACAATAGGAGGAACATGAAACTATCTGAAAAATAGAGGAGCAAAAAGCGGTGTTAAACAACATGAAGAGCCTGAAAAGGTGTGAAATATCTGAAGAGCTTCAAAAGGTGTCAAATATATGAGGAGCATAAAACAGTCTGAAAAATAGGAGGAGCATGAAGCGGTGTTCAAAACATGAAACCCTGAAAAGGTGTGAAAAATATGAAAGGTTCAAAAGGTTTCAAAAATATGAGGAGCATGAATCGGTCTGACAAATAGGAGGAGCATGAAGCGGTGTTCAAAAATATGAAGAGCCTGAAAAGGTGTGAAAAATATGAAGAGCTTCAAGGGTGTTAAAATTAGGAGGAGCATAAAACGGTCTGAAAAATAGGAGGAGCATGAAGCGGTGTTGAAAAACATGAAGAGCCTGAAAAGGTGTGAAAAATATGAAGAGCTTCAAAAGGTTTCAAAAATATGAGGTGCATGAAACATTCTGAAAAATAGCAGGGGCATGAAGCAGACGTCAAAAATACGAAGATCCTGAAAAGGTGTGAAAAATATGAAGAGCTTCAAAAGGTCTCAAAAATATGAGGAGCATGAAACGGTCAGAAAAATAGGAGCAGCATGAAGCGGTGGTCAAAAATATGAAGAGCCTGAAAAGGTTTGAAAAATATGAAGAGCTTCAAAAGGTGTCAAAAATATGAGGAGCAAGAAAGATTCTGAAAAATACGATGAGAATTAAGCGGTGTTGAAACACATGAAGAGTCTGAAAAAGTGTGAAAAATATGAAGAGCTTAAAAAGGTGTCAAAAATATGAGGAGCATGAAACGGTCTGAAAAACAGGAGGAGCATGAAGCGGTCCTCAAATACATGAAGAGACTGAAAAGGTGTGAAAAATATGCAAAGCTTAAAAAGGAGACAAAATTATGAGAAGCATAAAACTGTCTGAAAAATACGAGGAGCATGAACCGGTGGTCAAAAACATGAAGAGCCTGAACAGGTGTGAAAAATATGAAGAGCTTCAAAAGGTGTCAAAAATATGAGGAGCATTAAAACGGTCTCAAAAATAGGAGGAGAATGAAGCGGTGTTTAAAAACATGAAGAGCCTGAAAAGGTGTGAAAAATATGAAGAGCTTCAAAACGTGTCAAAAATATGAGTAGCATAAAACGGTCTGAAAAATAGGAGGATCATAAAGCGGTGGTCAAAAACACGAAGAGCATGAAAAGGTGTGAAAAATATGAAAAGCTTCAAAATGTGTAAAAAATTTGAGGAGCATGAAACGGTCTGAAAAATAGGAGGAGCATGAAGCGTTGTTCAAAAACATGAAGAGCTTGAAAAGGTGTGAAAAATATTCAGAGCTTCAAAAGGTGTCAAAAATATGTGGAGCATGAAACGGTCTAAAAAATAGGAGGAGCATGAAGCGGTGTTCAAAAACATGAAGAGCCTGAAAAGGTGTGAAAAATATGAAGAGCTTCAAAAGGTGTGAAAAATATGAGGTGCATGAAACGGTCTGAAAAATAGGAGGAGCATGAAGCTGTGTTGAAAAACATGAAGAGCCTGAAAAGGTGTGAAAAATATGAAGAGCTTCAAAAGGTGTTAAATATATGAGGTGGATGAAACGGTCTGAACAATAGGAGGAACATGAAACTATCTGAAAAATAGAGGAGCAAAAAGCGGTGTTAAACAACATGAAGAGCCTGAAAAGGTGTGAAATATCTGAAGAGCTTCAAAAGGTGTCAAATATATGAGGAGCATAAAACAGTCTGAAAAATAGGAGGAGCATGAAGCGGTGTTCAAAACATGAAACCCTGAAAAGGTGTGAAAAATATGAAAGGTTCAAAAGGTTTCAAAAATATGAGGAGCATGAATCGGTCTGACAAATAGGAGGAGCATGAAGCGGTGTTCAAAAATATGAAGAGCCTGAAAAGGTGTGAAAAATATGAAGAGCTTCAAGGGTGTTAAAATTAGGAGGAGCATAAAACGGTCTGAAAAATAGGAGGAGCATGAAGCGGTGTTGAAAAACATGAAGAGCCTGAAAAGGTGTGAAAAATATGAAGAGCTTCAAAAGGTTTCAAAAATATGAGGTGCATGAAACATTCTGAAAAATAGCAGGGGCATGAAGCAGACGTCAAAAATACGAAGATCCTGAAAAGGTGTGAAAAATATGAAGAGCTTCAAAAGGTCTCAAAAATATGAGGAGCATGAAACGGTCAGAAAAATAGGAGCAGCATGAAGCGGTGGTCAAAAATATGAAGAGCCTGAAAAGGTTTGAAAAATATGAAGAGCTTCAAAAGGTGTCAAAAATATGAGGAGCAAGAAAGATTCTGAAAAATACGATGAGAATTAAGCGGTGTTGAAACACATGAAGAGTCTGAAAAAGTGTGAAAAATATGAAGAGCTTAAAAAGGTGTCAAAAATATGAGGAGCATGAAACGGTCTGAAAAACAGGAGGAGCATGAAGCGGTCCTCAAATACATGAAGAGACTGAAAAGGTGTGAAAAATATGCAAAGCTTAAAAAGGAGACAAAATTATGAGAATCATAAAACTGTCTGAAAAATACGAGGAGCATGAACCGGTGGTCAAAAACATGAAGAGCCTGAACAGGTGTGAAAAATATGAAGAGCTTCAAAAGGTGTCAAAAATATGAGGAGCATTAAAACGGTCTCAAAAATAGGAGGAGAATGAAGCGGTGTTTAAAAACATGAAGAGCCTGAAAAGGTGTGAAAAATATGAAGAGCTTCAAAACGTGTCAAAAATATGAGTAGCATAAAACGGTCTGAAAAATAGGAGGATCATGAAGCGGTGGTCAAAAACACGAAGAGCATGAAAAGGTGTGAAAAATATGAAAAGCTTCAAAATGTGTAAAAAATTTGAGGAGCATGAAACGGTCTGAAAAATAGGAGGAGCATGAAGCGTTGTTCAAAAACATGAAGAGCTTGAAAAGGTGTGAAAAATATTCAGAGCTTCAAAAGGTGTCAAAAATATGAGGAGCATGAAACGGTCTGAAAAATAGGAGGAGAATGAAGCGGTGTTGAAACACATGAAGAGCCTGAAAAAGTGTGAACAATATGAAGAGCTTCAAAAGGTTCAAAAAAATGAGGAGCATGATACGGTCTGAAAAATAGGAGGAGCAATAAGCGGTTCTCAAAAACATGAAGAGCCTGAAAAGGTGTGAAAAATATGAAGAGCTTCAAAAGGTGTCAAACATATGAGGAGCATGAAACGGTCTGAAAAATAGGATGAGAATGAAACGGTTTTTTAAAAGATGAAGAGCATGAAAAGGTGTGAAATATATGAAGAGCTTCAAAAGGTGTCAAAAATATGAGAAGCATGAAACGGTATGAAAAATAAGAGGAGCATGAAGCGGTGTTGAAAAACATGAAGAGCCTGAAAAGGTGTGAAGAATCTGAAGAGCTTCAAAACGTGTCAAAAATATGAGGAGCATGAAACAGTCTGAAAAATAGTAGGAGTATGAAACTGTGTTCAAAAACATGAAGAGCCTGAAAAGGAGTGCAAAATATGAAGAGCTTCAAAAGGTGTAAAATATACGAGGAGCATGAAACGGTCTGAAAAATAGGAGGGGCATGAAGCGGTGGTCAAAAATATGAAGAGCCTGAAAAGCTGTGAAAAATATGAAGAGCTTCAAAAGGTGTCAAACATATGAGGAGCATGAAACAGTCTGAAAAATAGGATGAGCATGAAACGGTTTTTTAAAAGAAGTAGGGCATGAAAAGGTGTGAAAAATATGAAGAGGTTCAAAAGGTGTCAAAAATATGAGAAGCATGAAACGGTATGAAAAATAAGAGGAGCATGAAGCGGTGTTGAAAAACATGAAGAGCCTGAAAAGGTGTGAAGAATCTGAAGAGCTTCAAAACGTGTCAAAAATATGAGGAGCATGAAACAGTCTGAAAAATAGGATGAGCATGAAACGGTTTTTTAAAAGATGAAGAGCATGAAAAGGTGTGAAAAATATGAAGAGCTTCACAAGGTGTGAAAAATATGAACAGCTTCAAAAGGTGTCAAAAATGAGATGAGCATGAAGCAATCTGAAAAATAGGAGGAGCATGAAGTGGTGTTGAAAAACATGAAGAGCCTGAAAAGGTGTGAAATATATGAAGAGCTTCAAAATGTGTCAAAAATATGAGGATATGAGGAGTATGAAACGGTTTGAAAAGTAGGAGCAGCATGAAACGGTGTTTAATAACATCAAGAGCCTGAAAAGGTGTGAAAAATATGAAGAGCTTCAAATGGTGTCAAAAATATGAGGAGTATGAAACGGTCTGAAATATAGGAGGAGCATGAAGCGGTGTTGAAAAATTTGAAGAGCCTGAAAAGATGTGAAAAATATGAAGAGCTTCAAATGGTGTGAAATACATGAGGAGCATGAAGCGGTCTGAAAAATAGGAGGAGCATGAAGCGGTGTTGAAAAACATGAAGAGCCTGAAAAGGTGTGAAAAATATGAAGAGCTTCAAATGGTGTGAAAAATATGAGGAGCATGAAATGGTCTGAAAAATAGGAGGAGCATGAAGCGGTGTTCAAAAACATGAAAAAATATAAAAATAAATAAAAAAAATATATAAAAAAAACATGAAGAGCCTGAAAACGTGTGAAAAATATGAAGAGCTTCAAAAGGTGTCAAGAATGAGATGAGCATGAAACGGTTTTAAAGATATTAGGAGCATGAAGTGGTGTTCAACAACATGACGAGCCTGAAAAGGTGTGAAAAATATGAAGAGCTTCTAAAGGTGTCAAAAATATGAGGAGCATGAAACGGTCTGAAAAATACGAGGGGCATGAAACTGTGTTCAATAATATGAAGAGCCTGAAAAGGTGTGAAAAATATGAAGAGCTTCAAAAGGTGTCAAAAATATGAGGAGCATGTAATGGTCTGAAAAATAGGAGAACCATGAAGTGGTGTTGAAAAACATGAAGAGCCTGAAAAGGTGTGAAAAATATGAAGAGCTTCAAAAGGTGTCAAAAATATGAGGAGGATGAAAAGGTCTGAAAAATAGGAGGAGAATGAAGCGGTGTTTAAAAACATGAAGAGCCTGAAAAGGTGTGACAAATATGAAGAGCTTCCAAAGGTGTCAAAAATATGAAGAGCATGAAACGATCTGAAAAATAGGAGGCGAATGAAGCGGTTTTCAAAAACAGGAAGAGCTTGAAAAGGTGTGGAAAATATGAAGAGCTTCAAAAGGTGTGAAATACATGAGGAGTATGAAACGGTCTGAAAAATAGGAGGAGCATGAAGCTGTGTTCAAAAACTTGAGGAGCCTGAAAAAGTGTGAAAAATATGAAGAGCTTCAAAAGGTGTGAAATACATGAGGAGCATGAAACGGTCTGAAAAATAGGAGGAGCATGAAGCGGTGTTCAAAAACATGAAGAGTCCGAAAAGGTGTAAAAATATGAAGAGCTTCAAAAGGTGGGAAAAATATGAGGAGCATGACACGGTCTGAAAAATAGGAGGAGCATGAACCGGTGTTGAAAAACATGAAGAGCCTGAAAAGTTGTGAAAAATATGAAGAGCTTCAAAAGGTTTCAAAAATATGAGGAGCATGTAACGGTCTGAAAAATAGGAGGAGCATGAAACGGTGTTCAAAAACTTGAAGAGCCTGAAAAGGTGTAAAAAATATGAAGAGCTTCAAATGGTGTCAAAAATATGAGGGGCATGAAACTGTCTGAAAAATAGGAGTAACATGAAGCAGTTTTCAAAAAAATGTAGAGCCTGAAAAGGTGTGAAAAAAATGAAGAGCTTCAAAAGGTGTCAAAAATATGAGGAGCATGAAACGGTCTGAACAATAGGAGGAGCATGAAATGGTGTTGAAATACATGAAGTGCCTGAAATGGTGTGAAAAATATGAAGAGCTTTAAAACGTGTCAAAAATATGAGGAGCATGAAACGGTCTGAAAAATAGAAGGAGCATGAGGCGGTGTTGAAAAACATGTAGAGCCTGAAAACGTGTGAAAAATATGAAGATCTTTAAAAGGTGTGAAAAATATGAACAGCTTCAAAAGGTGTAAAAAATGAGATGAGCATGAAGCGATCTGAAAAATAGGAGGAGCATGAAGTGGTGTTAAAAAATATGAAGAGCCTGAAAATGTGTGAAAAATATGAAGAGCTTCAAAAGGTGTCAAAAATATGAGGAGCATGAAACGGTCTGAAAATTAGGAGGATCATGAAAAGGTGTTCAAAAACATGAAGAGCCTGAAAAGGTGTGAAAAATATGCAGAGCTTCAAAAGGTGTGAAATATATGAGGAGCATGAAACGGACTGAAAAATAGGAGGAGCATGAAGCCGTGTTCAAAAACATGAGAGCCTGAAAAGGTGTGAAAAATATGAAGAGCTTCAAAAGGTGTCAAAAATATGAGGAGCATGAAGCAGTCTGAAAAATAGGAGGAGCATGAAGCGGTCTGAAAAATAGGAGGAGCATGAAGCGGTCTGAAAAATAGGAGGAGCATGAAGCGGTGTTCAAAAACATGAAGAGCCTGAAAAGGTGTGAAATATATGAAGAGCTTCAAAAGGTGTGCAATACATGAGGACCATGAAACAACCTTAAAAACAGGACGAGCATGAAGCTGTGTTCAAAAACATGAGATTTTGAAAAGGTGTGAAAAATATGAAGAGCTTCAAAAGGTGTCAAAAATAGGAGGAGCATGAAGCGGTGTTCAAAAACATGAAGAGCATGAAATGGTGTGAAAAATATGAAGAACATCAAAAGGTGTCAAAAATATGAGGAGCATGAAACGGGCTGAAAATTAGGAGGAGCTAGAAGCGGTGTTGAAAAACCTGAAGAGCCTGAAAATGTGTGAAAAATATGAAAAGTTTCAAAAGTTGTGAAAAATATGAACAGCTTCAAAAGGTGTCAAAAATGAGATGAGCATGAAACGGTCTGAAATATAGGAGGAGCATGAAGTGGTGTTGAAAAACATGAAGAGCCTGAAAATGTGTGAAATATTTGAGGAGCTTCAAAATGTGTCAGAAATGGGAGGAGCATGAAACGGTCTGAAAAATAGGAGGAGCATGAAGCGGTGTTGAAAAACATGAAGAGCCTGAAAAGATGTGAAAAATATGAAGAGCTTCAAAATGTGTCAAAAATATGAGGAGCAAGAAATAGTCTGAAATATAGGAGGAGCATGAAACGGTGTTCAAAAACATGAAGAGCCTGAAATGTTGTGAAAAATATGAAGAGCTTCAAAAGGTGTGAAAAATATGAAGAGCTTCAAAATGTGTGAAAAATATGAGGAGCTTCAAAAGGTGTCAAAAATATGAGGAGCATGAAACGGTCTGAAAAATGGGAGGAGCATGAAGCGGTGTTGACAAACATGAAGAGCCTGAAAACGTGTGAAAAACATGAAGAGCTTAAAATTTCTGAGAAATATGAAGAGCTTCAAAAGGTGTCAAAAATGAGACGAGCATGAAATGGTCTGGAGGGAACGACGAGCATGAAGCGGTGTTGAAAAACATGAAGAGCCAGAAAAGGTGTGAAAAATATGAAGAGCTTTAAAAAGTGTCAAAAATATGAAGAGCATGAAACGGTCCGAAAAATAGGAGGAGCATGAAGTGGTGTGAAACACATGAAGAGCCTAAAAAGGTGTGAAAAATATGAAGAGCTTAAAAAGGTTGGAAATACATGGAGAGCATGATACGTTCTGAAAAATAAGAGGAGCATGAAGCCGTGTTGAAAAACATGAAGAGCCTGAAAAGGTGGGTAAAATATGAAGAGCTTCAAAAGGTGTCAAAAATATGAGGAGCATGAAACGGTCTGAAAAATAGGAGGAGCATTAAACGGTGTTCAAAAACATGAAGAGCCTGAAATGGTGTGAAAAATATGAAGAGCTTCAAAAGGTGTGAAAACTATGAGGAGCGTGAAACGGTCTGAAAAATAGGTGGAGCATGAAGCGGTGTTGAAAAACATGAAGAGCCTGAAAAGGTGGGTAAAATATGAAGAGCTTCAAAAGATGTCAAATATATGAGGAGCATGAAACGGTCTGAAAAATAGGAGGAGCATTAAACGGTGTTCAAAAACATGAAGAGCCTGAAATGGTGTGAAAAATATGAAGAGCTTGAAAAGGTGTGAAAATTATGAGGAGCATGAAACGGTCTGAAAAATAGGAGGAGCATGAAGCGGGGTTCAAAAACATGAAGAGCCTGAAAAGGTTTGAAAAATATGAAGAGCTTCAAAAGGTTGGAAATACATGTGGAGCATGAAACGGTCTGAAAAATAGGAGGAGCATGAAGCGGTGTTGGAAAACATGAATAGCTGAAACGGTGGGTAAAATATGAAGAGCTTTAAAAGGTGTCAAAAATATGAAGAGCATGAAACGGTCTGAAAAATAGGAGGAGCATTAAACGGTGTTCAAAAACATGAAGAGCCTGAAATGGTGTGAAAAATATGAAGAGCTTCAAAAGGTGTCAAAAATAGGAGGAGCATGAAACGGTCTGAAATATAGGAGGAGCATGAAGCGGTGTTCAAAAACATGAAGAGCGTGAAATGGTGTGAAAAATATGAAGAGCTCAAAAGGTGTCAAAAATATGAGGAGCATGAAACGTTCTGAAAAACAGGAGGAGCATGAAACGGTCTGAAAAATGGGAGGAGCATGAAGCAGTGTTGAAAAACATGAAGAGCGTGAAAACGTGTGAAAAACATGAAGAGCTTAAAAGTTGTGAGAAATATGAAGAGCTTCAAAAGGTATCAAAAATGAGACGAGCATGAAACGGTCTGGAAAGTAGGACGAGCATGAAGCCGTGTTGAAAAACATGAAGAGCCAGAAAAGGTGTGAAAAATATGAAGAGATTCAAAAAGTGTCAAAAATATGAAGAGCATGAAACGGTCGGAAAAATAGGAGGAGCATGAAGTGGTGTGAAAAACATGAAGAGCCTAAAAAAGGTGTGAAAAATATGAAGAGCTTCAAAACGTGTCAAAAATATGAGGAGCATGAAACGGTCTGAAAAACAGGAGGATCATGAAGCCGTGTTGAAAAACATGGGGAGCCGGAAAAGGTGTGAAAAATATGAACAGCTTCAAAAGGTGTCAAAAATATGAGGAGCATAAAACGGTCTGAAAAATAGGAGGAGCATGAAATGGTCTGATAAATAGGAGGAGCATGAAGCGGTGTTGAAAAACATGAAGAGCCTGAAAAGCTGTGAAATTATGTGAAGCTTCAAAAGGTGTGAAAAATATGAGGAGCAGGAAACGGTCTGAAAAATAGTTGGAGCATGAAGCGGTGTTAAAGAACATGAAGAGCCTGAAAAGGTGTGAAATATATGAAGAGCTTCAAAAGGTGTCATATATATGAGGAGCATGAAACTATCTGAAAAATAGGAGGAGCATGAAGCGGTATTCAAAACATGAAGAGCCTGAAAAGCTGTGAAATTATGTGAAGCTTCAAAAGGTGTGAAAAATATGAGGAGCAGGAAACGGTCTGAAAAATAGTTGGAGCATGAAGTGGTGTTAAAGAACATGAAGAGCCTGAAAAGGTGTGAAATATATGAAGAGCTTCAAAAGGTGTCAAAAATATGAGGAGCATGAAACGGTCTGAAAAATAGGAGTAGCATGAAACGGTGTTGAAATACATGAAGAGCCTGAAGAGGTGTGAAACATATGAAGAGCTTCAAATGGTGTCAAAAATATGAGGAGCATGAAACGGTGTGAAAAATAGGATGAGCATGAAGTTGTGGTGAAAAACATGAAGAACCTGAAAAGGTGTGAAAAATATGAAGAGCTTCAAAAGGTGTCAAAAATATGAGGAGCATGAAACGGTCTGAAAAATAGGAGGAGCATGAAGCGGTGTTGAAAAACATGAAGAGCCTGAAAATATGTGAAAAATATGAGGAGCTTTAAAAGTTGTCAAAAATATGAGGAGAATGAAAGGGTCTGAAAAATCGGAGCAAGAAACTGAGTTCAAAAACATGAAGAGCCTGAAAAGGTGTGAAAAATATGAAGAGCTTCAAAAGGTGTCAAAAATATAAGGAGCATGAAACGGTCTGAAAAATAGGAGGAGCATGAAGCGGTATTCAAAAACATGAAGATCCTGAAAAGCTGTGAAATTATGTCAAGTTTCAAAAGGTGTGGAAAATATGAGGAGCAGGAAACGGTCTGAAAAATAGTAGGAGCATGAAACGGTGTTAAAAAACATGAAGAGCTTCAAAAGGTGTGAAATATATGAAGAGCTTCAAAAGGTGTCGAAAATATGAGGGGCATGAAACGGTCTGAAACATAGGAGGAGCATGAAACGTTGTTAAAAAACATGAAGACCCTGAAAAGGTGTGAAAAATATGAGGAACTTCAAAAGGTGTCAAAAATATGAGGAGCATGAAACGCTCTGAAAAGTAGGAGGAGCATGAAACGGTGTTCAAAACATGAAGAGCCTGAAATGGTGTGAAAAAATATGAGGAACTTCAAAAGGTGTCAAAAATATGAGGAGCATGAAAGGGTCTGAAAAATAGGAGCAGCATGAAACTGTGTTCAAAAACATGAAGAGTCTGAAAAGGTGTGAAATATATGAAGAGTTTCAAAAGGTGTCAAAAATATGAAGAGCATGAAACGGTCTGAAAAATACGAGGAGCATGAAGCGGCGTTGAAAAACATGAAAAGCCTGAAAACGTGTGAAAAATATGAAGAGCTTCAAAAGGTGTCAAAAATATGAAGAGCATGATATGGTCTGAAAAATATGAGGAGCATGTAACTGTGTTCAAAAACATGAAGAGCCTGAAAAGGTGTGAAATATATGAAGAGCTTCAAAAGGTGTCAAAAATATGAAGAGCATGAAACTGTCTGAAAAATAGGAGGAGCATGAAATCGTCTGATAAATAGGAGGAGCATGAAGCGGTGTTGAAAAACATGAAGAGCCTGAAAAGGTGTGAAATATATGAAGAACTTAAAAGGAGTCAAAAATATGAGATGCATGAAACGGTCTGAAAAATAGAAGGAACATGAAGCGGTGTTGAAAAACGTGAAGATCCTGAAATGCTGTGAAAACTATGAAGAGCTTTAAAGGGTGTCAAAAATATGAGGAGCATGAAACGGTCTGAAAAATAGGAGGAGCATGAAGCGGTGTTGAAAAACATGAAGAGCCTGAAAAGGTGTGAATAATATGAAGAGGTTCAAAAGGTGCCAAAATTATGAAGAGCATGAAACAGTATTAAAATTAGGAGGAGAATGAAGCGGTGTAGAAAAACATGAAGAGCCAGAAAAGGTGTGAAATATATGAAGCTTCAAAAGGTGTCAAAAATATGAAGTGCATGAAACGGTCTGAAAAATAGGAGGAGCATGAAATGGTGTTGAAAAACATAAAGTCCTTGAAAGGTGTGAAAATTATGAAGAGCTTCAAAAGGTGTCAAAAATATGAAGTGCATGAAAAGGTCTGAAAATTAGGAGGAGCATGAAACGGTGTTCAAAAACATGAAGAGCCTAAAAACGTGTGAAAAATATGAAGAGCTTCAAAGGTGTAAAAATTATGAGGAGCATGAAACGGTCAAAAAATAGGAGGAGCATGAGACGTTGATGATAAACATGAAGAGCATGAAAAGGTGTTAAAAATATGAAGAGCTTAAAAAGGTGTCAAAAATATGAGGAGCAAGAAACGGTGTTGAAACACATGAAGAGCCTGAAAAGGTGTGAAAAATATGAAGAGCTTCAAAAGGTGTCAAAAATATGAGGACCATAAAACGATCTGAAAAATATGAGGAGCCTGAAACGGTCTGAAAAATAGGAGGAGCATGAAACGGATTTGAAAAACATGAAGAGCATGGAAAGGTGTGAAAAACTTGAAGAGCTTCAAAAGGTGTCAAAATATGAGGAACATGAAACGGTCTGAAATATAGCAGGAGCAAGAAAAGGTGTTAAAAAACATGAAGAACTTGAAAAGGTGTGAAACATATGAGGAGCATGAAAAGGTTTGAAAAATAGGAGGATCATGAAGCGGTGTTGAAAAACATGAAGAGCCTGAAGGTGTGAAATATATGAAGAGCTTCAAAAGGTGTCAAAAAATGAGGAGCATGAAACGGTCTGAAAAACAGGAGGAGCATTAAGCGGTGTTGAAAAAAATGAAGAGCCTGAAAAGGTGTGAAAAATATGAAGAGCTTCAAAAGGTATCAAAAATATGAGGAGCATGAAACTGTCTGAAAAATAGGAGGAGCATGAAGCGGTGTTCTAAAACATGAAGAGCATGGAAAGGTCTGAATAATATAAAGAGCGTCAAAAGGTGTAAAAAATATGAGGAGCACGAAACGGTCTGATAAATAGAAGGAGCCTGAAAAGGTGTTGAAAATCATGAAGAGCCTGAAAAGTTGTGAAGTATAAGAAGAGCTGCAAAAGGCGTCAAAATTATGAGGAGCATGAAACGGTCTGAAAATTAGAAGAAGCATGAAACGGTGTTGAAAAATATGAAGACCATGAAAGGGTGTGAAAAACATGAAGAGCTTAAAAAGGTGTCAAAAATATGAGGAGCATGAAACGGTCAAAAAATAGGAGGAGCATGAGACGTTGTTGATAATCATGAAGAGCATGAAAAGGTGTGAAAAATATGAAGAGCTTCAAACGGTGTCAAAATTATGAATAGCATGAAACAGGCTGAAAAATAGGAGGATCATGAAGCGGTGTCGAAAAACATGAAGAGCATGAAGAGTTGTGAAAAATAGGAAGAACTTCAAAAGGTGTCAAAAATATGAGGAGCATGAACGGTATGAAAATAGGAGGATCATGAAGCCGTGTTGAAAAACATGAAGAGCCTGAAAACGTGTGAAAATTATGAAGAGCTTCAAAAGGTGTGAAATATATGAAGAGCTTCAAAATGTGTCAAAAATGAGATGAGCATGAAATGTTCTGAAAGATAGGAGGGGCATGAAGCGGTGTTGAAAAACATGAAGACCCTGAAAAGGTGTGAGAAATATGAAGATCTTCAAAATGTGTCAAAAATATGAGGAGCATGAAACGGTCTGAAAAATAGGAGGAGCAAGAAGTGATGTTTAAAAACATGAAGAGCCTGAAAAGGTGTGAAAAATATGAAGATCATCAAAAGATGTGAAAAATATGAGGAGCATGAACCGGTCTGAAAAGCAGGAGGAGCATGAAGTGGTGTTGAAAAACGTGAAGAGCCTAAAAATGTGTGAAAGATATGAAGAGCTTCTAAAGGTGTGAAAAATATGAAGAGCTTCAAAAGGTGTCAAAAATGAGATGAGCATGAAACGGCCCGAAAAATAGGAGGAGCATGAAGTGGTGTTGAAAAACATGATGAGCCTGAAAAAGTGTGAAATATATGAAGAGCTTCAAAAGGTGTCAAAAATATGAGGAGCATGAAACGGTCTGAAAATTAGGAGGAGCATGAAGCGGTGTTGAAAAACATGAAGAGCCTGAAAAGGTGTGAAAAATATGAAGAGCTTCAAAAGGTGTCAAAAATATGAGGAGCATGAAGAGTCTGGAAAATAGCAGGAGCATGAAGCGGTCTTGAAAACCATAAAGAGCCTGAAAAGGTGTGAAAAATAAGAAGAGCTTCAAAATGTTTCAAAATTATGAGGAGAATGAACGGTCTGAAAAATAGGCGGAGCATGAAGCGGTGTTGAAAAACATGAAGAGCCTGAAAAGGTGTGAAATATATGAAGACTTTCAAAAGGTGTGAAAAATATGAAGAGCTTCAAAGGTGTCAAAAATGAGATGAGCATGAAATGGTCTGAAAAATAGGAGCATCATGAAGCGATGTTCAAAAATATGAAGAGCCTGAAAAGTTGTGAAAAATATGAAAAGCTTCAAAAGGTGTTAAAAATGAAACGAGCATGAAACGGTCTGAAAAATAGGAGGATCAAGAAACGGAGTTGAAAAACATGAAGAGCCTGAATACGTGTAAAATATGAAGAGCTACAAAAGGTGTCAAAAATATGAGGAGCATGAAACGGTCTGAAAAATAGGAGGAGAATGAAGCTGTGTTGAAAAACAAGAAGAGACTGAAAACGTGTGAAATATATGAATAGCTTCAAAAGGTGTAACAAATATGAGGACCATGAAACAGTTTGAAAAATAGGAATAGCATGAAAGGGTGTTCAAAAACATGAAGAGCCTGAAAAGGTGTGAAAAATATGAAGAGCTTCAAAACGTGTCAAATATATGAGGAGCATGAAACGGTCTGAAAAATAGGAGGAGCATGAAGCGGTGTTGAAAAACATGAAGAGCCTGAAAAGGTGTGAAAAATATTAAGAGCTTCAAAAGGTGTGAAATATATGAAGAACTTCAAAAGGTGTCAAAAATCGAAGAGCAGGAAATGGTCTGAAAAACAGGAGGAGCATGAAGTGGTGTTAAAAACATGAAGAGCCTGAAAAGGTGTGAAATATATGAAGAGCTTCAAAAGGTGTCAAAAATATGAGGAGAATGAAACGGTCTGAAAAATAGGAGGAGCATGAAGTGGTGTTGAGAAACATGAAGAGTCTGAAAAAGTGTGAAAAATATGAAGAGCTTCAAAAGGAGTCAAAAATATGAGGATCATGAAACGGTCTGAAAAAATAGGAGGAGCATGAAGCGGTGTTCAAAAACATGAAGAGCCTGAAAAGGTGTGAAAAATATGAAGAGCTTCAAAAGGTGTCAAAAATATGAGGAGCACGAAACGGTCTGAAAAATAGGAGGAGTATGAAGCGATGATCAAAAATATGAGGAGCCTGAAAATGTGTGAAAAATATGAAGACCTTCAAAAGGTGTGAAATACACGGGGAGCATGAAACGGTCTGAATAATAGGAGAAGCATGAAGTGGTGTGGAAAAACATGAAGAGCCAGAAAAGGTGTGAAAAATATGAAGAGCTTCAAAAGGTGTCAAAAATATGAGGAGCACGAAACGGTCTGAAAAATAGGAGGAGTATGAAGCGATGATCAAAAATATGAGGAGCCTGAAAATGTGTGAAAAATATGAAGACCTTCAAAAGGTGTGAAATACACGGGGAGCATGAAACGGTCTGAATAATAGGAGAAGCATGAAGTGGTGTGGAAAAACATGAAGAGCCTGAAAAGGTGTGAAAAATATGAAGAGCTTCAAAAGGTGTGAAATACATGAGGATCATGAAACGGTCTGAAAAATAGGAGAGCATGAAACGGTGTTCAAAAAGAGGAAGAACCTGAAAATTTGTGAAAAATATCACAGCTTCAAAAGGTGTCAAAAATATGAGGAGAATGAAAGCGTCTCAAAAATAGGAGGAGCATGAAGCTGTGTTGAAAAACATGAAGAGCCTGAAAAGGTTTGAAAAATATGAAGAGCTTCTAAAGGTATGAAAAATATGAGGAGCATGAAACGGTCTGAAAAATAGGAGGAGCATGAAGTGGTGTTGAAAAACATGAAGACCCTGAAGGTGTGAAAAATATGAAGAGCTTCAAAAGGTGTCAAAAATACGAGGAGCATGAAACGGTCTGAAAAATAGGAGGATCATGAAGCGGGGTTCAAAAATATGGAAAACCTGAAAAGGTGTGAAAAATATGAAGAGTTTCAAAAAGTGTCAAAAATATGAGGAGCAAGAAACGGTCTGAAATATAGGAGGAGCATGAAGCGGTGTTCAAAAACATGAAGAGCCTGAAAAGGTGTGAAAAATATGAAGAGCTTCAAAAGGTGTGAAATTCATGAGGAGCATGAAACGGGCTGAAAAATAGGAGAAGCATGAAGTGGTGTGGAAAAACATGAAGAGCCTGAAAAGGTGTGAAAAATACGAAGAGCTTCAAAAGGTGTGAAATACATGAGGAGCATGAAACTCTCTGAAAATAAGAGGATCATGAAGCGGGGTTCAAAAACATGAGGAGCCTGAAAATTTGTGAAAAATATGAAACGCTTCAAAAGCTGTCAAAATGAGATGAGCATGAGAAGTTCTTAAAAATAGGAGGATCATAAAACGGTGCTGAAAAACATGAAGAGCCTGAAAATGTGTGAAAATATGAAGAGCTTCAAAAGGTGTCAAATATGAGATGAGCATGAAACGGTCTGAAAAATAAGAGGAGCATGAAGCGGTGTTCAAAAACATGAAGAGCCTGAAATGGTGTGAAAAATATGAAGAGCTTAAAAATGTGTCAAAAATATGAGGAGCATGAAACGGTCTGTAAAATAGGAGGAGCATGAAGTGGTGTTGAAAAAAATGAAAAGCCTGAAAAGGTGTGAAATATATGAAGAGCTTCAAAAGGTGTCAAAAATATGAGGAGAATGAAATGGTCTGCAAAATAGGAGAAGCATGAAATGGTGTTCAAAAACATGAGGAGCCTGAAAAGGTGTGAAAAACAAGAAGAGCCTGAAAAGGTGTGAAAAATATGAAGAGCTTCAAAAGGTGTCAAAAATTGAGGAGCATGAAACGGTCTGAAAAATAGGAGGAGCATGAAGCGGTGTTGAAAAACTTGAAGAGCCTGAAAACGTGTGAAAAATATGAAGAGCATCAAAAGGTGTGAAAAATATGAAGAGCTTCAAAAGGTGTAAAAAATGAGATGAGCAATAAACGGTCTGAAAAATAGGAGGAGCATGAAGTGGTGTTGAAAAAAATGAAGAGCCTGAAAATGTGTGAAACATATGAAGAGCTTCAAAAGGTGTCAAAATTATGAGGAGCATTAAACGGCCTGAAAAATTGGAGGAGCATGAAGCGGTGTTCAAAAATATGAAGAGCCTGAAAAGGTGTGAAAAATATGGAGCGCTTCAAAAGGTGTCAAAAATATGAGTAGCATGAAACGGTCTGAAAAATAGGAGGAGCATGAAACGGTGATCAAAAACATGAAGAGCCGGAAAAGGTGTGAAAAATATGAAGAGCTTCAAAAGGTGTGAAATACATGAGGAGTTTGAAACGGGCTGAAAAATAGGAGAAGCATGAAGTGGTGTGGAAAAATATGAAGAGCCTGAAAAGGTGTGGAAAATATGAAGAGCTTCAAAAGGTGTGAAATACATGAGGAGCATGAAACTCTCTGAAAAATAGAAGGAGCCTGAAGCGGTGTTCAAAAACATGAAGAGCCTGAAAAGGTGTGAAATATATGAAGAGCTTCAAAAGGTGTCAAAAATGAGATGAGCATGAAACGGTGTGAAAAATAGGAGGAGCATGAAGCGGTTTTGAAAAAAATGAAGAGGCTGAAAAGGTGTGAAATATATGAAGAGCTTCAAGAGGTGTCAAAAATATGAAGAGCATGAAATGGTCTGAAAAATAGGAGGGTCATGAAGCGGTGTTCAAAAACGTGAAGAGCCTGAAAAGGTGTGAAAAATATGAAGAGCTTCAAAAGGTGTCAAAAATATGAGGAGCATGAAACGGTCTGAAAAATAGGAGGTGCATGAAATGCTGATCAAACACATGAAGGGCCAGAAAAGTTTTGAAAAATATAAAGAGCTTCAAAAGGTGTGAAATACATTTGGACATGAAACGGTCTGAAAAATAGGAGGAGCATGACGCGGTTTTCAAATACATGAAGAGCCTGAAAAGTGTGAAAAATATGAAGAGCTTCAAAAGGTGTCAAAAATATGAGGAGCATGAAACGGTCTGAAAAATAGGAGGAGCATGAAGCTGTGTTGAAAAACAAGAAGAGCCTGAAAAGGTGTGAAATATATGAATAGCTTCAAAAGGTGTAACAAATATGAGGACCATGAAACAGTTTGAAAAATAGGAATAGCATGAAACGGTGTTCAAAAACATGAAGAGCCTGAAAAGGTGTGAAAAATATGAAGAGCTTCAAAACGTGTCAAATATATGAGGAGCATGAAACGGTCTGAAAAATAGGAGGAGCATGAAGTGGTGTTGAAAAACATGAAGAGCCTGAAATGGTGTGATATACATGAAGAGCTTCAAAATGTGTGAAAAATATGAGGAACTTCAAAAAGTGTCAAAAATATGAGGAGCAAGAAACGGTCTGAAAAATAGGAGTAGCATGAAGCGGTGTTGAAAAACATGAAGAGCCTGAAAAGGTGTGACATATATGAATAGCTTCAAAAGGTGTAACAAATATGAGGACCATGAAACGGTTTGAAAAATAGGAAGAGCACGAAACGGTGTTGAAAAACATGAAGAGCCTGAAAAGGTGTGGAAAATATGAAGAGCTTCAAAAGGTGTCAAAAATATGAGGATGATAAAACCGTCTGAAAAATAGGACGAGCATGAAGCGGTGTTGAAAAACATGAAGAGCCTGAAAGGGTGTGAAAAATATGAAGAGCTTGAAACGGTCTGAAAGATAGGAGGATCAAGAAACGGTGTTGAAAAACATGAAGAGCCTGAATACGTGTAAAATATGAAGAGCTACAAAAGGTGTCAAAAATATGAGGAGCATGAAACGGTCTGTAAAATAGGAGGAGGTTGAAGCTGTGTTGAAAAACAAGAAGAGACTGAAAAAATGTGGAAAGTATGAAGAGCTTCAAAAGGTGTGAAAAATATGAAGAGCTTCAAAAGGTGTCAAAAATGAGATGAGCATGAAACGGTCTGAAAAATAGGACGAGCATGAAGTGGTGTTGAAAAAAAGGAAGAGCCTGAAAAGATGTGAAAAATATGAAGAGCTTCAAAAGGTGTCAAAAATAGGAGGAGAATGAAACGGTTTGAAACATAGGTGGAGCATGAAGGGGTGTTCAAAAATATGAAAGCCTGAAAAGGTGTGAAAAATATGAAGAGCTTCAAAAGGTGTCAAAAATATGAGGAGCATGAAATGGTCTGAAAAATAGGAGGAGCATGAAATGCTGATCAAACACATGAAGGGCCTGAAAAGTTTTGAAAAATATAAAGAGCTTCAAAAGGTGGGAAATACATTTGGACATGAAACGGTCTGAAAAATAGGAGGAGCATGAGGCGGTTTTCAAATACATGAAGGGCCTGAAAATTGTGAAAAATATGAAGAGCTTCAAAAGGTGTCAAATATATGAGGAGAATGAAACGGTCTGAAAAATAGGAGGAGCATGAAGTGGTGTTGAAAAACATGAAGAGCCTAAAATGGTGTGAAATATATGAAGAGCTTCAAAATGTGTGAAAAATATGAGGAGCTTCAAAAAGTGTCAAAATTATGAGGAGCAAGAAACGGTCTGAAAAATACGAGGAGCATGAAGAGGTGTGGAAGAAAATGAAGAGCCTGAAAAGGTGTGAAAAATATGAATAGTTTCTAAAGGTGTCAAAAATATGAGGAGCATGAAGGTCTGAAAAATAGGAAGAGCATGAAGTGGTGTTGAAAAACATGAAGAGCCTGAAAAGTGTGAAAAATATGAAGAGCTTCAAAAGGTGTCAAAAATATGAAGATCATGAAACGGTCTGAAAAATAGGAGGAGCATGAAGCGGTGTTGAAAAACATGAAGAGCCTGAACACGTGTGAAAAAATATGAAGAGCTTCAAAAGGTGTGAAGAATATGAAGAGCTTCAAAAGGTGTCAAAAATGAGATGAGCATGAAACGGTCTGAAAAATAGGAGGAGCATGAAGTGGTGTTGAAAAAGAAAGAAGAGCCTGAAAAGCTGTGAAATATATGAAGAGCTTCAAAAGGTGTCAAAAATATGAGGAGCATGAAACGGTCTGAAATATAGGAGGAGCATGAGGCGGTGTTGAAAAACATGAAGAGTCTGAAAAGGTGTGAAAAATATGAAGAGCTTCTAAAGGTGTAACAAATATGAGGACCATAAAACGGTTTGAAAAATAGGAAGAGCATGAAACGGTGTTCAAAAACATGAAGAGCCTGAATACGTGTAAAATATGAAGAGCTTCAAAAGGTGTGAAAAATATGAAGACATTAAAGGTGTCAAAATTATGAGGAGCAAGAAACGGTCTGAAAATAGGAAGAGCATGATACGGTGTTGAAAATCATGAAGAGCCTGAAAAGGTGTGAAAAATATGAAGAGCTTCAAAAGTTGTGAAAAATATGAAGAGCTTCAAATGGTCTGAAAAATAGGAGGATCAAGAAACGGTGTTGAAAAACATGAAGAGCCTGAATACGTGTAAAATATGAAGTGCTACAAAAGGTGTCAAAAATATGAGGAGCGTGAAACGGTCTGAAAAATAGGAGAAGCATGAAGTGGTGTTGAAAAACATGAAGAGCTTGAAAAAGTGTGAAATATATGAAGAGCTTCAAAAGGTGTGAAAAATATGAAGAGCTTCAAAAGGTGTCAAAAATATGAGGAGCATGAAACGGTCTGAAAAATAGGAAGAGCATGAAGCGGTGTTCAAAAATATGAAGAGACTGAAAATTTGTGAAAACTATGAAGCGCTTCAGAAGGTGTCAAAAATGAGATGAGCATGAAACGGTCTGAAAAATAGGAGGAGCATGAAGTGGTGTTGAAAAACATTAAGAGCCTGAAAATGTGTGAAATATCTGAAGAGCTTCAAAAGATTTCAGAAATGAGAGGAGCATGAAACGGTCTGAAAAATAGGAGGAGCATAAAGCGGTGTTGAAAAACATGAAGAGCCTGAAAAGGTGTGAAAAATATGAATAGTTTCAAAAGATGTGAAAAATATGAAGAACTTCAAAAGCTGTCAAAAACGAGATGAGCATGAAACGGTCTGAGAAATAGGAGGAGCAGGAAACCGTGTTCAAAAACATGAAGAGCCAGAAAAGGTGTGAAAAATATGAAGAGCTTCAAAAGGTGTTAAAAATAGGAGGAACATGAAGCGGTGTTCAAAAACATGAAGAGCCTGAAAAGTGTAAAAAATATGAAGAGCTTCAAAAGGTGTCAAAAATATGAGGAGCATGAAACGGTCTGTAAAATAGGAGGAGAATGAAGCTGTGTTGAAAAACAAGAAGAGACTGAAAAGGTGTGAAATATATGAATAGCTTCAAAAGGTGTCAAAAATATGAGGAGCATGAAACAGTTTGAAAAATAGGAATAGCATGAAACGGTGTTCAAAAACATGAAGAGGCTGAAAAGGTGTGAAAACATATGAGGAGCTTCAAAAAGTGTCAAAAATATGAGGAGCAAGAAACGGTCTGAAAAATATGAGGAGCATGAAGAGATGTTGAAGAAAATGAAGAGCCTGAAAAGGTGTGAAAAATATGAAGAGCTTCAAAAGGTGTGAAATACATGAAGAGCATGTAACTCTCTGAAAAATAGGAGGAGCATGAAGCGGTGCTCAAAAACATGAAGAGCCTGAAAAGTTGTGAAAAATATGAAGAGCTTCAAAAGGTGTCAAAAATATGAGGAGCATAAAACGGTCTGAAAAATAGGAGGAGCATGAAGCGGAGTTCAAATACATGAAGAGCCTGAAATGCTGTGAAAAATATGAAGAGCTTCAAAAGGTGTCAAAAATATGAGGAGCATGAAACGGTCTGAAAAATAGGAGGAGCATGAAGCGGTGTTCAATTACATGAAGAGATTGAAAAGTTGTGAAAAATATGAAGAGCTTCAAAAGTTGTGAAAAATATGAAGATCTTCTAAAGGTGTCAAAAATATGAGGAGCATGAAACGATCTGAAAAATAGGAGAGGCATGAAGTTGTGTTGAAAAACATGAAGAGCCTGAAAAGTTGTGAAATATATGAATAGCTTCAAAAGGTGTAACAAATATGAGGACCAAGAAACGGTTTGAAAAATAGGAAGAGCATGAAACGGTGTTCAAAAACATGAAGAGCCTGAAAAGGTGTGAAAAATATGAAGAGCTTCAAAAGGTGTCAAAAATATGAAGAGCATGAAACGGTCTGAAAAATAGGAGGATCATGAAGCGGTGTTCAAAAACATGAAGAGCTTGAAAAGGTGTGAAAAATATGAAGAGCTTCAAAAGGTGTCAAAAATATGAGGAGCATGAAACGGTCTGAAAAATAGGAGGAGCATGAAGATGTGCTCAAAAACATGAAGAGCCTGAAAATTTGTGAAAAATATGAAGAGCTTCAAAAGGTGTCAAAAATATGAGGAGGATAAAACGGTCTGAAAAATAGGAGGAGCATGAAGCGGAGTTCAAATACATGAAGAGCCTGAAATGCTGTGAAAAAGATGAAGAGCTTCAAAAGGTGTAACAAATATGAGGACCATGAAACAGTTTGAAAAATAGTAATAGCATGAAACGGTGTTCAAAATATGAAGAGCCTGAAAAGGTGTGAAATATATGAAGAGCTTCAAAATGTGTGAAAAATATGAGGAGCTTCAAAAAGTGTCAAAAATATGAGGAGTAAGAAACGGTCTGAAAAATACGAGGAGCATGAAGAGGTGTTGAAGAAAATGAAGAGCCTGAAAAGGTGTGAAATATATGAAGAGCTTCAAAAGGTGTCAAAAATATGAGGAGCATGAAACGGTCTGAAAAATAGGAGAAGCATGAAGTGGTGTGGAAAAAGATGAAGAGCCTGAAAAGGTGTGAGAAATATGAAGAGCTTCAAAATGTGTCAAAAATATGAGGAGCATGATACGGTCTGAAAAATAGGATTAGCATGAAAAGGTGTTCAGAAACATGAAAAGCCTGAGAAGGTGTGAAAAATATTAAGAGCTTCAAAAGTAGTCAAAAATATGAGGAGCATGAAATGGTCTGAAAAACAGGAGGAGCATGAAACCATGTTGAAAAACATGAAGAGCCTAAAAATGTGTGAAAAATATGAAGAGCTTCAAAAAGTGTCAAATGTATAAGGAGCATGAAACGGTCTGAAAAATAGGAGGAGCATGAAACGGTGTTAAAAACATGAAGAGTCTGAAAAGGTGTGAAAAATATTAAGAGCTTCAAAAGTAGTCAAAAATATGAGGAGCTTGAAACGGTGTTGAAAAACATGAAAAGCCTGAAAAGCTGCGAAAAATATAAAGAGCTTCAAAAGGTGTCAAATATATCAGGAGCATGAAGCGGTGTTGAAAAGCATGAAGAGCATTAAAAGTGTGAAAAATATCAAGAGGTTCAAAAGCTGTCAAAAATATGAGGAGCAAGAAACGGTCTGAAAAATAGGAGGAGCAGGAAACGGTGTTGAAAAACATGAAGAGAATGAAAAGGCGTGAAAAATATGAAGAGCATCAAAAGGTGTCAAAAATATGAGTAGCATGAAACGGTCTGAAAAACAGGAGGAGAATGAAAACGTGTTGAAAAATATTAACAGCATGAAAAGGAGTGAAAAATATGAAAATATTCAAAATGTGTCAAAAAAAAAGAGGAGCATGAAACTCTCTGAAAATTAGGAGGAGCATGAAACGTTGTTGAATTACTTGAAGAGCCTGAAAAGGTGTTAAAAATATGAAGAGCTTCAAAAGGTTTCAAAAATATGAGGAGCGTGAAACGGTCTGAAAAATAGGATTAGCATGAAACGGTGTTCAGAAACATGAAAAGCCTGAGAAGGTGTGAAAAATATGAAGAGCTTAAAAAGGTGTCAAAAATATGAGGAGCATGAAATGGTGTTGAAAAACATGAAGAGCCTGAAAAGTTGTGAAAAATACGAAGAGCTTCAAAAGGTGTGAAAAATATGAGGAGCATGAAACGGTCTGAAAAACAGGAGGAGCATGAAACGGTGGTAAAAAACATGAAAAGCATGAAAATGTGTGAAAAATATGAAGAGCTTCAAAAGGTGTCAAAACATGAGGAGCATGAAACGGTCTTAAAAATAGGAGGAGCATGAGACGGTGTAAAAACATGAAGAAGCTGAAAACGTTGGAAACATATGAAGAGCTTCAAAGGTGTCAAATATATGAGGAGCATGAAACGGTCTGAAAAATAGGAGGAGCCTGAAACGGTGTTGAAAAACATGAAGAGCCTGAAAAGGTGTAAGAAATATGAAGAGTTGCAAAAGTTGTCAAAAATATGAGAAGCATGAAACGGTCTGAAAAATATGAGGACCATGAAACGGTCTAAAAAACAGACGATCATGAAACGATGTTGAAAAACAAGAAGAGATTCAAAAGGTGTCAAAAATATGAGGAGCCTGAAACCATCTGAAACATAGGAGGAGCATGAAACGGTGTTGTAAAACACGAAGAGCATGAAAAGGTGTGAAAAATATGAAGAGCTTCAAAAGGTGTCAAAAATATGAGGAGCATGAAAGTGTCTGAAAAACAGGAGGAGCATGACACCATGTTGAAAAATATGAAGAGCATGAAAATGTGTGAGAAATATGAAAAGCTTGAAAAGGTTTCAAAAAAATGAGGAGGATGAAAACGTCTGAAAAATAGGAGGAGCATGAATCGTTGTTGAAAACTTGAAGAGCCTGAAAAGGAGTTAAAAATATGAAGAGCTTCAAAAGGTGTCAAAAATATGAGGAGCTTGAAATGGTCTGAAAAATAGGAGGAGGATGAAGCCTTGTTTAAATACATGAAGAGACTGAAAAGGTTTGAAATATATGAAGAGCATCAAAAGCAGTCAAAAATATGAGGAGCATGAAACGGTCTGAAAAATAGGAGGAGCATGAAGCTGTGTTGCAAAACATGAAGAGCCTGAAAAGGTGTGAAAAATATGAAAAGCTTTAAAAGGTGTCAAAAAAAAGAGTAGCATGAAAAGGTCTGAAAAATAGGCGGAGCATGAAGCGGTGTTGAAAAACATGAAGAGCCTGAAAAGGTGTGAAATATATGAAGAGCTTCAAAAGGTGTCAAAAATATGAGGAGCATTAAACGGTCTGAAAAACAGGAGGAGCATGAAGCAGTGTTGAAAAACATGAAAACCTGAAAAGATGTGAAAAATATGAACACCTTCAAAAGGTGTCAAATATATGAGGAGCAAGAAACGGTCTGAAAAATAGGAGGAGCATGAAGCTGTGCTCAAAAACATGAAGAGCCTGAAAAGGTGTGAAAAATATGAAGAGCTTCAAAAGGTGTGAAAATTATGAGGAGCATGAAACGGTCTGAAAAATAGGAGCTGGATGGAGCTGTGCTCAAATACATGAAGAGCCTGAAAAGGTGTGAAAAATATGAAGAGCTTCAAAAGGTGTCAAAAATATGAGGAGCATGAAACGGTCTGAAAAATATGAGGAGCATGAAGCGGTGTTGAAAATCATGAAGAGCCTGAAAAGGTGTGAAAAATATGAAGAGCTTCAAAAGGGGTCAAAAATATGAGGAGCATGATACGTTCTCAAAAATAGGAGGAGCATGAATCAGTGATCAAAAACATGAAGAGCTTCAAAAGGTGTGAAAATTATGAAGAGTTTCAAAACGTTCAAAAATATGAGGAGCATGAAACGGTCTGAAAATTAGGAGGAACATGAAGCGGTGTTCAAAAACATGAAGAGCTTCAAAAGGTGTGAAAAATATGAAGAGTTTCAAAATTGTGAAAAATATGAAGAGCTTCAAAAGGTGTGAAAAATATGAACAGCTTCAAAAGGTATCAAAAATGAGACGAGCATGAAACGGTCTGAAAAATAGGAGGAGAATGAAGCGGTGTTGAAAATCATGAAGAGCCTGAAAAGGTGTGAAAAATGTGAAGAGCTTCAAAAGGTGTCAAAATTATGAGGAGAATGAAACGGTCTGCAAAATAGGAGGAGCATGAAATGGTGTTCAAAAACATGAAGAGCATGAAAAGGTGTGAAAAATATGAAAAGCTTCAAAAGGTGTCAAATATATATGGAGCATGAAAAAGTCTAAAATTAGGAGGAGCATGAAGCGGTGTTCAAAAATATGAAGAGCCTGAAAAGGTGTGAAATTTATGAAGAGCTTCAAAAGGTGTCAAAAATATGAGGAGCATGATACGGTTTGAAAAATAGGAGGAGCATGAAGCGGTGTTGAAAAACATGAAGAGCCTGAAATCGTGTTAAAAATATGAAGAGCTTCAAAAGGTGTGAAAAATATGAAGAGCTTCAAAAGGTGTCAAATATTAGATGAGCATGAAACGATCTGAAAAACAGGAGGAGCATGAATCGGTGTTGAAAAACATGAAGAGCCTGAAAAAGTGAAAAATATGAAGAGTTTCTATAGGTGTCAAAAATATGAGGAGCATGAAACGGTCTGAAAACTAGGAGGAGCATGAAGTGGTGTTGAGAAACATGAAGAGTCTGAAAAGGTGTGAAAAATATGAAGAGCTTCAAAAGGTGTGAAATACATGGGGAGCATGAAACGGGCTGAAAAAAAGGAGAAACATGAAGTGGTGTGGAAAAACATGAAGAGCCTTAAAAGGTGTGAAAAATATGAAAAGCTTCAAAAGGTGTGAAATACATGAAGAATGAAATTCTCTGAAAAATAGAAGGAGCATGAAGTGGTGTTCAAAAACATGAAGAGCCAGAAAAGGTGTGAAAAATATGAAGAGCTTCAAAATGTGTCAAAAATACGAGGAGCTTGAAACAGTCTGAAAAATAGGAGGAGCATGAAGCGGTGTTCAAAAACATGAAGATCCTGAAAAGGTGTGCAAAATATGAATAGCTTCAAAAGTTGTAAAAAATATGAGGAGCATGAAACGGTCTGAAAAATAGGAGGAGCATGAAGTGGTGTTGAAAATCATGAAGAGCCTGAAAAGGTGTGAAAAATATGAAGAGCTTCAAAAGGTGTCAAAAATATGAGGAGCATGAAACGGTGTGAAAAATAGGTGGAGCAAGAAGGAGTGCTGAAAAACATGAAGAGCCTGAAAATGTGTGAAAAATATGAAGAGCTTCAAAAGGTGTCAAAAATGAGATGAGCATGAAACGGTCTGAAAAATAGGAGGAGCAAGAAGTAGTGTTGAAAAAAATGAAGAGCCTGAAAAGGTGTGAAAAATATGAAAAGCTTCAAAAGGTGTCAAAAATATGAGGAGCAAGAAACGGTCTGAAAAATAGGAGGAGCATGAAGCGGTGTTGAAAAACATGAAGAGCCTGAAAAGGTGTGAAAAATATGAAGAGCTTCAAAAGGTGTCAGAAATATGAGGAGCATGTAACAGTCTGAAGAATAGGAGGAGCATGAAGCGGTGTTGAAAAACATGAAGAGCCTGAAAAGGTGTGAAAAATATGAATAGCTTCAAAAGGTGTCAAAATTACAAGGAGCATGAAACGGTCTGAAAAAATAGGAGGAGCATGAAGCTGTGCTCAAATACATGAAGAGCCTGAAAAGGTGTGAAAAATATGAAGAGCTTGAAAATGTGTCAAAAATATGAGGAGCATGAAACGGTCTGAAAAATAGGAGGAGCATGAAGTGGTGTTGAAAAAAATGAAGAGCCTGAAAAAGGGGTGAAAATTATGAGGAGAATGAAACGGTTTGAAAAATAGGAGGAGCATGAAACGGTCTGAAAAATAGGAGGAGCATGAAGTGGTGTTAAAAAACATGAAGAGCCTGAAAAGGTGTGAAATATATGAAGGGCTTCAAAAGGTGTCAAAAATATGTGGAGCACGAAACGGTCTGAAAAATAGGAGGAGCATGAAGTGGTGTTGAAAAATATGAAGAGCTTCTAAAATTGTCAAAAATATCAGGAGCATGAAACGGTCTGAAAAATAGGAGGAGCATGAAGTGGTGTTGAAAAACATGAAGAGCCTGAAAAGGTGTGAAAAATATGAAGAGCTTCAAAAGGTGTCAAAAATATGAGGAGCATGAAACGGTGTGAAAAATAGGTGGAGCCAGAAGGAGTGTTGAAAAACATGAAGAGCCTGAAAATGTGTGAAAAATATAAAGAGCTTCAAAAGATGTGAAAAATATGAAGAGCTTCAAAAGGTGTCAAAAATGAGATGAGCAAGAAACGGTTCGAAAAATAGGAGGAGCATGAAGCGGTGTTCAAAAACATGAAGAACCTGAAAAGTTGTGAGAAATATGAAGAGCTTCAACAGGTGTCAAATATATGAGGAGCATGAAACGCTCTGAAAAAGAGGAGGAGCATGAAGGGGTGTTGAAAAACATGAAGAGCCTGAAAAGTAGTGAAAAATATGAAGAGCTTCTAAAGGTGTCAAAAATATGAGGAGCATGTAACGGTCTTAAAAATACGAGGAGCATGAAGTGATGTTGAAAAATATGAATAGCCTGAAAATGTGTGAAAGATATGAAGAGATTAAAAATGTGACAAATATATGAGGAGCATGAAACGATCTGAAAAATACGAGGAGCATGAAGCGGTGTTCAAAAATATGAAGAGCCTGAAAATGTGTGAAAAATATGAAGAGCTTCAAAAGGTGTCAAAAATATGAGGAGCATGAATCGGTCTGAAAAATAGGAAGAGCATGAAGCTCTGTTCAAAACATGAAGAGCGTGAAAATGTGTGAAAAATATGAAGAGCTTCAAAAGGTGTGAAAAATATGAGGAGCATGAAACAGCCTGAAAAATAGGAGGAGCATGAAGCGGTAATGAAAAACATGAAGAGCCTGAAAAGGTGTGAAAAATATGAAGAGCTTCAAAAGGTGTCAGAAATATGAGGAGCATGTAACAGTCTGAAAAATAGGCGGAGCATGAAGCGGTGTTGAAAAACATGAAGAGCCTGAAAAGGTGTGAAAAATATGAAGAGCTTCAAAAGGTGTCAGAAATATGAGGAGCATGAAACGGTCTGAAAAATAGGAGGAGCATGAAGTGGTGTTGAAAAAAATGAAGAGCCTGAAAATGGTGTGAAAATTATGAGGAGAATGAAACGGTCTGAAAAATAGGAGGAGCATGAAACGGTCTGAAAAATAGGAGGAGCATGAAGTGGTGTTCAAAAACATGAAGAGCCTGAAAAGGTGTGAAATATATGAAGGGCTTCAAAAGGTGTCAAATATATATGGAGCACGAAACGGTCTGAAAAATAGGAGGAGCATGAAGTGGTGTTGAAAAATATGAAGAGCTTCTAAAATGTCAAAAATATCAGGAGCATGAAACGGTCTGAAAAATAGGAGGAGCATGAAGCGGTGTTGAAAAAAATGAAGAGCCTGAAAAGGTGTGAAAAATATGAAGAGCTTCAAAAGATGTCAAAAATATGAGAAGCATGAAATGGTCTGAAAAATAGGAGGAGCATGAAGTGGTGTTGAAAATCATGAAGAGCCTGAAAAGGTGTGAAAAATATGAAGAGCTTCAAAAGGTGTAAAAAATATGAGGAGCATGATACTTTCTCAAAAATAGGAGGAGCATGAATCAGTGATCAAAAACATGAAGAGCTTCAAAAGGTGTGAAAAATATGAAGAGTTTCAAAACGTGTCAAAAATATGAGGAGCATGAAACGTTCTGAAAAATAGGAGGAGCATGAAGCGGTGTTGAAAAACATGAAGAGCCTGAAAAGGTGTGAAAAATATGAAGAGCTTCAAAAGGTGTCAAAAATATGGGAGCATGAAACGGTCTGAAAAATAGGAGGACCTTGAAGCGGTGTTGAAAAAAATGAAGAGCCTGAAAAGGTGTGAAAAATATGAAGAGCTTCAAAAGATGTCAAAAATATGAGAAGCATGAAATGGTCTGAAAAATAGGAGGAGCATGAAGTGGTGTTGAAAATCATGAAGAGCCTGAAAAGGTGTGAAAAATATGAAGAGCTTCAAAAGGTGTAAAAAATATGAGGAGCATGATACTTTCTCAAAAATAGGAGGAGCATGAATCAGTGATCAAAAACATGAAGAGCTTCAAAAGGTGTGAAAAATATGAAGAGTTTCAAAACGTGTCAAAAATATGAGGAGCATGAAACGTTCTGAAAAATAGGAGGAGCATGAAGCGGTGTTGAAAAACATGAAGAGCTTCAAAAGGTGTGAAAAATATGAACAGCTTCAAAAGGTATCAAAAATGAGACGAGCATGAAACGTTCTGAAAAATAGGAGGAGAATGAAGCGGTGTTAAAAATCATGAAGAGCCTGAAAAGGTGTGAAAAATGTGAAGAGCTTCAAAAGTTGTCAAAAATATGAGGAGAATGAAACGGTCTGCAAAATAGGAGAAGCATGAAATGGTGTTCAAAAACATGAAGAGCATGAAAAGGTGTGAAAAATATGAAAAGCTTCAAAAGGTGTCAAATATATATGGACCATGAAAAGGTCTGAAAATTAGGAGGAGCATGAAGCGGTGTTCAAAAATATGAAGAGCCTGAAAAGGTGTGAAATATATGAAGAGCTTCAAAAGGTGTCAAAAATATGAGGAGCATGATACGGTTTGAAAAATAGGAGGAGCATGAAGCGGTGTTGAAAAACATGAAGAGCCTGAAAACGTGTTAAAAATATGAAGAGCTTCAAAAGGTGTGAAAAATATGAAGAGCTTCAAAAGGTGTCAAATATTAGAAGAGCTTGAAACGATCTGAAAAATAGGAGGAGCATGATTCGGTGTTGAAAAACATGAAGATCCTGAAAAAGTTTGAAAAATATGAAGAGTTTCTATAGGTGTCAAAAATATGAGGAGCAAGAAACGGTCTGAAAAATAGGAGGAGCATGAAGCGGTGTTGAAAAACATGAAGAGCCTGAAAAGGTGTGAAAAATATGAAGAGCTTCAAAAGGTGTCAAAAATATGAGGAGCATGTAACAGTCTGAAAAATAGGAGGAGCATGAAGCGGTGTTGAAAAACATGAAGAGCCTGAAAAGGTGTGAAAAATATGAATAGCTTCAAAAGGTGTCAAAATTACAAGGAGCATGAAACGGTCTGAAAAATAGGAGGAGCATGAAGCGGTGTTCAAAAATATGAAGAGCCTTAAAAGGTGTGAAAAATATGAAGAGCTTCAAAAGGTGTCAAAAATATGAGGTGCATGAAACGGTCTGAAAAAGAGGAAGAGCATGAAGCGGTGTTCAAAAACATGAAGAGCCTTAAAAGGTGTGAAAAATATGAAGAGCTTCAAAAGGTGTCAAAAATATGAGAAGCATGAAACGGTCTGAAAAATAGGAGGAGCATGAAGTGTTGTTGAAGTAAATGAAGAGCCTGAAAAGGTGTGAAATATATGAAGAGCTTCAAAAGGTGTCAAAAATGAGAAGAGCATGAAACGGTCTGAAAAATAGGAGGAGCATGAAGTGTTGTTGAAGTAAATGAAGAGCCTGAAAAGGTGTGAAATATATGAAGAGCTTCAAAAGGTGTCAAAAATATGAGGAGAATGAAACGGTCTGAAAAATAGGAGGATCATGAAGCGGTGTTGAAAAACATGAAGAGTCTGAAAAGGTGTGAAAGATATGAAGAGTTTCTAAAGATGTCAAAAATATGAGGAGCATGAAACGGTCTGAAAAATAGGAGGAGCATGAAGTGGTGTTGAAAAACATGAAGAGCCTGAAAGGGTGTGAAAATTATGAAGAGCTTCAAAAGGTGTCAAAAATATGAGGAGCATGAAACGGTCTGAAAAATAGGAGGAGCATGAAGTGGTGTTCAAAAACATGAAGAGCCTGAAAAGGTGTGAAAAATATGACGAGCTTCAAAAGGTGTCAAAAATATGAGGAGCATGAAACGGTCTGAAAAATAGGAGGAGCAAGAAACGGTGATCAAAAACCTGAAGAGCCTGAAAAGGTGTGAAAAATATGACGAGCTTCAAAAGGTGTGAAAAACATGAGGAGCATGAAATGGGCTGAAAAATAGGAGAAGCATGAAGTGGTGTTGAAAAACATGAAGAGCCTGAAAAAGTGTGATAAATATGAAGAGCTTCAGAAGGTGTGAATAATATGAAGAGCTTCAACAGGTGTCAAAAATTAGATGAGCATGAAACGGTCGAAAAATTGGAGGAGCAAGAAGTAGTGTTGAAAAAAATGAAGAGCCTGAAAAGGTGTGAAAAATATGATAAGCTTCAAAAGGTGTCAAAAATATGAGGAGCATGAAACGGTCCGAAAAATAGGTGGAGCATGAAGCGGTGTTGAAAAATATGAAGAGCCTGGAAAGTTGTGCAAAATATGAAGAGCTTCAAAAGGTGTGAAATATATAAAGAGCTTCAATATGTGTCAAAAATGATTTGAGCATGAAACGGTCTGAAAAATAGGAGGAGCATGAAACGGTGATCAAAAACATGAAGAGCCTGAAAAGGTGTGAAAAATATGAAGAGCTTCAAAAGGTGTGAAATACATGAGGAGCATGAAACGTGCTGAAAAATAGGAGAAGCATGAAGGGGTGTGGAAAAACATGAAGAGCCTGAAAAGGTTTGAAAAATATGAAGAGCTTCAAAATGGGTGAAATACATGAGGAGCATGAAACACTCTGAAAAATAGAAATAGCATGAAGCGGTGTTGTAAAACATGAAGAGCCTCAAAACGTGTGAAAATATGAAGAGCTTCAAAAATATGAAAAATATGAAGAGCTTCAAAAGGTGTGAAAAATTTGAAGAGCTTCAAAATGTGTCAAAATGAGATGAGCATGAAACGGTCTGAAAAATAGGAGGAGCATGAAGCGGTGTTGAAAATCATAAAGAGCCTGAAAAGGTGTGAAATATATGAAGAGCTTCAAAAGATGTGAAAAATTTGAAGAGCTTCAAAAGGTGTCAAAATGAGATGAGCATGAAACGGTATGAAAAATAGGAGGAGCATGAAGTGGTGTTGAAAAACATGAAGAGCCTGAAAGGGTGTGAAAATTATGAAGAGCTTCAAAAGGTGTCAAAAATATGAGGAGCATGAAACGGTCTGAAAAATAGGAGGAGCATGAAGCGGTGTTCAAAAACATGAAGAGCCTGAAAAGGTGTGAAAAATATGACGAGCTTCAAAAGGTGTCAAAAATATGAGGAGCATGAAACGGTCTGAAAAATAGGAGGAGCAAGAAACGGTGATCAAACACCTGAAGAGCCTGAAAAGGTGTGAAAAATATGACGAGCTTCAAAAGGTGTGAAAAACATGCGGAGCATGAAACGGGCTGAAAAATAGGAGAAGCATGAAGTGGTGTTGAAAAACATGAAGAGCCTGAAAAAGTGTGATAAATATGAAGAGCTTCAGAAGGTGTGAAAAATATGAAGAGCTTCAACAGGTGTCAAAAATTAGATGAGCATGAAACGGTCGGAAAATTGGAGGAGCAAGAAGTAATGTTGAAAAAAATGAAGAGCCTGAAAAGGTGTGAAAAATATGATAAGCTTCAAAAGGTGTCAAAAATATGAGGAGCATGAAACGGTCTGAAAAATAGGTGGAGCATGAAGCGGTGTTGAAAAATATGAAGAGCCTGGAAAGGTGTGCACAATATGAAGAGCTTCAAAAGGTGTGAAATATGAAGAGCTTCAATATGTGTCAAAAATGATTTGAGCATGAAACGGTCTGAAAAATAGGAGGAGCATGAAACGGTGATCAAAAACATGACGAGCCTGAAAAGGTGTGAAAAATATGAAGAGCTTCAAAAGCTGTGAAAAATATGAGGAGCACGAAATGGTCTGAAAAATAAGAGGAGCATGAAGCCTTGTTAAAAAACATGAAGAGCCTGAAAAGGTGTAGAAAATATGAAGAGCTTCAAAAGGTGTCAAAAATATGAGGAACAGGAAACGGTCTGAAATATAGGAGGAGCATGAAGTGGGGTTGAAAATCATGAAGAGCCTGAAAAGGTGTGTAAAATATGAAGAGCTTCAAAAGGAGTGAAATACATGAGGAGCATGAAACCGTCTGAATTATAGGAGGAGCATGAAGCGATATTCATAAACAGGAAGAGCCTGAAAAGGTGTGAAATATATGAAGAGTTCAAAATGTGTGAAAAATATGAAGAGCTTCAAAGGCTGTCAAAAATGAGATGAGCATGAAACGGTCTGAAAAATAAGAGGAGCATGAAGCGGTGTTGAAAAACATGAAGAGCCTGAAAGGGTGTAACAAATATGAAGAGCTTCAGAAGGTGTCAAAAATGAGATGAGCATGAAACGGTCTGAAAAATAGGAGGAGCATGAAGCCGTGTTGAAAAACATGAAGAGCCTGAAAGGGTGTAACAAATATGAAGAGCTTCAGAAGGTGTCAAAAATGAGATGAGCATGAAACGGTCTGAAATATAGGAGGAGCATGAAGTGGTGTTGAAAAACATGAAGAGCCTGAAAAAGTGTGAAATATATGAAGAGCTTCAAAAGGTGTGAAGTACATGAGGAGAATGAAACCGTCTGAAAAATAGGAGGAGCATGAAGCGGTGTTCCAATACATGAAGAGCCTGAAAAGGTGTGAAATATATGAAGAGATTCAAAAGGTGTCAAAAATATGAGGAGCATGAAACGGTCTGAAAAATAGGAGGAGCATGAAGCCGTGTTGAAAAACATGAAGAGCCTGAAAGGGTGTAACAAATATGAAGAGCTTCAGAAGGTGTCAAAAATGAGATGAGCATGAAACGGTCTGAAAAATAGGAGGAGCATGAAGTGGTGTTGAAAAACATGAAGAGCCTGAAAAAGTGTGAAATATATGAAGAGCTTCAAAAGGTGTGAAGTACATGAGGAGAATGAAACCGTCTGAAAAATAGGAGGAGCATGAAGCGATGTTCCAATACATGAAGAGCCTGAAAAGGTGTGAAATATATGAAGAGATTCAAAAGGTGTCAAAAATATGAGGAGCATGAAACGGTCTGAAAAATAGGAGGAGCATGAAGTGGTGTTGAAAAACATGAAGAGCCTGAAAAAGTGTGAAATATATGAAGAGCTTCAAAAGCTGTGAAAAATATGAGGAGCACGAAATGGTCTGAAAAATAAGAGGAGCATGAAGCCGTGTTGAAAAACATGAAGAGCCTGAAAAGGTGTAGAAAATATGAAGAGCTTCAAAAGGTGTCAAAAATATGAGGAACATGAAACGGTCTGAAATATAGGAGGAGCATGAAGTGGGGTTGAAAATCATGAAGAGCCTGAAAAGGTGTGTAAAATATGAAGAGCTTCAAAAGGAGTGAAATACATGAGGAGCATGAAACCGTCTGAATTATAGGAGGAGCATGAAGCGATGTTCATAAACATGAAGAGCCTGAAAAGGTGTGAAATATATGAAGAGCTTCAAAAGGTGTGAAAAATATGAAGAGCTTCAAAGGCTGTCAAAAATGAGATGAGCATGAAACGGTCTGAAAAATAGGAGGAGTGTGAAGCGGTGTTGAAAAACATGAAGAGACTTAAAACGTGTGAAATATATGAAGAGCTTCAAAAAGTGTGAAAAATATGAAGAGCTTCAAAAGGTGTGAAAAATATGAGGATCATGAAACGGTCTGAAAAATAGGAGGAGCATTAAGCCGTGTTGAAAAACATGAAGAGCCTGAAAGGGTGTAACAAATATGAAGAGCTTCAGAAGGTGTCAAAAATGAGATGAGCATGAAACGGTCTGAAAAATCGGAGGAGCATGAAGTGGGGTTGAAAATCATGAAGAGCCTGAAAAGGTGTGTAAAATATGAAGAGCTTCAAAAGGAGTGAAATACATGAGGAGCATGAAACCGTCTGAATTATAGGAGGAGCATGAAACGGTGTTCAAAAACATGAATAGCCTGAAAAGGTGTGAAAAATATGAAGAGCTACAAAAGGTGTGAAAAATATGAACAGCTTCAAAGGTGTGAAAAATATGAAGAGCTTCAAAAGGTGTGAAATACATGAGGAGCATGAAACGGTCAGAAAAATAGGAGGAGCATGAAGCGGTGTTGAAAAACATGAAGAACCTGAAAAGGTGTTAAAAATATGAAGAGCTTCAAAAGGTGTCAAAAATATGAGGAGCATGTAACGGTCTGAAAAATAGGAGGAGCATGAAACGGGTTTGAAAATCACGAAGAGCCTGAAAAGGTGTGAAAAATATGAAGAGCTTCAAAAGGTGTGAAATACATGAGGATCATGAAACTGTCTGAAAAATAGGAGGTGCATGAAGTGGTGTTCAAAATCATGAAGAGCCTGAAAACGTGTGAAAAATATGAAGAGCTTCAAAAATGTGAAAAATATGAAGAACTTCAAAAGGTGTGAAATATATGAGGAGCTTCAAAAGGTGACAAAAAAATGAAGAACATGAAACGGTCTGAAAATAGGAGGAGCATGAAACGGTGTTCAAAACATGAAGAGCCTTAAAAGGTGTGAAAAATATGAAGAACTTTAAAAGGTGTCAAGAATATGAGGAGCATGAAACGTTCTGAAAAATAGGAGGAGCATGAAAAGGTGTTCAAGAACATGAAGAGCCTGAAATGGTGTGAAAAATACAAAGAGCTTCAAAAGCTGTGAAATACATGTGGAGCATGAAATGGTCTGAAAAATAGGAGGAGCATGAAACGGGTTTGAAAATCACGAAGAGCCTGAAAAGGTGTGAAAAATATGAAGAGCTTCAAAAGGTGTGAAATACATGAGGATCATGAAACTGTCTGAAAAATAGGAGGTGCATGAAGTGGTGTTCAAAATCATGAAGAGCCTGAAAACGTGTGAAAAATATGAAGAGCTTCAAAAATGTGAAAAATATGAAGAACTTCAAAAGGTGTGAAATATATGAGGAGCTTCAAAAGGTGACAAAAAAATGAAGAACATGAAACGGTCTGAAAATAGGAGGAGCATGAAACGGTGTTCAAAACATGAAGAGCCTTAAAAGGTGTGAAAAATATGAAGAACTTTAAAAGGTGTCAAGAATATGAGGAGCATGAAACGTTCTGAAAAATAGGAGGAGCATGAAAAGGTGTTCAAGAACATGAAGAGCCTGAAATGGTGTGAAAAATACAAAGAGCTTCAAAAGCTGTGAAATACATGCGGAGCATGAAATGGTCTGAAAAATAGGAGGAGCATGAAAAGCTGTTCAAAAACATGAAGAGCCTGAAAAGGTGTTAAAAATATGAACAGCTTCAAAAGGTGTGAAAAATATGAAGAGCTTCAAAGGGTGTCAAAAATGAGATAAGCATGAAACGGTCTGAAAAATCGGAGGAGCATGAAGTGGGGTTGAAAATCATGAAGAGCCTGAAAAGGTGTGTAAAATATGAAGAGCTTCAAAAGGAGTGAAATACATGAGGAGCATGAAACCGTCTGAATTATAGGACGAGCATGAAACGGTGTTCAAAAACATGAATAGCCTGAAAAGGTGTGAAAAATATGAAGAGTTTCAAAAGGTGTGAAATACATGAGGAGCATGATAACGTCTGAAAAATAGGAGGAGCATGAAGTTGTGTTGAAAAACATAAAGAGCCTGAAAAGGTGTGAAAAATGTGAAGAGTTTCAAAAGGTGTGAAAAATATGAGGAGCATGAAACGGTCTGAAAAAGAGGAGGAGCCTGAAGCGGTGTTAAAAAACATGAAGAGCCTGAAAAGGTGTGAAAAATATGAAGAGCTTCAAAAGGTGTCAAAAATATGAGGAGCATGAAACGGTCTGAAAAACAGGAGGAGCATGAAGCGGTGTTGAAAAACATGAAGAGCCTGAAACGGTGGAAAAATATGAAGAGTTTCAAAAGATGTAAATAATATGAAGAGCTTCCAAAGGTGTCAAAAATAAGATGAGCATGAAACGGTCTGAAAATAAGAAGGAGCATGAAGTGGTGTTCAGAACCATGAAGAGCCTGAAAAGGTGTGAAAAATATGAAGAGCTTCAAAACGTGTCCAAAATATGAGGAGCATGAAACGGTCTGATAAATAGGAAGACCATGAAGCGAAGGTCAAAAACCTGAAGAGCCTGAAAAGGTGTGAAAAATATGAAGAGCTTCAAAAGGTGTGAAAAATATGAGGAGCATGAAACGGTCTGAAATATAGGAGGAGGATGAAGCGGTGTTCTAAACCATGAAGAGCCTGAAAAGGTGTGAGAAATATGAAGAGCTTTAAAAGGTGTCAAAATATGAGGAACATGAAACGTTCTTAAAAAAAAGAGGATCATGAAGCGGTGTTGAAAAACATGAAGAGCCTGAAACCGTGTGAAAAATATGAATAGCTTCAAAAATGTGAAAAATATGAAGAGCTTCAAAAGGTGTGAAAAATTTGAAGAGCTTCAAAGGTGTCAAAATGAGATGAGCATGAAATGGTCTGAAAAATACTAGGAGCATGAACCGGTGTTCAAAAACATGAAGAGCCTGAAAAGGTGTGAAACATATGAAGAGCTCAAAAAATGTCAAAAATATAAGGAGTATGAAATGGTCTCAAAAATAGGAGGAGCATGAAGCGGTGTTGAAATACATGAAGAGCCAAAAAAGGTGTGAAAAATATGAAGAGCTTTAAAAGGTGTCAAAATATGAGGAGCATGAAACGTTCTGAAAAATAGGAGGATCATGAAACGGTGTTCAAAAACATGAAGAGCCTGAAAAGGTGTGAAAAATATGAAGAGCTTCAAATGGTGTCACAAATATGAGGAGCATGAAACGGTCTGAAATCTAGGAGGAGCATGAAAAGGTGTTGAGAAACATGAAGAGCCTGAAAAGGTGTGAAAAATATGAAGAGCTTCAAAAGGTGTCAAAAATATGAGGAGCATGAAATGGTCTGAAAAGTAGGAGGAGCATGAAGTGGTTGTGAAAAACTTCAAGAGCCTGAAAAGGTGTGCAAAATATAAAGAGTTTCAAAAGTTGTGAAAAATATGAAGAGTTTGAAAAGGTGTCAAAAAATATGAGGAGCATGAAACGGTCTGAAAAATAGGAGGAGCATGAAACTGTGTTCAAAAACATGAAGAGCCAGAAAAGGTGTGAGAAATATGAAGAGCTTCAAAAGGTGTCAAAAATATGAGGAACATGAAACGGTCTGAAAAATATGAGGAGCATGAAATGGTTTTGAAGAAGATGAAGAGCTTGAAAAGGTGTGAAATATATGAAGAGCTTCAAAAGGTGTCAATAATATGAGGGGAATGAAACACTCTGAAAAATAGTAGGAGCATGAAGCGGTGTGGAAAAACATGAAGAGCCTGAATACATGTGAAAAATCTGAAGCATTTCAAAGGTTTCACAAATATGAGGAGCATGAAACGGTCTGAAAAATAGGAGGAGCATGAAACGGTTTTCAAATCGTGAAGAGCCTGAAAAGGTGTGAATAATATGAAGAACTTCAAAAGCTGTCAAAATTATGAGGCGCATGAATCGGTGTTCAAAAACATGAAGAGCCTGAAAAGCTGTGAAAAATATGAAGAGCATCAAGAGGTGTCAAATTATGAGGAGCATGAAATGGTCTAAAAAATAGGAGGAGCATGAAACGGTGTTGAAAAACATGAAGAGCCTGAAAAAGTGTGAAAAATATGAAGAGCTTCAAAAGGTGTAAAAAATATGAGGATCATGAAACGGTCTGAAAAATAGGAGGAGAATAAAGCGGTGTTGAAAAACATGAAGAGCCTGAAAAGGTGTGAAAAATATGAAAAGCTTCAAAAGGTGTCAAAAATATGAGGAGCATGAAACAGTCTGAAAAATAGGAGGAGCAGAAGCAGATTTGAAAAACATGAAGAGCCTGAAAAGGTGTGATAATTATGAAGCGCTTCAAAAGGTGTCAAAATTATGGGGAGCATTAAACGGTCTGAAATATAGGAGGAGCATGAAACCTTGTTGAAAAATATGAAGACCCTGAAAAGGTGTGAAAAATATGAAGAGCTTCAAAAGGTGTCAAAATATGAGGAGCATGAAACGGTCTGAAAATTAGGAGGAGGATGAAACGGTGTTCAAAACATGAAGAGGCTGAAAAGGTTTGAAAAATGTGATGAGCTTGAAAAGGTGTCAAAAATATGAGGGGCATGAAACTGTCTGAAAAATAGGAGGAGCATGAAACGTTGTTCAAAAACATGAAGAGCCTGAAAAGGTTTGAAAAATGTGAAGAGCATGAAAAGGTGTCAAAAATATGAGGGCCATGAAACGGTCTGAAAAAGAGGATGAGCAAGAAGCGGTGTTGAAAAACATGAAGAGCCTGAAAAGGTGTGAAAAATATGAAGAGCTTCAAAAGGAGTCAAAATATGAGGAGCATGAAACGGTCTGAAAAATAGGAGGTGCAAGAAACGGTGTTCAAAAACATGAACAGCCTGAAAAGGTTTGAAAAATGTGAAGAGCTTGAAAAGGTGTCAAAAATATGAGGGGCATGAAACTGTCTGAAAAATAGGAGGAGCATGAAACCTTGTTGAAAAATATGAAGAGCCTGAAAAGGTGTGAAAAATATGAAGAGCTTCAAAAGGTGTCAAAATATGAGGAGCATGAAACGGTCTGAAAAATAGGAGGAGCATGAAACGGTGTTGAAAACATGAAGAGCCTGAAAAGGTGTGAAACATATGAAGAGCTTCAAAAGGTGTAAAAAATATGAGGAGCTTGAAACGGTCTGAAAAATCAGAGGATCTGGTTTCCTCAGTGTGTATGCCCAGAAGTGGGATTGCTGGGTCATATGGCAGTTCTATTTCCAGTTTTTTAAGAAATCTCCACACTGTTTTCCATAGGGGCTGTACTAGTGTGCATTCCCACCAACAGTGTAAGAGGGTTCCCTTTTCTCCACACCATCTCCAGCATTTATTGCTTGTAGACTTTTGGATAGCAGCCATCCTGACTGGCATGTAATGGTACCTCATTGTGGTTTTGATTTGCATTTCTCTAATAATGAGTGATGTTGAGCATCTTTTCATGTGTTTGTTATCCATCTGTATGTCTTCTTTGGAGAAATGTCTGTTTAGTTCTTTGGCTCATTTTTTATTGGGTCATTTATTTTTCTGCAATTGAGCTGCAGGATTTGCTTGTATATTTTTGAGATTAATCCTTTGTCTGTTTCTTCATTTGCTATTATTTTCTCCCAATCTGAGGGCTGTCTTTTCACCTTACTTATAGTTTCCTTTGTAGTGCAAAAGCTTTTAAGTTTCATTAGGTCCCATTTGTTTAGTTTTGCTTTTATTTCCAATATTCTGGGAGGTGGGTCATAGAGGATCTTGCTTTGATTTATGTCGGAGAGTGTTTTGCCTATCTTCTCCTCTAGGAGTTTTATAGTTTCTGGTCTTACATTTAGATCTTTAATCCATTTTGAGTTTATTTTTGTGTATGGTGTTAGAAAGTGTACTATTTTCATTCTTTTACAAGTGGTTGACCAGTTTTCCCAGCACCACTTGTTAAAGAGGTTGTCTTTTTTCCATTGTATATCCTTGCCTCCTTTGTCAAAGATAAGGTGTCCATAGGTTCGTCTGAAAGAGACACGTGCACCCCAATGTTCATCACAGCACTGTTTATAATAGCCAGGACATGGAAGCAACCTAGATGCCCGTCAGCAGATGAATGGATAAGAAAGCTGTGGTACATATACACCATGGAATATTACTCAGCCATTAAAAAGAATTCATTTGAATCAGTCCTAATGAGATGGATGAAGCTGGAGCCCATTATACTGAGTGAAGTAAGCCAGAAAGATAAAGAACATTAGAGCATGCTGACACATGTATATGGAATTTAGAAAGGTGATAACGATAACCCTATATGCAGAACAGAAAAAGAGACACAGAAATACAGAACAGACTTTTGAACTTTGTGGGAGAATGCGAGGTTGGGATATTTCAAAAGAACAGCATGTATGCTATCTATGGTGAAACAGATCACCAGCCCAGGTAGGATGCACGAGACAAGTGCTCTGGCTTGGTGCACTGGGAAGACCGAGAGGAATCGGGTGGAGAGGGAGGTGGGAGGGGGGATTGGGATTGGGAATACATGTAAATCCATGGCTGATTCATAACAATGTATGACAAAACCGACTGGGAAAAAAAAAATAAAAATAATAAAAAAAATTTAAAAAAATAACAATAAAAAAAAAATAAGAAGAGCATGAAATGGTGTTCAAAAACATGAAGAGCCTGAAAAGGTGTGGAAATTATGAAGAGCTTCAAAAGGTGTCAAATATATGAGGAGCATAAAACGGTCTAAAACATAGGAGGAGCATGAAGCGGTGTTGAAAAACATGAAGAGCCTGAAAAGGTGTGAAAAATATGAAGAGCTTCAAAAGTGGCAAAAATAGGAGGAGCATGAAACGTTCTGAAAATTAGGAGGAGCACGAGGCGGTGTTGAAAAACATGATGAGCGTGAAAAGGTGTGAAAAATATGAAGAGGTTCAAAAGGTGTGAAAAATATGACGAGTATGATACGGTCTGAAAAATAAGAGGAGCATGAAGCTCTGTTCAAAAACATGAAGAGCCTGAAAAGTTGTGAAAAATATGAAAAGCTTCAAAAGTTGTCAAAAATATGAGGAGCATGAAACATTCTGAAAAATAGGAGGATCATGAAGCGGTGTTCAAAATCATGAAGAGGCTGAAAAGGTGTGAAAAATATGAAGAGCTTCAAAACGTGTGAAATACATGAGGAGCATGAAACGGTCTGAAAAATAGGAGGAGCATGAAGCAGTGTTCAAAAACATGAAGAGCCTGAAAAGGTGTGAAAAATATGAAGAGCTTCAAAAAATATCAAAAATATGAGGAGCATTAAACTGTCTGAAAAATAGGAGCAGCATGAAACGGTGTTCAAAAACATGAAGATCCAGAAAAGGTGTGACAAATATGAAGAGCTTCAAAACGTTTCAAAAATATGAGGAGCATGAAACGGTCTGAAAATTAGGAGGGGCAAGAAGTGGTGTTGAAAAACATGAACAGCCTGAAAACGTGTGAGAAATATGAAGAGCTTCAAAAGCTGTGAAAAAAATGAAGTGCTTCAAAAGGTGTCAAAAATGAGATGAGCATGAAACGGTCTGAAAAATAGGAGGAGCATGAAGTTGTGTTGAAAAACATGAAGAGCCTGAAAAGGTGTGAAAAATATGAAGAGCTTCAAAAGGTGTGAAATACATGAGGAGCATGAAACTCTCTGAAATATAGGCGGAGCATGAAGTGGTGTTGAAAAACATGAAGAGGCTGAAAACGTGTGAAAAATATGAGGAGGTTCAAAAGGTGTGAAACCTATGAGGAGCATGATACGGTCTGAAAAATAGGAGGAGCATGAAGCGGTGTTCAAAAACATGAAGAGCCTGAAAAATTGTGAAAAATATGAAAAGCTTCAAAAGGTGTCAAAAATATGAGGAGCATGGAACGGTCTGAAAAATAGGAGGAAAATGAAGCGGTGTTCAAAAACATGAAGAGCCTGAAAAGGTTTGAAAAATATGAAGAGATTCAAAAGGTGTCAAAAATATGAGGAGCATGAAACGGTCTGAAAAAAGGGAGGAGCATGAAGCGGTCTTCAAAAACATGAAGAGCCCGAAAAGGTGTGAAAAATATGAAGAGCTTCAAAAGGTGTGAAAAATATGAAGACCTTCAAAAGGTGTCAAAAATTAGATTAACATGACAGGGTCTGAAAAATAGGAGGAGCATGAAGCGGTGTTCAAAAACATGAAGAGCCTGAAAAGGTCTGAAAAATATTAAGAGCTTCAAAAGGTGTGAAAAATATGAAGAGCTTCAAAAGGTGTCAAAAATCGATGAGCAGGATATGGTCTGAAAAATAGGAGGAGCATGAAGTTGTGTTAAAAACATGAAGAGCCTGAAAAGGTGTGAAATATATGAAGAGCTTCAAAAGGTGTCAAAAATATGAGGAGAATGAAACGGTCTTAAAAATAGGAAGTCCATGAAGTGGTGTTGAAAAACATGAAGATCCTGAAATGGTGTGAAATATATGAAGAGCTTCACAATGTGTGAAAAATATGAGGAGCTTCAAAAAGTGTCAGAAATATGAGGAGCATGAAACGGTCTGAAAAATATGAGGAGCATGAAATGGTGTTGAAAAACATGAGGAGCCTGAAAAGTGTGAAAAATATGAAAAGCTTCAAAAGGTGTCAAAAATATGAGGAGCATGAAACGGTCTGAAAAATAGGAGGAGCATGAAGTGGTGTTAAAAACATGAAGAGCCTGAAAAGGTGTGAAAAATATGAAGAGCTTCAAAAGGAGTGAAATACATTAGGAGCATGAAACTCTCTGAAAAATAGGAGGAGCATGAAGTGGTGTTCAAAAACCTGAAGAGCCTAAAGAGTTGTGAAAAATATGAAAAGCTTCAAAAGGTGTCAAAAATGAGATGAGCATGAAACGGTCTGAAAAATAGGAGGATCATGAAATGGTGTTGAAAAACATGAAGAGCCTGGAAAGGTGTGAAAAATATGAAGAGTTTCAAAAGGTGTCAAAAATATGAGGAGCATGAAACGGTCTGAAAATAGGAGGATCATGAAGCTGTGTTCAAAAATATGAAGAGGCTGAAAAGGTGTGAAAAATATGAAGAGCTTCAAAAGGTGTGAAAAATATGAGGAGCATGAAACGGTCTGAAAAATAGAAGCAGCATGAAACGGTGTTGAAAAACATGAAGAGCCTGAAAAGGTGTGAAAAATATGAAGAGCTTCAAAAGGTGTGAAAAATATGAGGAGCATGAAACGGTCTGAAAAATAGAAGCAGCATGAAACGGTGTTGAAAAACATGAAGAGCCTGAAAAGGTGTGAAAAATATGAAGAGCTTCAAAAGGTGTGAAATAAATGAGGAGCATGAAACGGTCTTGAATATAGGAGGAGCATGAAGCAGTGTTGAAAAACATGAAGAGCATGGAAAGGTGTGAATAATATAAAGAGCGTCAAAAGGTGTAAAAAATATGAGGAGCACGAAACGGTCTGAAAAATAGGAGGAGCCTGAAAGGTGTTGAAAATCATGAAGAGCCTGAAAAGTTGCGAAGAATAAGAAGAGCTGCAAAAGGCGTCAAAATTATGAGGAGCATGAAACGGTCTGAAAATTAGAAGAAGCATGAAACGGTGTTGAAAAATATGAAGACCATGAAAGGGTGTGAAAAACTTGACGAGCTTCAAAAGGTGTCAAAAATATGAGGAGCATGAAAAGGTCTGAAAAATAGGAGGAGCATGAAGTGGTGTTGAAAAACATGAAGAGCCTGAAAAGGTGTGAAAAATATGAAGAGCTGCAAAATGTGTGAAAAATATGAAGAGCATGAAACGGCCTAAAATATAGGAGGAGCATGAATCACTGATGAAAAACATGGAGAGCCTGAAAAGGTGTGAAAAATATGAAGAGCTTCAAAACGTGTCAAAAATATGAGGAGCATGATACGGTCTCAAAAATAGGAGGAGCATGGAACGGTCTGAAAAATATGAGGGCATGAAACTGTGTTGAAAAACATAAAGAGCCTGAAATGGTGTGAAAAATATGAAGAGCTTCAAAAGGTTTCAAAAATATGAGGAGCATGAAATGGTCTGAAAAATAGGAGGAGCATGAAGTGGTGTTAAAAACATGAAGAGCCTGAAAAGGTGTGAAAAATATGAAGAGCTTCAAAAGGAGTGAAATACATTAGGAGCATGAAACTCTCTGAAAAATAGGAGGAGCATGAAGTGGTGTTCAAAAACCTGAAGAGCCTAAAGAGTTGTGAAAAATATGAAAAGCTTCAAAAGGTGTCAAAAATGAGATGAGCATGAAACGGTCTGAAAAATAGGAGGATCATGAAATGGTGTTGAAAAACATGAAGAGTCTGGAAAGGTGTGAAAAATATGAAGAGTTTCAAAAGGTGTCAAAAATATGAGGAGCATGAAACGGTCTGAAAATAGGAGGATCATGAAGCTGTGTTCAAAAATATGAAGAGGCTGAAAAGGTGTGAAAAATATGAAGAGCTTCAAAAGGTGTGAAAAATATGAGGAGCATGAAACGGTCTGAAAAATAGAAGCAGCATGAAACGGTGTTGAAAAACATGAAGAGCCTGAAAAGGTGTGAAAAATATGAAGAGCTTCAAAAGGTGTGAAATAAATGAGGAGCATGAAACGGTCTTGAATATAGGAGGAGTCAGTGTTGGAAAACATGAAGAGCATGGAAAGGTGTGAATAATATAAAGAGCGTCAAAAGGTGTAAAAAATATGAGGAGCACGAAACGGTCTGAAAAATAGGAGGAGCCTGAAAAGGTGTTGAAAATCATGAAGAGCCTGAAAAGTTACGAAGAATAAGAAGAGCTGCAAAAGGCGTCAAAATTATGAGGAGCATGAAACGGTCTGAAAATTAGAAGAAGCATGAAACGGTGTTGAAAAATATGAAGACCATGAAAGGGTGTGAAAAACTTGACGAGCTTCAAAAGGTGTCAAAAATATGAGGAGCATGAAAAGGTCTGAAAAATAGGAGGAGCATGAAGTGGTGTTGAAAAACATGAAGAGCCTGAAAAGGTGTGAAAAATATGAAGAGCTGCAAAATGTGTGAAAAATATGAAGAGCATGAAACGGCCTAAAATATAGGAGGAGCATGAATCGCTGATGAAAAACATGGAGAGCCTGAAAAGGTGTGAAAAATATGAAGAGCTTCAAATCGTGTCAAAAATATGAGGAGCATGATACGGTCTCAAAAATAGGAGGAGCATGGAACGGTCTGAAAAATATGAGGGCATGAAACTGTGTTGAAAAACATAAAGAGCCTGAAATGGTGTGAAAAATATGAAGAGCTTCAAAAGGTTTCAAAAATATGAGGAGCATGAAATGGTCTGAAAAATAGGAGGAGCATGAAGCGGTTTTGAAAAACATGAAGAGCCTGAAAAGCTATGGAAAATATGAAGAGCTTCAAAAGGTGTGAAATACATGAGGAGCATGAAAAGGTATGAAAAATATGAGGGCATGAAACTGTGTTGAAAAACATGAAGAGCCTGAAATGGTGTGAAAAATATGAAGAGCTTCAAAAGGTTTCAAAAATAGGAGGAGCATGAAACGGTCTGAAAAATAGGAGGAGCATGAAGCGGTTTTGAAAAACATGAAGAGCCTGAAATGGTGTGAAAAATATGAAGAGCTTCAAAAGGTGTCAAAAATATGAGGAGCATGAAACGGTCTCAAAAATAGGAGGAGCATGAAGCGGTGTTGAAAAACATTAAGAGCCTGAAAAGGTGTGAAAAAAATGAAGAGCTTCAAAAGGTGTCTAAAATATGAGGAGCATGAAACGGTCTGAAAAATAGGAGGAGCATGAATCTGTGCTCAAATACATGAAGCGCCTGAGAAGGTGCGAAAAATATGAAGAGCTTCAAAAGGTGTGAAAAATATGAGGAGCATGAAACGATATGAAAAATAGGAGGAGCATGAAGCGGTGTTAAAAAACATGAAGAGCCTGAAAAGGTGTGACAAATATAAAGAGCTTCAAGATGTGTGAAAAATATGAGGAGCATGAAACGGTCTGAAAAATAGGAGGAGCATGAAACGGTGTGAAAAACATGAAGAGCATGAAAAGGTGTGAAAAATATGAAGAGCTTCAAAAGGTGTGAAAAATATGAGGAGCATGAAACGGTCTGAAAAATAGGAAGAGCATGAAGCGGTGTTTAAAAACATGAAGAGCCTGAAAAGGTGTGAAAAATATGAAGAGCTTCAAAAGTTTTGAAAAACATGAAGAGCATGGAACGGTCTGAAAAATAGGAGGAGGATAAAGCGGTGTTCAAAAACATGAAGAGCCTGAAAAGGTGTGACAAATATGAAGAGCTTCAAAAGGTGTCAAAAATATGAGGAGCATGAAACGGCCTCAAAAATAGGAGGAGCATGAAGCGGTGTTGAAAAACAAGAAGAGCCTGAAAAGGTGTGAAAAATATGAAGACCTTCAAAAGGGGTGAAGTACATGAGGAGTATTAAATGCTCTGAAAAATAGGAGAAGCATGAAGTTTTGTTCAAAAACATGAAGATCCTGAAAAGGTGTGAAATATATGAAGATCTTCAAAAGGTGTGAAAAATATGAGGTGCATGAAACGGTCTGAAAAATAGGAGGTGCATGAAGCGGTGTTGAAACATGAAGAGCCTGAAAACGTGTGAAAAATATGAACAGCTTCAAAAGGTGTGAAAAATATGAAGAGCTTCAAAAGGTGTGAAAAATATGAAGAGCTTCAAATGGTGTCAAAAATGAGATGAGCATGAAATGGCCTAAAAAATAGCAGGAGCATGAAGTGTTGGTGAAAAACATGAATAGCCTGAAAAGGTGTGCAAAATATGAAGAGCTTCAAAAGGTGTGAAAAATATGAGGAGCATGAGACGGTCTGAAAAATAGGAGGAGAATGAAGCGGTGTTGAAAAACATGAATAGCCTGAAAAGGTGTGCAAAATATGAAGAGCTTCAAAAGGTGTGAAAAATATGAGGAGCATGAGACGGTCTGAAAAATAGGAGGAGAATGAAGCGGTGTTGAAAAACATGAAGATCCTGAAAAGCTGTGAAAAAATATGAAGAGCTTCAAAAGGTGTGAAAACTATGAGGAGCATGAAACCGTTTGAAAAATAGGAGGAGCATGAAGCGGTGTTCAATAATATGAAAAGCCTGAAAATGTGTGAAAAATATGAAGAACTTCAAAATTTTCAAAAATATGAGGAGCATGAAAAGGTCTGAAAAATAGGAGGAGCATGAAACGGTGTTGAAAAACATGGAGAGCCTGAAAAGGTGAGAAAAGTATGAAGAGCTCCAAAAGTTGTGAAAATTATGAGGAGCATGAAACTTTCTCAAAAATAGGAGGAGCGTGAAGCAAGATGTGAAAAACATGAAGAGTTTCAAAAGGTGTGAAAAATATGAGGAGCATGAAAAGGTCTGAAAAATAGGAGGATCATGCAGCGGTGTTGAAAAACATGAAGAGCCTGAAAATGTGTGAAAAATATGAAGAGCTTCAAAAGGTTTGAAAAATATGAAGAGCTTCAAAACGTGACAAAAATGAGATGAGCATGAAACGGTCTGCATAATAGGAGGACCATGAAGCGATGTTGAAAAATATGAAGAGCCTGAAAATGTGTGAAAAATATGAAGAGCTTCAAAAGGTGTGAAAAATATGAAGAGCTTCAAAAGGTGTCAAAAATGAGATGAGCATGAAATGGTCTGAAAAATAGGAGGAGCATGAAGTGGTGTTGAAAAACATGAAGAGCCTGAAAAGGTGTGAAAAATATGAAAAGCTTCAAAAGGTGTCAAAAATATGAGGAGAATGAAACGGTCTGAAAAATAGGAGGACCATGAAGCGGTGTTCAAACCATGAAGAGCCTGAAAAGGTGTGAAAAATATGAAGAGTTTCAAGGTGTGAAAAATATGAGGAGCATGAGACGGTCTGAAAAATAAGAGGAGCATGAAGTGGTGTTGAAAAACATGAAGGGCCTGAAAAGGTGTGAAAAATATGAAGAGCTTCAAAAGCCGTCAAAAATATGAGGAGCATGAAACGGTCTGAAAAATAGGAAGAACATGAAGCGATGTTGAATAACATGAAGAGCCTGAAAACGTGTGAAAAATATGAAGAGCTTCAAAAGGTGTGAAAAATATGAAGAGCTACAAAAGGTGTCAAAAATGAGATGAGCATGAAACTGTCTGTAAAATAGGAGGAGCATGAAGTGGTATTGAAAAAAATGAAGAGCCTGAAAAGTGTGAAAAATATGAAGAGCTTCAAAACGTGTGAAAAATATGAGGAGCATCAAACGGTCGAAAAATAGGAGGAGCATGAAGCGGTGTTCAAAAACATGAATTGCTTGAAAAGGTGTGAAAAATATGAAGAGCTTCAAAAATGTGAAAAATATGAAGAGCTTCAAAAGGTGTGAAAAATACGAAGAGCTTCAAAAATGTGAAAAATATAAAGAGCTTCAAAGGTTGTGAAAAATATGAAGAGTTTCAAAAGGTGTCAAAATTATGAGGAGCATGAAACGGTCTGAAAAATAGGAGGAGCATGAAACGGTGTTCAAAAACTTGAAGAGCCTGAAAAGGTATGAAAAATATGAAGAGCTTCAAAACGTGTCAAAAATATGAGGAGCACGAAACGGTCTGAAAAATAGGAGGAGCAAGAAGTGTTGTTGAAAAACATGAAGACCCTGAAAACGTGTGAAAAATATGAAGAGCTTCAAAAGGTGTGAAAAATATGAAGAGTTTCAAAAAATGTCAAAAATGAGATGTGCATGAAACGGACTAAAAAATCGGAGGAGCATGAAGCGGTGTTCAAAAACATGAAGTGCTTGAAAAGGTGTGAAAAATATGAAGAGCTTCAAAAGGTGTCAAAACTATGAGGAGCATGAAACGGTCTGAAATATAGGAGGAGCATGAAGCGGTCTTCAAAAACATGAAGAGCTTGAAAAGGTGTGAGAATTATGAAGAGCTTCAAAAGGTGTCAAAAATATGAGGAGCATGAAACGGTCTGAAAAATAAGAGGAGGATGAAGTGGTGTTCAAAAACGTGAAGAGTCTGAAAAGGTGTTAAAAATTTGAAGAGCATTAAATGGTGTCAAAAATATCAGGAGCATGAAACGTTCTGAAAAATAGGAGGATCATGAAACGGTGTTCAAAAACATGAAGAGCCTGAAAAAGTGTGAAAAATATGAAGAGCTTCAAAAAAAGTCAAAAATATGAGGAGTATGAAACGTTCTGAAAAATAGCAGGAGGGTGAAGCGGTGTTGAAAAACCTGAAGAGGATTAAAACGTGTAAAAAATATGAAGAGCTTCAAAAATGTGAAAAATATGAAGAGCTTCAAAAAGGTGAAAATCATGAAGAGCTTCAAAAGTAGTGAAAAATATGAAGAGCTTCTAAAGGGGCGAAAAATATGAGGAGCATGATAAGGTCTGAAATATAGGAGGAGCATGAAGCGGTGTTCAAAAACATGTAGAGCCTGAAAAGTTGTGAAAAATATGAAAAGCTTCAAAAGGTGTCAAAAATATGAGGAGAATGATACGGTCTGAAAAATAGGAGGAGCAGGACACGGTGTTCAAAAACATGAAGAGCCTGAAAAGCTGTGAAAAATATGAACAGCTTCAAAAGGTGTGAAATACATGAGGAGCATGAAACGGTCTGAAAAATAGGAGGAGCATGAAGCGGTGTTGAAAAATATGAAGAGCCTGAAAACGTGTGAAAAATATGAAGAGCTGCAAAAATGTGAAAAATATAAAGAGCTTCAAAGGTTGTGAAAAATATGAAGAGTTTCAAAAGGTGTCAAAATTATGAGGAGCATGAAACGGTCTGAAAAATAGGTGGAGCATGAAACGGTGTTCAAAAACTTGAAGAGCCTGAAAAGGTGTGAAAAATATGAAGAGCTTCAAAATGTGTCAAATATATGACGAGCATGAAACGGTTTGAAAAATAGGAGGAGCATGAAGCGGTGTTGAAAACATGAAGAGCCTGATAAGGTGTGAAAAATATGAAGAGCTTCAAAAGGTGTGAAAAATATGAAGAGTTTCAAAAGATGTCAAAAATGAGATGTGCATGAAACGGACTGAAAAATCGGAGGAGCATGAAGTGGTGTTAAAAAACATGAAGAGCATGAAAATGTGTGAAATATATGAAGAGCTTCAAAATGTGTCAAATATATGACGAGCATGAAACGGTTTGAAAAATAGGAGGAGCATGAAGCGGTGTTGAAAACATGAAGAGCCTGATAAGGTGTGAAAAATATGAAGAGCTTCAAAAGGTGTCAAAAATATGAGGAGCATGAAACGGTCTGAAAAGTAGGAGGAGCATGAAGTCGTTGTGAAAAACATGAAGAGCCTGAAAAGGTGTGCAAAATATGAAGAGCTTCAAAAGGTGTGAAATTCATGAGGAGATGAAACCGTATGAAAAATAGGAAGGGCATGAAGTGGTGTTCAAACACATGCAGAGACTGAAAATGTGTGAAAAATATGAAGAGCTTCAAAAGGTGTCAAAAATATGAAGAGCTTCAAAAGGTGTCAAAAATGAGATGAGCATGAAACGGTCTGAAAAATAGGAGGAGCATGAAGTGGTGTTGAAAAAAATGAAGAGCCTGAGAAGGTGTGAAAAATATGAAGAGTTTCAAAAGACGTGAAAAATATGAAGAGCTTCAAAAGATATCAAAAATGAGATGAGCATGAAACGGTCTGAAAAATGTGCGTAGCATGAAACGGTGTTCAAAAACATGAAGAGCCTGAAAAGGTGTGAAAAATATGAAGAGCTTCAAAAAGTGTGAAATACATGAGGAGCATGAAACGGTCTGAAAAATAAGAGAAGCGTTAAGTTGTGTTGAAAAACATGAAGGGCCTGAAAAGGTGTGAGAAATATGAAGAGTTTCAAAAAATGTCAAAAATATAAGGAGTATGAAATGGTCTCAAAAATAGGAGGAGCTTGAAGCGGTGTTGAAAAACTTGAAGAGCCTTAAACCGTGTGAAAAATATGAAGAGCTTCAAACATGTGAAAAATATGAAGAGCTTCAAAAGGTTTGAAAAATATGAAGAGCTTCAAAAGGTGTCAAAAATTAAATGAGCATGAAACGGTCTGAAAAATAAGAGGTGCATGAAGCGGTTTTGAAAATCATGAAGAGCCTGAAAAGGTGTGAAAAATATGAAGAGCTTCAAAAGATGTACAAAATGAGATGTGCATGAAACGGGCTGAAAAATCGGAGGAGCATGAAGTGGTGTTGAAAAACATGAAGAGCCTGAAAATGTGTGAAATATATGAACAGCTTCAAAATGTGTCAAATATATGAGGAGCATGAAACGGTCTGAAAAATAGCAGGAGCATGAAGCAGTGTTGAAAAACATTAAGAGCCTGAAAATGTGTGAAAATTAGGAAGAACTTCATAAGGTGTCAAAAATATGAGGAGCATGGAACAGTCTGAAAAGTTGGAGGAGCATGAAGTCGTTGTGAAAAACATGAAGAGCCTGAAAAGGTGTGCAAAATATGAAGAGCTTCAAAAGGTGTGAAATTCATGAAGAGATGAAACGGTCTGAAAAATAGGAGGGGCATGAAGCGGTGTTCAAACACATGCAGAGGCTGAAAAGGTGTGAAAAATATCAAGAGCTTCAAAGGTGTAAAAAATATGAAGAGCTTCAAAAGGCGTCAAAAATGAGATGAGAATGAAACGGTCTGAAAAATAGGAGGATCAAGAAGCGGTGCAGAAAATCATGAAGAGCCTGAAAATGTGTGAAAAATATGAGGAGCTTCAAAAGGTGTGAAAAATATGAAGAGCTTCAAAAGGTGTGAAATACATGAGGAGCTAGAAACGGTCTGAAAAATTGGAGGAGCATGAAGCGGTGTTCAAAAACATGAAGAGCCTGAAAAAGTGTGAAAAATATGAAGAGCTTCAAAAGGTGTGAAAAATAAGAGGAGCATGAAACGGTGTGAAAAATAGGAGGAGCATGAAGCGGTGTTCTAAAACATGAAGAGCCTGAAAAGGTGTGAAAAATATGAAGAGCTTCAAAAGGTGTCAAATATATGAGTAGCATGAAATGGGCTGAAAAATAGAAGGAGCATGAATCGGTGGTCAAAATGATGAAGAGCTGAAAAGGTGTGAAAAATATGAAGAGCTTCAAAAGGTGTAAAATACATGAGGAGCATGATACGGTCTGAAAATAGGAGGAGCATGAAACGGTGTTGAAATACATGAAGAGCCTGAAAAGTTGTGAAAAATATGAAGAGCTTCAAAACGTGTCAAAAATTTGAGGAGCATGAATCGGTCGGATAAATAGGAGGAGCATGAAGTGGAGTTGAAAAACATGAAGAGCCTGAAAACGTGTGAAAAATATGAAGAGCTTCAAAAGGTGTGAAAAATATGAACAGCTTCAAAAGGTGTAAAAAATGAGATGACCATGAAGCGGTCTGAAAAATAGGAGGAGCATGAAGTGGTGTTGAAGAACATGAAGTGCCTGAAAAGGTGTGAAATATATAAAGAGCTTCAAAAGGTGTGAAAAATATGAGGAGCATGAAACAGTCTGAAGAATAGGAGGAGCATGAAGCGGTGTTCAAAAACATGAAGAACCTGGAAAGGTGTGAAAAATATGAAAAGCTTAAAAGGTGTGAAAAATATGACGAGCTTCAAAAGGTGTCAAACATATTAGGAGCATGACATGGTCTGAAAAATAGGAGGATCAAGAAGCGGTGTTGAAAAACATGAAGAGCCTGAAAGGTGTGAAAAATATGCAGAGCTTCAAAAGGTGTGAAATACATGAGGAGCATGAAACGGTCTGAAAAATAGGAGGAGCATGAAACGGTGTTCAAAAATATGAAAAGCCTACAAAGATGTGAAAAATATGAGAGCTTCAAAAGGTGTGAAATACATGAGGAGCAATATACGGTCTGCAAAAAAGGCGGAGCATGAAGCGGTGTTCAAAAACGTGAAGAGTCTAATAATGTGTGAAAAATATGAAGAGCTTCAAAAGGTGTGAAAAATATAAGGAGCATGAAACGGTCTGTAAAATAGGAGGAGCATGAAACGGTGTTCAAAAACATGAAGAGCCTGAAAACGTGTGAAAAATATGAAGAGCTTCAAAAGGTGTGAAATACATGAGGAGCATGAAACAGTCTGAAAAAGAGGAGGCGCATGAAACGTTCTGAAAAATACGAGGAGCATGAAACTATGTTCATAAACATGAAGAGCTTGAAAAGGTGTGAAAAAAATGAATAGCTTCAAAAGGTGTGAAATACATGAGGAGCATGAAACAGTCTGAAAAATATGAGGACCCTAAAACGGTCTGAAAAATAGGAGGATCATGAAGCCGTGTTGAAAAACATGAAGAGCCTGAAAAGGTGTGAAAAATATGAAGAGCTTCAAAAGGTGTCAAAAATATGAGGAGCATGAAACGGTCTGAAAAATAGAAGGAGCATGAAGCGGTGTTCAAAGACATGAAGAGCCTGAAAAGTTGTGAAAAATATGAAGAGCTTCAAAAGGTGTGAAATACATTAGGAGCATGAAACATTCTGAAATATAGGAGGAGCATGAAAAGGTGTTCAAAAACATGAAGAGCTTCAAAAGGTGTCAAAAGTATGACGAGCATGAAACGGTCTGAAAAATAGGAGGATCATGAAGCGGTGTAGAAAACCATGAACAGCCTGAAATGGTGTGAAAAATATGAAGAGCTACAAAAAGTGTCAAACATTTGAGGAAAATGAAGCGGTCTGAAAAATAGGAGGATCAACAAGCGGTGTTCAAAAACATGAAGAGCCTGAAAAGGTGTGAAAAATATGCAGAGCGTCAAGAGGTTTGAAATACATGAGCAGCATGCAAAGGTCTGAAAAATAGGAGGAGCATGAATCGGTGTTGAAAAACATGAAGAGCCTGAAAAGGTGTGAAAAATATGAAGAGCTTCTAAAGGTGTCAAAATTATGAGGAGCATGAAACGGTCTGAATAATAGGAGGAGCATGAAGTGGAGTTGAAAAACGTGAAGAGCCTAAAAAAGTGTTAAATATATGAAGAGCTTCAAAAGGTGTGAAATATATGAGGAGCTTCAAGGTGTCAAAAATAAGAGGAGCATGAAACGGTCTGAAAAACAGTAGGAGCATGAAGCGGTGTTTAAAAACATGAAGAGCCTGAAAAGGTGTGAAGTATATGAAGAGCTTCAAAATGTGTCAAAATTATGAGAAGCATGCAACGGTCTAGAAAATGGGACGAGCTTAAAACGGTGTTGAAAAATATGAAGAGCCTGAAAAGGTGTGAAGTATATGAAGAGCTTCAAAATGTGTCAAAATTATGAGAAGCATGCAACGGTCTGAAAAATAGGAGGAGCATGAAGCGGTGTTGAAAAACATGAAGAGCCTGAAAAGGGGTGAAAATTATGAAGAGCTTCAAAAGGTGTAAAAAATATGAGGAATATGAAACGGTCTGAAAAATAAGAGGAGCAAGAAGCGGTGTTCAAAAACATGAAGAGCCTGAAAACGTTTGAAAAATATGAAGAGCTTGAATCGGTGTGAAAAATATGAAGAGCTTCAAAAGGTGGCAGAAATGAGAGGAGCATGAAACGGTCTGAAAAATAGGATGAGCATGAAGCGGTGTTGAAAAACATGAAGAGCCTGAAAAGGTGTGAAATATATGAAGAGCTTCAAAAGGTCTCAGAAATGAGAGAGCATGAAACGGTCTGAAAAATAGGAGGAGCATGAAGCGGTGTTGAAAAACATGAAGAGCCTGAAAAGGTGTGAAATATATGAAGAGCTTCAAAAGGTCTCAGAAATGAGAGAGCATGAAACGGTCTGAAAAATAGGAGGAGCATGAAGCAATGTTCAAAAACATGAAGAACCTTAAAAGGTGTGCAAAAAATGAAGCGCTTCAAAAGGTCTCAGAAATGAGAGAGCATGAAACGGTCTGAAAAATAGGATGAGCATGAAGCGGTGTTGAAAAACATGAAGAGCCTGAAAAGGTGTGAAATATATGAAGAGCTTCAAAAGGTCTCAGAAATGAGAGAGCATGAAACGGTCTGAAAAATAGGATGAGCATGAAGCGGTGTTGAAAAACATGAAGAGCCTGAAAAGGTGTGAAATATATGAAGAGCTTCAAAAGGTCTCAGAAATGAGAGAGCATGAAACGGTCTGAAAAATAGGAGGAGCATGAAGCGGTGTTGAAAAACATGAAGAGCCTGAAAAGGTGTGAAATATATGAAGAGCTTCAAAAGGTCTCAGAAATGAGAGAGCATGAAACGGTCTGAAAAATAGGAGGAGCATGAAGCAATGTTCAAAAACATGAAGAACCTTAAAAGGTGTGCAAAAAATGAAGCGCTTCAAAAGGTGTGAAAAATATGAAAAGCTTCAAAAGCTGTCAAAAAAGAGGTGAGCATGAAACGGTCTGAAAAATAGGAGGAGCATGAAGTGGAGTTGAAAAAAATGAATAGCCTGAAAAGGTGTGAAAAATATTAGGAGCTTGAAACAGTCTGAAAATAGGAGGAGCATCAAATGGTGCTGAAAAACATGGAGAGGCTGAAAAGGTTTGAAAAATATGAAGAGCTTCAAAAGGTGTCAAAAATATGAGGAGCATGAAATGGTCTGAAAAATAGGAGGAGCATGTAATGGTGTTGAAAACCACGAAGAGCCTGAAGAGGAGTGAAATACATGAAGAGCTTCAAAAGGTGTCATAAATATGAGAAGCATGAAATGGTGTTCAAAAACATGAAGAGCCTAAAAATGTGTGAAAAATATGAGGAGCATGAAACGGTCTTAAAAATATGTGGAGCATGAAGCGGTGTTCAAAAACATGAAGAGCCTGACAAGGTGTGAAATATATGAAGAGCTTCAAAAGGTGTCAAAAAGATGAGGAGGATGAAACGGTCTAAAAAATAGGAGGAGCATGAAGCGTAGTTGAAAAACATGAAGAACCTGAAAAAGTGTGAAATATATGAAGAGCTTCAAAAGGTGTCAAAAAGATGAGGAGGATGAAATGGTCTGAAAAATAGGAGGAGCATGAAGCGGTGTTCAAAAACATGAAGAGCCTGAAAAGGTGTGAAATATATGAAGAGATTCAAAATTTGGCAAAAATAGGAGGAGCATGAAACGTTCTGAAAATTAGGAGGAGCATGAAGCGGTGTTGAAAAACATGATGAGCGTGAAAACGTGTAAAAATATGAAGATCTTCAAAACGTGTGAAATACATGAGGAGCATGAAACGGTTTGAAAAATACGAGGAGCATGAAGCGGTGTTCAAAAACATGAAGAGCCTGAAAAGCTGTGAAAAATATGAAGAGCATCAAAAGGTGTGAAAAATATGAAGAGCTTCAAAAGGTGTCAAAAATATGGGGACCATGAAACGGTCTGAAAAATAGGAGGAGCATGAAGCGTTGTTGAAAAACATGAAGAACCTGAAAAAGTGTGAAATATATGAAGAGCTTCAAATGTGTGAAATACATGAGGAGCATGAAACGGTCTGTAAAATGGGAGGAGCATGAAGCGGTGTTCAAAAACATGAAGAGCCTGAAAAGGTGTGAAATATATGAAGAGATTCAAAAGGTGGCAAAAATAGGAGGAGCATGAAACGTTCTGAAAATTAGGAGGAGAATGAAGCGGTGTTGAAAAACATGATGAGCGTGAAAAAGTGTGAAAAATATGAAGAGATTCAAAAGTTGTCAAAAATATAAGGAGCATGAAACGGTCTGAAAATTGGAGGAGCATGAAGCGGTGTTGAAAAACATAAAGAGCCTGAAAAGTTGTGAAATACATGAAGAGCTTCAAAAGGTGTCAAAAATATGAGGAGCATGAAACGGTCCGAAAAATAGGAGGAGCATGTAGTGGTTGTGAAAAACATGAAACGCCTGAAAAAGTGTGAAATATATGAAGAGCTTCAAAAGGTGTGAAAAATACGAGGAGCTTCAACAGGTGTGAAAAATATGAGGAGCATGAAACGGTCTGAAAAATAGGAGGAGCATGAAACGGTGTTCAAAAACATGAAGAGCCTGAAAAGGTGTGAAAAATATGAAGAGCTTCAAAAGGTGTGAAAAATGTGAGGAGCATGAAATGGTCTGAAAAATAGGACGAGCATGAAACGGTGTTCAAAAAAATGAAGAGCCTGAAAAGGTGTGAAAAATATGAAGAGCTTCAAAAGGTGTCAAAAATATGAGGAGCCTGAAACGGTCTGAAAAATAGGAGGAGCATGAAGCGGTGTTCAAAAAAATGAAGAGACTGAAAATGTGTGAAAAATATGAAGAGCTTCAAAAGGTGTCAAATTATGAGGAGCATGAAAAGGTCTGAAAAATAGGAGGAACATAAAACGGTGTTCAAAAACATGAAGGGCCTGAAAACGTGTGAAATATATGAAGAGATTCAAAAGGTGTCAAAAATATGAGGAGCATGAAACGGTCTGAAAAATAGGAGGAACATGAAGCAATGTTCAAAAACATGAAGAGCTTCAAAAGGTGTGAAATATATGAAGAGCTTCAAAAGGTGTGAAAAATATGATGAGCTTTAAAAGCTGTCAAAAATTAGATGAGCATGAAACGGACTGAAAAATAGGAGGAGCATGAAGTGGTGTTGAAAAACATGAAGAGCCTGAAAAAGTGTGAAATATATGAAGAGCTTCAAAAGGTGTGAAAAATATGAGGAGCTTCAAAAGGTGTCAAAAATATCAGGAGCATGAAATTGTCTGAAAAATAGGAACAGAATTAAACGGTGTTGAAAAACATGAAGAGCCTGAAAAGGTGTGAAAAATATGAAGAGCTACAAAAGGTGTGAAAAATATGAGGAGCATGAAACGGTCTGAAAACGAAGAGGAGCAAGAAGCGGTGTTGAAAAAGATTAAGAGCCTGAAAACGTTTGAAAAATATGAAGAGCTTCAAAAGGTGTGGAAAATATGAAGAGCTTCAAAATGTGTCAAAATTGAGATGAGTATGAAACGGTCTGAAAAATAGGAGGAGCATGAAGTGGTGTTGAAAAACATGAAGATCCTGAAAATGTGTGAAATATATGAAGAGCTTCAAAATGTGTCAGAAATGAGAGAAGCATGAAACGGTCTGAAAAATAGGATGAGCAAGAAGGGGTGTTGAAAAACATGAAGAGCCTGAAAACGTTTGAGAAATATGAAGAGCTTCAAAAGGTGTGAAATACATGAGGAGCATGAAACGATCTGAAAAATAGGAGGAGCATGAAGCGGTGTTCAAAAACATGAAGAGACTGAAAAGGTGTGAAAAATATAAAGAGCTTCAAAACGTGTGAAATACATGAGGAGCATGAAACGATCTGAAAAATAGGAGGACCATGAAGCGGTGTTCAAATACATGAAGAGCCTGAAAAAGTGTGAAAAATATGAAGAGCTTCAAAAGGTGTCAAAAATGCGATATGCATGAAACGGTCTGAAAAATAGGAGGAGCCTGAAGTGGTTGTTAAAAACCTGAAGCGCCTGAAAAGGTGTGAAAAATATGAAGAGCTTCAAAAGGTGACAAAAATGTGATGAGCATGAAACGGTCTGAAAAATATGAGGAGCATGAAGCGGTGTTGGAAATCGTGAAGAGTCTGAAAAGGTGTGAAATATATGAAGAGCTTCAAAATGTGTCAAAAATATGAGGAGCATGAAACGGTCTGAAAAATAGGAGCAGCATCAAACGATATTCAAAAACATGAAGAGCCTGAAGAGGTGTGAAATATATGAAGAGCTTCAAAAGGTGTGAAAATTAGGAGGAGCATGAAACAGTCTGAAAAATAGGAGGAGCATGAAGCGGTGTTGAAAAACATGAAGAGTCTGAAAAGGTGTGAAAAATACGAAGAGCTTCAAAACGTGTCAAAAATATGAGGAGCATGAAATGGTCTGAAATATAGGAGGATCAGGAAGCAGTGTTGAAAAACATGAAGAGCCTGAAAAGGTGTGAAAAATGTGAAGAGCTTCAAAAGGTGTCAAAAATATGAGGAGCATGAAACGGTCTGAAAATTAGGAGGAGCATGAAACGGTGATCAAAAACAAGAAGAGACTGAAAAGGTGTGAAAAATATGAAGATCTTCAGAAGGTGTCAAAAATATGAGGAGCATGAAACGGTCTGAAATATAGGAGGAGCATGAAACGTTGTTGAAAAACATGAAGAGCCTGAAAAGGTGTGAAAAATATGAAGAGCGTCAAAAGGTGTGAAATACATGAGGAACATTAAACGGTCTGAAAATATTAGAAACATGAAGTGGTGTTCAAAAACATGAAGAGCCTGAAAAGGTGTGAAAAATATGAAGAGCGTCAAAAGGTGTCAAAAATATGAGGAGCATGAAACGATCTGAAAAATATGAGGATCATGAAGCGGTGTTCAAATACATGAGAAGCCTGAAAAGGTGTGAAAAATATGAAGAGCTTCAACGGTGTCAAAATCATGAGGAGCATGAAACGGTCTGAAAAATAGGAGGAGCATGAAACTGTGTTCAAAAACATGAAGAGCCTGAAAAGTTGTGAAAAATATGAAGAGCGTCAAAAGGTGTGAAATACATGAGGAACATTAAACGGTCTGAAAATATTAGAAACATGAAGTGGTGTTCAAAAACATGAAGAGCCTGAAAAGGTGTGAAAAATATGAAGAGCGTCAAAAGGTGTCAAAAATATGAGGAGCATGAAACGATCTGAAAAATATGAGGATCATGAAGCGGTGTTCAAATACATGAGAAGCCTGAAAAGGTGTGAAAAATATGAAGAGCTTCAACGGTGTCAAAATCATGAGGAGCATGAAACGGTCTGAAAAATAGGAGGAGCATGAAACTGTGTTCAAAAACATGAAGAGCCTGAAAAGTTGTGAAATATATGAAGAGCTTCAAAAGGTGTGAAAAATATGAAGAGCTTCAAAAGGTGTCAAAAATATGGGGACCATGAAACGGTCTGAAAAATAGTAGGAGCATGAAGCGTTGTTGAAAAACATGAAGAACCTGAAAAAGTGTGAAATATATGAAGAGCTTCAAATGTGTGAAATACATGAGGAGCATTAAACGGTCTGAAAAATGGGAGGAGCATGAAGCGGTGTTCAAAAACATGAAGAGCCTGAAAAGGTGTGAAATATATGAAGAGATTCAAAAGGTGTCAAAAATATGAGGAGCATGAAAAGGTCTGAAAAATATGAGGATCATGAAGCGGTTGTGAAAAACATGAAGAGCCTGAAAAGGTGTGAAATATATGAAGAGATTCAAAAGGTGGCAAAAATAGGAGGAGCATGAAACGTTCTGAAATTTAGGAGGAGCATGAAGCGGTGTTGGAAAACATGATGAGCGTGAAAAAGTGTGAAAAATATGAAGAGATTCAAAAGTTGTCAAAAATATAAGGAGCATGAAACGGTCTGAAAATTGGAGGAGCATGAAGCGGTGTTGAAAAACATAAAGAGCCTGAAAAGTTGTGAAATACATGAAGAGCTTCAAAAGGTGTCAAATATATGAGGAGCATGAAACGGTCCGAAAAATAGGAGGAGCATGTAGTGGTTGTGAAAAACATGAAACGCCTGAAAAAGTGTGAAATATATGAAGAGCTTCAAAAGGTGTGAAAAATACGAGGAGCTTCAACAGGTGTGAAAAATATGAGGAGCATGAAAGGGTCTGAAAAATAGGAGGAGCATGAAACGGTGTTCAAAAACATGAAGAGCCTGAAAAGGTGTGAAAAATATGAAGAGCTTCAAAAGGTGTGAAAAATGTGAGGAGCATGAAACGGTCTGAAAAACAGGATCAGCATGAAGCGGAGTGGAAAAATATGAAGAGCTTGAAAAGGTGTGAAAAATATGAAGAGCTTCAAATGGTGTGAAATAAATGAAGAGCATGAAACGGTCTGAAAAATAGAAGGAGCATGAAATCTTGTTGAAAAACATGAAGAGCCTGAAAAAGTGTGAAAAATATGAAGAGCTTCAAAAGGTGTCAAAATTATGAGGAGAATGAAACGGTTTGAAAAATAGGAGAAGCAGGAAACGGTCTGAAAAATAGAGGCAGCATGGAATGGTGTTGAAAAACATGAAGAGCCTGAAAAAGTGTGAAAAATATGAAGAGCTTCAAAAGGTGTCAAAAATATGACGAGCATGAAATGGTCTGAAAAATAGGAGGAGCATGAAACGGTGTTCAAACATGAAGAGCCTGAAAAGGTGTGAAAAATATGAAGGGCTTCAAAAGGTGTGAAAAATATGAAGAACTTCAAAAGCTGTCAAAAATGAGATGAGCATGAAACGGTCTGAAAAATATGAGGAGCATGAAGTGGTGTTGAAAAACATGAAAAGCCTGAAAACGTGTGAAAAATATGAAGAGCTTCAAATCGTGTCAAAAATGAGATGAGCATGAAAGGGTCTGAAAAATAGGAGGAGCATGGAACGGTGTTCAAAAACATGAAGAGCCACTACAATGTGAAAAATATGAAGAGCTTCCAAAGCTGTCAAATATATGAGGAGCATCAAACGGTCTAAAAAATAGGAGGAGCATGAAGTGGTGTTGAGAAACATGAAGAGCCTGATAATGTGTGAAAAATATGAAGAGCTTCAAAAGGTGTTAAAAATATTAGGAGCATGAAACGGTCTGAAAAATGGGAGGAGCATGAAGTGGTGTTGAAAAACATGAAGAGCCTGAAAACGTGTGAAAAATAAAAAGAGCTTCAAAAGGTGTGAAAAATATGAATAGCTTCAAAAGGTGTCAAAAAAGAGATGAGCATGAAACGGTCTGCACAATAGGAGGAGCATGGAACGGTGTTCAAAAACATGAAGAGCCACTACAATGTGAAAAATATGAAGATCTTCGAAAGCTGTCAAATATATGAGTAGCATCAAATGGTCTAAAAAATAGCAGGAGCATGAAGTGGTGTGGAAAAACATGAAGAGCCTGATAATGTGTGAAAAATATGAAGAGCTTCAAAAGGTGTTAAAAATATTAGGAGCATGAAACGGTCTGAAAAATGGGAGGAGCATGAAATGGTGTTGAAAAACATGAAGAGCCTTAAAAGCTGTGAAAAATATGAAGAGCTTCAAAATGTGTGAAATACATGAGGAGCATGAAACGGTCTGAAAAAAAAGGAGGAGCATGAAGCGGTGTTGAAAAACATGAAGAGCCTGAAAAGGTGTGAAAAATATGAAGAGCTTCAAAAGGTGTCAAAGACATGTGGAGCAAAAAACGGTATGAAAAATAGGAGGGGCATGAAGCGGTGTTCACAAATATGAAGAGCCTGCACAATGTGAAAATATGAAGAGCTTCAAAAGCTGTCAAATATATGAGGAGCATGAAACGGTCTAAAAAATAGGAGGAGCATGAAGTGGTGTTCAAAAACATGCAGAGCCTGAAAAGGTGTGAAAAATATGAAGAGCTTCAAAAGGTGCGAAATATAGGAGGAGCATGAAACGGTCTGAAAAATAGGAGGAGTATAAAGCGATGTTCAATAACATGAAGAGCCTGAAAAGGTGTGAAAAATATGAAGAGCTTCAAAAGGTGTGAAAAATAGGAAGAAAGGAAGCATTGTTCAAAAACATGAAGAGCCTGAAAATGTGTGAAAAATATGAACAGCTTGAAAAGATGTCAAAAAATGAGGAGCATGAAACGGTCTGAAAAATAGGAGGAGCATGAAGCGGTGTTGAAAATATGAAGAGCCTGAAAAGGTGTGAAAAATATGAAGTACTTCAAAAGGTGTCAAAAATATGAGGAGCATGAAACGGTCTGATAAATAGGAGTAGCATGAAACGGTGTTAAGAAACATGAAGAGCCTGGAAAGGTATGAAAAATACAAAGAGCCTCAAAACGTGTCAAAAATATGAGGAGCATGAAACGGTCTGAAAAAGAGGAGCATGAAGCGGTGTTCAATAAAATGAAGAGCCTGAAAAGGTGTGAAAAATATGAAGAGCTCCAAAAGTTGTCAAAAATGTGAGGAGCATGAAACGGTCTCAAATATATGAGGAGCATGAAGCGGTGTTGAAAAACATGAAGAGCCTGAAAACGTGTGAAAAATAAGAAGAGCTTCAAAAGGTGTGAAAAATATGAATAGCTTCAAAATGTGTCAAAAAAGAGATGAGCATGAAACGGTCTGAACAATAGGAGGAGCATGGAACGGTGTTCAAAAACATGAAGAGCCACTACAATGTGAAAAATATGAAGAGCTTCCAAAGCTGTCAAATATATGAGGAGCATCAAACGGTCTAAAAAATAGGAGGAGCATGAAGTGGTGTTGAAAAACATGAAGAGCCTGATAATGTGTGAAAAATATGAAGAGCTTCAAAAGGTGTTAAAAATATGAGGAGCATGAAACGGTGAAAAATGGGAGGAGCATGATGTGGTGTTGAAAAACATGAAGAGCCTGAAAAGCTGTGAAAAATATGAAGAGCTTCAAAATGTGTGAAATACATGAGGAGCATGAAACGGTCTGAAAAATAGGAGGAGCATGAAGCGGTGTTAAAAAACATGAAGAGCCTGAAAAGGTGTGAAAAATATGAAGAGCTTCAAAAGGTGTCAAAGACATGTGGAGCAAAAAACGGTATGAAAAATAGGAGGGGCATGAAGCGGTGTTCAAAAATATGAAGAGCCTGCACAATGTGAAAATATGAAGAGCTTCAAAAGCTGTCAAATATATGAGGAGCATGAAACGGTCTAAAAAATAGGTGGAGCATGAAGTGGTGTTCAAAAACATGCAGAGCATGAAAAGGTGTGAAAAATATGAAGAGCTTCAAAAGGTGCGAAATATAGGAGGAGCATGAAACGGTCTGAAAAATAGGAGGAGTATAAAGCGATGTTCAATAACATGAAGAGCCTGAAAAGGTGTGAAAAATATGAACAGCTTGAAAAGGTGTCAAAAAATCAGGAGCATGAAACGGTCTGAAAAATAGGAGGAGCATGAAGCGGTGTTGAAAATATGAAGAGCCTGAAAAGGTGTGAAAAATATGAAGTGCTTCAAAAGGTGTCAAAAATATGAGGAGCATGAAACGGTCTGATAAATAGGAGTAGCATGAAACGGTGTTCAGAAACATGAAGAGCCTGGAAAGGTATGAAAAATACGAAGAGCCTCAAAACGTGTCAAAAATATGAGGAGCATGAAACGGTCTGAAAAAGAGGAGCATGAAGCCGTGTTCAATAAAATGAAGAGCCTGAAATGGTGTGAAAAATATGAAGAGCTCCAAAAGTTGTCAAAAATATGAGGAGCATGAAACGGTCTCAAAAATAGGAGGAGCATGAAGCGGTGTTGAAAAACATGAAGAGCCTGAAAACGTGTGAAAAATAAGAAGAGCTTCAAAAGGTGTGAAAAATATGAATAGCTTCAAAAGGTGTCAAAAAAGAGATGAGCATGAAACGGTCTGAACAATAGGAGGAGCTTGAAGCTGTGCTCAAAAACATGAAGAGCCTGAGAAGGCGTGAAAAATATGAAGAGCTTCAAAATGTGTGAAAAATATGAGGAGCATGAAACGGTCTGAAAAATAGGAGGAGCATGAAGTGGTGTTCAATAATATGAAGAGCCTGAAAAGGTGTGAAAAATATGACGAGCTTCCAAAGTTGTCAAAAATATGAGGAGCATGAAAAGGTCTGAAAAATAGGAGCATGAAGCGGTGTTCAATAAAATGAAGAGCCTGAAAAGGTGTGAAAAATATGAAGAGCTCCAAAAGTTGTCAAAAATATGAGGAGCATGAAACGGTCTCAAAAATAGGAGGAGCATGAAGCGGTGTTGAAAAACATGAAGAGCCTGAAAAGGTGTGACAAATATAAAGAGCTTCAAAAGGTGTGAAAAATATGAGGAGCATGTATCGATATGAAAAAAAGGGGAGCATGAAACGGTGTGAAAAACAGGAAGAGCATTAAAAGGTGTGAAAAATATGAAGAGCTTCAAAAGGTTTCAAAATATGAGGAGCATGAAACGGTCTGAAAACTAGGAGGAGCATGAAGCGGTGTTGAAAAACATGAAGAGCCTGAAAAGGTGTGAAAAATATGAAGAGCTTGAAAATGTGTCAAAAATATGAGAAGCATCAAACGGTCTGAAAAATAGGAGGAGCATGAAACGGTCTGAAAAATAGGAGCAGCATGAAACGGTGTTCAAAAACATGAAGAGCCTGAAAAGGTGTGAAAAATATGAAGAGCTTCAAAAGGTGTGAAAAATATGAGGAGAATGATACGTTCTGAAAAATAGGAGGAGCATGAAGCTGTGCTCAAAAACATGAAGAGCCTGAAAAGGTGTGAAAAATATGAAGAGCTTGAAAATGTGTCAAAAATATGAGCAGCATGAAACGGTCTGAAAAATAGGAGGAGCATGAAACGGTCTGAAAAATAGGAGCAGCATGAAATGGTGGTGAAAAACATGAAGAGTCTGAAAACGTGTGAAAAATATGAAGAGCTTCAAAAGGTGTGAAAAATATGAGGAGCATGAAACGGTCTGAAAAATAGGAGCAGCATGAAGCTGTGCTCAAATACATGAAGAGCCTGAAAAAGTGTGAAAAATATGAAGAGCTTCAAAAGGTGTCAATAATAAGAGGTGCATGAAACAGTCTGAAAATTAGGATGAGCATGAAGCGGTGTTGAAAAACATGAAGAACCTGAAAAGTTGTGAGAAATATGAAGAGCTTCAACAGGTGTCAAAAATATGAGGAGCATGAAACGCTCTGAAAAAGAGGAGGAGCATAAAGCGGTGTTGAGAAACATGAAGAGCCTGAAAAGGTGTGAAAAATATGAAGAGCTTCAAAAGGTGTCAATAATAAGAGGTGCATGGAACAGTCTAAAAAATAGGATGAGCATGAAACGGTCTGAAAAATTGGAGGAGCATGAAGCGGTGTTCAAAAACATGAAGAGCCAGAAATGGTGTGAAAAATATGAAGAGCTTCAAAAGGTGTCAAAAATATGAGAAGCATGAAACGGTCTCAAAAATAGGAGAAGCATGAAACGGTCTGAAAAATAGAAGGAGCATGAAACGGTCTGAAAAACTGGAGGAGCATGAAACGGTCTGAAAAATTGGAGGAGCATGAGGCGCTGTTCAAAAATATGAAGAGCCTGAAAAGGTGTGAAATATATGAAGAGCTTCAAAAGGTGTCAAAAATATGTGGAGCACGAAACGGTCTGAAAAATAGGAGGAGCATGAAGTGGTGTTGAAAAATATGAAGAGCTTCTAAAATTGTCAAAAATATCAGGAGCATGAAACGGTCTGAAAAATAGGAGGAGCATGAAGTCAGGTTGAAAAACATGAAGAGCCTGAAAAGGTGTGAAAAATATGAAGAGCTTCAAAAGGTGTCAAAAATATGGGAGCATGAAACGGTCTGAAAAATGGGAGGACCATGAAGCGGTGTTGAAAAACATGGGGAGCCTGAAAAGGTGTGAAAAATATGAAGAGCTTCAAAAGGTGTCAAAAATATGAGAAGCATGAAACGGACTGAAAAATAGGAGGAGCATGAAACGGTGTTCAAAAACATGAAGAGCCTGAAAACGTGTGAAAAATATGAAGAGCCTCAAAAGGTGTGAAAAATATGAAGAGCTTCAAATAATGTGAAATACATGAGGAGCATGAAATGGTCTGAAAAATAGGAGGAGCATGAAGCGGTGTTGAAAACATGAAAACCTGAAAAGATGTGAAAAATATGAACAGCTTCAAAAGGTGTCAAATATATGAGGAACAAGAAACGGTCTGAAAAATGGGAGGAGCATGAAGCGGTGTTCAAAAAAATGAAGAGCCTGAAAAGGTGTTAAAAATATGAAGAGCTTCAAAAGGTGTGAAAAATATGAGGAGCATGAAACGGTGTGAAAAATAGGAGGAGGATTGTAGCGGTGTTCAAAAACATTAAGAGCATGAAAAAGTGTGAAAAATATGAACAGCTTCAAAAGGTTTCAAAAATATGAGGAGCATGAAACGGTCTGATAAATAAGAGTAGCATGAAACGGTGTTCAGAAACATGAAGAGCCTGGAAAGGTGTGAAAAATATGAAGAGCCTCAAAAAGTGTCAAAATTATGAGGAGCATGAAACGGTCTGAAAAACAGGGGAATCATGAAGCAGTGTTGAAAAACATGAAGAGCCTGAAAACGTGTGAAAAATAAGAAGAGCTTCAAAAGGTGTGAAAAATATGAATAGCTTCAAAAGGTGTCAAAAAAGAGATGAGCATGAAACGGTCTGAACAATAGGAGGAGCTTGAAGCTGTGCTCAAAAACATGAAGAGCCTGAGAAGGTGTGAAAAATATGAAGAGCTTCAAAAGGTGTGAAAAATATGAGGAGCATGAAACGGTCTGAAAAATAGGAGGAGCATGAAGTGGTGTTCAATAATATGAAGAGCCTGAAAAGGTGTGAAAAATATGACGAGCTTCCAAACTTGTCAAAAATATGAGGAGCATGAAAAGGTCTGAAAAATAGGAGCATGAAGTGGTGTTCAATAATATGAAGAGCCTGAAAATGTGTGAAAAATATGAAGAGCTCCAAAAGTTGTCAAAAATATGAGGAGCATGAAACGGTCTCAAAAATGGGAGGAGCGTGAAGCAAGATGTGAAAAATATGAAGAGCTTCAAAAAGTGTCAAAAATATGAGGAGCATGAAACGGTCTCAAAAATAGGAGGAGCATGAAGCTGTGTTGAAAAACATGAAGAGCCTGAAAAGGTGTGAAAAATATGAAGAGCTTCAAAAGGTGTCAATAATAAGAGGTGCATGAAACAGTCTGAAAAATAGGAGGAGCATGAAACGGTCTGAAAAACTGTAGGAGCATGAAGCGGTGTTGAAAAACATGAAGAGCCTGAAAAGGTGTGACATATATAAAGAGCTTCAAAAGGTGTCAAATATATGAGGTGCATGAAATGGTCTGAAAAATAGGAGGAGCATGAAGTGGTGTTGAAAAACATTAAGAGCCTGAGAAGTTGTGAAAAGTATGATGACCTTCAAAAGGTGTCAAAAATATGAGGTGCATGAAATGGTCTGAAAAATAGGAGGAGCATGAAGCGGTGTTGAAAAACATGAAGAGCCTGAAAAGGTGTGAAAAATATGAAGAGCTTCAAAAGGTTTCAAAAATATGAGGAGCATGAAACGGTCTGAAAAATATTAGGAGCATAAAACGGAGTTCAAAAACATGAGGAGCCTGAAAAGGTGTGAAAAATAAGAAGAGCTTCAAAAGGTTTTAAAAATATGAGGAGCATGAAACGGTCTGAAAAATAGGAGGAGCATGAGGTGGTGTAGAAAAACATGAAGAGCCTGAAAAGGTGTGAAAAATATGAAGAGCTTCAAAAGGTGTGAAAAATATGAGGAGCATGAAATGGTCTGAAAAATAGGAGGAGCATGAAGCGGTGTAGAAAACATGAAGAGTCTGAAAAGGTGTGAAAAATATGAAGAGCTTCAAAAGGTGTGAAAAATATGAGGAGCATGAAATGGTCTGAAAAATAGGACGAGCATGAAGCGGTGTTGAAAAACATGAAGAGCCTGAAAAGGTGTGACATATATAAAGAGCTTCAAAAGGTGTCAAAAATATGAGGTGCATTAAACGGTCTGAAAAATAGGAGGAGCATGAAGCGGTGTTGAAAAACATGAGGAGCCTGAAAAGGTGTGAAAAATATGAAGAGCTTGAAAAGGTGTCAAAAATATGAGGAGCATGAAACAGTCTGAAAAATAGGAGGAGCATGAAGCGATGTTGAAAAACATGAAGAGCGTGAAAACGTGTGATAAATATGCAGAGCTTCAAATGGTGTGAAAATTAGGAGGAGCATGAAGCATTGTTCAAAAACATGAAGAGCCTGAAAATGTGGGAAAAATATGAAGAGCTTCAAAATGTGTCAAAAATATGAGGAGCATGAAAAGGTCTGGAAAATAGGAGGAGCATGAAGCAGTGTTGAAAAACATGAAGAGCCTGAAAAGGTGTGAATAATATGAAGAGCTTCAAAAGATGTCAAAAATATGAGGAGCATGAAACAGTCTGAAAAATAGGAGGAGCATGAAGCGGTGTTCAAAAACATGAAGAGACTGAAAAGGTGTGAAAAATATGAAGAGCTTCAAAAGGTGTCAAAAATATGAGGAGCATGAAACGGTCTGAAAAATATGAGGAGCATGAAATGGTATTCAAAACCATAAAGATCCTGAAAAGTTCTGAAATATAGGAAGAGCCTCAAAACGTGTCAAAAATATGAGGAGCATGAAACGGTCTGAAAAATAGGAGGAGAATGAAGCGGTGTTGAAAAACATGAAGAGCCTGAAAACGTGTGAAAAATATGAAGAGCTTCAAAAGGTGTGAAATACATGAGATGCATGAAACGGTCTGAAAAATAGGAGGAGAATGAAGCTGTGTTCAAAAACATGAGAGCCTGAAAATGTGTGAAAAATATGAAGAGCTTCAAAAGGTGTGAAATACATGAGGTGCATGAAAAGATCTGAAAAATAGGAGAAGCATGAAGCGGTGTTCAAAAACATGAAGAGCCTGAAAAGGTGTGAAAAATATGAAGACCTTCAAAATGTGTTAAAATTATGACGAGCAGGAAACGGTCAGAAAAATAGGAGGAGCATGAAGCAGTGTTCAAAAACATGAAGAGCCTGAAAAGGTGAGAAATATATGAAAAGCTTCAAAGTTTTCAAAAATATGAGGAGCATGAAACGGTGTGAAAAATAGGAGGAGTATAAAACGGTGTTTAAAAACATGACGAGCCTGGAAAGGTGTGAAAAATATGAAGAGCTTCAAAAGGAGGGAAATAAATGAGGAGCATGAAACGGTCTAAAAAATAGGAGGAACATGAAACGGTCTTCAAAATCATGAAGAGCCTGAAAAGGTGTGAAAAAATATGAAGAGCTTCAAAAGGTGCGAAAAATATGAGGAGCATGAAACGGTCTGAAAAATAGGAGGAGCATGAATCGGTGTTCAAAAACATGAAGAGCCTGAAAAGGTGTGAAAAATATGAAGAGCTTCAAAAGTTGTCAAATATATGAGGAGAATGAAACGATCTGAAAAATAGGAGCAGCTTGAAGCGGTGTTGAAAAACATGTAAAGCCTGAAAAGGTGTGAAAAATATGAAGAGCTTGAAAAGGTGTCAAAAATAGAAGGAGCATGAAACAGTCTGAAAAATAGGAGGAACATGAAGCGATGTTGAAAAACATGAAGAGCGTGAAAATATGTGATAAATATGCAGAGCTTCAAAAGGTGTGAAAAATAGAAGGAGCATGAAGCATTGTTCAAAAACATGAAAAGCCTGAAAATGTGTGAAAAATATGAAGAGCTTCAAAATGTGTCAAAAATATGAGGAGCATGAAACGGTCTGAAAAATAGGAGGAGCATGAAGCAGTGTTGAAAAACATGAAGAGCCTGAAAAGGTGTGAAAAATCTGAAGAGCTTCAAAAGATGTCAAAAATATGAGGAGCATGAAACAGTCTGAAAAATAGGAGGAGCATGAAATGGTATTCAAAACCATGAAGATCCTGAAAAGGTCTGAAAAATATGAAGAGCCTCAAAACGTGTCAAAAATATGAGGAGCATGATACGGTCTGAAAAATAGGAGGAGCATGAAGCGGTGTTCAAAGACATGAAGAGACTGAAAACGTGTGAAAAAAATGAAGAGCCTCAAAAGGTGTGAAAAATATGAAGAGCATCAAAAGGTGTCAAAAATGAGATGAGCATGAAACGGTCTGAAAAATAGGAGGAGCATGAAGTGGTGTTGAAAAACATGAAGAGCCTGAACAGGTTGAAATATATGAAGAGCTTCAAAAGGTGTCAAAAAAATGAGGAGCATGAAACGGTCTGAAAAATAGGAGGAGCATGAAGCGGTGTTCAAAAACATGAAGAGCCTTAAAAGGTGTGAAAAATATGAAGAACTTCAAAAGGATTGAAATGCATGAGGACCATGTAACGGTCTGAAAAATACGAGGAGCAGGAAGCGGTGTTCAAAAACATGAATAACCTGAAATGGTGTGAAAAATATGAAGAACTTCAAAAGGATTGAAATGCATGAGGACCATGTAACGGTCTGAAAAATAGGAAGAGCATGAAGCGGTGTTGAAAAACATGAAGAGCCTGAAAAGGTGTGAAATATATGAAGAGCTTCAAAAGGTGTCAAAAATATGAGGAGCATGAAACGGTCTGAAAAATAGGAGGAGCATGAAGCGGCGTTGAAAAACATGATGAGCTTGAAAAGGTGTCAAAAATTGTAGGAGCTTCAAAAGGTGTCAAAAATATGAGGAGCATGAAACGGTCTGAAAAATAGGAGGAGCATGAAGCCGTGTTCAAAAACATGAACAGCATGAAAATGTGTGAAAAATATGAAGAGCTTCAAAACGTGTCATAATATGAGGAGCATGAAACGGCCTGAAAAATAGGAGGAGCATGAAACGGTCTGAAAAATAGGAGGAGCAAGAATCGGTGTTGAAAACATGAAGAGCATGAAATAGTGTGAAAAATATGAAGAGCTTCAAAAGGTATCAAAAATATGAGGAGTATGAAACGTTCTGAAAAATAGGAGGAGCATAAAGCGGTTTTGAAAAACATGAAGAGCCTGAAAAGGTTTGAAATATACGAAGAGCTTCAAAACTTGTCAAATATGAGGAGCATGAAACGGTCTGGAAAATAGGAGGAGCATGAAGCAGTGTTGAAAAACATGAAGAGCCTGAAAATGTGTGAATAATATGAAGCGCTTCAAAAAATGTCAAAAATATGAGGAGCATGAAACAGTCTGAAAAATAGGAGGAGCATGAAATGGTATTCAAAATCATAAAGATCCTGAAAAGGTCTGAAATATAGGAAGAGCCTCAAAACGTGTCAAAAATATGAGGAGCATGAAACGGTCTGAAAAATAGGAGGAGAATGAAGCGGTGTTGAAAAACATGAAGAGCCTGAAAACGTGTGAAAAATATGAAGAGCTTCAAAAGGTGTGAAATACATGAGATGCATGAAACGGTCTGAAAAATAGGAGGAGAATGAAGCTGTGTTCAAAAACATGAGAGCCTGAAAATGTGTGAAAAATATGAAGAGCTTCAAAAGGTGTGAAATACATGAGGTGCATGAAAAGATCTGAAAAATAGGAGAAGCATGAAGCGGTGTTCAAAAACATGAAGAGCCTGAAAAGGTGTGAAAAATATGAAGACCTTCAAAATGTGTTAAAATTATGACGAGCAGGAAACGGTCAGAAAAATAGGAGGAGCATGAAGCAGTGTTCAAAAACATGAAGAGCCTGAAAAGGTGAGAAATATATGAAAAGCTTCAAAGTTTTCAAAAATATGAGGAGCATGAAACGGTGTGAAAAATAGGAGGAGTATAAAATGGTGTTTAAAAACATGACGAGCCTGGAAAGGTGTGAAAAATATGAAGAGCTTCAAAAGGAGGGAAATAAATGAGGAGCATGAAACGGTCTAAAAAATAGGAGGAACATGAAACGGTCTTCAAAATCATGAAGAGCCTGAAAAGGTGTGAAAAAATATGAAGAGCTTCAAAAGGTGCGAAAAATATGAGGAGCATGAAACGGTCTGAAAAATAGGAGGAGCATGAATCGGTGTTCAAAAACATGAAGAGCCTGAAAAGGTGTGAAAAATATGAAGAGCTTCAAAAGTTGTCAAATATATGAGGAGAATGAAACGATCTGAAAAATAGGAGCAGCTTGAAGCGGTGTTGAAAAACATGAAAAGCCTGAAAAGGTGTGAAAAATATGAAGAGCTTGAAAAGGTGTCAAAAATAGAAGGAGCATGAAACAGTCTGAAAAATAGGAGGAACATGAAGCGATGTTGAAAAACATGAAGAGCGTGAAAATGTGTGATAAATATGCAGAGCTTCAAAAGGTGTGAAAAATAGAAGGAGCATGAAGCATTGTTCAAAAACATGAAGAGCCTGAAAAGGTGTGAAAAATATGAAGAACTTCAAAAGCTGTCAAAAATATGAGGAGTATGAAAGGGTCTGAAATTTAGGAGGAGCATGAAGCGGTGTTGAAAAACATGAAGAGCCTGAAAACGTGTGAAAAATATGAAAAGCTACAAAAGGTCAAAAATATGAGGAGCACGAAACGGACTAAAAAATAGGAGGAGCATGAAATGCTGTTGAAAAACATGAAGAGCCTGAAAAGGTGTGAAAAAAATGAAGATATTCAAAAGGTGTCAAAAATATGAGGAGCATGAAACGGTCTGAAAAATAGGAGGAGCATGAAATTCTGTTGAAAAACATGAAGAGCTGAAAAGGACTGAAAAATAGGAAGAACTTCAAAAGGTGTGAAATATATGAGGAGCATGAAACGGTCTGAAAAATAGGAGAAGCATGAAGCTGTGTTCAAAAACATGAGAACCAGAAAAGGTGTGAAAAATATGAAGAGCTTCAAAAGGTGTCAAAAATATTAGGAGCAGGAACGGTCTGAAAAATAGGAGGATCATGAAGCGGTGTTCAAAACATGAAGAGACTGAAAAGGTGTGAAAAATATGAAGAGCTTCAAAAGGTGTGAAAAATATGAGGAGCATGAAACGGTCTGAAAAATAGGAGGAGCATGAAGCGGTGTTCAAAAACATGAAGAGCCTGAAAAGGTGTGAAAAATATGAAGAGCTTCAAAAGGTGTCAAAAATATGAGGAGCAGGAACGGGCTGAAAAATAGGAGGAGCATGAAACGGTGTTCAAAAACATGAAGAGCCTGGAAAGGTGTGAAAATTATGAAGAGCTTCAAAAGGTGTGTAATATATGAGGAACATGAAACGGTCTAAAAAATAGGAGGAGCATGAAGCGGTGTTGAAAAACATGAAGAGCCAGTAAAGGAGTGAATTAAATGAAGAGCTTCAAAAGGTGTGAGAAACATGAAGAGCTTCAACAGGTGTCAAAAATGAGATGGGCATGAAATGGTCTGAATAACAGGAGGAGCATGAAGTTGTGTTGATAAACATGAAGAGCTGAAAAGTTGTGAAATATATGAAGAGCTTCAAAAGGTGTCAAAAATATGAGGAGTATGAAACGGTCTGAAAAGGAAGAGGAGCATGAAGGGGTGTTCAAAAAAATGAAGTGCCGGAAAAGCTGTGAAAAATATGAAGAGCTTCAAAAGGTGTCAAAAATATGAGAAGTATGAAACGTTCTGAAAAATAGGAGGAGCATGAAGCGGTTTTGAAAAACATGAAGAGCCTGAAAAGGTGAGAAAAAAATGAAGAGTTTCAAAACGTGTCAAAAATATGAGGAGCATGAAACGGTCTGAAATAGGAGGAGCATGAAATGCTGTTGAGAAACATGAAGAGCCTGAAAAGGTTTGAAAAATATGAAGAGTTTCAAAAGGTGTCAAAACTATGGGGAGCATTAAACGTTCTAAACATAGGAGGAGCATGAAGTGGTTTTGAAAAATATGAAGAGCCAGAAAAGGTGTGAAACATATGAAGAGCTTCAAAAGGTGTGAAATAAATGAGGAGCATGAAACGGTCTAAAAAATAGGAGGAACATGAAACGGTCTTCAAAATCATGAAGAGCCTGAAAAGGTGTGAAAAAATATGAAGAGCTTCAAAAGGTGCGAAAAATATGAGGAGCATGAAACGGTCTGAAAAATAGGAGGAGCATGACACGGTGTTGAAAAACATGACGATCATGGAAAGGTGTGAAAAATATGAAGAGATTCAAAAGCTGTCAAAAATATGAGGAGCCTGAAATAGTCTGAGAAATAGGAGGAGCATGAAGTGATGTTGAAAAGATGAAGAGCCTGAAAAGGTGTGAAAAACATGAAGAGCTTCAAAAGGTATCAAAAATGTGAGGATCATGAAATGATCTGAAAAATATGAGGAACATGAAGCGGTGTTGAAAAACATGAAGAGCTTGAAAACGTGTTAAAAATATGAAGAGCTTCAAAAGGTGTGATAAATATGAAGAGCTTCAAAAGGTGTCAAAAATATGAGGAGGATGATACGGTTTGAAAAATAGGAGGAGCATGAAGCGGTGTTGAAAAACATGAAGAGTCTGAAAACGTGTTAAAAATATGAAGAGCTTCAAAAGGTGTGAAAAATATGAAGAGCTTCAAAAGGTGTCAAATATTAGATGAGCATGAAACGATCTGAAAAATAGGAGGAGCATGAATCGGTGTTGAAAAACATGAAGAGCCTGAAAAAGTGTGAAAAATATGAAGAGTTTCTATAGGTGTCAAAAATATGAGGAGCATGAAACGGTCTGAAAAATAGGAGGAGCATGAAGTGGTGTTGAGAAACATGAAGAGTCTGAAAAGGTGTGAAAAATATGAAGAGCTTCAAAAGGAGTCAAAAATATGAGGAGCATGAAACGGTCTGAAAAAATAGGAGGAGCATGAAGCGGTGTTCAAAAACATGAAGAGCCTGAAAAGGTGTGAAAAATATGAAGAGCTTCAAAAGGTGTCAAAAATATGAGGAGCATGAAACGGTCTGAAAAATAGGAGGAGTATGAAGCGGTGATCAAAAATATGAAGAGCCTGAAAAGTTGTGAAAAATATGAAGAGCTTCAAAAGGTGTGAAATACATGGGGAGCATGAAATTCTCTGAAAAATAGAAGGAGCATGAAGTGGTGTTCTAAAACATGAAGAGCCAGAAAAGGTGTGAAAAATATGAAGAGCTTCAAAAGCTGTCAAAAATACGAGGAGCATGAAACAGTCTGAAAAATAGGTGGAACAAGAAGGAGTGTTGAAAAACATGAAGAGCCTGAAAATGTGTGAAAAATATAAAGAGCTTCAAAAGATGTGAAAAATATGAAGATCTTCAAAAGCTGTCAAAAATACGAGGAGCATGAAACGGTCTGAAAAATAGGAGGAGCATGAAATCGTGTTCAAAAACATGAAGAGCCTAAAAACGTGTGAAAAATATGAAGAGCTTCAAAAGGTGTGAAATACATGAGGAGCATGAAACGGTCTGAAAAGGAGGAGGAGCATGAAGCCGTGTCCAAAATCATGAAGAGCCTAAAAACGTGTGAAAAATATGAAGAGCTTCAAAAGGTGTGAAAAATAGGAGAAGCATGAAGCGGTGTTGAAAAACATGAAGAGCCTGAAAAGGTGTGAAAAATATGAAGAGCTTCCAAAAGTGTGAAATACATGAGGAGCATGAAACGGTCTGAAAAATAGGAGAAGCATGAAGCAGTGTTGAAAAACATGAAGAGCCTGAAAAGGTGAGAAAAATATGAAGAGCTTCAAAAGGTGTCAAAAATATGAGGAGTATGAAACTGTCTGAAAAATAGGAGTAGCATGAAGTGGTGTTCAAAAACATGAAGAGCCTGAAAAGGTATGAAAAATATGCAGAGCTTCAAAAGGTGTGAAATACATGAGGAGCATGAAACGGTCTGAAAAATAGGAGAAGCATGAAGTGGTGTGGAAAAACATGAAGAGCCTGAAAAGGTGAGAAAAATATGAAGAGCTTCAAAAGGTGTGAAAAATATGAGGAGCATGAAACTGTCTGAAAAAGAAGAGGAGCATGAAGCGGTGTTCAAACACATGAAGAGCCTGAAAAGGTGTGAAAAATATGAAGAGCTTCAAAAGGTGTGAAATACAAGAGAAGCAAGAAACAGTATGAAAAATAGGAGGAGCATGAAGCAGTGTTCAAAAACATGAAGAGCCTGAAAAGGTGTGAAAAATATGAAGAGCTTCAAAAGGTGTGAAAAATATGAGGAGCATGAAACGGTCTGAAAAATAGGAGGAGCATGAAGCCGTGTTGAAAAACATGAAGAGCCTGAAAAGGTGTGAAACATATGAAGAGCTTCAAAAGGTGTGAAATACATGAGGAGCATGAAACGGTTTGAAAAAAAGGAAGAGCATGAAGCGGTGTTCAAAAACAAGAAGAGCCTGAGAAGGTGTGAAAAATATGAAGAGCTTCAAAACGTGTGAAAAATATGAGGAGCATGGAGCTGTCTGAAAAAGAAGAGGAGCATGAAGCGGTGTTCAAACACATGAAGAGCCTGAAAAGATGTGAAAAATATGAAGAGCTTCAAAAGGTGTGAAATACAAGAGAAGCAAGAAACAGTATGAAAAATAGGAGGAGCATGAAGTGGTGTTGAAAAACATGAAGAACCTGAAAAGGTGTGAAAAAATTGAAGAGCTTCAAAAGGTGTCAAAAATATGAGGAGCATGAAACGGTATGAAGAATAGAAGGAGCATGAAACACTGTTCAAAAACATGAGGAGCCTGAAAAGGAGTGAAATATATGAAGAGCTTCAAAAGGGGTGAAATACAAGTGGAGCATGAAATGGTCTGAAAAATAGGAGGAGCATGAAGCGGTGTTCAAAAACATGAAGAGCTGAAAAGGTGTGAAAATATGAAGAGCTTCAAAAGGTGTCAGAAATATGAGGAGCATGAAACGGTCTAAAAAATAGGAGGAGCAAGAAGCGGTGTTCAGAATAATGAAGAGCCTGAAAAAGTATGAAAAATATGAAGAGCTTCAAAAGTTGTCAAATACATGAGGAGCATTATACGGTCTGAAAAATAGGAGGAACATGAAGCAGTGTTCAAAAACATGAAGAGTCCGAAAAGATGTGAAAAAATATGAAGAGCTTCAAAAGGTGTCAGAAATATGAGGAGCATGAAACGGTCTGAAAATTAGGAGGAGCAAGAAGCGGTGTTGAAAATCATAAAGAGCCTGAAAACGTGTGAAAAATATGAAGAGCTTCAAAAGCTGTGAAAAATATGAAGAGTTTCAAAAGATGTCAAAAATGAGATGAGCATGAAACGGTCTGAAAAATAGGGGGAGCATGAATTTGTGTTGAAAAACATGAATAGCCTGAAAATGTGTGAAATATTTGAAGAGCTTCAAACGCTGTCAAAAATATGAGGAGCATGAAATGGTCTGAAATATAGGAGGAGCATGAAACGGTGTTCAAAAACATGAAGAGCCTGAAAAGTTGTGAAAAATATGAAGAGCTTCAAAAGTTGTAAAAAATATGAGGAGCTTCAAAAGGTGTCAAAAATATGAGGAGCATGAAACGGTCTGAAAAATAGGAGGAGCATGAAGTGGTGTTCAAAAAAATGAAGAGCCTGAAAAGGTGTGAAATATATGAAGAGCTTTAAAAGGTGTCAAAAATTTGAGGAGCATGAAACGGTCTGAAAAATAGGAGGAGCATGAAGCGGTGTTGAAAAACATGAAGAGCCTGAAAAAGTGTGAGAAATATGAAGAGCTTCAAAAGGTGTCAAAAATATGAAGAGCTTCCAAAGGTGTCAAAAATGAGATGAGCATGAAGCCGTCTGAAAAATATTTGGAGGATGAAGTGGTGTTGAAAAACATGAAGAGCCTGAAAAGGTGTGAAATTTATGAAGAGCTTCAAAAGGTGTCAAAAATATGAGGAGCATGAAATGACCTGAAAAATACGAGGAGCATGATGCACTGTTCAAAAACATGTGGAGCCTGAAAAGGAGTGAAAAATATGAAGAGCTTCAAAAGGTTTCAAAAATATGAGGAGCATGAAATGACCTGAAAAATAGGAGGAGCATGAAGCAGTGTTCAAATACATGAAGAGCCTGAAAAGGTGTGAAAAATATGAAGAGCTTCAAAAGGTGTGAAAAATATGAAGAGCTTCAAAATGTGTCAAAAATGAGATGAGCATGAAACGGTCTGAAAAAGATGAGGAGCATGAAGTGGTGTTGAAATACATGAAGAGCCTGAAAAGGTGTGTAAAATATGAAGAGGTTCAAAGATGTGAAATACATGAGGATCATGAAACGGTTTGAAATATAGGAGGAGCATGAAACGGTGTTCAAAAACATGAAGAGCCTGAAAAGGTGTGAAAAATATGAAGAGCTTCAAATGGTGTCAAAAATATGAGGAGCCTGAAACGGTCTGAAAAATAGAAGGAGCATGAAGCGGTGTTCAAAAACATGAAGAGCCTGAAAACGGGTGAAAAATATGAAGAGCTTCACAATATGTGTAAAATATGCATAGCTTCAAAACGTGTCAAAAATATCAGGAGCATGAAGCGGTCTCGAAAATAGGATGAGCATGAAGTTGTGGTGAAAAACATGAAGAGCCTGAAAACGTGTGAAAAATATGAAGAGCTTCAAAAGGTGTGAAAAATATGAAGAGCTTCAAAAGATGTCAAAAACGAGATGAGCATGAAACGGTCTGAAAAATAGGAGAAGCAAGAAGTGGTGTTGAAAAACATGAAGAGCCTGAAAAGGTGTGAAAAATATGAAGAGCTTCAAAACGTGTGAAAAATATGAGGAGCATGAAACTGTCTGAAAAAGAGGAGGAGCATGAAGCGGTGTTCAAACACATGAAGAGCCTGAAAAGGTTTGAAAAATATGAAGAGCTTCAAAAGGTGTCAAAAATATGAAGAGCATGAAACGGTATGAAGAATAGAAGGAGCATGAAACGCTGTTCAAAAACATGAGGATCCTGAAAAGGAGTGAAATATATGAAGAGCTTCAAAAGGGGTGAAATACAAGTGGAGCATGAAACGGTCTGAAAAATAGGAGGAGCATGAAGCGGTGTTCAAAAACTAGAAGAGCTTAAAAGGTGTGAAAAATATGAAGAGCTTCAAAAGGTGTCAGAAATATGAGGAGCATGAAACGATCTAAAAAATAGGAGGAGCAAGAAGCGATGTTCAGAACAATGAAGAGCCTGAAAAAGTGTGAAAAATATGAAGAGCTTCAAAAGTTGTCAAATACATGAGGAGCATTATACGGACTGAAAAATAGGAGGAGCATGAAGCAGTGTTCAAAAACATGAAGAGCCCGAAAAGGTGTGAAAAAATATGAAGAGATTCAAAACGTGTGAAAAATAGGAGGAGCATGAAGCGGTGTTCAAAAACATGAAGAGCCTGAAAAGGTGTGAAAAATATGAAGAGCTTCCAAAAGTGTGAAATACATGAGGAGCATGAAACGTTCTGAAAAATAGGAGAAGCATGAAGCGGTGTTGAAAAACATGAACAGCCTGAAAAGGTGTGACAAATATGAAGAGCTTCAAAAGGTGTCAAAAATATGAGGAGCATGAAACGGTCTGCAAAAAAGCAGGAGCATGAATTGGTGTTGAAACACATGAAGGGCCTGAAAAGGTGTGAAAAATATGACGAGCTTCAAAAGGTGTCAAAAATATGAGGAGTATGAAACTGTCTGAAAAATAGGAGGAGCATGAAGTGGTGTTCAAAAACATGAAGAGCCTGAAAAGGTGAGAAAAATATGAAGAGCTTCAAAAGGTGTGAAAAATATGAGGAGCATGATACAGTAGACAAAATAGGAGGAGCATGAGGCGGAGTTCAAAAACATGAAGAGCCTGAAAAGGTGTGAAAAATATGAAGAGCTTCAAAAGGTGTGAAAAATATGAGGAGCATGAAACTGTCTGAAAAAGAAGAGGAGCATGAAGCGGTGTTCAAACACATGAAGAGCCTGAAAAGGTGTGAAAAATATGAAGAGCTTCAAAAGGTGTGAAATACAAGAGAAGCAAGAAACAGTATGAAAAATAGGAGGAGCATGAAGCAGTGTTCAAAAACATGAAGAGTCCGAAAAGGTGTGAAAAAATATGAAGAGATTCAAAACGTGTGAAAAATAGGAGGAGCTTGAAGCGGTGTTCAAAAACATGAAGAGCCTGAAAAGGTGTGAAAAATATGAAGAGCTTCAAAAGGTGTGAAAAATATGAGGAGCATGAAACGGTCTGAAAAATAGGAGGAGCATGAAGCCGTGTTGAAAAACATGAAGAGCCTGAAAAGGTGTGTAAAATATGAAGAGGTTCAAAGGTGTGAAATCCATGAGGATCATGAAACGGTTTGAAATATAGGAGGAGCATGAAACGCTGTTCAAAAACATGAGGAGCCTGAAAAGTAGTGAAATATATGAAGAGCTTCAAAACGTGTGAAAAATATGAGGAGCATGAAACGGTCTGAAAAAGAAGAGGAGCATGAAGCGGTGTTCAAACACATGAAGAGCCTGAAAAGGTGTGAAAAATATGAAGAGCTTCAAAAGGTGTCAGAAATATGAGGAGCATGAAACGGTCTAAAAAATAGGAGGAGCAAGATGCGGTGTTCAGAATAATGAAGAGCCTGAAAAAGTGTGAAAAATATGAAGAGCTTCAAAAGTTGTCAAATACATGAGGAGCATTATACGGTCTGAAAAATAGGAGGATCATGAAGCAGTGTTCAAAAACATGAAGAGTCCGAAAAGGTGTGAAAAAATATGAAGAGATTCAAAACGTGTGAAAAATAGGAGGAGCATGAAGCGGTGTTCAAAAACATGAAGAGCCTGAAAACGTGTGAAAAATATGAAGAGCTTCAAAAGGTGTGAAAAATATGAGGAGCATGAAACGGCCTGAAAAATAGGAGGAGCATGAAGCCGTGTTGAAAAACATGAAGAGCCTGAAAAGGTGTGAAACATATGAAGAGCTTCAAAAGGTGTGAAATACATGAGGAGCATGAAACGGTTTGAAAAATAGGAGGAGCATGAAGCGGTGTTCAAAAACAAGAAGAGCTTGAAAATGTGTGAAAAATATGAAGAGCTTCAAAAGGTGTCAAAAATAGGCGGAGCATAAAGCGGTGTTCAAAAACATGAAGAGCCTGAAAAGGAGTGAAAAATATGAAGAGCTTCAAAAGGTGTCAAAAATATGAGGAGCATGAAATGGTCTGAAAATTAGGAGGAGCAAGAAGCGGTGTTGAAAATCATAAAGAGCTTGAAAACGTGTGAAAAATATGAAGAGCTTCAAAAGCTGTGAAAAATATGAAGAGCTTCAAAAGGTGTGAAAAATATGAGGAGCTTCAAAAGGTGTCAAAAATATGAAGAGCTTCAAAAGGTGTCAAAAATATGAGGAGCATGAAATGGTCTGAAAATTAGGAGGAGCATGAAACGGTGTTCAAAAACATGAAGAGCCTGAAAAGTTGTGAAAAATATGAAGAGCTTCAAAAGGTGTGAAAAATATGAAGAGCTTCAAAAGGTGTGAAAAATATGAGGAGCTTCAAAAGGTGTCAAAAATATGAGGAGCATGAAACGGTCTGAAAAATAGGAGGAGCATGAAGCGGTGTTGAAAAACATGAAGAGCCTGAAAAATTGTGAGAAATATGAAGAGCTTCAAAAGGTGTCAAAAATATGAGGAGCATGAAATGGTCTGAAAATTAGGAGGAGCAAGAAGCGGTGTTGAAAATCATAAAGAGCTTGAAAACGTGTGAAAAATATGAAGAGCTTCAAAAGCTGTGAAAAATATGAAGAGCTTCAAAAGGTGTGAAAAATATGAGGAGCTTCAAAAGGTGTCAAAAATATGAAGAGCTTCCAAAGGTGTCAAAAATGAGATGAGCATGAAGCCGTCTGAAAAATATTTGGAGGATGAAGTGGTGTTGAAAAACATGAAGAGCCTGAAAAGGTGTGTAATTTATGAAGAGCTTCAAAAGGTGTCAAAAATATGAGGAGCATGAAATGACCTGAAAAATATGAGGAGCATGAAGCAGTGTTCAAAAACATGAAGAGCCTGAAAAGGTGTGAAAAATATGAAGAGCTTCAAAAGGTTTCAAAAATATGAGGAGCATGAAATGACCTGAAAAATAGGAGGAGCATGAAGCAGTGTTCAAAAACATGAAGAGCCTGAAAAGGTGTGAAAAATATGAAGAGCTTCAAAAGGTGTGAAAAATATGAAGAGCTTCAAAATGTGTCAAAAATGAGATGAGCATGAAACGGTCTGAAAAAGCTGAGGAGCATGAAGTGGTGTTGAAATACATGAAGAGCCTGAAAAGGTGTGTAAAATATGAAGAGGTTCAAAGGTGTGAAATCCATGAGGATCATGAAACGGTTTGAAATATAGGAGGAGCATGAAACGGTGTTCAAAAACATGAAGAGCCTGAAAAGGTGTGAAAAATATGAAGAGCTTCAAAAGGTGTGAAAAATATGAAGAGCTTCAAAATGTATCAAAAATGAGATGAGCATGAAACGGTCTGAAAAAGCTGAGTAGCATGAAGTGGTGTTGAAATACATGAAGAGCCTGAAAAGGTGTGTAAAATAGGAAGAGGTTCAAAGGTGTGAAATCCATGAGGATCATGAAACGGTTTGAAATATAGGAGGAGCATGAAACGGTGTTCAAAAACATGAAGAGCCTGAAAAGGTGTGAAAAATATGAAGAGCTTCAAAATGTGTCAAAAATGAGATGAGCATGAAACTGTCTGAAAAATAGGAGGAGCATGAAGTGGTGTTAAAAAACATGAAGAGCCTGAAAAGGTGTGAAAAATATGAAAAGCTTCCAAAAGTGTGAAATACATGAGGAGCATGAAACGGTCTGAAAAATAGGAGAAGTATGAAGCGGTGTTGAAAAACATGAACAGCCTGAAAAGGTGTGACAAATATGAAGAGCTTCAAAAGGTGTGAAAAATATGAAAAGCTTCAAAAGGTGTGAAAAATATGAGGAGCATGATACAGTAGACAAAATAGGAGGAGCATGAGGCGGAGTTCAAAAACATGAAGAGCCTGAAAAGGTGTGAAAAATATGAAGAGTTTCTAAAGGTGTCTAATATGAGATGAGCATGAAACAGTCTGAAAAACAGGAGGAGCATGAAGCTGTGTACAAAAACATGAAGAGCCTGAAAAGATGTGAAAAATATGAAGACCTTCAAAAGGTGTCAAAAATATGAGGGGCAGGAAACAGTCTGAAAAATACGAAGAGCATGAAGTGGTGTTGAAAAACATGAAGAGCCTGAAAAGATATGAAATATATGAAGAGCTTCAAAAGGTGTCAAAAATATGAGGAGCATGAAATGGTCTGAAAAATAGGAGGAGCATGAAGCTGTGTTCAAAAACATGAAGAGCCTGAAAAGGTGTGAAAAATATGAAGAGCTTCAAAAGGAGTGAAAAATATGAGGAGCATGAAACGGTCTGAAAAATAGGAGGAGCATGAAACGGTGATCAAAAACATGAAAGCCTGAAAAGGTGTGAAAAATATGAAGAGCTTCAAAACGTGTGAAAAATATGAAGAGCCTCAAAAGGTGTCAAAAATATGAGGAGCATTAATCGGTCTGAAAAATAGGAGAAGCAAGAAATCGTGTTGAAAAACATGAAGAGCCTGAAACGGTGTGAAAAATATGAAGACCTTCAAAACGTGTGAAAAATATGCGGAACATGAAACTGTCTGAAAAAGAGGAGGAGCATGAAGCGGTGTTCAAACACATGAAGAGCCTGAAAAGGTGTGAAAAATATGAAGAGCTTGAAAAGGTGTGAAAGACAAGAGAAGCAAGAAACAGTATCAAAAATAGGAGGAGTATGAAGTGGTGTTGAAAAACATGAAGAACCTGAAAAGCTGTGAAAAAATTGAAGAGCTTCAAAAGGTGTCAGAAATATGAGGAGCATGAAACGGTCTAAAAAATAGGAGGAGCAAGAAGCGGTGTTCAGAATAATGAAGAGCCTGAAAAAGTGTGAAAAATATGAAGAGCTTCAAAAGTTGTCAAATACATGAGGAGCATTATACGGTCTCAAAAATAGGAGGAGCATGAAGCAGTGTTCAAAAACATGAAGAGCCCGAAAAGGTGTGAAAAATATGAAGAGATTCAAAACGTGTGAAAAATAGAAGCATGAAGCAGAGTTCAAAAACATGAAGAGCCTGAAAAGGTGTGAAAAATATGAAGAGCTTCCAAAAGTGTGAAATACATGAGGAGCATGAAACGGTCTGAAAAATAGGAGGAGCATGAAGCGGTGTTGAAAAACATGAACAGCCTGAAAAGGTGTGACAAATATGAAGAGCTTCAAAAGGTGTCACAAATATGAGGAGCATGAAACGGTCTGCAAAAAAGGAGGAGCATGAATTGGTGTTGAAAAACATGAAGAGCCTGAAAAGGTGTGAAAAATACGACGAGCTTCAAAAGGTGTCAAAAATATGAGGAGTATGAAACTGTCTGAAAAATAGGAGGAGCATGAAGAGGTGTTCAAAAATATGAAGAGCCTGAAAAGTTGAGAAAAATATGAAGAGCTTCAAAAGGTGTGAAAAATATGAGGCGCATGAAACGGTCTGAAAAATAGAAGCAGCAAGAAACGGTGTGAAAAACATGAAGAGCTTGAAAACGTGTGAAAAATATGAAGAGCTTCAAAAGCTGTGAAAAATATGAAGAGTTTCAAAAGATGTCAAAAATGAGATGAGCATGAAACGGTCTGAAAAATAGGGGGAGCATGAATTTGTGTTGAAAAACATGAATAGCCTGAAAATGTGTGAAATATTTGAAGAGCTTCAAAGCTGTCAAAAATATGAGGAGCATGAAATGGTCTGAAATATAGGAGGAGCATGAAACGGTGTTCAAAAACATGAAGAGCCTGAAAAGTTGTGAAAAATATGAAGAGCTTCAAAAGGTGTGAAAAATATGAAGAGCTTCAAAAGGTGTGAAAAATATGAGGAGCTTCAAAAGGTGTCAAAAATATGAGGAGCATGAAACGGTCTGAAAAATAGGAGGAGCATGAAGTGGTGTTCAAAAAAATGAAGAGCCTGAAAAGGTGTGAAATATATGAAGAGCTTTAAAAGGTGTCAAAAATTTGAGGAGCATGAAACGGTCTGAAAAATAGGAGGAGCATGAAGCGGTGTTGAAAAACATGAAGAGCCTGAAAAAGTGTGAGAAATATGAAGAGCTTCAAAAGGTGTCAAAAATATGAAGAGCTTCCAAAGGTGTCAAAAATGAGATGAGCATGAAGCCGTCTGAAAAATATTTGGAGGATGAAGTGGTGTTGAAAAACATGAAGAGCCTGAAAAGGTGTGAAATTTATGAAGAGCTTCAAAAGGTGTCAAAAATATGAGGAGCATGAAATGACCTGAAAAATAGGAGGAGCATGATGCACTGTTCAAAAACATGTGGAGCCTGAAAAGGAGTGAAAAATATGAAGAGCTTCAAAAGGTTTCAAAAATATGAGGAGCATGAAACAGTCTGAAAAACAGGAGGAGCATGAAGCTGTGTTCAAAAACATGAAGAGCCTGAAAAGGTGTGAAAAATATGAAGACCTTCAAAAGGTGTCAAAAATATGAGGGGCAAGAAACGGTCTGAAAAATACGAAGAGCATGAAGTGGTGTTGAAAAACATGAAGAACCTGAAAAGATATGAAATATATGAACAGCTTCAAAAGGTGTCAAAAATATGAGGAGCATGAAATGGTCTGAAAAATAGGAGGAGCATGAAGCTGTGTTCAAAAACATGAAGAGCCTGAAAAGGTGTGAAAAATATGAAGAGCTTCAAAAGGAGTGAAAAATATGAGGAGCATGAAACGGTCTGAAAAATAGGAGGAGCATGAAACGGTGATCAAAAACATGAAGAGCCTGAAAAAGTGTGAAAAATATGAAGAGCTTCAAAAGGTGTGAAAAATATGAGGAGCATGAAAATCTCTGTAAAATAGGAGGAGCATGAAGTGGTGTTCAAAAACATGAAGAGCCTGCAAAGTTATGAAAAATATGAAGAGCTTCAAAAGGAGTGAAAAATATGAGGAGCATGAAACGGTCTGAAAAATAGGAGGAGCATGAAACGGTGATCAAAAACATGAAGAGCCTGAAAAAGTGTGAAAAATATGAAGAGCTTCAAAAGGTGTGAAATACATGAGGAGCCTGAAAATCTCTGTAAAATAGGAGGAGCATGAAGTGGTGTTCAAAAACATGAAGAGCCTGCAAAGTTGTGAAAAATATGAAGAGCTTCAATAGGTGTGAAAAATATGAGGAGCAGGATACGGTCTGAAAAATAGGAGGAGCATGAAGAGGTGTTACAAAACATGAAGAGCCTGAAAAGGTGTGAAAAATATGAAGAGCTTCAAAAGGTGTCAAAAATGAGATGAGCATGAAACGGTCTGAAAAATAGGAGGAGCAAGAAGTGGTGTAGCAAAACATGAAGAGCCTGAAAAGGTGTAAAAAATAAGAAGAGCTTCTAAAGGTGTCAAATATGAGATGAGCATGAAACAGTCTGAAAAATAGGAGGAGCATGAAGTGTTGTTAAAAAACATGAAGAGCCTGAAAAGTGTGAAAAATATGAAGACCTTCAAAAGGTGTCAAAAATATGAGGGGCAAGAAACGGTCTGAAAAATACGAAGAGCATGAAGTGGTGTTGAAAAACATGAAGAGACTGAAAAGGTGTGAAACATATGAAGAGCTTCAAAATGTGTGAAAAATATGAAGAGCTTCAAAAGGTGTCAAAAATTGGAGGAGCATGAAGCGGTTTTCAAAAACATGAAGAGCCTGAAAAGGAGTGAAAAATATGCAGAGCTTCAAAAGCTATCAAAAATATGAGGAGCATGAAATGGTCTGAAATTTAGGAGGAGCAAGAAGCGGTGTTGAAAATCATAAAGAGCCTGAAAACGTGTGAAAAATATGAAGAGCTTCAAAAGCTGTGAAAAATATGAAGAGTTTCAAAAGATGTCAAAAATGAGATGAGCATGAAACGGTCTGAAAAAAAGGGGGAGCATGAATTTGTGTTGAAAAACATGAATAGCCTGAAAATGTTTGAAATATTTGAAGAGCTTCAAACGCTGTCAAAAATGTGAGGAGCATGAAATGGTCTAAAATATAGGATGAGCATGAAGCGGTGGTCAAAACATGAAGAACCTGAAAACGTGTGAAAAATATGAAGAGCTTCAAAAGGTGAGAAAAATATGAAGAGCTTTAAAAGATGTCAAAAACGAGATGAGCATGAAACGGTCTGAAAAATAGGAGAAGCAAGAAGTGGTGTTGAAAAACATGAAGAGCCTGAAAAGGTGTGAAAAATATGAAGAGCTTCAAAACGTGTGAAAAATATGAAGAGCTTCAAAAGGTGACAAAAATATGAGGAGCATTAATTGGTCTGAAAAATAGGAGAAGCAAGAAGTGGTGTTGAAAAACATGAAGAGCCTGAAAAGGTGTGAAAAATATGAAGAGCTTGAAAAGGTGTGAAAGACAAGAGAAGCAAGAAAGAGTATGAAAAATAGGAGGAGCATGAAGTGGTATTGAAAAGCATGAAGAACCTGAAAAGGTGTGAAAAAATTGAAGAGCTTCAAAGGTGTCAAAAATATGAGGAGCATGAAACGGTATAAAGAATAGATGGAGCATGAAACGCTGTTCAAAAACATGAGGAGCCTGAAAAGGAGTGAAATATATGAAGAGCTTCAAAAGGGGTGAAATAAAGTGGAGCATGAAACGGTCTGAAAAATAGGAGGAGCATGAAGCGGTGTTCAAAAACATGAAGAGCTGAAAAGGTGTGAAAAATATGAAGAGCTTCAAAAGGTGTCAGAAATATGAGGAGCATGAAACGGTCTAAAAAATAGGAGGAGCAAGAAGCGGTGTTCAGAATAATGAAGAGCCTGAAAAAGTGTGAAAAATATGAAGAGCTTCAAAAGTTGTCAAATACATGAGGAGCATTATACGGTCTGAAAAATAGGAGGAGCATGAATTGGTGTTGAAAAACATGAACAGCCTGAAAAGGTGTGACAAATATGAAGAGCTTCAAAAGGTGTCAAAATTATGAGGAGCATGAAACGGTCTGCAAAAAAGGAGGAGCATGAATTGGTGTTGAAAAACATGAAGAGCCTGAAAAGGTGTGAAAAATATGACGAGCTTCAAAAGGTGTCAAAAATATGAGGAGTATGAAACTGTCTGAAAAATAGGAGGAGCATGAAGTGGTGTTCAAAAACATGAAGAGCCTGAAAAGGTACGAAAAATATGTAGAGCTTCAAAAGGTGTGAAATACATGAGGAGCATGAAACGGTCTGAAAAATAGGAGAAGCATGAAGTGGTGTGGAAAAACATGAAGAGCCTGAAAAGGTGAGAAAAATATGAAGAGCTTCAAAAGCTGAGAAAAATATGAGGAGCATGATACAGTAGACAATATAGGAGGATCATGAGGCGGAGTTCAAAAACCTGAAGAGCCTGAAAAGGTGTGAAAAATATGAAGAGCTTCAAAAGGTGTGAAAAATATGAGGAGCATGAAATGGTCTGAAAAATAGAAGCAGCAAGAAACGGTGTTGAAAAACATGAAGAGCCTGAAAAGGTGTGAAAAATATGAAGAGCTTCAAAAGGTGTGAAAAATATGAAGAGCTTCAAAAGGTGTGAAAAATATGAGGAGCATGATACAGTAGACAAAATAGGAGGATCATGAGGCGGAGTTCAAAAACCTGAAGAGCCTGAAAAGGTGAGAAAAATATGAAGAGCTTCAAAAGCTGAGAAAAATATGAGGAGCATGATACAGTAGACAATATAGGAGGATCATGAGGCGGAGTTCAAAAACCTGAAGAGCCTGAAAAGGTGTGAAAAATATGAAGAGCTTCAAAAGGTGTGAAAAATATGAGGAGCATGAAATGGTCTGAAAAATAGAAGCAGCAAGAAACGGTGTTGAAAAACATGAAGAGCCTGAAAAGGTGTGAAAAATATGAAGAGCTTCAAAAGGTGTGAAAAATATGAAGAGCTTCAAAAGGTGTGAAATACATGAGGAGCCTGAAACTCTCTGTAAAATAGGAGGAGCATGAAGTGGTGTTCCAAAACATGAAGAGCCTGAAAGTTGTGAAAAATATGAAGAGCTTCAATAGGTTTGAAAAATATGAGGAGCAGGATACGCTCTGAAAAATAGGAGGAGCATGAAGCGGTGTTCACAAACATGAAGAGCCTGAAAAGGTGTGAAAAATATGAAGAGCTTCAAAAGGTGTCAAAAATATGAGGAGCATGAAACGGTTTGAAAAGTAGGAGGAGCATGAAGAGGTGTTGCAAAACATGAAGAGCCTGAAAAGGTGTGAAAAATATGAAGAGCTTCAAAAGGTGTCAAAAATGAGATGAGCATGAAACGGTCTGAAAAATAGGAGGAGCATGAAGTAGTGTAGCAAAACATGAAGAGCCTGAAAAGGTGTGAAAAATAAGAAGAGCTTCTAAAGGTGTCAAATATGAGATGAGCATGAAACAGTCTGAAAAATAGGAGGAGCATGAAGTGTTATTAAAAAACATGAAGAGCCTGAAAAGTGTGAAAAATATGAAGACCTTCAAAAGGTGTCAAAAATATGAGGGGCAAGAAACGGTCTGAAAAATACGAAGAGCATGAAGCTGTGTTCAAAAACACGAAGAGCCTGAAAAGGTGTGAAAAATATGAAAGCTTCAAAAGGTGTCAAAAATATGAGGAGCATGAGACGGTCTGAAAAATAGGAGGAGCATGAAGTGGTGTGGAAAAACATGAAGTGCCTGAAAAAGTGTGAAAAATATGAAGAGCTTCAAAAGGTGTGAAAAATATGAGGAGCATGAAACAGTCTGAAAAATAGAAGCAGCATGAAATGGTGTTCAAAAACATGAAGAGCCTGAAAAGGTGTGAAAAATATGAAAGCTTCAAAAGTGTCAAAAATATGAGGAGCATGAGACGGTCTGAGAAATAGGAGGAGCATGAAGTGGTTGGAAAAACATGAAGAGCCTGAAAAGGTGTGAAAAATATGAAGAGCTTCAAAAGGTGTGAAAAATATGAGGAGCATGAAACGGTCTGAAAAATAGAAGCAGCATGAAATGGTGTTCAAAAACATGAAGAGCCTGAAAAGGTGTGAAAAATATGAAGAGCTTCAAAAGGTGTGAAATTCATGAGGAGCATGAAACGGTCTATAAAATAGGAGGAGCATGAAGCTGTGTTGAAAAACATGCAGAGACTGAAATCTTGTGAAAAATATGAAGAGCTTCAAAAGGTTTGAAAAATATGAAGAGCTACAAAAGCTGTCAAAAAAGAGATGAGCATGAAACGGTCTAAAAAATAGGAGCAGCATGAAGTAGTGTTGAAAAAAATGAAGAGCCTGAAAAGGTGTGAAATATATGAAGAGCTTCAAAGGGTGTGAAAAATATGAGGAGCATGAAACGGGCTGAAAATTAGGATGAGGATGAAGAGGTGTAGAAATACATGAAGAGCCTGAAAAAGGTGTGAAAAACATGAAGAGCTTCTAAAGGTGTCAAAAATATGTGGAGCATGAAACGGTCTGGAAAATAGGAGGAGCATGAAGCGGTGTTCAAAAACATGAAGAGCCTGAAAAGGTGTGAAAAATATGAAGAGCTTCAAAAGGTGTGAAATACATGAGGAGTGTGAAACTGTCTGAAAAATAGGAGGATCATGAAGCGGTGTTGAAAAACATTAGGAGCGTGAAAAGGTGTGAAAAATATGAAGAGCTTCAAAAGGTGTCAAATATATGAGGTGCATGAAACAGCTTGAAAAATAGGATGAGCAAGAAACGGTTTTGAAAAGGTGAAGCGCCTGAAAAGGTGTGAAACATATGAAGAGCTTCAAAAGGTGTCAAAAATATGAGAAGCATGAAACGACTGAAAAATAGGAGGAGCATGAAGCACTTTTAAAAACATGAAGAGCCTGAAAAGGTGTGAAATAACTGAAGAGCTTCAAAACGTGTTAAATATGAGGAGCATGAAACGGTCTCAAAAATAGGAGGAGCATGAAGCTGTGTTCAAAAACATGAAGAGCCTGAAAAGGTGTTAAAAATATGAAGAGTTCAAAAGGTGTCAAAAATATGAGGAGTGTGAAACTGTATTGAAAAACATGACAAGAATGAAAAGGTGTGAAAAATATGAAGATCTTCAAAACGTGTCAAAATTTGAGAAGCATGAAATGGTCTCAAATATATGAGGAGCATGAAACGGTGTTGAAAAAACATGAAGGGCATGAAAAGTTGTGAAAAATATGAAGAGCTTCAAAATGTACCAAAAATATGAAAGCATGGATCGGTCTGAAAAAGAGGAGGATCATGAAGCAGTTTTGAAAAATATGAAGAGCCTGAAAAGTTATGAAATATATGAAGAGCTTCAAAAGGTGTCAAAATATGAGGAGCATGAAACGGTCTGAAAAATAGGAGGAGCATGAAGTGGTGTTGAAAAACATGAAGAGCCTGAAATGGTGTGAAAAATATGCAGAGCTTCAAAACGTGTCAAAAATAAAAGGAGTGTGAAACTGTGTTGAAAAACATGATGAGCATGGAAAGGTGTGAAAAATATGAAGACCTTCACAAGGTGTCAAAAATATGAGGAGCATGAAACGGTCTGAAAAATAGGAGGAGCATGAAGCGGTGTTCAAAAACATGAAGAACCTTAAAAGGTGTCAAAAATATGAAGAGCTTCAAAAGGTGTCAAAAATATGAGGAGGATGAAACGGTCTGAAAAATAGGAGGAGCATGAAGCGGTGTTCAAAAACATGAGGAGCCTGAAAAGGTGTGAAAAATATGAAGAGCTACAAAAGGTGTCAAAAATGTGAGGAGCATGAAACGGGGTTCAAAAACATGAAGAGCCTGAAAAGGTGTGAAAAATATGAAGAGCTTCAAAAAGTGTGAACAATATGAAAAGCTTCAAAATGTGTCAAAAATGACATGAGCCTGAAACGGTCTGAAAAATAGCAGGAGAATGTAGTGGTGTTGAAAAACATGAACAGCCTAAAAATGTGTGAAATATATGAGCAGCTTCAAAAGGTATCAAAAATATGAGGAGCATGAAACCGCCTGAAAAATAGGAGGAGTATGAAGCGGTGTTCAAAAACATGAAGAGCCTGAAAAGGTGTGAAAAATATGAAGAGCTTCAAAATGTGTCAAAAATATGAGGAGCATGAAACGGTCTGAAAAAAAGGAGGAGCATGAAACGGTGTTCAAAAACATGAAAAGCCTGAAAAGGTGTGAAAAATATGAAGAGCTTCAAAAGGTGTGAAAATTATGAACAGCTTCAAAAGCTGTCAAAATTGAGATGAGCATGAAACGGTCTGAAAAATAGGAGGAGAATGAAGTGGTGTTCAAAAACATGAAGAGCATGAAAAGGTGTGAAAATATAAAGAGCTTCAAAAGGTGTGAAAAATATGAGGAGCATGAAACGCTCTGAAAAATAGGAGGAGCATGAAGCGTTGTTCAAAACATGAAGAGTCTGAAAAGGTGTGAAAAATATGAAGAGCTTCAAAATGTGTCAAATATGAGGAGCAAGAAAAGGTCTGAAAAATAGGAGGAGCATGAAACGGTGTTCAAAAACATGAAGAGCCTGAAAAGGTGTGAAAAATATGAAGAGATTCAAAAGGTGTGAAATCCATGAGGAGCATGAAACGGTCTGAAAAATAGAAGCGGCATGAAATGGTGTCGAAAAACATAAAGAGCCTGAAAAGGTGTGAAATATATGAAGAGCTTCAAAAGTTTGAAAAATATGAGGAGCTTGAAAAGGTCTGAAAAATAGGAGGAGCATGAAACGATGTTCAAAAACATGAAGAGCCTGAAAAGGTGTGAAAAATATGAAGAGCTTGAAAAGGTGTGAAAAATATGAACAGCTTCAAAAGGTGTCAAAAATGAGATGAGCATGAAGCGGTCTGAAAAATAGGAGGAGCATGAAGTGGTGTTGAAAAACATGAAAAGCCTGAAGAAGTGTGAAATATATGAAGAGATTGAAAAAGTGTGAAAAATATGAGGAGCTTCAAAAGTTGTCAAAAATATGAGGAGCAGGAAAATGTCTGAAAAATAGGAGGAGCATGAAACGGTATTGAAAAACATGAAGAGCCTGAAAAGGTGTGAAAAATATGAAGAGCTTCAAAAGGTGTCAAAAATATGAGGAGCATGAAACGGTCAGAAAAATAGGAGGAGCATGAAGCGGTGTTCAAAAACATGAAGAGCCTGAAAAGGTGTGAAAAACATGAAGAGCCTGAAAAGGTGTGACAAATATAAAGAGATTCAAAAGGTGTGAAAAATATGAGGAGCATTAAATGGTCTGAAAAATAGGAGAAGCATGAAACGGTGTTAGAAACATGAAGAGCATGAAAAGGTGTGAATAATATGAAGAGCTTCAAAATGTGTCATAAATATGAGGAACATGAAACCGTCTCAAAATTAGGAGGAGCACGAAGCGGTGTTCAAAAATATGAAGAGCCTGAAAAGGTATGAAAAATATGGAGAGCCTCAAAAGGTGTCTAAAATATGAAGAGCATGAAACGGTCTGAAAAATAGGAGGAGAATGAAACGGTGTTCAAAAACATGAAGTGCCTGAAAAGGAGTGAAAAATATGAACAGCTTCAAAAGATGTCAAAAATATGAGGAGCATGAAATGGTCTGAAAAACACGAGGAGCATGAGGCGGTGTTGAAAAACATGAAGAGCCTGAAAAGGTGTTAAAAATATGAAGAGCTTCAAAAGGTGTGAAATGTATGAGGAGCATGAAACGGTCGGAAAAATAGGAGGAGCATGAAGCGGTGTTTAAAAACATGATGATCCTGAAAAGGTGTGAAAAATATGAAGAGCTTCAAAAGGTGTGAAAAATATCAAGAGCTTCAAAAGGTGTCAAAAATGAGATGAGCATGAAACGGTCTGAAAAATAGGAGGAGCATGAAGCGGTGTTCTAAAACATGAAGAGGCTGAAAAGGTGTGGAAAATAGGAACAGCTTCAAAAGGTGTCAAAAATATGAGGAGAATGAAACGGTCTGAAAAATACGAGGAGCATGAAACGGTGTTGAAAAACTTGAAGAACCTGAAAAGGTTTGAAAAATATGAAGAGCTTCAAAAGGTGTCAAAAATATGAGGAGCATGAAACGGTCTGAAAAATAGGAGAAGCATGAAACGGTGTTCAAAAACATGAAGAGCCTGAAAAGGTGTGAAAAATATGAAGAGCTTCAAAAGCTGTGAAATATATGAAGAGCTTCAAAAGGTGTCAAAAATGAGATGAGCATGAAACGGTATGAAAAATAGAAGGAGCATGAAGCGGTGTTCTAAAACATGAATAGCCTGAAAAGGTGTGAAAAATATGAAGAGCTTCAAAAGGTGTCAAAAATATGAGGAGCATGAAGCGTTCTGAAAAATAGGAGGAGCATGAAACGGTCTGAAAAGTAGGAGGAGCATGAAGCGGCGTTGAAAAACATGAAGTGACTGAAAAGGTGTGAAAAATATGAAGAGCTTCAAAAACGTGTCAAAATATGAGGAGCATGAAACATTCTGAAAAACAGGAGGAGCATGATGCGGTGTTGAAAAACATGAAGAGCCTGAAAAGGTGTGAAAAATATGAAGAGCTTCAAAACGTGTGAAAAATATGAGGAGCATGAAACGGTCTGAAAAATAGGAGGAGCATGAAGCAGTGTTGAAAAACATGAAGAGCTTGAAAAGATGTGAAAAATATGAAGAGCTTCAAGAGGTGTCAAATATATGAGGAGCATGAAACAGTCTGAAAAATAGGTGGAGCATGATGCGGTGTTGTAAAACATGAAGAGCCTGAAAAGCTGTGAAAAATATGAAGAGCTTCAAAAGGTGTCAAAATATGAGTAACTTGAAACAGTCTGAAAAAGAGGAGGAGCATGAAAAGATGTTGGAAAACATGAAGAGCGTGAAAAGTTTTGAAAAATAGGAAGAGCTTCAAACGGTGTGCAATACATGAGGAGAATGAAACGGTCTGTAAAATAGGAAGAGCATGAAGCGGTGTTCAAAAACATGGAGAGCCTGGTAAGGTGCGAAAAATATGAAGAGCTTCAAAAGATTTGAAAAATATGAGGAGCATGAAAAGGTCTGAAAAATAGGCGGAGCATGAAGGGGTGTTTAAAAACATGAAGATCCTGAAAAGGTGTGAAAAATATGAAGAGCCTCAAAAGGTGTGAAAAATATGAAGAGCTTCAAAAGGTGTGAAAAATATGAAGAGCTTCAAAAGGTGTCAAAAATGAGATGACCATGAAACGGTCTGAAAAATAGGAGGAGCATGAAGCGGTGCTGAAAATCATGAAGAGCCTAAAAAGGTGTGAAAAATATGAAGAGCTTCAAAAGGTTTCAAAAATAGGAGGCGCATGAAATGGTCTGAAAAATAGGGGGAGCATGAAGCATTGTTGAAAAACATGAAGAGCATGAAAAGGTGTGAAAAATATGAAGAGCTTCAAAACGTGTTATAAATATGAGGAGCATGAACGGTCTGAAAAATAGGAGGAGCATTAAACGGTGTTCAAAAAATGAAGAGCCTGAAAAGGTGGGAAAATTTGCAGAGGTTCAAAAGGTGTCAAAAATATGAGGAGCATGAATTGGTATGAAAAATAGGAGGAGGATGAAGCGGTTTTCAAAAATATGAAGAGCCTGAAAAGGTGTGAAAAATATGAAGAGCTTCAAAAGATATCAAAAATATGAGGAGCATGAAACGGTCTGAAAAATAGGAGGAGCATGAAGCGTTGTTGAAAATCATGAAGAGTCTGAAAAGGTGTGAAAAATATGAAGAGCTTCAAAAGGTGTGAAATACATGAGGAGCATGAAACGGTCTGAAAAATAGGATGAGCATGAAGCGGTGTTGAAAAACATGAAGAGCCTGAAAAGGTGTGAAAAATATGAAGAGCTTCAAAAGGTGTCAAAAATGAGATGAACATGAAACGGTGTGAAAAATATGAGGAGCATGAAACGGTGTTCAAAAACATGAAGAGCCTGAAAAGGTGTGAAAAATATGAAGAGCTTCAAAAGGTGTGAAAAATATGAAGAGCATGAATCGGTCTGAAAAGTAGGAGGAGCACGAAGTGGTGTTGAAAAACATGAAGAGCCTGAAAAGGTGTGAAATATATGAAGAGCTTCAAAAGGTGTGAAAAATATGAAGAGCTTCAAAAGGTGTCAAAAATATGAGGAGCATGAAACAGTCTGAAAAATACGAAGAGCATGAAGGGGTGTTGAAAAACATGAAAAGCCTGAAAAGTTGTGAAAAATATGAAGAGCTTCAAAAGGTGTCAAAAATATGAGGAGCAAGAAATGGTCAGAAAAATAGGAGGAACATTTAACGGTCTGTAAAATAGGAGGAGCATGAAGTGGTGTTGAAAAACATGAAGAGCCTTAAAAGGTGGGAAAAATATGAAGAGCTTCAAAAGGTGTGAAATACATGAGGAGCATGAAAATCTCTGAAAAATAGGAGGAGCATGAAATGGTCTTCAAAAACATGAAGAGCCTGAAAAGGTGTGAAAAATATGAAGAGCTTCAAAAGGTGTCAAAAATATGAGGAGAATGAAACGGTCTGAAAAATAGGAGGAGCATGAAGCGGTGTTCAAAAACATGAAGAGCCTGAAAAGTTGTGAAAAATATGAAGAGCTTCAAAAGGTGTGAAAAATATGAGGAGCAAGAAACGGTCTGAAAAATAGGAGGAGCATGAAGCGGTGTTCAGAAACATAAAGAGCCTGAAAAAGTGTGAAAAATATGAAGAGCTTTAAAATGTGTCAAGAATATGAGGAGCATGAAACGGTCTGAAAAATAGGAGGAGCATGAAGCGGTGTTGAAAATCATGAGGATCCTGAAAAGGTGTGAAAAATATAAAGAGCTTTAAAAGGTGTGAAAAATATGAGGTGCATGAAACGGTCTGAAAAATAGGAGGAGCATGATGCGGTGTTGAAAAATATGAAGAGCCTGAAAAGGTGTGAAAAATATGAAAAGCTTCAAAAGGTGTGAAAAATAAGAAGAGCTTCAAAAGGTGCCAAAAATGAGATGAGCATGAACCGGTCTGAAAAATAGCAGGAGCATGAAACGGTGTTCAAAAACATGAAGAGACTGAAAAGGTGTGAAAAATATGAAGAGCTTCAAAAGGTGTGAAATACATGAGGTGCATGAAATGGTCGGAAAATTAGGAGGAGCATGAAGCGGTTTTGAAAAACCTGAAGAGCCTGAAAAGGTGTGAAAAATATGAAGAGCTTCAAAATGTGTCAAAAATATGAGGAGCATGAAACGGTCTGAAAAATAGGTGGAGCATGAAGCAGTGTTGAAAAACCTGAAGAGCCTGAAAAGGTGTGAAAAATATGAAGAGCTTCAAAAGGTGTCAAAAATATGAGGAGCATGAAACGGTCTGAAAAATAGGAGGAGCATGAAGCGGTGTTCAAAAACATGAAGAGCCTGAATAGGTGTGAAAAATATGAAAAGCTTCAAAAGGTGTCAAAAATATGAGGAGCATGAAACGGTCTGAAAAACAGAAGCAGCATGAAACGGTGATGAAAAACATGAGACCCTGAAAAGGTGTGAAAAATATGAAGAGCTTCAAAGGGTGTGAAAAACATGAAGAGATTCAAAAGGTGTGAAAAACATGAGGAGCATGAAACGGTCTGAAAAACTGAAGCAGCATGAGGCAGGGTTGAAAAACATGAAGAGCCTGTAAACGTGTGAAAAATATGAAGAGCTTCAAAAGGTGTGAAAAATATGAAGAGCTTCAAAAGCTATGAAAAATATGAGGAGCATGAAACGGTCTGAAAAATAGAAGCAGCATGAAGCGGTGATCAAAAACATGAAGAGCCTGAAAAAGTGTGAAAAATATGAAGAGCTTCAAAAGGTGTGAAAAATATGAGGAGAATGAAACGGTCTTAAAAATACTTGGAGAATGAAGTTGTGTTGAAAAACATGAAGAGCCTGAAAAGGTGTGAAAAACATGAAGAGCTTCAAAAGGTGTCAAAAATATGAGGAGCATGAAACGGTCTGAAGTATAGGAGGAGCATGAAACGGTGATCAAAAACATGAAGAGCCTGAAAAAGTGTGAAAAATATGAAGAGCTTCAAAAGGTGTGAAAAATATGAGGACCATGAAACGGTCTGAAATATAGGAGCATGAAACGGTGATCAAAAACATGAAGAGCCTGAAAAAGTGTGAAAAATATGAAGAGCTTCAAAAGGTGTGAAAAATATGAGGACCATGAAACGGTCCGAAATATAGGAGGAGCATGAAACAGTGATCAAAAACATGAAGAGCCTAAAGGTGTGAATAATATGTAGAGCTTCAAAAGGTGTGAAAATATGAAGAGCTTCAAAAGCTCTCAAAATAAGATGATCATGAAACGGTCTGAAAATTAGGAGGAGCATGAAGTGGTGTTGAAAAAAAAGAAGAGCCTGAAAAGGTGTGAAATATATGAAGAGCTTCAAAAGGAGTGAAAATATGAAGAGCTTCAAAAGCTGTCAAAATGAGATGAGAATGAAACGGTCTGAAAATTAGGAGCAGCATGAAACGGTGTTCAAAGAAATGAAGAGCCTGAAAAGGTGTGAAAAATAAGAAGAGCTTCAAAAGGTGTGAAATACATGAGGAGCATGAAACTGTGTGTAAAATAGGAGGAGCATGAAGTGGTGTTCAAAAACATGAAGAGCCTGAAAAGGTGTGAAAAATATGAAGAGCTTCAAAAGGTGTGAAATACATGAGAGGAATGAAACTGTCTGAAAAATAGGAGGAGCATGAAGCGGTTGTGAAAAACATGAAGAGCCTGAAAAGTTGTGAAAAATATAAAGAGCTTCTAAAGGTGTCAAAAATATGAGGACAATGAAACGCTCTGGAAAATAGGAGGAGCATGAAGTGGTGTTGAAAAAGATGAAGAGCCTGAAAAGGTGTGAAAAATTTGAAGAGCTTCAAAACGTGTCAAAATTATGAGGAGCATGAAACGGTCTGAAAAATACGAGGAGCATGAACTGGTGTTGAAAAACATGAAGAGCCTGAAATGATGTAAAATATATGAAGAGGTTCAAAAGGTGCGAAAAATATGAGGAGGTTCAAAAAGGGTCAAAAATATGAGGAGCATGAAATGGTCAGAAAAATACGAGGAGCATGAAAAGGTGTTCAAAAACATGAAGAGCCTGAAAAGGTGTGAAAAATATGAAGAGCTTCAAAAGGTGTTAAATACATGAATAGCATGAAACGGTCTGAAAAATAGGAGGAGCATGAAGCAGTGTTCAAAAACATGAAGAGCCTGAAAAGGTGTGAAAAATATGACGAGATTCAAAATGTGTCAAATATATGAGGAGCATGAAACGGTCTGAAAAATAGGAGGAGCATGAAACGGTGTTCAAAAACATGAAGAACCTGAAAAGGTGGGAAAAATATGAAGAGTTTCTAAAGGTGTCAAAAATATGAGGAGCATGAAACGGTCTGAAAAATAGGAAGACCATGAAACGGTGTTCAAAAACATGAAGAGCCTGAAAGGTGGGAAAATTCTGAAGAGAATCAAAAGGTGTGAAATACATGAGGAGCATGAAACGGTCTGAAAAGTAGGAGGAGCATGAAGAAGTGTTCAGTAACATGAAGAGCCTGAAAAGGTATGAAAAATATGGAGAGCTTCAAAAGGTGTCAAAAATATGAGGAGTATGAAACGGTTTGAAAAATAGGAGGAGCTTGAAACGGTGTTCAAAAACATGAAGAGCATGAAAAGGTGTGAAAATATGAAGAGATTCAAAAGCTGTGAAATACATGTGGAGCATAAAACGGTCTCAAAAATAGGAGGAGCATGAAGCGGTGTTCAAAAACATGAAGAGCCTGAAAAGGTGAGAAAAATATGAAGAGCCTCAAAACGTGTCAAAAATAGGAAGAGCATTAAACGGTCTGAAAAAATAGGAGGAGCATGAAGCGGTGTTGCAAAACATGAAGAGCCTGAAAACGTGTGAAAAATATGAAGAGCTTCAAAAGGTGTGAAAACTATGAAGAGCTTCAAAATGTGTCAAAAATGAGATGAGCATGAAACGGTCTGAAAAATAGGAGGAGCATTAAGTGGTGTGGAAAAAGATGAAGAGGCTGAAAAGTTGTGAAAAATATGAAGAGCTTCAAAAGGTGTAAAAAATATGAGGAGCATGAAACGGTCTGAAAAATAGGAGGAGCATGAAACGCTGATCAAAAACATTAAGAGCCTGAAAAGGTGTGAAAAATATGAAGAGCCTCAAAACGTGTCAAAAATATGAGGAGCATGAAACGGTCTGAAAAATAGGAGGAGCATGAAATGTTGTTGAAAAACTTGAAGAGCCTGAAATGATGTGAAAAATATGCAGAGCTTCAAAAGGTGTGAAATACATGAGGAGCATTAAACGGTCTGAAAAAGAGGAGGAGCATGAAGCGGTGTTGAAAAACATGAAGAGCCAGACAAGGTGTGAAATATATGAAGAGCTTCGAAAGGTGCCAAAAATATGAGGAATCTGAAACGGTGTGAAAAATAGGAGGTGCATGAAGCAGTGTTCAAAAATATGAAGAGCCTGAAAAATTGTGAAAAAAGGAAGAGCTTCAAAAAGTGTCAAATATATGAGGAGAATGAAAAGCTCTGAAAAATAGGAAGAGCATGAAGCGGTGTTTAAAAACATGAAGATCCTGAAAAGGTGTGAAAAATATGAAGAGCTTCAAAATTTGTCAAAAATATGAGGAGCATGACACAGTCTGAAAATTAGGATGAGAATGAAACTGTTTTGAAAAAGATGAAGAGCAAGAAAACGTGTGAAAATTATGAAGAGGTTCAAAAGTTATCAAAAATATGAGAAGCATGAAACGGTATGAAAATAGAAGTAGAATGAAGCGGTGTTGAAAAACATGAAATCCTGAAAAGGTGTGAAATATATGAAGAGCTTCAAAAGGTGTCAAAAATATGAGGAGCATGAAAAGGTCTGAAAAATAGGAGGAGCCTGAAGCTTTGATGAGAAATATGAAGAACCTGAAACGGTGTGAAAAATATGAAGAGCTTCAAAAAGTGTCAAAAATATGAGGAGCATGAAACAGTCTGAAAAATAGGATGAGCATGAAATGGTTTGGAAGAAGATGAAGAGCATGAGAAGGTGTGAAAAATATGAAGAGATTCAAATGTGCCAAAAAAATGAGGAGCATGAAACAGTCTGCAAAATATGATGAGCGTGAAATGGTTTTGAAGAAGATGAAGAGAATGAAAATGTGTGAAAAATATGAAGAGCTTCAAAAGGTGTCAAAAATATGAGAAGCATGAAATGACTGAAAAATAGGAGGAGCACAAAGCGGTGTTGAAAAACGTGAAGAGCCTGAAAAGGTGTGAAAAATATGAAGAGCTTCAAAAGGTGTCAAAAATATGAGAAGCATGAAATGGCTGAAAAATAGGAGGAGCACAAAGCGGTGTTGAAAAACATGCAGAGCCTGAAAAGGTGTGAAAAATATGAAGAGTTTCAAAAGTTGTCAAAAATATGAGGAGCAAGAAACAGTCTGAAAATTAGGATGAGAATGAAACTGTTTTGAAAAAGATGAAGAGCATGAAAAGGTGTGAAAAATACGAAGAGATTCAAAAGGTGTCAAAAATATGAGGAGCATGAAACGGTCTGAAAAATAGGAGGAGCATGAAGCGGTGGTCAAATACATGAAGAGCATGAAAAGGGGTGAAAAATATGAAGAACTTCAAAAGGTGTCAAAAATATGAGAAGCATGAAATGACTGAAAAATAGGAGGAGCATGAAGCGGTGCTGAAAAACATGAAGAGCCTGAAAAGGTGTGAAAAATATGAAGAGCTTCAAAAGGTGTCAAAAATATGAGGAGCATGAAACAGTCTGAAAAATAGGAGGAGCAAGAAGCAGTGTTTAAAAACATGAAGATCCTGAAAAGCTTTGAAAAATATGAAGAGCTTCAAACAGTGTCAAAAATATGAGGCGCATGAAAAGGTCGGAAAAATAGGAGGAGCATGAAGCGGTGGTTAAAAGATGAAGACCTTAAAAGGTGTAAATAATATGAAGAGATTCAAAAGTTGTCAAAAATATGAGGAGCATGAAACATTCTGAAAAATAGGGTGAGAATGAAACGGTTCTGAAAAACAGGAAGAGCATAAAAAGGTGTGAAAAATATGAAGAGCTTCAAAAGATGTCAAAAATATGAGGAGAATGAAACAGTCTGAAAAATAGGAGGAGCATGAAACTGTGTTCAAAAACATGAAGAGCCTGAAAAGATGTGAAAAATATGAAGAACTTCAAAAGGTGTCAAAAATATGAGGAGCATGAAACGGTCTTAAAAATAGGAGGACCATGAAGTGGTGTTGAAAATCATGAAGGGCCTGAAATGGTGTGAAAAATATGAACAGCTTCAAAACGTGTGAAAAATATGAAGAGCTTCAAAAGGTGTCAAAAATGAGATGAACATGAAACCGTCTGAAAAATAGGACGAGCATGAAGCAGTGTTGAAAAATATGAAGATACTGAAAATGTGTGAACAATATGAAGAGCTTATAATGTGTCAAAATTATGAGGAGCATGAAACGGTCTGAAAAATAGGAGGAGCATGAAGTGGTGTTGAAAAACATGAAGAGCCTGAAAAGGTGTGAAAAATATGAAGAGCTTCAAAAGGTGTAAAAAATATGAAGAGCATGAAATGATCTGAAAAATAGGAGGATCATGAAGTGTTGTTCAAAATATGAAGCACCTGAAATGGTTTGAAAAACATGAAGAGCTTCAAAAGGGGTGAAATACATGAGGAGCATGAAACGGGATGAAAAATAGGAGAAGCATGAAGTGGTGTGGAAAAATATGAAGAGCCTGAACAGGTGTGAAAAATATGAAGAGCTTCAAAAGGTGTGAAATACATGAGGAGAATGAAACGGTCTGAAAATTTGGAGAAGCATGAAGTGGTGTGGAAAAACATGAAGAGCCTGAAAAGGTGTGAAAAATATGAAGAGCTTCAAAATGGGTCAAAAATATGAAGAGCATGAAACGGTCTGAAAAATAGGAGAATCATGAAGCGGTGTTCAAAAACATGAACAGCCTGAAAAGGTGTGAAAAATATGAAGAGCTTCAAAAGTTGTGAAATACATGAGGAGCATGAAGCGCTGTTCAAAAACATGAAGAGCCTAAAAAGTAGTGAAAATTATGAAAAGCTTCAAAAGGTGTCAAAAATGAGATGAGCATGAAACGGTCTGAAAAATAGGAAGATCATGAAACGGTGTTCAAAAACATGAAGAGCCTGAATAGGTGTGAAAAATATGAAAAGCTTCAAAAGGTGTCAAAAATATGACGAGCATGAAACGGTCTGAAAAATAGGAGGAGCATGAAGCTGTGTTCAAAAACATGAAGAGCCTGAAAAGGTGTGAAAAATATGAAGAGCTTCAAAAGGTGTGAATAATATGAGCAGAATGAAACGGTCTGAAAAATAGAAGCAGCATGAAACGGTGTTGAAAAACATGAAGAGCTTGAAAAGGTGTGAAAAATATGAAGAGCTTCAAAAGGTGTGAAAAATATGAGGAGCATGAAACGGTCTGAAAAATAGAAGCAGCATGAAACTGTGTTGAAAAACATGAAGAGCATGAAAAGGTGTGAAAAATATGAAGAGCTTCAAAAGTGTGAAATACATGAGGAGCATGAAACGTCTGAAAATTAAGAGAAGCATGAGGTGGTGTGAAAAACATGAAGAGCCTGAAAAGGTGTGAAAAATATGAAGAGCTTCAAAACGTGTAAAAAATATGAAGAGCATGAAATGATCAGAAAAATAAGAGGATCATGAAGCGTTGTTCAAAAACATGAAGCGCCTGAAAAGGTGTAAAAAATATGACGAGCTTCAAAAGGTGTGAAATACATGAGGAGCATTAAACGGCCTGAAATATAGGAGGAACATGAACCAGTGTTCAAATACAAAAAGAGCCTGAAAAGTTGTGAAAAATATGAAGAGCTTCAAAAGGTGTGAAAATATGAAGAGCTTCAAAACGTTTCAAACTGAGATGAGCATGAAACGGTCTGAAAAATAGGAAGAGCATGAAGTGGTGTTGAAAAATGAAGAGCCTGAAAAGGTGTGAAAAATATGAATACCTTCTAAATGTGTCAAAAATATGAGGAGCATGAAACGGTCTGAAAAATTGGAGGAGCATGAAGTAGTGTTGAAAAACTAGAAGAGCATGAAAAGGTTTGAAAAATATGAAGAGCTTCTAAAGGTGCCAAAAATATGAGGAGCATGAAACGGTTTAAAAAATAGGAGGAGCATGAAGGGGTGTTGAAAAATATGAAGAGCCTGAAAAGCTGTGAAAAATATGAAGAGGTTCAAAAGGTGTGAAATACATGAGGAGCATGAAACGGTCTGAAAAATAGGAGGATCATGAAACGGTGTGGAAAACATGAAGAGCCTGAAAAGGTCTGAAAAATATGAAGAGCTTCAAAAGGTGTGAAATACATGAGGAGCATGAAACTGGCTGGAAAATAGGAGAAGCATGAAGTGGTGTATAAAAATATGAAGAGCCTGAAAAGGTGTGAAAAATATGAAGAGCTTCAAAAGGTGTGAAATACATGAGGAGCATTAAACGGCCTGAAATATAGGAGGAACATGAACCGGTGTTCAAAAACATGAAGAGCCTGAAAAGTTGTGAAAAATATGAAGAGCTTCAAAAGGTGTCAAAAATATGAGGAGCATGAAATGGTCTGAAAAATAGGAGGAGCATGAAGCTGTGTTCAAAAACATGAAGAGCCTGAAAAGGTGTGAAAAATATGAAGAGCTTCAAAAGATGTTAAAAATATGAGGAGCATGAAACGGTCTGAAAAACAGAAGCAGCATGAAACGGTGATGAAAAACATGAGAGCCTGAAAAGGTGTGAAAAATATGAAGAGCTTCAAAAGGTGTGAAAAATATGAGGAGCATGAAACGGTCTGAAAAAGAGGAGGAGCATGAAGCGGTGTTGAAAAACACGAAGAGCCTGAAAAGGTGTGTAAAATATGAAGAGGTTCTAAAGGTGTCAAAAATATGAGGAGAATGAAACGGTCTTAAAAATACTTGGAGAATGAAGTTGTGTTGAAAAACATGAAGAGCCTGAAAAGGTGTGAAAAACATGAAGAGCTTCAAAAGGTGTCAAAAATATGAGGAGCATGAAACGGTCTGAAATATAGGAGGAGCATGAAACGGTGATCAAAAACATGAAGAGCCTGAAAAAGTGTGAAAAATATGAAGAGCTTCAAAAGGTGTGAAAAATATGAGGACCATGAAACGGTCTGAAATATAGGAGGAGCATGAAACGGTGATCAAAAACAGGAAGAGCCTGAAAAAGTGTGAAAAATATGAAGAGCTTCAAAAGGTGTGAAAAATATGAGGACCATGAAACGGTCCGAAATATAGGAGGAGCATGAAACAGTGATCAAAAACATGAAGAGCCTGAAAAGGTGTGAATAATATGTAGAGCTTCAAAAGGTGTGAAAATATGAAGAGCTTCAAAAGCTCTCAAAATAAGATGATCATGAAACGGTCTGAAAATTAGGAGGAGCATGAAGTGGTGTTGAAAAAAAAGAAGAGCCTGAAAAGGTGTGAAATATATGAAGAGCTTCAAAAGGAGTGAAAATATGAAGAGCTTCAAAAGCTGTCAAAATGAGATGAGAATGAAACGGTCTGAAAATTAGGAGCAGCATGAAACGGTGTTCAAAGAAATGAAGAGCCTGAAAAGGTGTGAAAAATAAGAAGAGCTTCAAAAGGTGTGAAATACATGAGGAGCATGAAACTGTGTGTAAAATAGGAGGAGCATGAAGTGGTGTTCAAAAACATGAAGAGCCTGAAAAGGTGTGAAAAATATGAAGAGCTTCAAAAGGTGTGAAATACATGAGTGGAATGAAACTGTCTGAAAAATAGGAGGAGCATGAAGCGATTGTGAAAAACATGAAGAGCCTGAAAAGTTGTGAAAAATATAAAGAGCTTCTAAAGGTGTCAAAAATATGAGGACAATGAAACGCTCTGGAAAATAGGAGGAGCATGAAGTGGTGTTGAAAAAGATGAAGAGCCTGAAATGGTGTGAAAAATTTGAAGAGCTTCAAAACGTGTCAAAATTATGAGGAGCATGAAACGGTCTGAAAAATAGGAGGAGCATGAAGTTGTGTTGAAAAACATGAAGAGCCTGAAATGATGTGAAATATATGAAGAGGTTCAAAAGGTGCGAAAAATATGAGGAGGTTCAAAAAGGGTCAAAAATATGAGGAGCATGAAACGGTCAGAAAAATACGAAGAGCATGAAAAGGTGTTCAAAAACATGAAGAGCCTGAAAAGTTGTGAAAAATATGAAGAGCTTCAAAAGGTGTTAAATACATGAATAGCATGAAACGGTCTGAAAAATAGGAGGAGCATGAAGCAGTGTTCAAAAACATGAAGAGCCTGAAAAGGTGTGAAAAATATGACGAGATTCAAAATGTGTCAAAAATATGAGGAGCATGAAACGGTCTGAAAAATAGGAGGAGCATGAAACGGTGTTCAAAAACATGAAGAACCTGAAAAGGTGGGAAAAATATGAAGAGTTTCTAAATGTGTCAAAAATATGAGGAGCATGAAACGGTCTGAAAAATAGGAGGAGCATGAAACGGTGTTCAAAAACATGAAGAGCCTGAAAGGTGGGAAAATTCTGAAGAGAATCAAAAGGTGTGAAATACATGAGGAGCATGAAACGGTCTGAAAAGTAGGAGGAGCATGAAGAAGTGTTCAGTAACATGAAGAGCCTGAAAAGGTATGAAAAATATGGAGAGCTTCAAAAGGTGTCAAAAATATGAGGAGCATGAAACGGTCTGAAAAATAGGAGGAGCATGAAGCGGTGTTGAAAAATATGAAGAGCCTGAAAAGGTGTGAAAAATATGAAGAGCTTCAAAAGGTGTCAAAAATATGAGGAGCATGAAACGGTCTGAAAAATAGGAGGAGCATGAAGCGGTGTTGAAAAACATGAAGAGCCTGAAAAGGTGTGAAAAATATGAAGAGCTTCAAAAGGTGTCAAAAATATGAGGAGCATGAAACGGTCTTAAAAATAAGAGGACCATGAAGTGGTGTTGAAAATCATGAAGGGCCTGAAATGGTGTTAAAAATATGAACAGCTTCAAAACGTGTGAAAAATATGAAGAGCTTCAAAATGTGTCAAAAATGAGATGAACATGAAACCGTCTGAAAAATAGGACGAGCACGAAGCGGTGTTGAAAAATATGAAGATACTGAAAATGTGTGAACAATATGAAGAGCTTCTAAATGTGTCAAAATTATGAGGAGCATGAAACGGTCTGAAAAATAGGAGGATCATGAAGTGTTGTTGAAAAACATGAAGAGCCTGAAAAGGTGTGAAAAATATGAAGAGCTTCAAAAGGTGTAAAAAATATGAAGAGCATGAAATGATCTGAAAAATAGGAGGATCATGAAGTGTTGTTCAAAATATGAAGCGCCTGAAATGGTTTGAAAATCATGAAGAGCTTCAAAAGGGGTGAAATACATGAGGAGCATGAAACGGGATGAAAAATAGGAGAAGCATGAAGTGGTGTGGAAAAATATGAAGAGCCTGAACAGGTGTGAAAAAAATGAAGAGCTTCAAAAGGTGTGAAAAATATGAAGAGCAAGAAACGGTCTGAAAAATAGGAGGAGCATGAAGTGGTGTTGAAAAACATGAAGAGCCTGAAAAGGTGTGAAAAATATGAAGAGCTTCAAAAGGTGTCAAAAATATGAGGAGAATGAAACGGTCTGAAAAATAGGAGGAGCATGAAGCGGTGTTCAAAAACATGAAGAGCCTGAAAAGTTGTGAAAAATATGAAGAGCTTCAAAAGGTGTGAAAAATATGAGGAGCAAGAAACGGTATGAAAAATAGGAGGAGCATGAAGCGGTGTTCAAAAACATAAAGAGCCTGAAAAAGTGTGAAAAATATGAAGAGCTTTAAAATGTGTCAAGAATATGAGGAGCATGAAACGGTCTGAAAAATAGGAGGAGCATGAAGCGGTGTTGAAAATCATGAGGATCCTGAAAAGGTGTGAAAAATATAAAGAGCTTTAAAAGGTGTGAAAAATATGAGGTGCATGAAACGGTCTGAAAAATAGGAGGAGCATGATGCGGTGTTGAAAAATATGAAGAGCCTGAAAAGGTGTGAAAAATATGAAAAGCTTCAAAAGGTGTGAAAAATAAGAAGAGCTTCAAAAGGTGCCAAAAATGAGATGAGCATGAACCGGTCTGAAAAATAGCAGGAGCATGAAACGGTGTTCAAAAACATGAAGAGACTGAAAAGGTGTGAAAAATATGAAGAGCTTCAAAAGGTGTGAAATACATGAGGTGCATGAAATGGTCGGAAAATTAGGAGGAGCATGAAGCGGTTTTGAAAAACCTGAAGAGCCTGAAAAGGTGTGAAAAATATGAAGAGCTTCAAAAGGTGTCAAAAATATGAGGAGCATGAAACGGTCTGAAAAATAGGTGGAGCATGAAGCAGTGTTGAAAAACCTGAAGAGCCTGAAAAGGTGTGAAAAATATGAAGAGCTTCAAAAGGTGTCAAAAATATGAGGAGCATGAAACGGTCTGAAAAATAGGAGGAGCATGAAGCGGTGTTCAAAAACATGAAGAGCCTGAAAACGTGTGAAAAATATGAAGAGCTTCAAAAGGTGTCAAACACATGAGGAGCATTAAACGGTCTGAAAAATAGGAGGAGCATGAAGCGGTGTTCAAAATATGAAGAGCCTGAAAAGTTGTGAAAAATATGAAGAGCTTCAAAAGATGTGAAAAATATGAGGAGCATGAAACGGGCTGAAAAATAGGAGAAGCATGAAACGGTGATCAAAAACATGAAGAGCCTGAAAAGGTTTGAAAAATATGAAGAGCTTCAAAAGGTTGAAATACATGAGGAGCATGAAACGGGCTGAAAAATAGGAGTAGCATGAAGTGGTGTGGAAAAACATGAACAGCCTGAAAAGGTGTGAAAAATATGAAGAGCTTCAAAAGGTGTGAAATACATGAGGAGCATGAAACTCTTTGAAAAATAGGAGAAGCATGAAGCTGTGTTCAAAATCATGAAGAGCCTGAAAAGTTGTCAAAAATATGAAAAGCTTCAAAAGGTGTCAAATAGTAGATGAGCATGAAACGGTCTGAAAAATAGGAAGATCATGAAACGGTGTTGAAAAATATGAAGTCACTAAAAGTTGTGAAAAATATGAAGAGCTTCAAAACGTGTCAAAAATATGAGGAGTATCAAACGGTCTGAAAAATAAGAGGAGCATGGAGCGGTCATCAAAAACATGAAGAGCCTGAAAAGGTGTGAAAAATATGAAGAGCTTCAAAAGGTGTGAAATACATAAGGAGAATGAAACGGTCTGAAAATATGGAGAAGCATGAAGTGGTGTGGAAAAACATGAAGAGCCTGAAAAGGTGTGAAAAATATGAAGAGCTTCAAAATGGGTCAAAAATATGAAGAGCATGAAACGGTTTGAAAAATAGGAGAATCATGAAGCGGTGTTCAAAAACATGAACAGCCTGAAAAGGTGTGAAAAATATGAAGAGCTTCAAAAGTTGTGAAATACATGAGGAGCATGAAACGGTCTGAAAAATATTAGGAGCATGAAGCGCTGTTCAAAAACATGAAGAGCCTAAAAAGTAGTGAAAATTATGAAAAGCTTCAAAAGGTGTCAAAAATGAGATGAGCATGAAACGGTCTGAAAAATAAGAAGATCATGAAACGGTGTTCAAAAACATGAAGAGCCTGAATAGGTGTGAAAAATATGAAAAGCTTCAAAAGGTGTCAAAAATATGAGGAGCATGAAACGGTCTGAAAAACAGAAGCAGCATGAAACGGTGATGAAAAACATGAGACCCTGAAAAGGTGTGAAAAATATGAAGAGCTTCAAAGGGTGTGAAAAACATGAAGAGATTCAAAAGGTGTGAAAAACATGAGGAGCATGAAACGGTCTGAAAAACTGAAGCAGCATGAAGCAGGGTTGAAAAACATGAAGAGCCTGAAAACGTGTGAAAAATATGAAGAGCTTCAAAAGGTGTGAAAAATATGAAGAGCTTCAAAAGATATGAAAAATATGAGGAGCATGAAACGGTCTGAAAAATAGAAGCAGCATGAAGGGGTGATCAAAAACATGAAGAGCCTGAAAAAGTGTGAAAAATATGAAGAGCTTCAAAAGGTGTGAAAAATATGAGGAGAATGAAACGGTCTTAAAAATACTTGGAGAATGAAGTTGTGTTGAAAAACATGAAGAGCCTGAAAAGGTGTGAAAAACATGAAGAGCTTCAAAAGGTGTCAAAAATATGAGGAGCATGAAACGGTCTGAAATATAGGAGGAGCATGAAACGGTGATCAAAAACATGAAGAGCCTGAAAAAGTGTGAAAAATATGAAGAGCTTCAAAAGGTGTGAAAAATATGAGGACCATGAAACGGTCTGAAATATAGGAGCATGAAACGGTGATCAAAAACATGAAGAGCCTGAAAAAGTGTGAAAAATATGAAGAGCTTCAAAAGGTGTGAAAAATATGAGGACCATGAAACGGTCCGAAATATAGGAGGAGCATGAAACAGTGATCAAAAACATGAAGAGCCTGAAAAGGTGTGAATAATATGTAGAGCTTCAAAAGGTGTGAAAATATGAAGAGCTTCAAAAGCTCTCAAAATAAGATGATCATGAAACGGTCTGAAAATTAGGAGGAGCATGAAGTGGTGTTGAAAAAAAAGAAGAGCCTGAAAAGGTGTGAAATATATGAAGAGCTTCAAAAGGAGTGAAAATATGAAGAGCTTCAAAAGCTGTCAAAATGAGATGAGAATGAAACGGTCTGAAAATTAGGAGCAGCATGAAACGGTGTTCAAAGAAATGAAGAGCCTGAAAAGGTGTGAAAAATAAGAAGAGCTTCAAAAGGTGTGAAATACATGAGGAGCATGAAACTGTGTGTAAAATAGGAGGAGCATGAAGTGGTTTTCAAAAACATGAAGAGCCTGAAAAGGTGTGAAAAATATGAAGAGCTTCAAAAGGTGTGAAATACATGAGAGGAATGAAACTGTCTGAAAAATAGGAGGAGCATGAAGCGGTTGTGAAAAACATGAAGAGCCTGAAAAGTTGTGAAAAATATAAAGAGCTTCTAAAGGTGTCAAAAATATGAGGACAATGAAACGCTCTGGAAAATAGGAGGAGCATGAAGTGGTGTTGAAAAAGATGAAGAGCCTGAAAAGGTGTGAAAAATTTGAAGAGCTTCAAAACGTGTCAAAATTATGAGGAGCATGAAACGGTCTGAAAAATACGAGGAGCATGAACTGGTGTTGAAAAACATGAAGAGCCTGAAATGATGTAAAATATATGAAGAGGTTCAAAAGGTGCGAAAAATATGAGGAGGTTCAAAAAGGGTCAAAAATATGAGGAGCATGAAATGGTCAGAAAAATACGAGGAGCATGAAAAGGTGTTCAAAAACATGAAGAGCCTGAAAAGGTGTGAAAAATATGAAGAGCTTCAAAAGGTGTTAAATACATGAATAGCATGAAACGGTCTGAAAAATAGGAGGAGCATGAAGCAGTGTTCAAAAACCTGAAGAGCCTGAAAAGGTGTGAAAAATATGACGAGATTCAAAATGTGTCAAAAATATGAGGAGCATGAAACGGTCTGAAAAATAGGAGGAGCATGAAACGGTGTTCAAAAACATGAAGAACCTGAAAAGGTGGGAAAAATATGAAGAGTTTCTAAAGGTGTCAAAAATATGAGGAGCATGAAACGGTCTGAAAAATAGGAAGACCATGAAACGGTGTTCAAAAACATGAAGAGCCTGAAAGGTGGGAAAATTCTGAAGAGAATCAAAAGGTGTGAAATACATGAGGAGCATGAAACGGTCTGAAAATATGGAGAAGCATGAAGTGGTGTGGAAAAACATGAAGAGCCTGAAAAGGTGTGAAAAATATGAAGAGCTTCAAAATGGGTCAAAAATATGAAGAGCATGAAACGGTTTGAAAAATAGGAGAATCATGAAGCGGTGTTCAAAAACATGAACAGCCTGAAAAGGTGTGAAAAATATGAAGAGCTTCAAAAGTTGTGAAATACATGAGGAGCATGAAACGGTCTGAAAAATATTAGGAGCATGAAGCGCTGTTCAAAAACATGAAGAGCCTAAAAAGTAGTGAAAATTATGAAAAGCTTCAAAAGGTGTCAAAAATGAGATGAGCATGAAACGGTCTGAAAAATAAGAAGATCATGAAACGGTGTTCAAAAACATGAAGAGCCTGAATAGGTGTGAAAAATATGAAAAGCTTCAAAAGGTGTCAAAAATATGAGGAGCATGAAACGGTCTGAAAAACAGAAGCAGCATGAAACGGTGATGAAAAACATGAGACCCTGAAAAGGTGTGAAAAATATGAAGAGCTTCAAAGGGTGTGAAAAACATGAAGAGATTCAAAAGGTGTGAAAAACATGAGGAGCATGAAACGGTCTGAAAAACTGAAGCAGCATGAAGCAGGGTTGAAAAACATGAAGAGCCTGAAAACGTGTGAAAAATATGAAGAGCTTCAAAAGGTGTGAAAAATATGAAGAGCTTCAAAAGATATGAAAAATATGAGGAGCATGAAACGGTCTGAAAAATAGAAGCAGCATGAAGGGGTGATCAAAAACATGAAGAGCCTGAAAAAGTGTGAAAAATATGAAGAGCTTCAAAAGGTGTGAAAAATATGAGGAGAATGAAACGGTCTTAAAAATACTTGGAGAATGAAGTTGTGTTGAAAAACATGAAGAGCCTGAAAAGGTGTGAAAAACATGAAGAGCTTCAAAAGGTGTCAAAAATATGAGGAGCATGAAACGGTCTGAAATATAGGAGGAGCATGAAACGGTGATCAAAAACATGAAGAGCCTGAAAAAGTGTGAAAAATATGAAGAGCTTCAAAAGGTGTGAAAAATATGAGGACCATGAAACGGTCTGAAATATAGGAGCATGAAACGGTGATCAAAAACATGAAGAGCCTGAAAAAGTGTGAAAAATATGAAGAGCTTCAAAAGGTGTGAAAAATATGAGGACCATGAAACGGTCCGAAATATAGGAGGAGCATGAAACAGTGATCAAAAACATGAAGAGCCTGAAAAGGTGTGAATAATATGTAGAGCTTCAAAAGGTGTGAAAATATGAAGAGCTTCAAAAGCTCTCAAAATAAGATGATCATGAAACGGTCTGAAAATTAGGAGGAGCATGAAGTGGTGTTGAAAAAAAAGAAGAGCCTGAAAAGGTGTGAAATATATGAAGAGCTTCAAAAGGAGTGAAAATATGAAGAGCTTCAAAAGCTGTCAAAATGAGATGAGAATGAAACGGTCTGAAAATTAGGAGCAGCATGAAACGGTGTTCAAAGAAATGAAGAGCCTGAAAAGGTGTGAAAAATAAGAAGAGCTTCAAAAGGTGTGAAATACATGAGGAGCATGAAACTGTGTGTAAAATAGGAGGAGCATGAAGTGGTTTTCAAAAACATGAAGAGCCTGAAAAGGTGTGAAAAATATGAAGAGCTTCAAAAGGTGTGAAATACATGAGAGGAATGAAACTGTCTGAAAAATAGGAGGAGCATGAAGCGGTTGTGAAAAACATGAAGAGCCTGAAAAGTTGTGAAAAATATAAAGAGCTTCTAAAGGTGTCAAAAATATGAGGACAATGAAACGCTCTGGAAAATAGGAGGAGCATGAAGTGGTGTTGAAAAAGATGAAGAGCCTGAAAAGGTGTGAAAAATTTGAAGAGCTTCAAAACGTGTCAAAATTATGAGGAGCATGAAACGGTCTGAAAAATACGAGGAGCATGAACTGGTGTTGAAAAACATGAAGAGCCTGAAATGATGTAAAATATATGAAGAGGTTCAAAAGGTGCGAAAAATATGAGGAGGTTCAAAAAGGGTCAAAAATATGAGGAGCATGAAATGGTCAGAAAAATACGAGGAGCATGAAAAGGTGTTCAAAAACATGAAGAGCCTGAAAAGGTGTGAAAAATATGAAGAGCTTCAAAAGGTGTTAAATACATGAATAGCATGAAACGGTCTGAAAAATAGGAGGAGCATGAAGCAGTGTTCAAAAACCTGAAGAGCCTGAAAAGGTGTGAAAAATATGACGAGATTCAAAATGTGTCAAAAATATGAGGAGCATGAAACGGTCTGAAAAATAGGAGGAGCATGAAACGGTGTTCAAAAACATGAAGAACCTGAAAAGGTGGGAAAAATATGAAGAGTTTCTAAAGGTGTCAAAAATATGAGGAGCATGAAACGGTCTGAAAAATAGGAAGACCATGAAACGGTGTTCAAAAACATGAAGAGCCTGAAAGGTGGGAAAATTCTGAAGAGAATCAAAAGGTGTGAAATACATGAGGAGCATGAAACGGTCTGAAAAGTAGGAGGAGCATGAAGAAGTGTTCAGTAACATGAAGAGCCTGAAAAGGTATGAAAAATATGGAGAGCTTCAAAAGGTGTCAAAAATATGAGGAGTATGAAACGGTTTGAAAAATAGGAGGAGCTTGAAACGGTGTTCAAAAACATGAAGAGCATGAAAAGGTGTGAAAATATGAAGAGATTCAAAAGCTGTGAAATACATGTGGAGCATAAAACGGTCTCAAAAATAGGAGGAGCATGAAGCGGTGTTCAAAAACATGAAGAGCCTGAAAAGGTGAGAAAAATATGAAGAGCCTCAAAACGTGTCAAAAATAGGAAGAGCATTAAACGGTCTGAAAAAATAGGAGGAGCATGAAGCGGTGTTGTAAAACATGAAGAGCCTGAAAACGTGTGAAAAATATGAAGAGCTTCAAAAGGTGTCAAAAATGAGATGAGCATGAAACGGTCTGAAAAATAGGAGGAGCATTAAGTGGTGTGGAAAAAGATGAAGAGGCTGAAAAGTTGTGAAAAATATGAAGAGCTTCAAAAGGTGTAAAAAATATGAGGAGCATGAAACGGTCTGAAAAATAGGAGGAGCATGAAACGCTGATCAAAAACATTAAGAGCCTGAAAAGGTGTGAAAAATATGAAGAGCCTCAAAACGTGTCAAAAATATGAGGAGCATGAAACGGTCTGAAAAATAGGAGGAGCATGAAATGTTGTTGAAAAACTTGAAGAGCCTGAAATGATGTGAAAAATATGCAGAGCTTCAAAAGGTGTGAAATACATGAGGAGCATTAAACGGTCTGAAAAAGAGGAGGAGCATGAAGCGGTGTTGAAAAACATGAAGAGCCAGACAAGGTGTGAAATATATGAAGAGCTTCGAAAGGTGCCAAAAATATGAGGAATCTGAAACGGTGTGAAAAATAGGAGGTGCATGAAGCAGTGTTCAAAAATATGAAGAGCCTGAAAAATTGTGAAAAAAGGAAGAGCTTCAAAAAGTGTCAAATATATGAGGAGAATGAAAAGCTCTGAAAAATAGGAAGAGCATGAAGCGGTGTTTAAAAACATGAAGATCCTGAAAAGGTGTGAAAAATATGAAGAGCTTCAAAATTTGTCAAAAATATGAGGAGCATGACACAGTCTGAAAATTAGGATGAGAATGAAACTGTTTTGAAAAAGATGAACAGCAAGAAAACGTGTGAAAATTATGAAGAGGTTCAAAAGTTATCAAAAATATGAGAAGCATGAAACGGTATGAAAATAGAAGTAGAATGAAGCGGTGTTGAAAAACATGAAATCCTGAAAAGGTGTGAAATATATGAAGAGCTTCAAAAGGTGTCAAAAATATGAGGAGCATGAAAAGGTCTGAAAAATAGGAGGAGCCTGAAGCTTTGATGAGAAATATGAAGAACCTGAAACGGTGTGAAAAATATGAAGAGCTTCAAAAAGTGTCAAAAATATGAGGAGCATGAAACAGTCTGAAAAATAGGATGAGCATGAAATGGTTTGGAAGAAGATGAAGAGCATGAGAAGGTGTGAAATATATGAAGAGATTCAAATGTGCCAAAAAAATGAGGAGCATGAAACAGTCTGCAAAATATGATGAGCGTGAAATGGTTTTGAAGAAGATGAAGAGAATGAAAATGTGTGAAAAATATGAAGAGCTTCAAAAGGTGTCAAAAATATGAGAAGCATGAAATGACTGAAAAATAGGAGGAGCACAAAGCGGTGTTGAAAAACGTGAAGAGCCTGAAAAGGTGTGAAAAATATGAAGAGCTTCAAAAGGTGTCAAAAATATGAGAAGCATGAAATGGCTGAAAAATAGGAGGAGCACAAAGCGGTGTTGAAAAACATGCAGAGCCTGAAAAGGTGTGAAAAATATGAAGAGTTTCAAAAGTTGTCAAAAATAAGAGGAGCAAGAAACAGTCTGAAAATTAGGATGAGAATGAAACTGTTTTGAAAAAGATGAAGAGCATGAAAAGGTGTGAAAAATACGAAGAGATTCAAAAGGTGTCAAAAATATGAGGAGCATGAAACGGTCTGAAAAATAGGAGGAGCATGAAGCGGTGGTCAAATACATGAAGAGCATGAAAAGGTGTGAAAAATATGAAGAACTTCAAAAGGTGTCAAAAATATGAGAAGCATGAAATGACTGAAAAATAGGAGGAGCATGAAGCGGTGCTGAAAAACATGAAGAGCCTGAAAAGGTGTGAAAAATATGAAGAGCTTCAAAAGGTGTCAAAAATATGAGGAGCATGAAACAGTCTGAAAAATAGGAGGAGCAAGAAGCAGTGTTTAAAAACATGAAGATCCTGAAAAGCTTTGAAAAATATGAAGAGCTTCAAACAGTGTCAAAAATATGAGGCGCATGAAAAGGTCGGAAAAATAGGAGGAGCATGAAGCGGTGGTTAAAAGATGAAGACCTTAAAAGGTGTAAATAATATGAAGAGATTCAAAAGTTGTCAAAAATATGAGGAGCATGAAACATTCTGAAAAATAGGGTGAGAATGAAACGGTTCTGAAAAACAGGAAGAGCATAAAAAGGTGTGAAAAATATGAAGAGCTTCAAAAGATGTCAAAAATATGAGGAGAATGAAACAGTCTGAAAAATAGGAGGAGCATGAAACTGTGTTCAAAAACATGAAGAGCCTGAAAAGATGTGAAAAATATGAAGAACTTCAAAAGGTGTCAAAAATATGAGGAGCATGAAACGGTCTTAAAAATAGGAGGACCATGAAGTGGTGTTGAAAATCATGAAGGGCCTGAAATGGAGTGAAAAATATGAACAGCTTCAAAACGTGTGAAAAATATGAAGAGCTTCAAAAGGTGTCAAAAATGAGATGAACATGAAACCGTCTGAAAAATAGGACGAGCATGAAGCAGTGTTGAAAAATATGAAGATACTGAAAATGTGTGAACAATATGAAGAGCTTATAATGTGTCAAAATTATGAGGAGCATGAAACGGTCTGAAAAATAGGAGGAGCATGAAGTGGTGTTGAAAAACATGAAGAGCCTGAAAAGGTGTGAAAAATATGAAGAGCTTCAAAAGGTGTAAAAAATATGAAGAGCATGAAATGATCTGAAAAATAGGAGGATCATGAAGTGTTGTTCAAAATATGAAGCGCCTGAAATGGTTTGAAAAACATGAAGAGCTTCAAAAGGGGTGAAATACATGAGGAGCATGAAACGGGATGAAAAATAGGAGAAGCATGAAGTGGTGTGGAAAAATATGAAGAGCCTGAACAGGTGTGAAAAATATGAAGAGCTTCAAAAGGTGTGAAATACATGAGGAGAATGAAACGGTCTGAAAATTTGGAGAAGCATGAAGTGGTGTGGAAAAACATGAAGAGCCTGAAAAGGTGTGAAAAATATGAAGAGCTTCAAAATGGGTCAAAAATATGAAGAGCATGAAACGGTCTGAAAAATAGGAGAATCATGAAGCGGTGTTCAAAAACATGAACAGCCTGAAAAGGTGTGAAAAATATGAAGAGCTTCAAAAGTTGTGAAATACATGAGGAGCATGAAGCGCTGTTCAAAAACATGAAGAGCCTAAAAAGTAGTGAAAATTATGAAAAGCTTCAAAAGGTGTCAAAAATGAGATGAGCATGAAACGGTCTGAAAAATAGGAAGATCATGAAACGGTGTTCAAAAACATGAAGAGCCTGAATAGGTGTGAAAAATATGAAAAGCTTCAAAAGGTGTCAAAAATATGACGAGCATGAAACGGTCTGAAAAATAGGAGGAGCATGAAGCTGTGTTCAAAAACATGAAGAGCCTGAAAAGGTGTGAAAAATATGAAGAGCTTCAAAAGGTGTGAAAAATATGAGGAGCATGAAACGGTCTGAAAAATAGAAGCAGCATGAAACTGTGTTGAAAAACATGAAGAGCATGAAAAGGTGTGAAAAATATGAAGAGCTTCAAAAGTGTGAAATACATGAGGAGCATGAAACGTCTGAAAATTAAGAGAAGCATGAGGTGGTGTGAAAAACATGAAGAGCCTGAAAAGGTGTGAAAAATATGAAGAGCTTCAAAACGTGTAAAAAATATGAAGAGCATGAAATGATCAGAAAAATAAGAGGATCATGAAGCGTTGTTCAAAAACATGAAGCGCCTGAAAAGGTGTAAAAAATATGACGAGCTTCAAAAGGTGTGAAATACATGAGGAGCATTAAACGGCCTGAAATATAGGAGGAACATGAACCGGTGTTCAAATACAAAAAGAGCCTGAAAAGTTGTGAAAAATATGAAGAGCTTCAAAAGGTGTGAAAATATGAAGAGCTTCAAAACGTTTCAAACTGAGATGAGCATGAAACGGTCTGAAAAATAGGAAGAGCATGAAGTGGTGTTGAAAAATGAAGAGCCTGAAAAGGTGTGAAAAATATGAATACCTTCTAAATGTGTCAAAAATATGAGGAGCATGAAACGGTCTGAAAAATTGGAGGAGCATGAAGTAGTGTTGAAAAACTAGAAGAGCATGAAAAGGTGTGAAAAATATGAAGAGCTTCTAAAGGTATCAAAAATATGAGGTGCCTGAAACAGTCTGAAAAATAGGAGGAGCATTATGTTGTGTTGAAAAACAATAAGAGCCTGAAAAGTGTGATAAATATGAAGAGCTTCAAACGGTGTCAAAAATATGAGGGGCATGAAACGGTCTGAAAAATAGGAGGAGCATGAAGTGGTGTTGAAAAAAAAAGAAGAGACTGAAAAGGTGTGAAATATATGAAGAGCTTCAAAACGTGTCAAATATATGAGCAGAATGAAACGGTCTGAAAAATAGGATGAGCATGAAGCTGAGTGGAAAAACATGAAGATTCTGAAAAGGTTTGAAAAATATGAAGAGCTTCTAAAGGTGCCAAAAATATGAGGAGCATGAAACGGTTTAAAAAATAGGAGGAGCATGAAGGGGTGTTGAAAAATATGAAGAGCCTGAAAAGCTGTGAAAAATATGAAGAGGTTCAAAAGGTGTGAAATACATGAGGAGCATGAAACGGTCTGAAAAATAGGAGGATCATGAAACGGTGTGGAAAACATGAAGAGCCTGAAAAGGTCTGAAAAATATGAAGAGCTTCAAAAGGTGTGAAATACATGAGGAGCATGAAACTGGCTGGAAAATAGGAGAAGCATGAAGTGGTGTATAAAAATATGAAGAGCCTGAAAAGGTGTGAAAAATATGAAGAGCTTCAAAAGGTGTGAAATACATGAGGAGCATTAAACGGCCTGAAATATAGGAGGAACATGAACCGGTGTTCAAAAACATGAAGAGCCTGAAAAGTTGTGAAAAATATGAAGAGCTTCAAAAGGTGTCAAAAATATGAGGAGCATGAAATGGTCTGAAAAATAGGAGGAGCATGAAGCTGTGTTCAAAAACATGAAGAGCCTGAAAAGGTGTGAAAAATATGAAGAGCTTCAAAAGATGTTAAAAATATGAGGAGCATGAAACGGTCTGAAAAACAGAAGCAGCATGAAACGGTGATGAAAAACATGAGAGCCTGAAAAGGTGTGAAAAATATGAAGAGCTTCAAAAGGTGTGAAAAATATGAGGAGCATGAAACGGTCTGAAAAAGAGGAGGAGCATGAAGCGGTGTTGAAAAACACGAAGAGCCTGAAAAGGTGTGTAAAATATGAAGAGGTTCTAAAGGTGTCAAAAATATGAGGAGAATGAAACGGTCTTAAAAATACTTGGAGAATGAAGTTGTGTTGAAAAACATGAAGAGCCTGAAAAGGTGTGAAAAACATGAAGAGTTTCAAAAGGTGTCAAAAATATGAGGAGCATGAAACGGTCTGAAATATAGGAGGAGCATGAAACGGTGATCAAAAACATGAAGAGCCTGAAAAAGTGTGAAAAATATGAAGAGCTTCAAAAGGTGTGAAAAATATGAGGACCATGAAACGGTCTGAAATATAGGAGGAGCATGAAACGGTGATCAAAAACATGAAGAGCCTGAAAAAGTGTGAAAAATATGAAGAGCTTCAAAAGGTGTGAAAAATATGAGGACCATGAAACGGTCCGAAATATAGGAGGAGCATGAAACAGTGATCAAAAACATGAAGAGCCTGAAAAGGTGTGAATAATATGTAGAGCTTCAAAAGGTGTGAAAATATGAAGAGCTTCAAAAGCTCTCAAAATAAGATGATCATGAAACGGTCTGAAAATTAGGAGGAGCATGAAGTGGTGTTGAAAAAAAAGAAGAGCCTGAAAAGGTGTGAAATATATGAAGAGCTTCAAAAGGAGTGAAAATATGAAGAGCTTCAAAAGCTGTCAAAATGAGATGAGAATGAAACGGTCTGAAAATTAGGAGCAGCATGAAACGGTGTTCAAAGAAATGAAGAGCCTGAAAAGGTGTGAAAAATAAGAAGAGCTTCAAAAGGTGTGAAATACATGAGGAGCATGAAACTGTGTGTAAAATAGGAGGAGCATGAAGTGGTGTTCAAAAACATGAAGAGCCTGAAAAGGTGTGAAAAATATGAAGAGCTTCAAAAGGTGTGAAATACATGAGAGGAATGAAACTGTCTGAAAAATAGGAGGAGCATGAAGCGGTTGTGAAAAACATGAAGAGCCTGAAAAGTTGTGAAAAATATAAAGAGCTTCTAAAGGTGTCAAAAATATGAGGACAATGAAACGCTCTGGAAAATAGGAGGAGCATGAAGTGGTGTTGAAAAAGATGAAGAGCCTGAAATGGTGTGAAAAATTTGAAGAGCTTCAAAACGTGTCAAAATTATGAGGAGCATGAAACGGTCTGAAAAATAGGAGGAGCATGAAGTTGTGTTGAAAAACATGAAGAGCCTGAAATGATGTGAAATATATGAAGAGGTTCAAAAGGTGCGAAAAATATGAGGAGGTTCAAAAAGGGTCAAAAATATGAGGAGCATGAAACGGTCAGAAAAATACGAAGAGCATGAAAAGGTGTTCAAAAAGATGAAGAGCCTGAAAAGTTGTGAAAAATATGAAGAGCTTCAAAAGGTGTTAAATACATGAATAGCATGAAACGGTCTGAAAAATAGGAGGAGCATGAAGCAGTGTTCAAAAACATGAAGAGCCTGAAAAGGTGTGAAAAATATGACGAGATTCAAAATGTGTCAAAAATATGAGGAGCATGAAACGGTCTGAAAAATAGGAGGAGCATGAAACGGTGTTCAAAAACATGAAGAACCTGAAAAGGTGGGAAAAATATGAAGAGTTTCTAAAGGTGTCAAAAATATGAGGAGCATGAAACGGTCTGAAAAATAGGAAGAGCATGAAACGGTGTTCAAAAACATGAAGAGCCTGAAAGGTGGGAAAATTCTGAAGAGAATCAAAAGGTGTGAAATACATGAGGAGCATGAAACGGTCTGAAAAGTAGGAGGAGCATGAAGAAGTGTTCAGTAACATGAAGAGCCTGAAAAGGTATGAAAAATATTGAGAGCTTCAAAAGGTGTCAAAAATATGAGGAGTATGAAACGGTTTGAAAAATAGGAGGAGCTTGAAACGGTGTTCAAAAACATGAAGAGCCTGAAAAGGTGTGAAAAACATGAAGAGCCTGAAAATGTGTGAAATATATGAAGAGCTTCAAATGGTGTCAAAAATATGAGGATCATGAAACAGTCTGAAAAATATGAGGAGCATGAAATGGCGTTCAAAAACATGAAGACCCTGAAAATGTGTGAAAAATATGAAGAGCTTCAAAAGGTGTCAAAAATAGAAGGAGCATGAAGCGGAGTTGAAAAACATGAAGAGCTTCAAAATGTGTCAAAAATATGAGGAGCGTGATACGGTCTCAAAAATAGGAGGAGCATGAAGCGGTGTTGAAAAACATGAAGAGCCTGAAAAGGTGTGAAATATATGAAGAGCTTCAAAAGGTGTCAAAAATATAAGAAGCATGAAACGGTCTTAAAAATAGGAGGAGCATGAAACGGTGTTGAAAAACATGAAGAGCCTGAAAATGTGTGAAAAATATGAAGAGCTTCAAAAGGTGTCAAAAATAGAAGGAGCATGAAGCGGAGTTGAAAAACATGAAGAGCTTCAAAATGTGTCAAAATATGAGGAGCGTGATACGGTCTCAAAAATAGGAGGAGCATGAAGCGGTGTTGAAAAACATGAAGAGCCTGGAAAGGTGTGAAATATATGAAGAGATTCAAAAGTGTCACAAATAGGAGGAACATGAAACGGTCTGAAAAATAGGAGGAGCATGAAGTGGAGTTGAAAAAAATGAATAGCCTGAAAAGGTGTGAAAAATATTAGGAGCATGAAACAGTCTGAAAATAGGAGGAGCATCAAATGGTGCTGAAAAACATGGAGAGCCTGAAAAGGTTTGAAAAATATGAAGAGCTTCAAAAGGTGTCAAAAATATGAGGAGCATGAAATGGTCTGAAAAATAGTAGAAGCATGTAATGGTGTTGAAAACCATGAAGAGCCTGAAGAGGAGTGAAATACATGAAGAGCTTCAAAAGGTGTCATAAATATGAGAAGCATGAAATGGTGTTCAAAAACATGAAGAGCCTGAAAAGGTGTGATAAATATGAGGAGCATGAAACGGTCTTAAAAATATGTGGAGCATGAAGCGGTGTTCAAAAACATGAAGAGCCTGACAAGGTGTGAAAAATATGAAGAGGTTCAAAAAGTGTCAAAAATATGAGGAGCATGAAACTGTTCTGAAAAATAGGTGCAGCATAAAGCGGTGTTGAAAAACATGAAGGGTCTGAAAATGTGTGAAACATATGAAGAGCTTCAAAAGGTGAAAAAATATGAGGAGCATGAAACGGTCTGAAACATAGGAGGAGCATGAAGGAGTGTTCAAAACATGCAGAGGCTGAAAAGGTGTGAAAAATATGAAGAGCTCCAAAAGTTGTCAAAAATATGAGGAGCAGGAAACGGTCTGAAAAATAGGAGGAGCATGAAACGGTGTTCAAAAACTTGAAGATACTGAAAAGATGTGAAAAATATGAAGAGCTTCAAAAGGTGTCAAAATATGAGGAGCACGAAACATTCTGAAAAATAAGAGGAGTATGAAACGGTGTTGAACAACATGAAGAGCATGAAAAGGTGTGAAAAATATGAAGAGATTAAAAAGGTGTCAAAATATGAGGAGCATGAAACGGTCTGAAAAATAGGAGGCGCATGAAGTGGTGTTCAAAAACATGAAGAGCCCGAAAAGATGTGAAAAATATGAAGAGCTTCAAAAGGTGTCAAATATATGAGGAGCATGAAACTGTCTGAAAAATAAGAGGAGTATGAAACGGTGTTCAAAATCATTAAGAGCCTGAAAAGGTGTCAAAAATATGAGGAGCAGGAAACAGTCTGAAAATAGGAGGAGCATGAAACAGTGTTGGAAAACACGAAGAGCATGAAAAGGTGTGAAAAATATGAAGAGCATCAAAAGGTGTCAAATAGGAGTAGCATGAAACGGTGTTCAAAAACATGAAGAGCCTGAAAAGGTGTGCAAAATTTGAAGAGCTTCAAAACGTGTGAAAAATATGAGGAGCATGAAACGGTCTGAAAAATAGGAGGAGCATGAAACGGTCTTGAAAAACATGAAGAGCATGAAACGGTCTGAAAAATAGGAGGAGCATGAAATGGTGTTCAAAAACATGAAGATCCTGAAAACATGTGAAAAATATGAAGCGCTTCAAAAGGTGTGAAAAATATGAGAAGCATAAAGCGGTTATCAAAAACTTGAAGATACTGAACAGGGGTGAAAAATATGAAGAGCTTCAAAAAGTGGCAAAAATATGAGGAGCATGAAACAGTATGAAAAATAGGAGGAGCATGAAACGGTGTTCAAAAACATGAAAAGCCTGAAAAGTTGTGAAAAATATGAAGAGCTTCAGAAGGTGTGAAAAATATGAGGAGCATGAAGCGGTGTTCAAAAACTTGAAGATACTGAAAAGGTGTGAAATATATGAAGAGCTTCAAAAGGTGTCAAAAATATGAGGAGCATGAAACGGTCTGAAAAATAGGAGGAAAATGAAACGGTGTTGAAAAGCATGAAGAGCATGAAAAGGTGTGAAAAATATGAAGAGCTTCAAAAGGTGTCAAATAGGAGTAGCATGAAACGGTGTTCAAAAACATGAAGAGCCTGAAAAGGTGTGCAAAATTTGAAGAGCTTCAAAACGTGTGAAAATATGAGGTGCATGAAACGGTCTGAAAAATAGGAGGGGCATGAAACGGTCTTGAAAAACATGAAGAGCATGAAACGGTCTGAAAAATAGGAGGAGCAAGAAATGGTGTTCAAAAACATGAAGATCCTGAAAACATGTGAAAAATATGAAGCGCTTCAAAAGGTGTCAAAAATATGAGGAGCATGAAACGGTCTGAAAAATAGGAGGAAAATGAAACGGTGTTCAAAATCATTAAGAGCCTGAAAAGTTGTGAAAAATATGAAGAGCTTCAGAAGGTGTGAATAATATGAGAAGCATGAAGCGGTTATCAAAAACTTGAAGATACTGAACAGGTGTGAAAAATATGAAGAGCTTCAAAAAGTGGCAAAAATATGAGGAGCATGAAACGGTATGAAAAATAGGAGGAGCAAGAAACGGTGTTCAAAAACATGAAGAGCGTGAAAAGCTGTGAAAAATATGAGGAGCATGAAACGGTCTGAAAAATAGGAGGAAAATGAAACGGTGTTCAAAATCATTAAGCGCCTGAAAAGCTGTGAAAAATATGAGGAGCATGAAACGGTCTGAAAAATAGGAGGAGCATGAAGTGGTGTTGAAAAACATGAAGAGCCTGAAAAGTTGTGAAAAATATGAAGAGCTTCAGAAGGTGTGAATAATATGAGGAGCATGAAGCGGTGTTCAAAAACTTGAAGATACTGAAAAGGTGTGAAAAATATGAAGAGCTTCAAAAGGTGTCAAAAATATGAGGAGCATGAAACGGTCTGAAAAATAGGAGGAAAATGAAACGGTGTTCAAAATCATTAAGAGCCTGAAAAGGTGTGAAAAATATGAAGAGCTTCAAAAGGTGTCAAAAATATGAGGAGCATGAAACGGTCTGAAAAATATTAGGAGCATGAAACGGTGTTGAAAAACACGAAGAGCCTAAAAAGGAGTGAAAAATATGAGGAGCTTCAAAAGGTGTCAAATATATAAGGAGCATGAAACGGTCTGAAAAATAGGAGCAGCCTGAAACGGTGTGGAAAAACATGAAGAGACTGAAAATGTGTGAAAAATATGAAGAGCTTCAAAAGGTTTCAAAATTATGATGCACATGAAACTGTCTTAAAAATAGGAAGAGCATGAAGCGGTGTTGAAAAACATGAAGAGCCTGAAAAGGTGTGAAATATATGAAGAGCTACAAAATGTGTCAAAAATATGAGGAGCATGAAGCGTTCTGAAAAATAGGAGGAGCATGAAACGGTGTTGAAAAACACGAAGAGCCTAAAAAGGAGTGAAATATATGAAGAGCTTCAAAAGAAGTCAAAAATATAAGAAGTATGAAACGGGCTGAAAAATAGGAGGAGCATGAAGCGGTGTTGAAAAATATGAAGAGCCTGAAAAGGTGTGAAAAATATGAAGAGTTTCAAAACATGTAAAAATATGAGGAGCATGAAACGGTGTTCAGAAACATGAAGAGCCTGAAATGGTGTGAAAAATATGAAGAGCTTCAAAAGGTGTCAAAAATATGAGGAGCATGAAGCGTTCTGAAAAATAGGAGGAGCATGAAACGGTGTTGAAAAACACGATGAGACTAAAAAGGAGTGAAATATATGAAGAGCTTCAAAAGAAGTCAAAAATATAAGGAGCATGAAACGGTCTGAAAAATATTAGGAGCATGAAACGGTGTTGAAAACCTGAAGCGCCTGAAAAGGTGTGAAAAATATGAAGAGTTTCAAAACATGTAAAAATATGAGGAGCATGAAACGGTGTTCAGAAACATGAAGAGCCTGAAAAAGTGTGAAATATATGAAGAGCTTCAAAAGGTGTCAAATATATAAGGAGCATGAAACGGTCTGAAAAATAGCAGGAGCGTGAAACGGTGTTCAAAAACATGAAGAGCCTGAAATGGTGTGAAAAATATGAAGAGCTTCAAAAGGTGTCAAAAATATGAGGAGCATGAAGCGTTCTGAAAAATAGGAGGAGCATGAAACGGTGTTGAATAAGACGAAGAGCCTAAAAAGGAGTGAAAAATATGAAGAGCTTCAAAAGGTGTCAAATATATAAGGAGCATGAAACGGTCTGAAAAATAGGAGCAGCCTGAAACGGTGTGGAAAAACATGAAGAGCCTGAAAAGGTGTTAAAAATATGAAGAGCTTCAAATCTTGTCAATAATATAATGAGAATGAAATGGTCTGAAAAATAGGAGGAGCATGATGCGGTGTTGAAAAACATGAGGAGCCTGAAAAGGTGTGAAATATATGAAGAGCTTCAAAAGGTGTCAAAAATATGAGGAGCATGAAAAGATCTGAAGAATAGGAGGAGTAAGAAGCGGTGTTGAAAAACATGAAGAGCCTGAAAAGGTGTGAAAAATATGAGGAGCATGAAACGGTCTTAAAAATATGTGGAGCATGAAGCGGTGTTGAAAACCTGAAGCGCCTGAAAAGGTGTGAAAAATATGAAGAGCTTCAGAAGGTGTGAATAATATGAGGAGCATGAAGCGGTGTTCAAAAACATGAAGAGCCTGAAAAGGTGTGAAAAATATGAAGAGCTTCAAAAGGTGTCAAAAATATGAGGAGCATGAAACGATCTGAAAAATATTAGGAGCATGAAACGGTGTTGAAAAACATGAAGAGCATGAAAAGGTGTGAAAAATATGAAGAGCTTCAAAATGTGTCAAATAGGAGTAGCATGAAACGGTGTTCAAAAACATGAAGAGCCTGAAAAGGTGTGCAAAATTTGAAGAGCTTCAAAACTTGTGAAAATATGAGGTGCATGAAACGGTCTGAAAAATAAGAGGAGCATGAAACGGTCTTGAAAAACATGAGGAGCATGAAACGGTCTGAAAAATAGGAGGAGCATGAAATGGTGTTCAAAAACATGATGATCCTGAAAACATGTGAAAAATATGAAGCGCTTCAAAAGGTGTCAAAAATATGAGGAGCATGAAACGGTCTGAAAAATAGGAGGAAAATGAAATGGTGTTCAAATCATTAAGAGCCTGAAAAGGCGTGAAAAATATGAAGAGCTTCAAAAGGTGTCAAAAATATGAGGAGCATGAAACGATCTGAAAAATAGGAGGAGCATGAAGTGGTGTTGAAAAACATGAAGAGCCTGAAAAGGTGTGAAAAATATGAAGAGCTTCAAAAGGTGTCAAAAATATGAGGAGCATGAAACGGTCTGAAAAATAGGAGGAAAATGAAACGGTGTTCAAAATCATTAAGAGCCTGAAAAGGTGTGAAAAATATGAAGAGCTTCAAAAGGTGTCAAAAATATGAGGAGCATGAAACGATCTGAAAAATATTAGGAGCATGAAACGGTGTTGAAAAACACGAAAAGCCTAAAAAGGAGTGAAAAATATGAAGAGCTTCAAAAGGTGTCAAATATATAAGGAGCATGAAACGGTCTGAAAAATAGGAGCAGCCTGAAACGGTGTGGAAAAACATGAAGAGACTGAAAATGTGTGAAAAATATGAAGAGCTTCAAAAGGTTTCTAAATTATGATGCGCATGAAACTGTCTTAAAAATAGGAAGAGCATGAAGCGGTGTTGAAAAACATGAAGAGCCTGAAAAGGTGTGAAATATATGAAGAGCTACAAAATGTGTCAAAAATATGAGGAGCATGAAGCGTTCTGAAAAACAGGAGGAGCATGAAACGTTGTTGAAAAACACGAAGAGCCTAAAAAGGAGTGAAATATATGAAGAGCTTCAAAAGAAGTCAAAAACATAAGAAGCATGAAACGGTCTGAAAAATAGGAGGAGCATGAAGCGGTGTTGAAAAATATGAAGAACCTGAAAAGGTGTGAAAAATATGAAGAGTTTCAAAACATGTAAAAATATGAGGAGCATGAAACGGTGTTCAGAAACATGAAGAGCCTGAAATGGTGTGAAAAATATGAAGAGCTTCAAAAGGTGTCAAAAATATGAGGAACATGAGGCATTCTGAAAAATAGGAGGAGCATGAAACAGTGTTGAATAAGACGAAGAGCCTAAAAAGGAGTGAAAAATATGAAGAGCTTCAAAAGTTGTCAAATATATAAGGAGCATGAAACGGTCTGAAAAATAGGAGCAGCCTGAAACGGTGTGGAAAAACATGAAGAGACTGAAAATGTGTGAAAAATATGAAGAGCTACATAAGGTTTGAAAATTATGATGCGCATGAAACTGTCTTAAAAATAGGAAGAGCATGAAGCGGTGTTGAAAAACATGAAGAGCCTGAAAAGCTGAGAAATATATGAAGAGCTACAAAATGTGTCAAAAATATGAGGAGCATGAAACGGTCTGAAAAATAGGAGGAGCAAGAATCGGTGTTGAAAAAAAGAAGAGCCTGAAAAGTTGTGAAATATATGAAGAACTTCAAAACGTGTCAAATATATGAGGAGCATGAAACGGTCTGAAAAATAGGAGCAGCATGAAGTGGTGTTAAAAAACATAAACAGCCTGAAAAGGTGTGAAATATATGAAGAGCTTCAAAAGGTGTCAAAAATATGAGGAGCATAAAACGCTCTGAATATTAGGGGGAGCATGAAACGGTCTTCAAAAACATGAAGAGCCTGAAAAGGTGTTAAAAATATGAAGAGCTTCAAAACTTGTCAATAATATAATGAGAATGAAACGGTCTGAAAAATAGGAGGA